>NC_047087.1:56717500-57917500 GCF_902459505.1 Geotrypetes seraphini
TGCAGCCCACGTGCAGCATGTAAGAGCTATTGCCCATGTCCCTGCAAACAAGTGTGGCTGAAGGCAGGAAGGAGCACCCCAGCTGGACATCCCTGAAGGAAGTGAGTGTGGCTCTGGAGCAAGCAAGTAAGGGAGAGAGGGGACATGATCGTGGGAGAAAAGGAGAAAGGGGAGAAGGAGCACTTTGGGACATGGGAGGGGTTACGAATTTGGGACATAGGCTGGAAGGCAGGGATGGGGCATGAATTTGGGACACAGAAGGAAGGGAGGGAGCATGAACTGGGACACAGAAAGGGCACTAACTTGGGACATAGGAGAGAGGGAGGGAGGGAGGAAATAGAAAGGGAGAATTGTTGGGCATGAGTGTATGTGAGAGGGAAAGAGATGGTGCAAATGGGGAAAGGAAGAAAGAGGAAAATTGTTGGGCATATAGAAAGAGGATTGAGGTAGAGATGCATGGGGAAGAGAAGGATGAGAGGGAGAAATGTTGGATATGGTGGTGGAAAGGGAACAGAGGGACAGATTGAAGGGGATGCAATGTGGAGGAATGCTGAGCATAGTGATGGAAGGAGAGGTGTGGCATTGTGCTGGAGAGGAGTAATAGAAAGAGAAATGGGCATGGGGCTGGTAGGCAGTGGTGAAAAATGTTGCACATGATCCGGTTGATAAGAGAGGGAGAAATGTTGGATGTGGCAGTAGAGGGGGTGGAAAAGATGCACCCTGGATTAGAGAATAACACGGTGGCGGGTTACCCATGGCTAGCTGCATTTAGCCGCGGGTAGCCCGCTGAAACCGGGAAGAAAAAATAGTGGCCTCTGCGGGACGGGGACAAGGCCATTCACCGCCCCGTGGAGCGGTGAATGGACTTGTCCCCGCAGTGAGGCAATCAAGATTGCGCGGTCCCCGCCATCTCCCTCCCTCCACCTCACCTTTGAACTGAAGAGCCGGTTGAATTTCTGCCGGTCCGCGCGAAGAGAAAAACAAAAGCCTCTCCTTTTCTCCTGCTCTTATCGCCATGCTGCAGCTACTAAAGCCGACAGGAAGTCTTTCCGACGTCAATTCTGACGTTGGAGAGGACATTCTGGGCCAGCCAATCGCTGCCTGGCTGGCCCAGAACGTCCTCTCCGACTTCAGAATTGAGTCAGAAAGACTTCCTGTCGGCTTTAGTAGCTGCAGCATGAGCATGGCGGTAAGAGCAGGGAAAAACCTATTAACCATTCCATCACTTAAAATTATTAACACTAGACGTCAATTTATTTTTTCCGTAACTGCTCCTCAAACTTGGAACGATCTTCCCATTTACCTGCGGAATGAGCAGGATTTAGGCAAATTCAAAAGCAATTTGAAAACATTTCTTTTTAAAGATGCTTTTAATATTTAATTAAATAGTTTTTAATTTAGTGATGTTCTTTACTGTGTTAAGCTAGGTGTTAACTGATTCCCCTAATGTACTTTCCCTTTGTTTTACTTTTCTTTATCAATTGTATTTCTAACCGTTAACTTACCCTATGTCATGAATATACAATAGTATGTATTAGTTTTTACCCAATGTTATTATTTAAGTTTGTTTTGTACTGTATTGTCCTTATTTGACTTTATTTAATATGTTCATCGCTTAGAATTTGATTAAGCGATTAATCAAGAAAAATAATAAACTTGAAACTTGAAACTTGAAAAAGGAAGGAGGCTTTTTTTTTTTTTTTGAGCGGCAGGGAGGCAGCAGGCTGGCTTTGGCTAGGGAGGGAGAAAGGTAGGTAGGCAGGCAGGATTCGGGGGTGGGGGTGGGACAAAGTGTAGAAGGCAGTGAGAGGGACATAGGAAGGAGGCACTAGGGGCACTAAAGACATGGGAAGGAGGCACTGGGGGCACTAAAGACAGGAAGGGGCACTAAGGACATGGGAAGGAGGCACTGGGGCACTAAAGACAGGAAGGGGCACTAAGGACATGGGAAGGAGGCACTGGGGGCACTAAAGACATGGGAAGGAGGCACTGGGGCACTTAAGACATGGGGAGGAGGCACTGGGGGCACTAAAGACAGGAAGGGGCACTAAGGACATGGGAAGGAGGCACTGGGGGCACTAAAGACATGGGAAGGAGGCACCGGGGGCACTAAGGACATAGGAAGGAAAGAGGGAAGGAATAGAAAGGGACAATTCTTGGGCCTGAGTGCAGAAAGAAAGAAATGAAAGAAAGGATACACAGACAGAAGGAAACGCAACCAGAGACTCATGAAATCAATCACCAGACAGCAAAGGTAGGAAAAATGATTTTATTTTCAATTTAGTGATCAAAATGTGTCAAGTTTTGAGAAGTTATATCTGCTGTCTATATTTTGCACTATATTTGTCTATTTTTCTATAGTTACTGAGGTGACAGAGCTTGCGGAGATGGGGCGGAAACAGGGTTTTAAAATTTTAGTCCTAGTAGTTTGCCGGTCCACAAAATAATTCTTTTATTTCTGCCAGTTCACAGGTGTAAAAAGGTTGAAAAACACTGATGTAGAGTATGCCGGCTTTCTTTTTCGCCAGCCGCATGCGTTCAAAAAGCTGCGCTTGCGCGGCTGCTCGAGTTGATCAATCCTCTCTTACAACTTCCTGTTTCCGGTTGCATCAGAGGAGAATATTGAAAAAATGAGCACCCGCACATGCAGCTGGGCGAAAAAGAAAGCCGGCATACTCTAAATCTAAGGTAAGATGGAGGGAGGGAGATGGCGGAACACTGCAATCGGTCGGGTGTCTGCTGTTTTTGTATCACTGCCTGCCTGCGCTCACGTTCCAGATCCACCTGCATTTTTAGTGTGCACAATTGACCTGATTCGAGCTATAGGTGAACATGGGGGACACGTCATTGCAAGGGAGGACAAATCAATTGATTTATTTTATGTTCTGTTTTTACTACAGGGCAGATGCACTGAAACAGATTCTCAGTGCAGTAGTAGTAGTAGTGGTGGCAGGATTCTCTTCTGTCTTCATGGTGTTTCGCAGTACTGAGGCTTATATGGATGCTGCGGGGACGGTGACGGGGCGGTGAATGGGATGGCAGTGGCGGTGACGGGGCAGTGAAAGGAATGGCGGTGACGGGGCGGTGAAGGGAACGGCGGTGACGGGGCGATGCAGAGGATGGTGGGCCGGGGACGGTGCAGTGACGGGGACAGATTTTTTTCCCCGTGTCATTCTCTACCCTGGATCTCTCTCTCTCTCTCTCACTCTCTCGCTTCACACTCCCTTTGCAACAAATGAGGGAATGAGAGAAAGACAGATGGGCAGTGAGAGCGAGAGGTTGCCAATAGGGGTGGAGGAGAGAAGAAGAAGCATGGAATCATGGAGGAACAGAGAGAGATGGTTGGTGAAGTGAATGAAGTCTGGAAAAGAGGAATCGTGCAGGAGGCAGAAAGAAAGAAATATTGGATGCACAGTCAGAAGGAAGTACAACCAGAGACTCATGATATCACCAGACAACAAAGGTAGGAAAAATGATTTTATTTTCAATTTAGGGCTCCTTTTACTAAGGTGCGCTAAAGAAATTAGCGCACGCACAAAATTACCACTTGCTAAACCCGCGCTATGCTTCTAGAACTAACGCAGCTCAATGCTGGCATTAAGGTCTAGCGTGCACGGCAATTCAGCGCGTGCTATTTTGCGCGTTAAAGCCCTAACGCACCTTTATAAAAGGAGCCCTTAGTGATTGAAATGTGTCCATTTTGAGAATTTATATCTATTGTCTATATTTTGCACTATATTTGTCTATTTTTCTATTGTTGTTACTGAGATGACATTGCATATTTTAAAGTCATCTGCCTTGACCTCTTTGAAAAAAAATGAATATAAATGATAATTAACATATTCTCTGCGTACAGTGTGCTTTGTGTTATTTTTTTTTTTAAATTTGTGGTTACTATTATGTATTAATAAGATTATATTGTATTTATATGGAAAATAAGTGTGAAAAATGCATTACAATTAGTACTATTATTATGGGGGTGGGATCAGGGGATGAGCTTCGGTGGGTCTGGGACGGAGCTTGGGCGGGGGTACTCGGTTGATATTTGTTAGACTTAGGGCAGGGGTCTCAAAGTCCCTCCTTGAGGGCCTCAATCCAGTCGGGTTTTCAGGATTTCCCCAATGAATATGCATGAGATCTATGTGCATGCACTGCTTTCAATGCATATTCATTGAGGAAATCCTGAAAACCCGACTGGATTGTGGCCCTCAAGGAGGGACTTTGAGATCCCTGACTTAGGGGGTATTTGGCTTGAAGAAGTTGAGAAAAACGGATCTAATATACCTGGTGCAGTGAAGGATTAAAATGACTTGCCCAGGGCCACAAGTAGCTGTGCAGGGTATGAACCCACAACCTCAGGGTGCTGAGGCTGTAGCTCTAATCACTATGCCACACTCTGCTTTTAGAGAGGAATTTCTCATGGGAAGGGGTTGTGCCTTAAGGAGAGCTGCCCCTTTAAGTTGTTAGTGGGAAGAAAATATTGCTGGGAACACTGCTAGGAACACAGAGACATTACTAACATGGGTCACATACATGCGAGACCACAATTTCCTGTGAACATGTAAGCTTTAAAGTTTGGTAAAAATGTATTTTAAATGACATTTTCAATGCTTTTAAATAAACATTACTTTTTTGATTCACATTTAAAATATATTTTGTATACAACATAGCCATTTTCAGTCATACTACCCCTATGATCTATCTGCAATTCCCTTCAGTGATCAAGTCTGTCTAAAGAAGAATTTAATAAGAAAAGAAAAGAAAAAATAATCTTTCAGTCCCATTTTAAACTGGTCACAGAAGCAGCAATTGAGAAATGTATAGGGCTCCCAGAAGTCCGAATTTCCCCGGACATGTCCTCTTTTTGAGGACATGTCTGGGGGTCTGGATGGCTTTTCAAAACCCTGCACTTTGTCTGGGTTTTGAAAAGCGTCCAACATTGGGACGGCATCCGCGAATGTGTGATGCAACGTGTGACGTCACGTGCACATGCGCAATGTCATCAAGTCGCATCTGCATGCACGGATGCTGTTCCGACGCACAAACGAGACAGAGGTGGGACAGAAGTGGAACTGGGTGGTCTTGGGGGCGTGGACATGGGTCCGGATTTTTCCAAAGGAAAATCTGGTAACCCTACCATGAACCCAGGCGCCAGACCTGGAGGTCACCTAGTGGTGCCTAATTTTTTTTTTTTTTAATGAGTTTGTAATTGGTTTTTAACAGCACAACCAATTACTGTGCCACTTAAAACCATTTAAAACACTTAAGTTAGGTACTGGTAGATGCAATTTAGGCACAAGTTTTCGATCAGATTCAGATTTGGAGATTGGGCAGGCTAGTTGATTGACTCAATGTTGTTCTGTTGCTTCTGGATGATCACCTGTTTGGAGCGATGGCAAGGTGTGTTGTCATCTTGGAACAGGAACTGGCCTGGAAACAGCTGCTGAGTTGATGGCACCATGCACTTTTACATTGTGATGTACTTGGTCAAGTTGACCATTCCATTGACTATGTGCAGACATTCGACGCCATTGATAACCATGCAGCCCCAGATCATGGTCTTCAAAAGATGCTTCACAGTGAGGTTGAGGCACTTACACTTGAACTCCTCTACAGGAAACCTCTTCATGTAGGTGTGAGCCTGGTTACCAAGCAGGCACATGGTGCTTTCAACACTGAAAAGCACCTTTTCTCACATGTCATATGTCCAGCTTGAACACATCCATGCCCACTCAATCTGGTAGCACCTTTCGATGTCAGTCCTCAGTGACCTGTTGCTTACTTTACAACCCCACAGACCACACTGCAGGTATTGGCAATGAATTGTTGATGAGCTGACATAGACATGACACTCATCAGACCACTCCCATAGTAGCTGAGGTGAGGTCAACTTGAAATTGATCAATGAAGTGCATCAACGTGCACAGTCTTGACAAGATGTTGATGCATGAATAGAACCGGACTGAGGCTTGTCTACCACTGAACCCATTGCTTTCTTCTTTTATACAATCGTTACTACTGTGCTGTGACTACATCCAATTTTTCTGACAATCTGGTGGCATGAAAATCCTTTCTCATTCATCACTGACACATGAACACGCTTCTCTGATGTCAGGTCCCGAGTCTTGTTCGTGGTTGAAGCAGAAAGTGAATGAAACTAAAAAAGCCCATTCTTTTTATAGCTGTCCTGTTATCTAGACATGTGGACTGTGATTGGCTGATGAAAGCAGCCTTCTAATTGGTCAGAAATGTGTTCTGATAGGACAGTCTCGATCCAGTTTGAAGCACGATCTGTAAAAGTTATAGTAGCTATGTTCCATTATCAACAGAATTGTCGAATTTGAAACAAGTGAAATTAAAAAGTTAATTCTAATAGCCAAATGTATTGCTTATAATGTGGTACAAAAACAAATCTATTGGGTGAACAAAGAAATTAAAATAAAAGGTCAGAAATTTGAAAGAATGCAAAATTCAAAAGTGGTTCCAGATTTAGTTTGAATAAAATAGTAAAGTGAACAAATCTCTAGTCTGGAGATTAGGAATAAATGTCTATAAATTTCCAGCCCTCCATTCTTACCTTCTTTATATCTTTCCTTTGCATAACAAGAAAACTGTAGACAGACTTGAGATTGTATTGGCTTTCTATACTTTTTCCAGCAGGGGTCCCTCCAGTGAAAGATTTGCAACTTGACAAGCAAGGTTTCTCTTAAGAGAAAACCATCTACTTTAGGCAGAAAAACATTAACTAATGCAATTTGTTTGCTTTGAAAGAAAATGTACAGATAATTTAAAGGAAAAAGAACTAAATTGGTGTTTATATTAGAGATTCTCAAAATAATATTTCTGTTGGATTTAGAGTTAGTGGTCAAAACTAAAATCTGCTAATTTTGACCCACATTACTCTTCACAGATATATTGATGAGAAAATCTCATTAATGAACTAGATTTTCCACAATATGGTTTTCATTTTTTATTATATGTATTTATTGGTTATGAAACTTGTACTTACATTTCATGAAAACCTTGTATACCAGGGGTGCCACACTTTTTTGGCTTGCAAGCTACTTTTAAAATGACCAAGTCAAAATGATCTACCAACAATAAAATTTAAAAAAACACAAAGCACACGGTACGCAGAGAAAATGTTAATTATCATTTGAATTTGGGGGTTTTTCAGAGGTCAAGACAGATGACTTTAAAATATGCAATGTCACCTCAGTAACAACTATACAAAAATAGACAAATATATCCCCTCCTCTTTTACTAAACCGCGATAGCAATTTTTATCGCAGGGAGCTGCGCTGAATGCCCTGCACTGCTCTCGATGCTCATAGGCTTCCTGCGCTAAAAAACGCTATTGCAGTTTGGTAAAAGGGGGCCATAATGCAAAATATAGACAGCAGATATAAATTTGCAAAACGGACACATTTTGATCACTAAATTGAAAATAAAATCATTTTTCCTACCTTTTTGTCTGGTGATTTCATGAGACTCTGGTTGCACTTTCTTCTTCTGTAAAACCAATATTTGTTTCTTTCTGCCTTTCTTTATCTCTCCCCCTGCCCCCCTCTTTTTCTGCCTTTCTTTATCTCTCCCCCGCCCCCTCTTTCTTTCTGACTTTCTTTCTCTCCCTCCCTGCCCCCCAAGCCATTGTGCCAATTTCTCCACTTCCCCGATTCTTTTCCTACCCCCACCCACAAGCCACCACGTCGATTTCTCCCTGCTGCTTCCCCAAGCCAGGCCTGGTATGTACAAGCACCAGGCCCACAAGACTTCACCTCCGTCGTTAATTCTAACGTCGGGGAAGAAGTTCCAGGCCAGCCAGGCAGTGATTGGCTGGCCCAGAACTTCCTCTCTGACGTCAGGAGTCACAAATTCTACAATAAAACAAAAGAACTATCCCCCCTCCCCCCATTTACAAAGCTGCATCAGCAGCTGCCGCTGTGGTAACTGCCCCAAAGCCCATAAGGTTTTAAAGGGCTTCGTGACTTTTGCTGCATGGCAACCATTAGTACAGCTTTGTAAAAGAGGGGGTATATAAGATACAAACAAACGCAATCATAAAATTTTGAATAACAATTAGATAAAAAATATACCTTAATCTAATCTGCAGTCTTATATTCTGCTATTTTTCAATTCAGATTTAGAACGGATGGCAACAAGAAGAATCCTATATTAAGGGGAGCACATATACTTAAAAGTTATTGCACAAAGAGATAAATATCAAGAAAATATTTATCAAAAAAAGTAGGTCTTTAAAATTTACGAAAATTAATATACAAATTCAGTCTTCTTATTTCTAAAGGAAGACTGTCCCATGTCTGAACTGCCCAATAAGAAAATGATCGTATCAGTTGATTTTTCCTAAATACCCAAAATACAGTTGGAAACTGAATTTTAAAGCTACAGTTGCTCCGTGTAGTAATAAAATTAGCTGGAATACATAAAAGAGATGTTAATTGTTTGGATCATTACCATATAAAGCCTTATGTACTAGGCATGATACCTTAAACTTAATCCTGTATCTAATCGGAAACCAGTGCAATTTGCTCAAAAGAGGTGAAAGCCCTTTCAAATTTTTGAACCAAAAAGATTAGTCTAGCAGCTGTATTTTGAAATAACTATAATCTAGTACAAACCTTTTCAGATGCTCCATAGTACATAGAATTGCCTTGTTTGTATAAATTTTCTGTATATTCTTTACATCTCTTTGTAATGCTTTCTGGATCATTCAATATCTTAACCAGGCAAATCAGATTACTAGTGCAAACATTTAAAAAGGAGATACACTAGCCCCTCCTCCATTGCTATCCCATCAGTTGGTGTACCTCAGGGTTCTGTCTTGGGACCTCTTCTTTTTTCTATCTATATTCATTTCCTTGGTACTCTGATCTCCTACCATGGTTTTCAGTTTCGCCTTTATACTGATGACTCCCAAATCTATCTCTCTACTCCAGAAAAATCTCTGCCTCCCTGTCCAACATTACTGCCTGGATGTCTCACCGCCATTTAAAACTGAGTATGGACAAGACTGAGCTTCTTATCTTTCCTCCTAAACCCACCTCTCTTCTTCTCCCATTCTCTATTTCTGTGGATAACACTTTCATCCTCCTTGTCTCAGCTTGCAACCTTAGAACTCTTTCTTTGCATAAATCCAACAGACCACTAAAGCCTGTTGTTTCTTCCTTCATAATGTCACTAATATTCAACCTTTCCTTTCTGAGCATACCACCAAAACCCTTATCCACGCTCTATCACATCTCACCTAGATTACTGCAACTTACTTCTCAGAGGTCTTCCACTAAACCATCTCTCTCCCCTTCAATCTATTCAAAATTCTACTGCATGGCTTATATTCCACCAGTGTCATGCTCACATTACCCCTCTCCTCAAATCACTTCATTGACTCCCTATTCATTTTCACATACAGTTCAAACTCTTATTGATTTTTAAGTGCATTCACTCTGCAGCTCCTCATTATCTCTCCTCTCTTATCTCTCCTATACTCCTCCCGGGTAAGTATCTCTTATCTGTTCCCTCCTCTACTGCCAATTCCAGACTCCGCCCCTTCTATATTGCTACACCATATGCCTGAAACAAACTGCCTAAGTCACTACTTTAAGCTCCATCTCTGACAGTGTTTAAATCTAGGCTAAAAGCCCACTTTTTTATGCTGCTTTTAACTCTTCACTCTTACCAATGTTTGTTTTATCATTCCTTCTGTGAGAAATTTCCTAACCCCTATTTATCCCATTTGTCTGTTTTGATTATATTGTAAGCTCTATTGAGCACAGATTGTCTCTTATACGAGGTCTGTTCAAAAAGTTCCAGGACTGATTTTATAAAACTTTATTAAACAATCTTACAACTTATTCTATTGGGTCCCTTTCAAAGTACTCCCCTTCTTTACATATACACTTTTCTCAACATTGTTTCCTCTTCTGGAAACAGTCCTTAAACACATCTTCAGGAATCACCAAATGTTGCGTCAAATTTTGCTTTATGGCTTCAATGGTATTGAATCACTTTCCTTTCAACGTGGATTTAAGTTTAGGGAACAAGAAGAAGTCAGAAGGAGCCAAATCAGAAAAGTAAGGTGGCTGGGGACCAACTGTCGTCACATTTTTCTGTAAAATTTGTGAATTTTCACGCATTCAAAATATCTTCCACAACTCATGACATGTTCCCCATAAGCCACTTTAAACATTTCATAAGTTTCTGTGGTGGTCTTACCCAATTTAAAACAGAACTTCACGTGGTATGGTGAGACATAGTACTGTATGATGTGCATTGTATGACAAAACATAGCATGGCAAACATTGCGTGACAAACATAGTATTACAAGGGTGGCTAACATAACATGGCAAGCATAGCATAGCAAATATAGCATGGCAAACAGTGTTATATATATATATATAAGCATAGCATGGTAAACATAGTATTACATATATAAACATAGTATGATACACATACTATGGTAGATAGTGGCTCATCTAGTATGACATGACAGTATGATATGTAACATGGTAGAACCTAGTGCGGTAGACATGGGATGGAAAATATTGCATAGTGGGCATAGCATGGTAACATGGTAGACAGTATGGCAAATATAGTATGAAAGATACTATACATTGTAGAGTGAGTGAGAAAAGATGACAGTATGACAAATATGGCAAAGCATTGTATGACAAAAAACATGGTGTGGTATGGCATAGTATATAGTAGATAGTGTGGTGGGATTTTGCACATTGGAGGCTATATATTTTGCTACAAGTGATGGCTTAGTAGGTTAGAGCATTATATGATAGGCAATATGAAGTGTGACAGTTCATGGTACGGTGGTCAAAGTGCATCAGCGTTTGAGACTCGTGACAGTGAAGGGCTGGTGTTCTTCTTTGTAAGGTTTTGGAATTTGGGTTGGTGCACTCTCATAGAGGGTCAAGGGAAGAGGTGGGTTTTTATTTCCTTCCTGAAGTTCAGTAGACCTTCTAATGATCTTATATGGTTAGGTAGCGTGGTAAGTAGTGCATGTAAGATCTTTTTTGGGCAGTCTCAAGGTGGAGGACGTATCCCGAGGGTATATGTAATCTGTTTTCTTCTTGCAAGCAGAGTGGTTGATTTGGAGCATAAGGAAAAGTTGTGGGTGCTGAGAGGGTTTTTTGGTGGCCATATAGGCTGGTACCATGTCATGGAAGAATTTGTAGCCCTTATTTGACCTTTGAATATACATCATTTGTAAATCGTCAGCCAGTGGGCAGCGCGCAACGCTGAGGTTATCAGGTCTCATATGTGAAGATTTTTCAGGAGACAGATGGCGGCATTTTGTATTCGTTGTAGTTGATGGATGTTGTTTGTGGTGAGCCCATGTAGGAGCATGTTGCAATAGTCCATACAGGAGAGGACGAAAGCATATAGTAGTTGAGCAAAGTCCAGCTCTGAAAAGTATTGTCTGATTTTCTGTAGCTGCCGGAGGTAGTAGAACAAGGTGGATACTACTTGGGAGATATGGTCAGAGAGTGAAAGGTCACCGTCAAGGATCACCCCTAGGCTTCGTACTTTGTCTTTGGCTGTTAGGGTGGCAGATTCCCAGGAGATCAACAGGTATTCGATTTTGGGGTCATCTTTTCTTATCCAGAGGAGTTTGGTTTTCGCTGTATTTGGTTGCAGCTTGTTTTGAGTTCCAGTTTAGAGATTTGAGCGTCCCAATTTGAGCCTAGCGGTAAGTACAGTTATACAGTATATCATTGGCTAATGAGTGGATCTTTATTTGTTATTTTAAGGTGATGTCTATTACTGGTTTGTTATAGAGGCTGGAAAGCAAAAGGGACAGGAGGGTGCCCTGTGGTACTCCATATTTTATCAGTTTAGGTCGTGATAGAGGAGATCTTATTAGGATACTTTTGGGTCCTTTGGCTCAGGAAAAATGAGAACCATTGGAGCACTCAAACATGTATTCCAATATTTGAGAGTCTGGTGAGGAGGCAGTGGTGGTCAATGGTATCGAAGGTGGCACTGGTCTAGAAGTACCAATAGCCCATTGTTCCCTTTGTCTAGTATGTTCCAGCAGTCTTTGATAAAAGCAGATAGTGTAGCTGGTTTTAAGAAAGGTTTGGACAAATTCCTGGAGGAAAAGTCCATAGTCTGTTATTAAGACATGGGGGAAGCCTCTGCTTGTCCTGGATCGGTAGCATGGAATGTTGCTACTCTTTGGGTTTGGGCCAGGTGCTAGTGACCTGGATTGGCCACCGTGAGTTCCCAGGTAGAACCTCAGCACCCTGAGGTTGCAGGTTCAAGCCCAGCACTGTTCCTTGTGACCCTGGGCAAGTCACTTAAACTTCATTGCCCCAGGTACATTAGTCAGATTGTGAGCCCACAGAGACCGATAGGGAGAAATACTTGAGAGCCTGAATGTAAACCACTTAGGCTATAAGTGGTCTATAAATACTAAAATAAAAATAAATAAATAGAGCAGATGAAATGAATGCCAGGTCCAGGGCAATGTAGAATAGTTTGATAAGAAAAGTAGGTGTCTACTAACACCCCTTCTTTCCCCCAACCCATCCATGCTGCTGTGGATACATTGCATCAGACTCCCTGGTGGTCTAGTGGCCCCCTCTCCTCAATCACCCTGTACCACAAATACTTACCAAACACCATTACAGAATTAATCAAATTCATTCTAACTCATAACTATTTCTGCTTTAACAATGATATCTTTCTGCAAATCATAGGCATATGGGCACCAGGATGGCACAGCAGTATGCAAACCTCTTCATGGCAGAACTAGAAGAGGCATTTTTAAATACCTATCAGACTGAACCCTAAAACACTACTAGTATATTGATGACAGACAGATTCTGCTACTTCCACAACGGTACGGCTTTTTGAAGCCGAAACATGGACCATGTTGGGGTTCAACGCAAAAAGGACTTAAGGGCTCTCTGTGATGCTTGCCTTATGTTTTATTTTTAGCCATTTATTTGTGTATGTTTTTATCATTTATATGTTTGTAATAAATTGGTTGCTTTTGCGGCTGACATGTGGTGTCCCTTCCCCACTTTTTTTTGCTTTGCTACAGCTTCCACCTTTCACATACAAAAACATCCATTATACAAAGCCCAGTGACGTATCTAGCATATGTGACACCCGGGGCCCATCATTTTTTGACTCCCCCCCCATCTATATGAAAAATATGATTTTTAGTAACAATCCACATATCGCACAAGAGTGTACCTAGGAAAAGGCATCATCTTAAACACTGCAGTGAGCACTAGAACACCAACACATACATTGTAAAACTAAACAAGCCAGATCCTGCACAGTCAATTGATGCTGTACAGTCGATGCTATCAGAAAGCCATGTCCCTTTCATACACACAGACAGATACACCCTCGCCCAATATGGAATAATCACAAACTAAAAATAGAAATATGTAGACAAAAGTTAAACTGAACTGCCAAGAAACCAGACTCTGCATACAATGCAACACCACAACACCCCACAAAAACAGTAATACATGTCCTCTAATACTGTGCAAACTATAAAGACAGTAGATGTAAATTTGAAAAAACTGATACATAACAATCACCACTATACAAATTAACAAATAAAAATAAAACAATTAATGAGAAATAAGAAAATACCATTATATTGGACCAATCCCCGTAAGCTCGGTCCCCATCCTCACAAACTACCTGATTCCATCCACACAAGCCTTGAATTGTTTTATATTGAACTTATTATATTAAAGTATAAAAAGAAACAATATTCTGTACAATTGTCAATTTATAAATCAGCGTCTTCTCCCCACTCTCTTTTCCCCATTTCCCTTCAGCGTCCTCAGCCCACTCTCTCTCCACTTTCCTCCAGCGCACGCACATAAAAACGAGCAAGTAATTTTATATCATTTACATTCTATTCATTCATGGAAATTAAAGTCTAAATAATCTCTCTCCATGCCCCCTTTCTTTCTCTGTCTTTTTCTCTCCGTGCCCCATTTCTTTTTTCTTTCACCCTGCCCCTTCTTTCTTTCTCACTCCCCATGCCCTCTTTCTTTCTTTGTTTATCTTTCTCTCTCTCTCTCCGAGCCCCATTTCTTTCTTTCACCCTGCCCCTTTCTTTCTCTCTCCATGCCCCCTTTCTTTCTCTGTCTATCTTTCTCTCTCTCTACGTGCCCCATTTATTTCTTTCTTTCACTCTACTCTCTTCTTTCTTTCTCTCTCCCCATGCCCCATTTCTTTCTTTGTCTTTCTCTCTTTCTCTCCGTGCCCTATTTCTTTCTTTCTTTCACCCTTCCCCCTTCTTTCTGTCTCCATGCCCCCTTTCTTTCTCTGTCTGTCTTTCTCTCGCTCTCTCCATGCCCCCTTTCTTTCTCTATTTGTCTTTCTCTCTCTCCATGCCCCATTTTTTTTCTTTCTGGCTCCCTGCCCCCCCCCCTTTCTTTCTTTCTGGCTCCCTGTCCACCCTCCCCTTTCTTTCTTTCTGGCTCCCTGTCCCCCCCCCTTCTTTCTTTCTGGCTCCCTGTCTCCCCCCCTTTCTTTCTTTCTTTCCCCTTGCCCTCAAAATATGCTGCTGCCACCGCCACTGGGGAAAGGCTGCCACTGGCCATTGGGAATAGGCCGGCGCCGAGTTCCCCTGCTCCTCTTCCCCGCAGGGCTGACCAACTCTCGCCGACCGATGTCAATTTTAACGTCGGAGAGGACGTTCCGGGCCAGCCAGGCAGCGATTGGCTGGCCCAGAATGTCCTCTCCGACGTCAGAATTGACATCGGGTGGCGAGAGTTGGTCGGCCCATGGGGAAGAGAAGCAGGGATGGAGAGCTCGGCGCCAGCCTGTTCCCGATGGCGGCAGTGGCAGCCTTTCCCTAGCGGCAGCCTATTCCCTGGTGGGTGGCCAGCTGTGCACCCCCTTGGGGTGTGCACCCGGGGCGGACCCCCCCCTTGGTACGACACCCACAAGATGCCACCATATCTGTTCTGACCCAAAAGACAGAGATAAACACCTCAAAATCTTGACTGAATCCTTCAAACAAAAAGGATACCGTCCCCAAATAATGTCCAAATATATTGCCTCATGCCTTAAAACACCCCGAGAAAACCCATTGCTGTACAAAGAAAAGTAAATCAGAGAAAATCTTCCTGGTAGTGACATACAATCCTGAGCTAGAAAAACTGAGAAGCATTATAAAAGATCTACAGTCGTTACTCCAGGAGGATGAATTATTGAAAGAAATAACCCCCCCCCCCCCTCCATCTCTACCAATGCTGGCCTTCCAACAGTTACCTAATTTGAAACAAAAATTAGTGAAAAGCAAAAGCAAATTTCCAATAGAAACTTAGAAAGAAGAGAATGACACATGTACCTGAAATATACCAAGCTGCAAATAAATTTCACAGGATCCCAGTCATTCAATATGAGGTGATCCTACATATGCTCATCTTTAAATGTGGCATTGTGTTTTGTTTTTTAATACAAAATCAATAAACATATTTGAACACAAAAATGTGAAGAAGGGTGCTACACCGGAGAGACAAGCCTGATGCTAAAGACGAGAACCAATTTACGCAGACATCATATTAAACCTCACAATGCCAACCAGACATCTGCGAGACAGCACTTTACAAAACCAGAACACTGCATCAATGGTTTTATGGTGAGAATACTAAAAGGGATTTTTAAGACAATACAGAAGTGTAAAAAAAATGAAATAAAAATGAAATATTTTGACACAAACCAGACAGGACTTAACAAAGATCTGGATTTTTCTATCACATTACAAACAATAAAATTATAATTCAATGTCACCTTTTTATCACCCATCCATATCTCCCTGTCTCTCACCCACCCAGCTCTTCCACTTCCTGTGAGACTGTCATTGGAATGTTTTTATGTTTCACTTATATATTTTGATATTTGTCAACATTTGATCTAAAGAAGGGGCGTTACCTTTGAAAGCTAAATCAAAAAATGTATTATTAATCCAATAAAACAGATATCATCGTGTGTTCTTTTTTGCTTTATTTGTATATATTACTTTTATAAGTGGACTAATATGGCTACCACACTATTTTACATTTTTAGCCAGGAAAAGGGGGTTGGAACAGGGTTGAGGGAGGTGACCACTAGACTGCCAGAGAAAATGTTTGAATTTTGGGTACGGGGTTGGGACAGGAAGGAAGGGGTCATTAGACTACCAGGGAAAAGTTTTTAAGTGTGGATGGGGGTTAGGCCATCACAGAGGAGAGGGAGGAGGCTATTAGACCACCAGAGATTGGCGGTTCAGTTCAGGAAGGGGGTGATGCAGATGCTGGCTGTTGGTTTTGTTTTGTTTTTTTATGTCACTTTTCCTGTCAGTGTGTGAGTCAATGTGAAACATTGAGCTTTTATCCCCTGAGGCTAGAGGCATAACTACCATTGAGTGAGCATGGCAAAATGCCCAGAGCCACATAATGCTAGGGGCCACCCACAGCTGAACCCTCTCTTCTGTGCACCCAAGTCCAGTACCTCTCCCTCCCTTGTGCCAAGCTCCTTACCTGCCTGCTAGGTCCTCTAGCTGCTACAGTTGCAGAGATGGTGCTAAAGGTTGCATCTCTGGATGGCTGGGCTTTTCTTCTGCCACATCCCAACCACAGAAATTAGCATCAGAGGAAAAGCCCGGCCAGCCAGAGAGGCAGCCTTCAGTGTTATCTCTGCCACTGTAGCATTTGGAGGACCAAGCAAGCAGGCTAGCAAGCATCTGAGTGTGTATGTGTGGGGGGAGGCCTGATCCAGGAAGAATGCAGAGGGGCCCCATCTTTGTCCTTCTGCCCAGGGCCAAATGAGCTACAGATACACCACCGATTGAAGCAGCCTGCGGAGAGAAGCAAGATGCCCTTATTGGATTTCAATGAAGTTAAAAATCTTGTGTGGCTTCAGCTGGAGGGATTTATTTTCCCCACAAGCTTTTCAGGTAGGGTAAACAACGCATGTCAATTTCAAAATGAAATCGCTGCACATACTTTATCCAGCCCCTAGATTAGGGTTACTATATGGCTCCAGAAAAAGGAGTACAAACTTCAAATGGTATTATGTTCACAAAATATAAAACTATTGAAAACTATCTGCACAATATCAAAAATGGACACTACTTCTGTATTCCAACTTTTAATTAAATTCACTACTTAAATTAGATTTAATAATTTAACTGTTAACTTTTAATCACATTACACTAAATAACTTCTAATGGGGATAAGCCTCAGACTTAGGAGAACATGTTTCCCAAAATGGGATTACTTAAAGAGAAAAACACATTACTCTCTTATCTCATTATAACATCACCAGCTATTACCCCACCTCCCTACCAATATAGATAAATTAGATATTTAATTCTCTATTTTTAAAAAAAAAAACTACATTACATTAATTTTTATAAATAAATAATTCTAAACACTACACACCTCCTCTTTTATTAATTTGAATCCTTAAAAACTGGGGAAACACCTAGAATTACCTTATCGTCTTTGCAGCTAGTTCGATCAAAGGGTGATGTGAATTTTCCAAAATTTTATAATTATCACCAAGCTTATATTTTAAGACAAGGTATGTATTGGGTTATTCCAAAGTTGATTGAAATTCTTTCTGATTGTCTTATACTTGAGAATCAACTTATGGCACCACTTTGTTTAAAACATATATTAAGTATTGATCTTCCAAAAATATATAAAGACAATAAAATTTTTCATTCAACTTGGAAGACTTTAAGGTCCTTGGATGCCAAATTGCCAATTTCTATTAAGAAAACAAAGTGCCAATCCTTATGGTTAAATTCTAAAGTTAAGATTGGGAATTCTAAAATTTAATGGAAGGATTGGTTAAAAGCTGGAATTAGAACATTAGGGGCTCCTTTTACTAAGGTCATTTCTAGCGCACGCAAACCACGTGCTAAACGAAAAATACTAACGCAAGCTCTATGGAGGCGTTAGTGACTAGTGCACACGGCAATGTAGCGTGTGCTATGCGTGTGCTAAAACCACTAGCACACCTTAGTATAAGGAGCCCTAGAAGACGTATGTCCCAATAATAAATTTGCACCCTTCTTCCACTTACAGCAGACATTCGGTTTATCGGGGAAGCAAAACTTTAAATGGATACAATTAAAACAAGCTATCTAAAAAGGAATTCCTGAATGGCATTCTTTAGATGGACAGCTGAGCTTGTTATTTTTATGTTTTCAAGCAGAATTCCTTGGACATCAGGCTTCCACATGGCTTAAGTAATAAGGCAAAATGAACCTAAAAAGTCCAAAACAGGCCTGTGAGATATTTGGAGTTTAGAGTTACAAATTAATCATTCAGAAACTCAATGGCCCAGGATTTGGAATCATAGAGTGAGATGTAGATCCTCAGCTTCAATGAGGCAGACTTTATACTATTTAATGTATAGAGTATTTTGGACTCCAGTGAGATTGCTAAAAAACAGATTCTACACGTTCTAATAGGTGCTGACATTGCCAGTTAGAAATTGGAACATTTGATCATCTTGTATTTCACTGTCCTTTAATATTCGGATTCTGGAGGTCCATATGAAATAAAATAATTTCGATTCTTGGAATTCTAGAATTACAATGTTTGGTACCTCAGTTATGAAAAACAGCCCGCTAAATAGTTCCAAAGATAAACTTCTCATCATGACAGGTGTGGCTTTGCAAATGATTACTAGGAACTGGAAACAATGGGGTAGGTTGAATATGCCATTTTTGTGGGAGATCCTATGTCTGTATTATCAATATGAGAAAATACTTGCAGAAAAAAAAAAGAATGAATCACAAAGATTTATAGGAATCTGGGGTCCATTAGATTCTTATGTTAAACAACTTTAATAATACTGTGTACCTACCATATTAAAGATTTCATATTCTACATACAAATCCAGAGAGGGGGGAGGGGATTGTTTATTTTGTATTCATGTATAGTATATAAGTGTTTTTCAAGAATGTTATTGATGAATAATCTGTTATACTTACTGTAAGATGTGTTTTTATTAAATCAATAAACAATTTAAACAGGAGAAACTTGAAACTTGATATGCTCTGTGAACAGCATGTATTTTCTGGGGCATGCCTAAACTCAAAAATACTTCCACAAGCAGCAACAGTCTTTAGCCTGCCCCTCATTCCATAAACACACAACTACCCTTCAAACCTGACTGCTACCCCCCTCTCAAGCCTTGCTTCTAATAGTTGCCCAAATGATTAGTTCCCAGCCTAACACCACAGACTAACCCTGTCCTCCAACACCCACAACATAGGAAGCTTGTTACCAAAGGAGCTCAGCCATGCTAAAGAGTTTATAGTTAACTCTTGGGGCTTTGCCCAAATATTTAGCACCGTTACATGTACAGTCAGTGGTGCAGAATATTGGTGTAATGTAATCAGCACCATTCTGGCTATGTCTAGTTTAGGATAATATCTAGGACAGGGCTGCCCAAGTCCAGTCCTCGAGATCTACTAGCAGGCCAGGTTTTCAGGATATCCACAATGAATATGCATGAGAGAGATTTGCCTGCACTGCCTTCTTGGTACACAAATCTCTCTCATGCATGTTCATAGTGGATATCCTGAAAACCTGACCTGCCAGAAGATCTCGAGGACCGGACTTGGGCAGCCCTGATCTAGGTATTTTGTGGATCATCCTCTACTCCACTCTCCCTCTTCCCTTTCACAAGGCTATCCATACTGCAGTTGAAAATACATGTAGTATGGTATATATAACTCCGAAAATCAGCACTATTGTTAATATAAATGGATAAAATAGATGCAACCATAGCTAGTTTCCATATATGACAATTGAAAAACAAAGGGTGCAACAATCAGTCACTCTATCAAAAATTACTCGATGAAGTTACTTTTTTTTTTACTTTTAAAAGCAATAGGAGGAAATATTTTCTCACTCAGAGAATAGTTAAGCTCTGGAACACATTGTCAGAGGTTACAGTAAGAGTGGCTAGCGTAGCTGGTTTTAAGAAAGGTTTGGACAATTTCCTGGAGGAATAGTCCATGGTCTGTTACTGAAAAAGACATGGAGGAAGCCACTGCTTGCCCTGGATCGATAGCATGGAATGTTGCTACTCTTTGGGTTTTGGCCTGGTATTAGGGACCTGGATTGGCCATCGTGAGAACGAGCTACTGGGCTTGATGGACCATTGATCTGACCCAGTAAGGCTATTCTTATGTTCTTATGTACATAAGTGCAAATTCTTAAGGCTGTTCTTATTCACAGGGTTGGGTTTGCACTAGCAGCATTGCTTTGATTACTGACCAACGTTTAAAATGCCCAGAGAAACCTGTACTTACTTTTTATCTCTGGACAATTACTGACAAACAACTTATATACTTTTGAAAATACAAAACTTCATACTTTGGGGGTCAGTTCTATAAATTGCCACACAGAGGTAGGTGCCATTTACACATTAACAGTGCCATGAAATTGACAGGTACCTCTTTGAGGCTTTTGACTCCTAACTCCTCTCACCTTGGGTTCTGTATCCCCAACCCTCTATGTCATGTCTTGTCTGTCCAAGTTAGATTGTAAGCTCTTCCAAGCAGGGACCATCTATAAATGTCAAAATGTACAGTGCTGCGTAAGTGATAAATAGTAGTAGTATGTGCACTAGGTACTATTCTATATGGTAGCACCCAAGTTCCTTACAGGGCCATTTTTGATAGGATGTCTAAGGGAAGTGAAGGGAAAGGAAAACATGCTTGAGCACCTGAATGTAAACCATGTATGGTTTTATAACTTAGGCTATAAGTAGTATATAAATGTCCTTTGTATTTACCGCACTTTTGCAGTTAAGGTACAGTAAATGCAAAAAAATTACCCTATTATAGTAAAATGGTCCCAAAATAAGGCCCTATTTTATTTAAGCAGCAGTATAGATTTCTAATATGGCTAAGGGTGCTAAATGCTCCAACACTCATAGGATTCTATGAGCATCAGAGCAGCGTTGGAGCATTTAGCACTCTGGTCCATGGTAGAAACCTCTACAACGGCTTATTAAAAGTGTGTGGTGGGGGGAGGGGAGTGTTAGTGAAAGGACAGAATTTAAAATAATTCCTAAATTTTGGACCTGCAAAGAAACTGGAATTAACCATAAACCCAAAAGCACATAATCGGAAATGTTGCATAGTTGTTCCAAAATTGAAAGCTATCTTTTGTCACAAATCCACGTAGACACTAACGTGTTAACATAGAAACATAGAAGATGACGGCAGAAAAGGGCTACAGCCCATCAAGTCTGCCCACTCTGCTTACCCACCCCCTGTCTATGCCCTAATGACCCAATTTCCTTATCTTGACCCTCGTAGGGATCCCACATGGGTATCCCATTTATTCTTAAAGTCTGGCACGCTGTCTGCCTCGATCACCTGCACTGGAAGCTTGTTCCAATGATCAACCACTCTCTCTGTGAAGAAATGCTTTCTGGTGTCGCCATGAAATTTTCCGCCCCTGAGTTTCAGCGGGTGCCCTCTTGTGGCCGAGGGTCCCTTGAGAAAGAAAATATCATCTTCCACTTCGACACGTCCCGTGAGGTACTTAAATGTTTCGATCATGTCTCCCCGAAGGCTTCTGCAGTGCTTCCATGTATAAACAGTGATATTTACACATATAAAATGGCCAGTGAGTGTAAATAGCTATTCTAGAAAACTGCTATTTATTTCTGTAGATCTACTGGAAATCTTGCATACTGTAAAGTATATTTCAGCCGATGTTGCATGATATTTAACCGGCCTGAAACAGTGCTCACCAGTTAAATAGTGCTTAACTGGCTATCTCCACTGAATGCTAAAGGTAAGCAGCTAAAGGTTAACCAGCTATATCGCTTGGACTCTCCCTGCCACAGAAACTGATAGTGTCATCTGATGACCACCCTTGCAGCCTTTTTCCCTCCATTAGACCACACTGACTGAGCACTCTGCATACACTTCTCAAACTGTTGCCGAAGATGAAACCCACAACCCTACAGACCTAATTTGAACACTTCTAGCCTACAGCCAGGATGGGATGTTGGAAACATACCATTTTAGCACCATCTGCCTAAACTGCCAGCACGGCAGGAATAAAGGTACAATTTCCACTACTTAACCCTGGCTCTTTTCTGGTGCCTACAGAACTCACCCACTCTCTCCTAACACAGAGCAGCTTTGGAATGAGGGGGCATAGGATGAAGGTTAAAGGGGAGAGACTCAGCAGTAACCTCAGAAAATACATTTTCATGGAAGGGATGGTGAATGCATGGAACTGGGTGTCAGGTCAAAAGCACGCCGGGACAAAGGCGCGCCCAGACAATTGAGCGCAGCACGCGCCGCCGCGCCACTCTAAATTACTGTTTTTAGCGCTCCGATGGGGGGGTGTGGGGGGGAACCCCCCCACTTTACTTAATAGACATCGCGCCGCATTGTGGGGGCGTTGTGGGGGGCATGGGGGGTTTTAACCCCCCACATTTTACTGAAAACTTCACTTTTTCCCTGTTTTTAGGGAAAAAGTTCAGTTTACAGTAAAATGTGGAGGGTTACAACCCCCCATAACGCCGGCACGATGTCTATTAAGTAAACTGGGGGGGTTCCCCAACAAAACCCCCCGTCGGAGCCCCTAAAAACTGTAATTTAGAGCGGCACGGCGGCGTGCGCTGCGCTCAATTGTCGGCGCGCGCTTTTGTCTTTCGCGCCGTTGTCTATGAACCATGGAACTGCCTTCCAGTGGAGGTGTGGAGAAACATAAGAAATACATAAGAACAACATAAGAATAGCCTCACGGGGTCAGATCAATGGTCCATCTAACTGATTAGCCTGTATTCATGACAGCCAATCCAGGTCACTAGTACCTGGCAAAACCCCAAATAGTAGCAACATTGCATGCTACCAATTCAGGGCAAGCAGTGGCTTCCCCCATGTCTGTCTCAATAACAGACTATGGACTTTTCCTCCAGGACTTTTCCTCCATGGTTTTCTTAAAACTAGCTATGTTAACTGCTCTTACCACAATCTCTTGCAATGTGTTCCAGAGCTTAACTATTCTCTGAGTTAAAAAAAATATCCTCCTATTGATTTTAAAAATGTTTCCCTGTAACTTCAAGTATCCCCTAGTCTTTGTAATTTTTGATGGAGTAAAAAATTGATCCACTTGTACACCACTCAGGACTTTGTAGATTTCAACCATATCTCCCCTCAGCTGTCTCTTTTCCAAGCTGAATAGCCCTAAATTCTTCAGTCTTTCTTGGTCATTCTTTGAACATTTTCTCATTTCACTATATCTTTTCTGAGATAAGGCGACCTGAACTGAATGCAATACTCAAGGTGAGGTCACACCATGGAGCGATACAGAAGCATTACAACATTCTTAGTCTTTTTTAATAATTCCTTAGCCTTTTTTAATAATTCCTAGCATCCTGTTTGCTCCTTTGACTGCCGACGCACATTGGGCAGAATGTTTCCGTGTATTGTCTACATTGACATCCAGATCTTTTTTTTAGGTGCCAACCCCCAAGGCGGACCCTAGTATCTAGTAACTATGATTTGAGTTATTCTTCTCAATGTGCATAACTTTGCATTTGTCCATATTACATTAAATTGCATCTGCCATTTGGATGCCCATTCTTCCAATAATTCCTAAGGTCTGTCTGCAATTTTTCATAATCTACATGCATTTTAACAACTATGAACAGTTTACTTTTATCTATAAATTTAATCACCTCACTCATTGCTCCAATTTCTAGATCTTTTATAAATAAATTAAATAGCACTGGGCCCTGTACAGATTCCTACAGCACTCCACTATTTCCCCCACTCCATTGAGAAAAATGGATATTTAATCCTGCCCTCTGTTTTATATCCAATAACCAATTCCTAATCCACAACTGAACATTGCCTATGACTCTTTAATTTTCTTAGGAGCTTCTAATGAGGAACTCTACCAAACATTTTCTGAAAATCTAGCTACATCAACCAGTTCACCTTTATCCACATGTTTATTCATAAATGCTTGGGACAAGTACATTTGATTTCTAAGGGAGAGGAAGGGATAATAGATGGCATGGATAGGCAGACTATATGGGCCATATGATCTTTATCTGACTTCATTTCTCTCTTTTTCTATTCTAATCTTTCATAAGAGGTAGGGGGTTATAACCTAGCTAAAAGTAATAAAGATATAGAACAATACTTTCTGGGCTGCAGTGGGTCTAGATTAAGCTTCTGCATTTTTTTTAGATAAGAAGAAAATACCTGCTTAGTCAGAAAGGCAGAGGTTGATAAGTCTTGCAGTAAAATCACTGATGTCATCATTGTTGGCATGCAAGAAATTCTCATATTTTTTTGCTATGCTTGTGTAGGAGTGATAGTCATAGCCAAATCTGAGGTAAAACAAGCACAAATGTGAGTTTTCATAGCAAAAAATATGTTGAAAAAGTTGTATAAATTAATGGTATCTTTGGCTTAGGTCTAACATTTATCTATGTCAGATATTTTGAAGCCAAAAATAATTTCAGTGAACAGTTACCAACCACATGCATTTTCATGGAGAAATAATCTTTGCTTGCTCTACCGCATATTTATAATTTTCTAACTGACTGGTAATATATACAGACATAACCAGCTCTCAATTCCATCACAATTGATCCATAGGAAAAATGCAAACATGTTTCTGGAAATATTACATTATTGAACCTTTCAATACTTGAAACTCTACATGCCTCCAAGAAATACTGGTCTGGATTTTTGTTATTTTTTTTCCTGTGAGATTTCTGAGAGAAGAGGACATCTCTTGGGTAACTAAACATTATTGTTCTCTGTGCTTTGGGGAATTAAAAACTGGGATAAAAGAGAATTTGTTTGGTTATTGATCAAAACAATCTGAATTTCATTTAAAAAAAAAAAGAGCAAACCTTGAGGTCTTTTACTAAGCTGGTTACAAACCACTACCATGGGGCATATTCAGCCATCCCACTGTAGTTTTGAGATAGCCACATACTTCATATGTGCTGAAATATTTTATTTTTTAGTGCTGGGTCTGTGTCCGGGAACAGAGAATAGCTGTATATTGCTCTAATCAGTTACCACAACATGCTTATTGATTAGCACAGGATTTGCACCTGAGCCCTAACTGCCTAGAAAATAGGTGTCAATAAATGTTCCCATGCTAATAGGGAAATTAGTGTGTGGCCATTAATGGGAATAATGGAAAGTGGGGCCATTTTACCACCACATTAAAAGTGGCCTCAGCAAGTGGCCACTTTTTAGCTGATCTATTAGTGACCTATAACTTGTAATTAACATCATCTGTGACATCTGAAGACTGAAAGGTAGCCATTGTAAAGCCATTTTTTTATAAAGGGTCTAGAGGTGATCCAGGAATTTACAAACCGGTAAGCCTTATGTCAGTAAAATGACAGAAACTATTGTAAAGAATAAAATGAACACATAGCCAAACATAGTTTAATAGAACAGGGTCAATATGTATTCTGCCATGGGAAATCTTTCCTCACCAATTTGCTACATTTCTTTGAATGTGTAAATAAACACATGGATAAATGTGAGCCAGTTGATGTTATATATCTAGATTTTCAGAAACCTTAAGACAAAGTCCCTCATGAGAGACTCCTGAGAACATTTTAAAAACCATGGAATAGAGGGCAATTTCTTCCTGTCCAGGAAGTCTCTAAGAAGTTGTTCAGGGGAGAAAAAGGCATATTTTACTCCAAGATATTTAACCAGGAATTTATACAGATATGCTCGTAGGAATGAAGCCTTGAGCCGCAATCTCAGATCTCATTGCCAAAAACAATTTTCTTCTTTCTTGTGTTTGTCTTGTAACCTCTGGAAATATCCATACCATTTCTCCAAAAAATAATACATGAGAATTGAGAAAATAAAGCCTCAGGGATTCAAGACCAAGTTCGACAAGTTCCTGCTGAACCGGAATGTATGCAGGTAGGGCTAGGCTCAAGGTGCTGTTCTTTCACCAGAGGTCCTCTCTATGAGCGGACTTCTGGGCACGATGGACCACTGGTCTGACCCAGCAGATGCAATTCTTATGTTCTTATTCATATCTTGCTCAAACACAAGGGACATAAATAACGTTGCTTTTTCAGAGATCTCAGTAGAGAAGTGTCAATTAAATCTGTAACATTTAAGGCTTCTCCTATATTAAATTTAAATTTCATGCCTATTGTCACGAGTAGGAACACACATCAAATTTTTCATAAAGGTTTATTACAGTGTACCAAACTTTCATGAACATAGATGCTACATTGAGGTAAGTACTCAAGACTAGTACAACAGCCTCTTAGTATGATGTCATTTTTCACAACGCATCCAACACAGGATTTAGGGCCATTGAAGTAGATTAGTGACACTCACTCAGACTTTTATATTAATTGAATTTGCTGGGGCAGAAATTAGAACAGTATCAGAAAAATACAAAAAGTACTGCAATAACTGTAAAATGAATACTTAAATGACTGGGTAAGAACTACTTGTTACATGTACCTGTAAAAAAAAATTACAAGCCTCTTGAAACCATGATGAAAAAAACAATCTCTAGAGCATGATTACAGCACTGCATGATGTACATTTCAACTTGTAACATGCATAGTGTTAGAAATTACATAGTGCTTTGTAAACATACCAGTGTTTGGGTTGATCAGTACATTTTTTTTCTTTTGACATTATTGGGTTGTTTTTTTCCCTTTCAGCTGTCAAAAGTGACTGACCATTCTTAGTTGTTATTGTGATTCCTTCTATGCATTAGCCTCTTATCAAAAGCATTAATCTTATTCAATAAGAAAGGAAGGAGAAATTATATACCATTTCTAGCAGCTAGGAAATAATAATGAACCCATCTTTAGGTTTTGAGGAAATATAGAATTTTAGCTCTTAAAGGGGCAATTTTATAAATGACTTGTAGAATGGTGTTTTTATAAGCATTTATTTAATGTGTAAATGTACAAAAATAGGCACTTGGACATCATAGCAGCTACTTTTATGTGATATATGTGTAAGCATTCCTGTGAGTGGAAGATGGGCAATGCAAGACTGTGATTGAGAAGGATGAGATTTTAATTTTTCTGATTTGTAGGTGTTCCATGTGACCAGCAAAACTGGTCAGGGTATAAGAATAGAAAAAAGAGATCCCCCCCCTCCCCGCCCCATGATTACAAGAGATACATGGAACTAGATAAGAAAATATTCTCACCTGAAACTCTTCACACTTGTGCTCCTGGGAGACTCACAAGAACAAAGTTTATGGGGGAGGAGACATGTGAACCTAGGCAAATTGGCAGCACAGTAAGGGAGAAATCCTGTGTTCATCCCATGCTTTTTAAATTCTATCACAATTTTCCTCTCCACTACATCCCTCGGGAGGGTATCCCAGGCATCCACCACCCTCTGCATGAAAAATAATTTCCTAACATTACTCCTAAGTCTACCATCCATCAACCTCAATTTATGTCCTCTAGTTTTACCAATTTCCATTCTCTGGAAAAGATTTGGTCCTATATTAATGCCGTTCACATATTTAAATATCTGTATCATATCACCCCTGTCCCTTCTCTCCTCCAGAGTATACATGTTGAGGTCTTCTAATCTCTTCTCATACTTCTTTTGACATAAACCCTCTACCATTTTTATCGCTTTCCTCTGGACCACTTCAAGTCTTTTTAAATCCTTGACCAGATACAGCCTTCAAAACTGAACACAAAACTCCAAGTAGGGCCTCACCAACACCTCCTTTCTTCTTTAGGGTTCTAGCCTAATGAATCTGAACTTGTGTGTGCCAAGCCTATAGAAGGGGGTAGTTTTTGTCAGAAGGCTGACTAAAAACTGGGATACTTTTTGGAATCTACTTGTTTTTTTCTTAGTTTAAAACTGTAACCCTGGGAGGGAAGCTGGATAAGTTCTTGTGCAGTCTGATTATAACATTTATTGTTGAAAAATGTAGTATATGAGAGAGAGAACCTGGAAGGTTGAAATGATTCTTTTGCTTTCCAATACATATGTGTTACATTAGATCATCTAGCTAGTGAGGGCTGCTACTTTCTGGGATGGAGCTTTGCTTGTTCTTCTTGGTATTTTGAGGGGGTGGAGGTGGACAGGAAGAACCTGCGAAACTTCCTTTGGATGGATAGAGATATATTGAAAGCATAGAGACTGGAGGGCTAGTTAGGGTGTTTTGTTGTTTTTTAGTATTAATATACCACTTATAGCCTAAGGTTCGGATTCTGTAAATGGTGTCCTGATTGTAGGCAGCCAACTGCTGCCTAACCAGCCAATCAGCACACATGTTTTCTAAGAAAAAAAAAAACAACCTCCCAAGGCATGTCGCCTACGTTGAAGGCGCTTCCAGGAGCCTAGGGAGGCATGCAAGCCCGCCTAAGCTTGCCTAAGGCTAGGCATGGAGGTGGTTTGACCCGGAAGTAGCCTTAGGCAGACCTAGGCATCCATACGCATCTCCCCAGGATTCTGTATAGGACGCCCGTGTGTGATTCTCAAAAGCTGCTTAGGCAGTTTCTGAGACTGGGCGTCCTATACAGAATCCAAGCCTAAGTGGTTTACATTCAGATACTCAAACATTTTTCCCTATCTGTCCCAGTGGGCTCACACTCTATTATGAGTATAGTAGACCATCCCTTCTGGAGATCAGCTGGCCTGCTGAAAACTGAAGTCAAGCATTCTTCCTGAAAGTGCATGTTTCAAACTAGGAAATTGTGATTGTGCCCCCTATGGGTAACACCTAACAGAATCTATAGATGAGATAGCTCTGATGATCTTGATAAACACTGCCCCAGTGTAGTCAACATTTTAGCAGAACTCTAGACAGTGTCTTTTGATGCCTGCATCAAAACCATAGTCAAGGTTCCCATCTGCAGCCCTTAGTCAGCTGCTCGTTCCTGGTGAACTGCCAGTGCCTACTCCTCCAAACTATAGTTACTTTGTGTGGCCAGCAGGGTTTAATGCTTGTGGAAGCTCATGGATCCTTCTCCCCAGACTGGTCTATACTTCCACCATTGGAAGCAGTAGCTGGGTAATACCCATCGTTCTCTGATACTTCAATGCTGCTGGAGTGGAGGAGGAGCCAAAGAGCTCTCCCTTTCCATTCAAGAATCATTAGACAAGAAGAAATAATAGCATAAGATAAAGCCCAGAGTCACAAGCAGAGAGATCTTCACCATCAGGCACCCAATCCTTTTGTATGTTCAATCTCCAGAATTTCACACAATACTCTAAATGAGGTCTCACCAGAAATTATTAAACAGTGTCATCTGTAGAGGCACCCATCTATGTTTTACTCTTAAAGATGGGGATCTAGGCCATTACAGGCTGCACAGTTTCAGAAGGACCTTGCTTTCTTTCTCTTAAGTGCAAAAGGCTTGCTAAAAAGAAAACCTTCTGTAAAATGCATAGTTGTTCTGTACTCTAAAGGAAAATATGGTAGGTGCCTCTTTCCTTTACATTTTTATAACTCCTTTCAGCTTGGATCACTGTCTTTGCATTTCTCTTATGTTTTCCCATACTGTCAGCTCTTTTTCCAGATACTCTCCCATTTTACTAAAATCAACATATTTTAAATCCAAGATTAAGTTTTATAATAATAATAATTTATTTATATGCCGCCATACCGGGAAGGTTCTAAGCGGCTCACAACAAGAAAGCAGTACATGCAATTCAATAAATACATCAAGATAAAATACAAAACATATAAATATCAAACCACACCGTGCAATAGACAATGACACGGGGACAAATTTTTCCCTGTCCCCACGGGAACTCATTTTTTCCATCCACGTGAGTTCTTTTCCTGTCCCTGCCCCATTTCTGCGAGCTCTGTCCTCATCTGCACAAGCCTCAAACACTTTAAAATCATAAGTGTTTGAGGCCTGTGCAGTTAAGGCAGAGCTTACAGGAATGGGGCGGGGACGGGGACAGCGACAAAACTCACAGGAACGGGGCAGGGAAATTGAGTTCCTACGGGTACGAGGAAAAATTTGTTCCCGTGTCATTCTCTACCGTACAATGATCATTACTGCACAGGTAGGCACTTACCCAGACATTGAGTATTGCATCTACAGCTGACCTTTCCTTTGTGGATTCTGTCAACATTTGTCTGAGCAGAGCAGTTTGAAAGGTTTAACTATAGTAATATAGCAAATGACGGCAGATAAAGACCCGAATGGTCCATCCAGTCTGCCCAACCATACATGCTCCATAAATTAGTCATATAATTTAAACGGTCCTTTTTCTTAGATATTTCTGGGCTAGAAACCCAGAGCTCTGCCTGGTAGTGTGCTTAGGTTCTATCTACTGGAACCTCCATCAAAGCTCACTCCAGCCCATCTTAACCATCCCAGCCATCGAAGCCCTCCCCAGCCCGTCCTCAACTGAATGTCCATATGCAAGACACAGACCGTGCAAGCCTGCCCAGTACTGGCCTTGTATACCCATTATTTTCTGATTCGAGATGCTCTGTGTTCCTGCCACGATTGTTTGAACTCTGTCACTGTTTTCTTCTCTTCCAACCTCCCTCGGGAGCGCATTCCACGCATCAGCCACCCTCTCCGTTTCCCAAGCACCTATTTTTCTGCATAGATATCCCCAGGTGATTTTATAAATTCCTACTTCAAATCCCTTATAAAATATCCCGCTATGTTGACAATTTTTTAAGGTTTTTTTTATTAATACATTTTTCATGAGTTAGATGCATATGACTTTTTTTTCAAGGAATATCTCCTATTAGGCTCAGAATGACGCATTGTTGATTAAACGCTGAATATTAGAGAAGAGAATACACATTAGGGTGTTTGGTATTCTGTGATCATTTTGCCCAACCATCCTAAATAAGCACAAATGCACTAGAAATAGAAAACTTGGTCTGCAATTTATTTTGTGTAGCCTTTTCTTCTTCTAGTGAAAGTGCCTATAAAATTTTTAAAAGAAAGTAGGTTGCTAAAATGTACTTAATTTGCCATGATAGATTGAGTCCATGCTTCAGTGACTGTAATTGAATCTGTGACCTATTTCTTTAGCAAAGTAGAAATAGTCTCTTGGGGTTTTGTCACTACCATCTCTTAATGAAATTCAAAAAGACTGTCAAAATGTCTATACTTTTTCCATCAGTTGTTAATGTTATTACTCTACAATTTGTTACTTTTTAATTAATCTTAATAAATGTGTACACAGGCTAGTTGGCAGTTCAAAATGCTAGGCATCTTTGCTGTCACACTTTCAAATTAAATTAACAGGACTGAAAGGGCATAAAAATTATAAAATGTGAACATTTTATTTCCACTTAAAGGTACACACTTTACATCCTTAATCAGTCTTTCCTTTGTACATAATCCAATGTGCATGTAGTTTCATATCATAGATAGATATAGAGATATATTTTAGAGAATGACACGGGGACAACATTTTTCCCTGTCCCCGCAGGAACTCATTTTCTTCTCCCACTGAGTTCTTTTCCTGTCCCTGCCCCTTTCCTGCAAGCTCTGTCCTCGTCTGCACAAGCTTCAAACAATTTAAAATCATAAATGTTTGAGGCTTGTGCGGTTAAGATAGAGCTTTCAGGAATGGGGCAGGGATAAGGAATGTGACAAAACTCATGGGGATGGGACAGAGAAATTGAGTTCCTGTGGGGAGGGGGGAAATGTGTTCCTGTGTCATTCTCTAATATATTTATTATTTATTTAAAACATTATACCCTGCCTAAAAACTTAGGCCGTTTCCCAACAACATATGTAACCCTTTAAAAATACATTATATATATATAAAAATATAGCTTAATATTTGCCCTACTCAACTCCTCGCTCTCTCACATAAATGTCTAATAATTTTTATAAAATTGCTCTACCGGCCCATAAGCTTATTTGCCCCGGTAAGGCATTCCAAATTTTTACTCCGACTATTGAAATGTCTGTCACATAGGGCCCCTTTTACAAAGCCATGTTAGTGATTCCCGCATAGCAAATGCAATGCATCCTGTCCAAGTTCCTAGAGACTGTGTCATATTTGCCGCACTGGAACTCGCTATTGCAACTTTGTAAAAGGGGCCCATAATTTGAAATGTCCAAATTAGATGTTTGAAATTAGCTGCATATTCAGTAGTAAGTTCTGCTGAATATACATAAATAGAAATTCATGAAAATGTATATATTCAGCCACCATAGCCAGCATTTATTTTTAAATGACAGTCACAAGTGTTAAAAAATAAAATCCAGATATTCAATGCTATCTAAATAGAGAGCAGCACTGAATATTCATATAGAGTGGTAGCTGGCAGTAATATCTAGATCAGTGGTTCCTAACCCTGTCCTGGAGGATCACCAGGCCAATTGGGTTTTCAGGCTAGCCCTAATGAATATGCATGAGAGAGATTTGCATATAATGGAAGTGAGATGCATGCAAATCTACTCCATGCATATTCATTAGGGCTAGCCTGAAAACCTGATTGGCCTGATGGTCCTCCAGGACAGGGTTGGGAACCACTGATCTAGATAGCAGCAATACTCAACTCGGGCTCTAGATAATTTTTCTTTTCTTTTAATTTTAAATTTTGAATTAAAAATATGTGGAGCAGCTTTTTTAGAAAAGAACCATGTTGGGTCCTACGCTCTCATCAGACTAGATCCTTAAGGTTTTTATGTGGATTAGTTTACTTTTATGTGGATTGTTCACGTTGACTTTTGGAACTTTTAAATTTTAAATAAAGTCCATTTCAGGAACATCGTCACTCCACAGTGTCTTTTGGTTTCTCTTTTCCATTGTACCCAACTCATTAAAGTGATCATATTTTATTAGAAAAATTTCATCTTTTATTTATTTTCCATCATAATAATTTCTTCCGCTCAAAGTGATTCTGTCCTATGAAAATAAATTGACTGTTGGCTTACAACATGTTTTATTAGTATATAAAAATGATGTCTTTCCATTCTATCAAAAAATTATGAAAATTTGTATATAGGATGAATTGTTTTTCAGTTATAATGATGGAATGTTAAGTGGCAAAGGAATGATAGTAATTTGCTGATTATTAAGGGCTCCTTTTATGAAGGTGCACTAGCATTTTTAGCGCACACTCCGGACTAGCGTGCGCTATAGCATGTGGTAGCCGAAAAAATACCTCCTGCTCAAGAGGAGGTGGTAGCGGCTAGCGCGCGTGGCATTTTAGAGTGCGCTATTCCGCGCGTTAAGGCCCTAACGTGCCTTTGTAAAAGGAGCCCTAAGTTTCCAAATATATGTCATAAAAATATGAAAATACACATAAAAAAAGAGCACTTGGTGGTTTATAAATCAGTTTATTTGGAATGCAAATGTAGCAAATTTTGCCTTTTTTCAAGTAACTGACATGTTAAACTGAGTTGAATGAGGAAGTTTATTTTCAAATTCTAGCATGAACTTTAGAAGCTTGGAGAATTAAGTTAAAAGCTAGGGGCAATCTGTAATTACATCATTGACCTCAATGCAACAGCAGCATTGACCTCAATGCAACAGAGAATTGATTGGCGGGCCTTGAAATAATTCAGAGAACTATTAAGTAATCTTGGCTGAATGCGCCAGCATATTAGATAAACTGTCTGCTGACATAATCATCTGCAGTCTTGAACCATTTTGTGCAGTGGTTTGCAGTTACACGTCAAATCAGGCAATAGCTGTGGATATTTCCTACAGTCTTTCCCCTTGCTATGTTGACCCTTGCTGGACTCTTCCTCAAAAGGAATTGATTTGCCCTTTTCTTTAGCATTGTAAAAACTATTAAGAATTCAGAGTCTGGATACAGATGTCATGGCATTGCCTATGATGTCACTTGCATATGCAATGATTCAATGTTGTCATCTACCTTCACTCTGCTCTACCTTTCTTTCCTTCTTCATCTCTCTGGTCTCCACCTTTCTTTCCTTCTTTTCTCCTCTGCTATGTAACTTTTCTTCTCCTCCTTCTCCTCTTCTCCTACCTTGCTTTACTTTTCAGCCCTTCAAAATTTCAGCAAAATTGTCAAGAAACATTGACTGTATGGGCAATTGTTTGGACAAAATTGCTGGATGGCTAAGGAATAACCAGCTGGTATTAAATATCTCCAAGACAATTGCCTGCTGTATTACAGGGGGTTTAGCTAGATCTCAGTGTAATCCGATATTGGATCATCATAATATAAATTTAGTAGAGAGTTTCAAATATTTTACCCCTACACTCTCTCCCCCCTCCCTCCACCAAACACATACTTTTATGAAGCCACATTAGAGTTTATTTTTATCACAGGCCATGGTAGTAAAAGCTCCAGAACTCATAGAATTCCTGTGATAAAAACCCTAACACGGCTTCATAAAAGGGGGGTAGGGGTTAATTAATTTTCAGTTGACATTTGAGGAACAAATTGCAGCTGTAGTGAAAAAGGGTTTGAGGGTTTTAAGCTGATTAGGACTGATGCTCTTCATATTCTCCTACATGCACTTTTGTTATCTAAATGATCTAAATCTGGTGTATGCAGGTTTACCATTTGGGAAGTTAAAGCACCCAAAAATCTTTCAAAATGTTGTAATTCATTTATTGGATAGAATTCATTTCAGGGAGCATGTAACTCCATTGTTTTAAGATTTCATTGGCTTTCTGTAAGATATAGGATAAATTTTGAAAATACTTGTGTTTGCTCATAGAGCTTTGAATTGGAGACTTCATACCTCTTTGTTGGTGATGTATATCCCTAGTAGATTGCTCCGATCATCAAATGACAATAGAACGATTATGCCTCATATTTCTAGAGCACATCTTGCATCTACAAGGGACTGCATTTTTCTACTTAGCGTCAACATTATGGAACATATTTCCAGTAGTGCTACATAAAGAGAAATCATTGATGAATATTAAAAGGCAACTTAAAGTATATAACATTAGCGTTCACACTCCGTCACCTGCAACTAAAAGCTAAACACTATCAATCAATAATCATACAACTCAAATTGATTGGAATAAATATTTGGCTGCAGCTTTATTATCTATCTTAATATTATCTCCATTTACAATACAATCTGTGTCCAAAACTGACAAACCCCCAATGCATATTTCCCACACCCCAAAGAAGCTATTTGGTGTCAATACTAGCTCCCGTTAAGTCTTTAAACTCATAACATTCCCTCAAACATGAATAACGGTGATGCCAGGTCATGCTTCCGCTCTCCCCAAAATGACCCATGGTGATGCCAAGCCATGCTTCCCCTCGCAGCAGAGTCACCTGGTAGGACCCAGTCAACATGGATTCAGGAAAGGGAAATCATGTTTGACAAATTTACTTCAATTTTTTGAGACAGTGAACAGACAAATAGATAGTGGAGAACCGGTGGATATTATATACTTGGACTTCCAGAAAGCGTTCAACAAGGTTCCACATGTAAGACTTCTCAGGAAACTACAAGGCCATGGAATAGAGGGAGACATACTAAGATGAATAGGCAAGTGGCTGGAAAACAGAAGGCAGAGAGTGGGCATAAATGGGAAGTTCTCGGACTGGGAGAAAGTGACTAGCGGTGTGCCCCAGGGCTCGGTGCTTGGGCCCATCCTATGTAATATTTTCGTCAATGACCTAGAAGAAGGAACATCCAGTGAGATCATCAAGTTTGCAGACGACACAAAGCTATGCCAAGCAAACAGATCGCAGAAGTATAGCAAGGAACTCCAGAGCGACTTGTGTCGATTGGAGACATGGGCAGAGAAATGGCAGATGAAGTTTAATCTGGAAAAGTGCAAAGTGATGCATTTAGGCAGAAAGAACAAGGAACACAAGTACAGAATGTCAGGTGCAACTCTGGGAAAGACCAAACAAGAAAAGGACCTGGGTGTACTGATAGGACACTGAAACCATCAGCGCAATGTGCAGCAGCGGCGAAGAAAGCAAATAGAATGCTAGGCATGATAAAGAAGGGAATCACGAGTAGATCGGAGAAAGTAATAACTTGGAATACTGTGTCCAACATTGGTCTCCATACCTAAAGAAAGATATAAAACTGCTGGAGAGGGTGCAGAGATGAGCAACGAAGCTAGTGAAAGGTATGGAGAAACTGGATTACGAGGAACGACTTAAGAGACTGGGGTTGTTCTCCCTTGGGAAGAGGAGACTACAAGGGGATCTGATCGAGACTTTCAAAATTTTGAAAGGAATTGACAAATTAGAGCAGGAAAAACAGTTATTTACAATGTCCAATGTGATACGGACAAGAGGGCATGGACTGAAGCTGAGGGGGGACAAGTCCAGGACAAATATCAGGAAGTTCAGTTTCACGCAGCGAGTGGTGGACACCTGGAATGCACTCCCAGAGGAGGTTACTGCGGAATCCACCATTCTAGTATTTAAGGGTAAACTAGATGCACATCTCCTTATGAGAGGCATAGAGTAATACAGGTAAGGGTAATCTAGATACACATCTCCTTATGAGAGGCATAGAGTGATACGGGTGACTAAAATTATGCCAGGGTACAGATCGCCGGACTTGATGGACCTAAGGTCTGATCCGGAGATGGCAGCTCTTATGTTCTTATGTAACTGTTCATCTCCTAGATCCAACTGAGCCAATCTCATTTTCTGCCACAAGCAATGACAGCCTCGAGCTTGTCACCCACCACATAAGCTGCGGCCAAAAGCTTTAAAACAATTCTCCAACAAATCCTTGAGAGTACCCAAATAAAATTGACCAAACCTATGCCTGAAAGGTAGACAGCATAAGGACAATAATGTCCAGGGAAAACAGCTTTCACATAATTCCAAAAGCTAGGTATTAACCTATCTACGCAACCACTCAATAGCAACCATGTCCCAATCCTCCTTACACACTCTATGAAGGAAACATAGAGGACCAGATAAAAGGGAGGGGGGGCATTAGGGAAAACACAGACAGCAGACAACAGATCCTGTCTCATTGGCAGTATGAAATCCTCACCCTTTGCTGAACAAATGTCACAACCCTCCAAAAGAACCAGAAGTAAAGCAGAATAGGAATAATGCCATTGCTAGAAAAAGGATTAGCAAGAGTCGTTCCCAACAAATGCTCCATACAATCCAGAGTCCATGCCCCACTAGAATCAGAAATAGCTAAGACAAACAAATTATTGAAAGAAAGGCACTAGCTGACATGGGGCAACGAGCACACGAGACGTGGAAAGGGAAGGAGAATAGCAAGGAGGACTGTTGCCAGATGATCTCTTGGGGTGCTCTGGGAAGGGAAGAGAGGAAAGGGGCCGCTGAACTCCAACAAAGCTCCTAACAGCCGTCTTCTCCATTGGCGCTGTCCCCGTCGTCCTCGCCTTCCTCCGCTTTCTTATCGTCCTTTCTGGCCTATAGCGTTTCCACACCCTGCTCCTCATCATTATCCATCAAGTCTCCCTGCTCACTAGAGTCCACACCCTCCTCAGACTACATCTTCATATGTCTCCTTCTTCTTTCCTGACTGCTCATCATCTGTCTTCATCTCTGATTGTTTGCTCTGCTCCCTGTCGATCCTCTCTAAGCTCTCCAATAGAGAATCCACTTTCTGCTTGATTTGGCTCATCTCCTTTTAGATGGTCTGCAGGTCATCACCTTTCAACTTCCTAGACTTTGAGGAGGACCATCTCTGGCTGCTCTTAGAGTTGAAACTGCACTTGCCCCGACAGGAGGTGTTCCCCAACACTCACTGGTGCTTTGAAGGCACTACAGCTCATGCAATAGGAGGAGGTGGAGGCACATGTGCTGCTGGGTAGATGCACATCCTTTCATAATAATCCCGTTGAAAATCATAGTCCAGATCAAAAAGAAGAACTTTACATATCTGCTGCAGACCTCTTAACTTCTGCCTTGCCGCAATTCAATTTGGGTTCAGCTACTAGATTAATGTCTCTCGCTCGCTTCTGCTCATGGCCACAATGTCGCCTTTTGTTTTTCCAATTATATAGAAAAAAAATGTGTGTCCTCTCTGTTCTTTCACAGTCTCCGTCACAAAATGGCAGTGACTCCTGACTGCGCTCTCTCTCGTTTTCCTCAAACCTCATAGGAATTCTACAAGCATGGAGCACTTACCTTTCCAGCCCATGCTAAAAACCTCTAGCGCAGCTTGATAAAAGAGGGGGTTACATCTCCACCTAAGTTAATTGTTTTTTAATGGGTTAAACAACATGGTAATTGCCTATGCCATTAAAACCCATAAAAAAATCAATTAATCATTCATTTGGGTTGTACATAGAATACTGTGCAGCACCTGGCACACCTAAGTTGAGGTGTCCTCTGAAGTCTAATGACGACTACCTGAAAAGTAGGCATGGTTAAGGGCAGAGAGTAGGTGTGATTGACTTAGGCATCATTAGGCATCTGAGATAGGTGCCAGGAAATTAGGCCAGGTAAAGATTGGCCTAATTTACCAGCACCTATTTCTAGGATGCCTAGCAACACCCAAGTCCGCTAAGCATGATTCTGTAAATGGTACTGTGTGGTTGATTAATCACAGTGCCAACCAGCATCTACAAGGTAGGCACCGTTAGATGACATTTACAGAATCAGGCCCCTAGGGTCCGATTTTACAATTGGCACCAATATCGGTGGCCACCTAAAAAACAGCTGTCGATCGTGTGTCAATCACGCACCGCTTGTAGAATTGCGGCCTTAAGAAAGGCACCAGAAATGTAGGCCAGGGTTTTCAAGGCCTGCATTTCCAACGCTTACCTTTCACGTGTATCATGGCTACAGTGGTGCTATATGATGCCTAATGCCATTTCCGTATTAGCCATGCCTACGATGGCATTAGGCACTGTAAAGCACCTCCATAGTCATGATGCAAGCACCTTTTTTTTGGCATGGTAGGTGCCTACATTTTTTTCTTATCTGCTTTTATTTATTTTAATAGAGTTTTGCGCTTAAGTTAGGTGACTAACCTAAGGCACTGTTTGTAGACTATGGGCTTTATTGTCCAAATATTGATGGTCATTGCTCACATTTAAGACTAGAATACTGTATACTGTTTAAGAGGTACCAGGCAAAACCAAAACCAAAAGTATAATACAGGAAATGAATATTCAAATCAAAGTAAAGATCAGTGGCTTAGCGAAGGAGGTTAGTGCCCAAGGCGGTAACACTAGGCATCACCATGTCATAGCCCCCCCCCACACACACACACACATACACATTCTTCCCCACCACCTGAGCCCTTCCTCCCTGCCTCTGCATATCTTTTGAAATGTTTGCCGGTGCAAGCAGCTACTTCTGCCTGTTGCTCATGCTGGCCTCAGCACCCTTCTGACATCACATCCTGATCCCGCAACCAGAAAGTGACATCAGTAGGGAACTGGGGTTGGCGCAAGCAGCAAGTGGAAGAGGAGAGGCACCAGCGCCCCCTCCACAAAGACAGCACCCAGGGTAGTCCTCTTCCCTTTACTACACCATGGGTAAAGAATATCATGAAAACTAAAAGAATTAGCAACAAGAGGCAATAGCATAAATAGAAATACAAAAAAAATGCAGTAGAAATATCATAAAAACTCTAACTAAGGCCCCCCTTTTATGAAGCTGTTGATCAAAAGCCTAATGCAGCTTCATAAAAGTGGGGGTGAGGTGGGGTAAATATATGTACGGCTGATCTAAAATGAGCAAAAACTCAATGATCTTTGTAACTAAAAACTTTAAATCGTATAGTTAAAATCCTGCAAAAATATGCTTTTATTTTTAAGAGATGCAGTCTTATAGAAATACGAGTAAACAAAAAATTCAGTGCCACTGAGTTTTTTTATAATTATGATTAATTTATTCTTGAGTTATTACATTAGATGCTTCATTTATATTTTGGCCCTGATTCTATAAATGATGCTTAAACTTGTAGGTACCTTGGAGTAGACACTTACCTCAAAGTGGTAGACATGTGTATATGTTAGGTGCCATTGAGTTGTGTTCAAGTCCTAACAGATTGATGAATTACAGATCTAAAAAGAAATCGGTTTTGTGCTTGTCCGGTAAGGTCCTCCCGCGTCATCCCCATAGTTGTCTTCAATGTGTACAGACATCTGATTGCAGGTTGCCATGTTCACCTGGTTCCTTCGATCTTCCCTAACATGATGTCCTTCTCCAATGATCTTTCTCGTCTGCTGTTGGAGATGAGTGTTGTATCATCTGCATAGCGCAGGTTGTTTATATTTCGCCTACCAACATTAAAACCAACATTTGCTTCTTCCAAAATTGCTTTTCTGAAGATGGCTTTACTATAAAGGTTGAACAGATAAGGTGACAAGATGCATCCTTGCCTGATGCCACATTTTAATGGAAACCAATCAGTGTTGCCATATTCAGTTTTCACTGCAGCTTCTTGATTTTCGTAGAGGCGCCTACCATCTAATTAATTGCAATTTAATTGTTTTACTTGCAATTTTCAATTAACGGCACTAATTAAGGCTTATGAAATAACTCCCCTTTTACTAAACTGCGGTAGAACTTTCTACCATGGCTCAGAGCTCTAAATGCTTGACGCTGCTCCAAAACTCATAGAATTCCATGACTAATGAAGCATCATCTGAGCATTTAGTACTCTGGGCCACTGGAGAAACCTCAACCGTAACTTAGTAAAAGAGGGCCTAAGTTAGGTGCCTGGATGGGCTAAAAGCGCCAGTCTAGGTACCTAACATTATTGAATCAGGGACTTTGTGTTCAATTTGCTGTTTGCATTACCAATAAATTATGCTCTTTGTATGAAATTATGAATTGGCTTTTGGATCCCTTTTATTAGTTATTATGTTAGTCATTGTGCATGTCTATGTTTTTTGTTTTATATGTTCCTTTTTAGAATTATACTCCTGATGCAGCTCATGTTGGGAGAAACGTGGCCCATATCGGGTGGGTTTTTTTATGCTGGACTGTTTGAATAAAGAATTATTTCTACATTTTATTTGAGATACACTCCTTTTCTATTTATCTGCACTGCTGCGGATTTGGGATGCCTCTATTGTTTTTAAATCCAGTCCTTGTGTCTCACATAACAATTTTAACAGACTCCTATCCCCCAAATTTCAAGGTTTTTTTTTTTTTCTTATCACTGTTTCACAGTACTGTAACTGGCTATTTTCTAATCGATGCTTTCAGTTCATATTAATTAATTGCAGTCAGGCTTCTTTCATCTTTAGAAACTCATAATACCACAAAGAATTCAGCTAAAAGACTGTAAAAGCAATCTATATTGCTGCTAAATAATCATATTCACGGGTCTTTATCTTGGTGTGACATGCCTTTCATCTGCTTCTGAAACATTAGAACACATTTAATATGCTTTAACAGGATGAATAAGGTAACGTGAAAAGAGCACATTAATGGCTGTTGAAACAAGTTGTTATGATTCAACTACAGTTCTTACGTATTATAATATAAATCAAATTATGTATATATATTAACACCATCAAGTTGTTTATAATTAGATTTTTATCTGCACTGACTTAACATGCATTCATTGCAGTAGGCAAAGACCCTGATTCTATATAGGATGCCTATATTAGGTGAGCAAAAAATGTTTTTATTTATAACAACTTTCTTATTACAATCAAGCAGAATAATTACAACTTGAATAGATCAATTAAACATAATAGAAACATCTAAAAACAGGAAAAACAAATTATTTGGATATTTAGTACAAAATATTTTGAGAAAATCAACAGGAAATAAAAATTCAAATGAAATATCATGCAACAATAAGAAAGTGGCAATATTCTGCATTACCTACAGTCATTAGGGCAAAGCTATACATTATTTGCTACAGATGCTCCTCCTTCTCTTGATTCAATAAACTCTAACAGCTGTTTGGGTTCAAAAAATAGGAAATTCTTAGTTTGACATTTTACAGGAAATTTTAACAGAAAAGTTCCACCCAAGGCAAGGATTCTTGGCCTTAATGCCAAGAACTCCTTTCTCCGCCTCCGAGATTTTTGAGCCATATCTGGAAATATACGAATTTTGGCCCCCAAAAATTGATCATTTAAATGGTGAAATTACAAACGCAGAATATATTCACGGTCACTTTCCAAAGTTCATGTAACTAATAGGGTTCTCCTTTCAGTTACCACCACCACAAGACATCTTTATTGCGGCCACCTAGCAATGCTTAAGTTTGGGATCTGCACCTAATTTTTTGAATTGGCTTAATCAATGTGGTAATTGCTTGTGCTGATTTTCAGCCAATCAAAAAAAAACCCCAAACAAACATTAATCAATTTAAGAGTTTGGCACTGAACTCTTAAGACACCTAGTGACACCTAAATGGAGGCACCCTCCCATGCATAAGGTTGCTTAATGTTGCCTATCTGAAAAAGTAGGCATGGTTACGGGTGGAGGATAGACATGGTTCAATTAGGTGTTGTTAAGTGTCTGACCTTGGTGCCACCAAATTAGCCCCCCTTTTACAAAAGCACAGAAGAGGTTTTTAGCATCAGCCAGTGCACTGAGTGCTCTGCGCTGCTCCGATGCTCATAGGAACTCCATGACCGTCGGAGCAGCGCAGAGCATTTAGCACATCAACTAGCACTAAAAACCTCTTCTGCGTTTTTAGAAAAGGGGGGGGATAGATGAGGGAAAAGCTGGCCTAATGGAGTGGCACCTATGTCTAGGATGCCTAGAGATACCTAAGTCCACTTAGGTGTTGCTAGGCATGATTCTATAAATGGCGCCTAGTGGTTGATTAACAATTACGTTGAGCCATGCCTAAAATGTGAGCAACACTAGGCGCCTTTTATAGAATCTGGCCCAAAGTGCCTGATTCTAGAAACAGCACCATAAGTTAGGTGGTTGTAGGCACCTTACTGCTGCCTAATAAGTGCTTTAATTGGTTATAATTGGCGTGGTAGTTGACCATGCCATTAAAAACTCATTGAAAAAGTAGATGCTGGTAGATGCCTGCAAAGATAGGCATTGTAATGACATCTAAGGAGCTTCACCTAAGGTCAAAGTAGGCATGGTTAGGGGTGGAGATGACCTTAGGTGCCATAATATTAGCATTCGCACTCCATCACCTGCAACTGAAAGCTAAACACTATCAATCAATAATCAAACAACTCAGTTTTATTGGAATAAATATTTGGCTGCAGCTTTATTATCTATCTTAATATTATTTCCACTTACAATACAATCCATGTCCAAAACCAACAAACTCCCAATGCATATTTCACATACCCACAAGAAGCTATTCGGTGTCGAAACTAACTCCCGTTAAGTCTTTAAACTTATAAAATTTCCCCAAACATGACCCATGGTGATGCCAGGCCATATTCCCCCTCGCGGCGGTGTCGCCTACAAGTGCTAAATTTATTTATTTATTAACTGCTCATCTCACACATCCAACTGGGCCAAGCCCCATTTTCCACCACAAGCGGTGACAGCCTTGAACTTGTCACCGCTCCCCCACCACATAAGCTGCGGTCAAAAGCATTAAAACAATTCTCCAACAAATCCTAAAGAGTACCCAAATAAAACTGACCAAACCTATGCTTGAAAGGTAGACAGCATCAGGACATAACATCCAGGGAAAACAGCTGTCATGAACTCATGAGATATCACTAAACCTTGAGTACCTGAATTTAAACCACTTAGGTCATAAGTGGTATATAAATACTTAAATAAATTACAAATTACATAACACTAAACCTCCAAAAGCTATCCATAACTCCAAAAGTTCAATATTAACCCCTCTATGCAACCACTTAATAACAACCATGTCCCAGTTCTCCTTACACACTCTATGAAGGAAACATAGAGGACCAAACAAAAGGGGGGGTAGGCATTAGGGAAAACACCAACAGCAGACAACAGACCCTGCCTCATGGGCAGTATAAAATCCTCTTGCTTTGCTGAACAAATGTCACAACCCACCAAAAGAACCAGAAATAATGCAGAATAGGAAAAAATGCCTTTACTGGAAAAAGGATTAGCAAGAGTTGCTCACTACAAATGTTCCAGATACCCAACCAAACAAATCCATAGTCCATGCCCCTCTAGAATCAGAAACAGCTAAGACAATCCTCCCCAGCCCAATAGAATACTGCACATTCCAATTATTCCAAACACACGTACAAAAGAATCCAAATTCCTGATCCTTCCAAAGCAGGTGACCGGGGAATATGCAATTGCATTTAACTAGCAGTCAACCCAACTTCTTCCCGGCAGCTACCCTGTGAACACAATAGCAGGTCGAGAAGGTGCCAGCTCATCCACTCGACAAGCTGCCAAGTGCCTCAAAAAAGCTAACTGCCAGAGCACCACTACAAATTATAAACTGCACACATCAGGCAATACTGCAAACAAATGTCACCAGACCCTCATACAAAAAAAACAAGTAAACCCTGCACCAGGATACTTCAGTATCACATATCCTCGCAACTTCAATAAAATTCCTACATAAGAAAATATCTGGTAAACCATCCCCAAAAATCATCCTAAAAATAAACCACACAGTACTAATAGAACACGCAGCTGCTCCATATGAGAAAGGAACAACTCACCTCTGGTGCCTATAATTGCAGAAAACAAGTCAAGCAAAGCAGTTTGTTTCCCAGCTCCAAACCAGAACCTTGTTTTTCCTTGTAACCCAGTCCGAGGACACAAGCAAAGCCATTTAAAAAAACATAAGGGCAGATAAAGACCAAGAGGCCTAGCCAGTATACTCCTCCACAGCAATGACTAACTCCTCCTCTCTCCCAGAGAACCCATGTGCCTGTTACACTTTGTTACAGGAACAACTCATCTCTGGTGCCCAAAATTGCATAAAACAAGTCAAACAAAGCAGTTTGTCTCCTATCTCCTAGCCAGCACCTTGAAGTTCCTTGGTACCCAGTCTGAGGACACAAGCAAAGCAACCTAAACTAAACCTTAAGTTTATATACCGCATCCTCTCCACGGAAGTGGAGCTCGGCACGGTTTACAAGAACTTAAAGTATAAGAAAAGAAAGGAAAAGGTTTACATGAGCTTATATATAGAATGGAAGAATAAGGGGGAAAATAGAATTACATGTTAGAGAAGAGCCAAGTTTTCAGTTGCTTGCGGAATAGTTGGAGAGAGCCCAGGTTCCGCAACGGGATAGTAAGGTCGTTCCAGAGTCCTGTGATTTTGAAGAGAAGAGATTTTCCCAGTTTACCTGCATAGAGAAACCGCGTAGAGAGGGGAAGGATAGTTTATATCTTTGGGCGGGTCTGGTGGAGTCAGGATTCGAGGAGTTAAAGGATAGTGGGATTAGGGGAGGAAGGATGCCGTGAATGATCTTAAAAGCCAGGCATGAGCATTTGAAATGGATTCTGGAAATCACTGGGAGCCAGTGAAGATTGGACAGGAGTGGGGAGACATGGTCAGATTTGCGTTTTGCAAAGATCAACTTGGCTGCAGTATTCTGGATAAGCTGTAGTCTTTGAAGACTTTTTTTTGTTAGGCATAAGTAAATGGCATTGCAGTAGTCAACCTAGAAAAAAATAAGGGTAGATAAAGACCAAAAGCCAGCCAGTATACCCCTACATAGCAACAACTAACTCCTACACTCTCCCAGAGAGCCCAAGTGCCTCTCCTATGCCTGCTCCAATTCAGAAACTATTCCATGCACCTACTACTCCTACTGAAATTCCAAAACTATTTTATGTATCTACCTTGTCTTCTGTAACTATGTAGTGCCATACAGTACTGCAGAGCCCAGCACTGCTGCATTGCATCCCCTGCCCTCTTATTCTGGAATTGCTGTCTATTAAAAGGAGACTCATTTCAGGGGGGCGGCATTGTCATTCAAAATTATATTGATTATCGGAATGAAGCTATAGATCAATTAACCAATTCCATGTATTATAATGTTTTAGTTCAAGATCCAACCGCTCAGATCAAAAAGTGGATTGATGACCGTTTAGGAATAGCACGTTCTGAGGAAGTCATATCTCTCCAAGAATTGAAATTTTTGACAGTGAATAGGATCCTAATTTAGGGGAAAAACTGAAATATAGACAAGAGAGATATGACTCACGCAATTTTCATCCCCATAAAGCGTGCGGCAGATGCCGCCTATGTCAATATGTATGGGAGACCCCGCACGTGGATATACCCGACGGAAGAGGGAAGAAATTTAAATTACAATCAGGAACCAACTGCAAATCTGTAGGGATAGTGTATTGTCAAAAATTATACATAGGGCAGACGACCCGTAAGATTAAAACCAGAATTTCGGAACATTTGAGTGGGATCCATAATCAGAGAATGTCCGCCCCCCTTGCAGCCCACTGGATTGAGGAATCTCATTCAACTGATGATCTTAAATATACCGTCCTGATCCAGATCAGACACCTCGAGGGTGATCTCTCCAGGTGTCTGATCTGGAGGGAACAGCGATTCATTTTTGAATGGCACACATTAAGCCCGCGAGGGTTAAATCATGAAATTGAATGGTTATTGACATAGCTATGCTGTTCTGGGCCGGTTTTTTACTTCCTGGTTGAGGTTCCGTAAGTTCCGGGATGATCAGGATAAAACTGTTTAGTTCAGGGGTTCTTCTCATTACTGCAGTCAGCCCCGCTTTCGTTGCCTTTCTGATGTACTGTGCCAATAACAGGTATATATATTAAGTTTTATGATTAAGAGTATTAAAGATTAATTAGATGGAGTATATATATCTCCGGGGTCCATAAAACAGGTTTCATTGTAATGCAATGTCAGAACTCAGAATTTATTTCTTAAATCACGTATATCTAGATGCATTACTTTATGGAAGCTTGAACTTACTGTTAATGTTTTGGTTAACGTTTATTGAAAATATAATAAAAATATTTGAACTTATAAAAAAAAAACAAGTTTCAATATTTACATAGTATTATTAGTTTGATTTATAGTTTTCTAATTGTCATTCTTGATTTTTTGGATTATTAGTGTCCTGCCCTGAAGAAGACTTGAAACTCGAGTTGGGGGGACAGGGTCATTAGAATGAAATAAACAACTGCCTACACAGAAATTGTTTTAATCAGCACGAGTCACTTTCAACACCACTGGGGTTCTATGCCAGCAAATTACCACCCAAATCAGATAAGTCTGTTTCTTTATTGATATCTTGAGCATGGATGGTAACAGGGGACAGTGAAAACTATGATGGTCCCCCATTGAACCTCAGTTGGTGTTATCACAAATTCACGGGTTCAGGGTCTGAGTTTTTCACATAATTAATGTATAAGTTTTACTTATAATTGGAGCTGTGATTAGTGTTAATAAGTGTTACGTCGTTATCACAGAAGATCATTGGTTTTCTCTCCGTAGTTTGTGAAGACTATATTGCAGATACCCAAGTTTTGTGGCAGGCACCATTAGCATCATTTCTTTAAATGCCACCTAAGCATGATTTTTTGTTACACAATGGCAATGTCTATCCATCAATACCTATTGGCTATGCTGTACACATTAAAGAAACATATGAAAACATGTTAAAGCATAATCCAGTACACAAAGAACAACTGGAACATCTGTGGTGATCTTAAAGTAGTTGCTCTGGTACTTGGAATGCAGCTTGGATATACCAAGTACTGTTGTTTTATTTGTGCTAAGGAGTTGCATTACATTCAAAAGAACTGGCCACTCCGTAAGAATTTGGTTTCAGTACAGAAAAAATGTGGTACATGAACTACTTGCTGACTTGACAAAGATATTTTTGCCTCCTCTTCACATAAAACTTGGAATAATCAAAAATTCCATAAAAGCGATGAACAAGGAAGGCAAAGGTATTTTTTTTAATCTAAGATCGATGTTTCCAAGAATAACTGATGCCAAGATTAAGGAACACATTTTTGTCAGTCCACAGATCAGATTTGTCATCAATGATGAGCAATTTGAAGATCTATTAGTCGGATCAGAGAAAATCACCTGGAAAGCATTCAAGGATGTCACTGAGAATTTTCTTGGCAGTTACAGAGTGCCAAACTATATTCAACTAGTTGACAAACTTCTTAAAGCATGCAAAACCATGAAATGCAACATGTCACTGAAGATGTACTTTCTACCTTCATACTTGAACTTTTTCCCCACAAACCTTGGTGCAGTCAATGACAAACATGAAAGGTTTCACCAGGACATTGCCACTATGGAAAAAAGATATCATGGCAACTGAAATCCATCAATCCTGGCTGACTATTGTTGGACACTGCAATAAGATACACCGGACGCTGAGTAGAAATGAAAATCAGCAGGAAAACACTTTTAGCCATGGTGAACTATCACAACACATCAAAAACTTTGTGAATTAAAACACGTTATAGTCAGTTAAAGATATCATCGTGTTTCTCAAAATTACTACATGATAACAGTCAGTGGGAAATTATATTTATGCTTATTTTGAAGGGGTCTATCATAATCACCACCAGTTTGTTATAAGGAATCAAAACTTTTGGAAAAATTTGTTGTCCAGTGAATTAACATATTTGTAGATGATATTGCAGAATGGCTGCATGATAAGGTTTGATTCTTTACAGATGATACCAAAATCTGCAGTAGGGTAGACACCTGTTCCAGCGTTGATCCTGATTTGTATTTGCCTTTTACAGGACAGTGATCTTATTTGCCAACCTCTAAAGCTGCCATCAAAGCTCCCTCCATTTAAATTTTCCTTTAATTGGATACTACCGTTTTTCTATATAGTGATCCTCTGTGGTGATCCAAAGTATTTTTGAATTAAGTCACCATTTTTGTCTTCACAACCTCCCATGGGAGGTCATTCCAGGCATCCACCACATTTTATGTGAAAAAAGTATTTCCTGATATTGCTTCTAAGTAGGGCAGGATTAACCAATAGGCCAAGTAGGCACGTGCTTAGGATCCGAAATGGTCAGGGAGGCCCGATGAAGGAGGTCATCAACATTGTTTTTTCCAAATGGCGATGGGCCCCTCCAGCATCGATTGGCAACGCGGGCCCCCCCTCCCGATCGGCAACGCGGGCCCCACCCCGATCGGTAACACAGCCCCCCCCCCCCCCAATCGACGGAAAGTAAGACAAGCAAGCAACGTAGGTAAGAAAGGCAACGGGAACTGTAATTGTGCATGTGGTGCTGCTTGCCCAAAGCTTCCCTCTGACGCAGATTCCTGTTTCCGCCTGGGCGCATGGTGGGGTGGGGTGGGGCAGGGGGCCCAGTGTACTTGTGTGCCTAGGGGCCCTCGACAAATTAATCCTGCCCTGCTTCTAAGTCTCCCACTCTACAATCTTAACTCATGACTCTACCACCTCCCTGTCTTTGAAAAAAAGATTAGTTTGCATATCATATTCCCTCCTATCCCTTCTTTCCTCTAGGAAATACACATTGAGGTCTTTAAGTCTCTTCTCATACATCTTTTGGCACCATGAAATATCCTTCACTTGGAGATCTTCCGTCTCATCTACCTCTTATAATTCTGTTTCAGGAGCTGTGTGACATCTTTTATAGACACTCTTACTTCCAACTGGCCCTCCTTCCTGCAGACTTTGAGTCTTTGCTCCTCTCTTAACTGATCTCTTCTTTCCAAAACAATCTGAGCTGAGCTGAACAAAAAGTGACACTTTGAAGTTAAGAGCATGGACTTATACTGAGTGCCAAGGAAGCTTCTAAAGGGATAGAAGCTGGTGTTGCAAGAGGGAGCGCCTGCCACTTGAGGGGGGCAAGGTGCAGTATAGACAGAGCTCCCTCTTCAGGACTGTACCTCCCTGGCTGATGTTGCCTCCCCAGGGAATTGTTTGCCAAAGGAATGGAGTGAACCTGGGAACAGATGACATGGTGTCCCCTCACCTCCAGCTGTGACAATATAGACAAGCATTTCAAATGTTAAGAATGTAAATGATGCTGGTAAACTGTGTCATATTAGACAAGTGTAACAAAGTCCAATTAAGCTGTGTATTAACTAATTTATCTACCAACTGCTTGGAAGTATAGATTGGCAGGAAGGAAAAAGGCAGCTGAAAAAGGTATGAGTTAAACAAGAACAAAAGTGGAGCAAAGTGTGAAGGGGAAATGATAAAAAGAGAACCAAATCATACTTTCCTAATGAAAGAATATTGGCTACAAACTGGAATAGTAGTGTACAAAGCATAGCATCGACAGTAAAAGCAGCTATTTCTTCTGCCAGCATCTTACTGAAGAGTATGCATTAAATAAAATTGCTTTCCTGACAATAGGCCCAGGCAGTTCACTTCAGCTCCCACCCTCCCCCCCTTCGGCTAAAAATCAGATTTGAATGCTGGGCTTTCGCATGCATCTTCAAGATTTATTCATGAATTGCAGTAGAATTCATGGCAATATATGCTGTATTTTTTCTTGAGCAAACACACACAACAAAGAATCAGTTCCATTATCTAGATTGATGTGTATTTGTCAGCCTCTGAAAGAATATCCATCCTGCAAGCTATAAGCATTCAATTACTTTTTAAAAGTATCATTCAGGCATTGTAAAACAGAACTATGCACACACTGACCTTTAAGCATATCTCCTTATTATCTGCACAGTATGGAGAACAGAGGCACACATATTGAAATCTTTAGAAAACACAGACAGTAGCCTTTTAGTTAACGCACATTTGACTATGTATACCAACTATATTTATTTACACTTTTATTAATGTGTTTCATTAGTTTAATTATATAGTTTTTCAAAATGAATCAATCATTTTACTGGTCAATTTCATAGAAAAAAAAGCTCATCGTGTGTACAGGATTTAAAGAGAGGAGAAATATTAGTGGTGATAAAACGGGACAATATGGAAACAAGACAGAAAGAAGATTGACTCCTTTGAGCTTTGGTGCTGGAGAATGATTTTAGGGGTGCCGTGGACTGCCAGAAGAACTAACAAATCAATTCTGGAAGAGATCAAACCAGCTACGTCACTCGAAGCCCAAATTATGAAGTTACGACTGTCATATTTTGGTCACACCATCAGAAGAGAGAGATCATTGTAGAAGGGCATCGCATTTGGGAAGATCGAAGGAGCCAGGCGAAGAGGGTGACCTGCAATCAGATGGCCGGAAAGCTTGAAAACAACCATGGGGATGACGCTGGAGATCCTTAATGGACTAGCACAAAACCGATTTCTTTTTAGATCCTCAATTTCATCAAGTCGCTAGGACTTGAGCACGAGTTGATGGCACCTAACAGCAACAAAACTTTATACTTTAGAGGCATCATTCATATCTACCTAAAGCGCAAATGATGCTTTAAATGTATAGTTATGAACAGGTATTTCAAAAATGATGGGCTGAGAGACAGTTGAATAAGGTTTTTTGGAAAGCTAAGTATTATTCTCCATTATTTGAACAAATTTTGGAATTTTTAAACTTTTGTTCCTTGTTAGAGCTATGAATGTAAGCATATTACTGCATAATGGGGTCCTTTTACTAAGGTGCGCTAGCTGTTTTAGCGCGTGCTAAATGCTAACGTGTCCATATTAGCATTTGCTAAAACAACTAGTAAAAGGACCCCAATGTTTTTCTTATGGTATGAAACACTTTATATGTGGAGTGCTTAACCCCCATACAGGACATATGTTGTGCTGAACTTTACAGGTGCAATATTTTCAGAGGTGTCTTTTTCTCCATTTTTTTAATTTTTAATTTTTTTTTTAATTGGGGGGTTATTACTTAGTTATCATGTTGCAGATGTCTTTATCATAGTTGTTTTTATTATACGTACATATTTATTGATATTATTGCTATTTATATAGTATACTTCGATTTTGAATTCTTGTTAAATATAAACTATGTCCGATATAAGCAACTGTAAATAACAACTTGAGGGGAGATTAAATACTGTATATCCATATTCAAGTAATTAATATTTCCATTCTAGGAAAATCATTTGCAAAAATACAAGGCCCACCTGTAGTGAAACCAAGTTGCCTCAGGTCCTGTATTCCAATGAATTCTGTTTTAAAAAATGTTTCCATTAATTTACTTACCACAGAAGACAGTCTTACAGTCTATAGTTCCCAATCGCTTCCTTACTTCCACTTTTGTGGAGAGGGACCATATCTGCCCGTCTCCAGTCCTCAAGAGAAGCCAGTGTAACTGTCAGAATATCCCTAAGTTCCTTCACTTCTCTTTGATGTACTCCATTGCTTTTTTCTCCTTTAGTTTAGACAGTTCATCACAAACACAGCCCTCTTAAAATCATTCAGGAACTACCACACCTCCATTCCTATCTGTCTGTGTTTTCTGTGGTCTTACTCCCAGCCCTTTAGCAGTGAATATAGCTGGTATTATAGAATGATATACAGTATTCTGTTTTACAACACACATATTGCTTAGCATTGAGACCAAATGTTCCACTTTGGTCTTAGACCACACATCTCTCTGAGAGTCCAATATTCAATATTAACTGGCTAATATAACTGCGTTAAAAGAAGTCTTATCTTTATGTGTGCTGAATATTGCACTTAACTGGCTATGTTTTTGTCAGCTCCATATACTCAGAAATTCAGTGCCTGGGTCCAGACATGGCTGACCATTGAATTTCCGAATATAACACCGGAAGCAGTCAGCAAAATGCTGATCATCACTGACTGACTATCAGGCTCAAATGTTTTGTTTGTAAATCAAATGCAGTAGTTATAGTTTCCAGGCACAGCCAATGTAGATTGCAGTTATTTTGCACACTGTTCTTCTATGCAGAGACTTTTCCGGCATTTTTTATTGGTTGATACAGGCTCACGTTTATTTCTGTTGCAGTTTTATTTGAAACCTTTACAAATTTGGGACCCCTGATGAAGGTGTGTTAACCGAAACACGGACCGTGTTGGGTCCTCTGGTTTGTAGAAAGGTGGTGACACTAACCGCAACAAATTATTGTTTTAATAAACCTAACCTACAACTTGTACTCCTGTCTGCAGTTTTTCTTTGTTTGCACACTGTTTACATATAGATAAATGCAAAGCACCTCATCTGATTGTTTTGTTAGTACACAGTCATATCAGATTTACATGAAATTCCTTTTCGTTTGAGAATCCTGATGCAGGCCTAGTGGTCGAAACACAGCCACACCAACACAGTCTGTTGAAAGTTCAACATTAAGGAGATCACTATCATTTCTGGCAACCTGTTGTTCCTTTTAGTCATCTCCACTGTGTGTGGTGTCTTCTTGAGTACTATGAAGTTTTGTTCTTCTGTTTCCAGTTTCTTTTCTTCAACATCAAATTCCTTTTTACCCAATTCCCATACAGGGCAAAAATCTTGAAATTGCTGAACAGTTCTTATTTTCTCTAGTCTTAGTCAGGACTTGTCCTGTTACTAGGTAGATTTAGGGTTACCATATAGCTCCTTTTTCTGGAGAAAAATGATAATCCTAGGTAGACTAGGCATCCACCTAGGGCAGCAGAATTTTAAGGATAGAAGTAAGGAACATACAACAGGAAAGCAGTACTTTAATGCAGTGGTATACCTAGGGTATGTGGCACCCCGGGCCCATCATTTTTTGACACCCCCCCCATCTATATGAAAAATATGACTTTTAGTAACAATCCACATATCGCATAAGAGTGTACCTAGGAAAAGGCAGCATCTTAAACACTGCAGTGAGCACTAGAACACCAACATATACATTGTAAAACTACACAAGCCAGATCCCGCATAGTCAGTTGATCCTGTAGTCAATGCCAACTGAAAACTATGTTCTTTTCATACACACAGAACAGAGATACACCCTCGCCCAATATGGAATAATCACAAACTAAAAATAGAAATATGTAGACAAAAGTTAAACTGAACTACCAAGAAACCAGACCCTGGATACAATGCAACATAACAAAAACAGTAAAACATGTCCTCTAATACAGTGCAAAATATAAAGACAGTAGATGTAAATTTGAAAAAAACTGATACATAACAATCACCACTTTACAAATTAACAAATAAAAATAAAACAAATAATGAGAAATAAAAAAATACCATTTTATTGGACTAATCCCTGTAAGCTCGGTCCCCATCCCCGCAAACCACCTGATTCCATCCACACAAGCTTTGAATTGTTTATATTAAAGTATAAAAAGAAACAATATTCTGTACGATTGTCAATTTATAAATCAGTGTCTTCTCCCCACTCTCTCTTCCACATTTCCCTTCAGCGTCCTCAGCCCACTCTCTCTCCACTTTCCTTCAGCGCACACACATAAAAACAAGCAATTTCATTCTATTCATTCATAGAAATTAAAGTCTAAATAATGCCAGTCACATAACAAAACATGATTTTACAAAAATAATTCCCTGCACAGTCAAGCCTTCTTTCCTTCTGTCTCCCTGCCTGCCCCCTTTCTTTTTTTCTCCCTGTCCTTCCCCAAGCCACTGCCACTGCCGCTACCATCGGGGAACAGGACCCAAACCGCCACCAATGGATAACAGGCCCCAAAGCCAACGCCGATGCTGACGCCGCCCCATGCTGTCCCTGCTTCGGGCCAAACAGCATTCCTCTCCCCGACGTCAATTCTGCCGTCGGAGAGGAAGTTCCGCCCAGCCAGGCAGCGATTGGCTGGCCCGAACTTCCTCTCCGACAGCAGAATTGATGTCGGGGAGAGGAAGACTGATCGGCCTGATAGATCGCCAAGGCAAAGTGAGTCCTGGGTGATTGACTCACTTTGCCTTGGCGAGCTACCCATCAATCGTGATCGATCTATTGGGCATCCCTGCCCTAGGGAGAATACTCAGCTGTGCACCCTCTTGGGGCGTACACCCGGGGCAGACGGCCCCCCCCCCCTAGGTAAGCTACTGCTTTAATGCTGCTCTCAGTGCACCTTTGGCCTTCTAGCACAGGCCCACTCTCAAGCACTATCACATCCTGTCTTTCTGACTCAGGCTTCCTATCAGAGGGAGATAGGACACAGCAGTGTTTGTCACAGGTATCTGCTGAAAGATCATGCACTGTATGGATGCTTTTCTGACCACACTAAAGATATAGGGCAACAGCTGTGGCCTGCCTGGCAGGAGGAAGGGCTGGGGGAGGATGCTGGATAAAGGGGAAGAAGGAGAGAAGGATAAATGAGATGCTGGACATGGTTGTAGGAGATATGAAGATGAGATACTGGAAACAAGGAGCATAGGGAGATGAAATGCTTGACACGGTATGTAGGAAGAGGGGATGAGATGCTGGACACTTAGGGGAAAGGAAGAAAGAGAAGATGATAGCCACCTGAGTGAAGGGTAGAAAAGGGAAGAAAATGAGAGGTGTTGGACACTTTGGGAAAAGAGTAATAACGGGAAGGAGAGATGGGACACTACATGATTATGGATCTGCCCCAGCAGAAGTAGAGGGGCAAAGGTCTGAAAGTTCACCAAAAGTATCAGTTACTATTGGGCTGTCCTTCTCGGTGGTTCTTTAAAAGTAATTTTATGCCTCACAGTGATCTTTCTCAGCAGTTTCTCTACATGGCTACTGCCTTTGAAGAAAGAGATGGCCTGATCAAGACTGTGCTTACGTGGTATCAAACTTTTTCCATATTACAATCTGATACCATCCCAAGACATATTCAAACATACTTTTCAATAACTTTACCCCAAAATTCCTTTGTCAGCTGTATGTCTAGAATATTTGGACCTCATATTCATATCATATAACAGAAACTGATTGATTTTTCAAATATATTCAAATTCAGTTGAATTATTGTAATTGGACAGAGGTACCTTATTATGAGTCTCATAAAAGCATTTATTGTCAACAGCTAATTTGCCATGACACAAATTTGAAGTGAATTCTTAATTATTATTATTTTTTTTAACCCTAATAAGCATGCTGTCTACATCAATGAAACAATGTTTACTTAATCATATTTCCCACCTTTTACAAAACTGTAATGCGGTTTTTAGCACTAGCTGCAGCGGTAACAGCTCTAACGCTCATAGAATTTTGAGCGCCGGAGCTGTTACCGCCATGGCTGGTGCTAAAAAACACACTATGGTTTTATAAAGGGGGAGATTATGAATGTGAAAAACGTGTAATGGTGTGAAGATTTTTGCAAGACTCTATTGGGTCTATGCTGCTATGTGGGTTTCCTGCACTGTGAGGCCATGTTTCACATGGCTGTAAAAGAGCCGCATTTTTCATTTACTGAATTAATGGCCATGCATTAATTTCTAAATTAGTCTGTGGCTATTAGCGCATGAGACCTTATCACCACGCATTTTCTAGGTAGGGCTCCTGCAGTTAGCATGCGGTGATGTAGCTGCACTAACCGATTTGTACAGGGTATGCCTACTCTTTGCTCCCAAACATACCCCATGCTAGAAAATAAAATCTATTTTTTAGCACATGGGAAGGTCATGCCAATCCCCAAACTACTGAGGGATGCCTGAGCACATCCCGAGGCAGACTTTTGAAGTTGTGGTAAGCAGATGTTTGTACCCCTATTTCTGAAAAGCACCAAATATAAATACCAATATTAGTGGCTGCTAATAAAATAGAATGATTAAAAACAACAATGTTATTTGATATCTTTTTATTTTCAAAAGGAGTTGAAATTTGAGCGCGCATCCCAAATTTTTATCAAACCAAAATTGTGCCTCTACTGGGAGAATTCATCAAAGAGTACTAACTGCATTAGCACGCATTAATGATTAGCGCATGCTAAATGCTAAGGGGCTCATAATCAAAAGAGAAAAACTTCCAAAAACTGGCCTAAGTCGGCACTTGGACGAACATTTCTCAAAAACGTCCAAGCGTCTATAATCAAACCGGGTTTTGGGCGTATTTCTAAACGACTTAGGCCCTCATAGTGCCGCTCAATGTCCAAAGCTAAACGGGGCATTTCGGGAGGCGTGTTGAGGGCGGGAGTTGGGCGGGACGTGGGCCAGCTTAGACTTAGTCGTACAGCATGTATAATCAAAAGTGATACAGCCCACGATCGACAGAACTTGGACTTTGTGACTTAGACCATTTGAAACATGGTCTAAGTCACAAAAACCCACCTAAACTCACCAGATATGCACTGAAAACACATAAAACAGACCCCCACACACTACCCCAGTGGTCACCGACCCCCCACCCCCATAAAAATTTTAATCACAACTTTAAATTTCAACCTCCAGGCCAACATCACCTGGCCGCCTGGCATAGGAAAGCCTAGTCGTTCAGCCCAGAGTCAGCTTAAGTCATCTTGGGGGTGGGTTAGGGTCCCATAAAGAGGAGGACCCATGCACATAAGCCCCTGTAATCACTGCATTGATACTTAAACATGTGCACTCGCCTATACACCTCCAAAACCCTTTTTTACTGGCATATAAGTGGCTCCTGCAGCCATAAGGGCTATTGGGGTGGTAGACAAGTGGGTCTAGGGGATTCTGGAGGTGGTTTGGGGGGCTTACCATCACCTATAAGGGAGCTGTAGTGAGGAGAAGCCATGGTACTCTGTTTGTGCAGTTCACATCAGTGCCCTGTAAGGTACCCCACTATTTAGGTGCCCTGTCTGGGTGTTTTGTCCATTGCTTTGCAGGCTTGTTCTAGACGTTTTGGACTTGGATGGACAGTTGGACGAAAATGTGCTTTAAAGATCGGCGTTTAGCGGCTTGGACGATCAGATCTTCAGGACGTATAATTGGACGATTTTCGAAAGTCAAAACAAGTTGGACGTCTCTTTCGAAAATGGAACTTAGGCTCTTTTTGACTTTGGACGACTTGCGAAATGGACGTAAACGGACTTAGACGTCCCTTTTGATTATGCCCCTCTAAAGATGCCCATTATATTCCTATGGGTGTCTTAAGCGGTTAGTGCGCGCTAATTATTAGTGTGTGCTATTGCAGTTAGTGCCCTTTGATGAATTCCTCCCATAGTGTTTTTAAAAATATGGTTCTGTAGCATACAAGAAACATTAATATAGACTCAATTTTTTTAGGGGGGGATTTTTAAGGGGGGGGAAGAAAAATTCCAAGGATTTATAACCTAACTACCATGACTTTTCTTTCACTGAATGTTCTGCATTAATATCTCTCTTGTCTTCATTGTGTTTCCTTGCTTTAATCTTTAAGGAGAACTGCTATTTATCACTGTGCCCTACTTCTTGGTATCTGATGCTAAGCAGAATAATAACTGTGCAGAGATATGAGAATAATCTAGTACTACATTAAAGGTTACAATTGCTTTGGTGATAACTCCATTTTCAAAGAACGTTTCGTTGTTGAATAAATGCCTGTAAAAGCAGTTATTTAAACCATAGAACAAGATCAATAATTTTAGCATTTGTTTGCACTAAAACTATCCTCTGCGATTAGCTGATATCTTGTTGCCAAACAAATTTGCTAAAGCAAAAACAAATTGGAACTCTCTTTTATTATGGCAAGAGCATGAAAAAAGCTCACAATGCCTCTGTTTATTTGTAAATGTATCCAAATAGAGGACAATATTCAGCACAGGCGAGAGTGCGGCACAGTGGTTCAAGCCCACGCTGCTCATTATAACCCTGGGCAAGTCACTTAATCCCCCATTGCCCCAGGTACATTAGATAGATTGGGAGCTCACCAGGACAGAGAGGGAAAAATGCTTGAGTAACTGATAAATTCATGTAAACCATTTTGAGCTCCCTGGGGAGAATGGTATAGAAAATTGAGTAAATAAACATTGTATAATTTATTTTGATACAGATACTTCTTAACAGAAAACTAGAGGCCTCCAAGGTATGTATATCCTATGTTCCTCTGATTCCCCCATTCTTCCCCATGATGCTGATCCCCCCACCCTCCATCTCAGCCTGATATGAAGAAGATCCAACAAAGTCCTCCACCCAATCCCTATTCCCTCCCAACCCAATAAGCCATAGGAGCCAGCTCTGTGGGTGCTTGAGCACCCCCAATAGTGAACAGAGTTCTTGACTTCTATTCAGAGAAAGGTAATTTCTATTGGATTTAGCACCCCCAGTGATTTTGAAAAGCTGGGCCTGATGGTTTAGTGGGTCCTTAAGAGCAGGAGTGATGCCTATTGTGGATTTCTTTACACAATAACTGCCACAACCTCTTGCAGCATCCTCAAAATATTAGTTGCCAGGAGCTTCTTGACACTGGGATTGGAAGGGAAGAGTATCTAACTCTGGATCTGCCACCCTATTAAAATCACCCCCTATTATCATAGGACAAGAATTTGGAGCATATAAATTACAAAGCATCATATCCACCCCATTAATCCTACCCTTTGCCACAATAAATCGGCCTCCAGGATCAATATGAACATGTTTCTTTTCAATAACTAATTTTTTATGAAAAAGGATAATAACATCCACCTTTCTATGAAGAGCCAGAGCTTCAATATAATCACCAACCGACCAAGCAAGAAGTTTAGAATGCTCTTGTGTTGTCAAATGTGTTTCCTGAAAAAAACAAAAAAAAACAATAGATGCTTTCTGCCTATTTAAACTTTGCAGTGTTTTTTTCCTTTTTATTGGAGAAGAAATCCCTCCCACATTCCAAGTAATAAATTTTAAAGCCATTTATACACATAACCAAAAGAAACAACACATAGAGCCTTAATGAAAACCAACCAAATAATGGGAACCGTCCCAGCCACCAATCCCCATCAAAAACTACTAAACATGTCTTCAAATGCAACCCAAACCAATTACCAAACTGTATGATAGGGTACTTTGTCATCTTCCATCTCCATTCCTCCCCCCATATTCCCCATTCCATCCAGACCCTATACCCCCAACCCTCTTTCTACCTGAAACCAAGCCCATCCCCTTAAACATCTCAACCCATCATAACCTCCCAACCCTTGACCAAAGACAAACATATTGTCCAGGGTCATCTCTATGTCCCCCATTCCTTCCTCAAACCCGACCCTTATAATAAATAATAATTGACAACTAAAACCAACAAATCAAACATCACAAAACCTCAAGAATTTAAATTCAATTTCTTACACTAATAAAAGTTGATTTAAAAAAATAATAATTGTAGCCTTAAATAATATATAACAAAAGGTAATAATCTTCCTTTATAATTTTGAAGAAATAACTAAATATTCAAGGGAAGAATTGTAAAACCTCAAAATTGAAAATTGTAAAACACAGGTATTTCCTTTTTGAAATTAGGAAATATTTATGTACCATACTACCTAAAACACTATCTTCTTTATATATACCAAAAGTGCAGTCAAACATATTTCTTTTCTTAAAATTGAAATAAGAATTTTAATCAATGCATAGTATGCAATACCCCACTCTATCAACCCATCCATTCTTAATCAAACATTCTAACATATTAATTTATAATAATTTAGACCAATCCCTTTTTTAAAAATAAACCCCACTCTATCAACCCATCCGTTCTTCATCAAACATACTAACATCATAAGAATTCATTTATAATAATTTAGATCAATCCCATTTTCATAAACAATACCCCACTCTATCAACCCATCCGAATCAAAATCTATCTTCAGAACCTGCTTAAAGTGAATCGTACCTACATCAAATCACATTTGAAATATGTAGAAATTAAGTGGTTTATTTGTATGTACAAGTGGAAGGGCATAATCAAAAAATAGGTCTATGTCCAAATTGGGCATAGGGTGCTAGTTGCCAAAAGTCAGCAGTGGCATAATGTCCATTCTAGAAAGGTATATCTAAAATATATATATATATAGTATTTTTAAATTGTCTATCTGTACGTCCAGGTGTTTGATCGTCCAGCACGCCACTACATCTATCTTTATACCACATTCTCGACTAGCAAGAATGCCTGCATCAGGGGTCCATATATTGTCAGACAGTCAATATCACATGTATTGAGAGCTTATTATTCTCTCTTAATGGTGGCTGTTGCTCAGAGGAAGTGAGGGTGAACCACGGTGTCGAATATCCTTTATTTTAAGTAAGCTTTTTGTGCTGTCTAAGGTACAGAGGCTGTAGAAGCTTTAAAAATGTGAATTTCCAATTTCTGTCAGTTGTGTGTGTGTGTGTGTGTGTATGTGTGTGTGAAAGGAAAAGTATTTAAAACTTGTGAAAATTTTAAAAAGTTTTGGGGCTCCTTTTACTAAAGTGCGCTAGGGCTTTAACGCACAGAATAGCATGTGCTACATTGCTGCGTGCGCTAGACCTTAACGCCAGCATTGAGTTGGCGTTAGTTCTAGAAGCATAGCATGCAGTGTAGCCCACGGTAATTTCCTGCGTGCGCTAAAAAACACTAGCGCACCTTAGTAAAAGGAGCACTTGGCGTATTTTAAGGTCAATTTTTGGGAAAAATGTATAATGTCTCAAAAAATAGTATTTAATTTTAAAAAGATGGTATAGGTTGTGCTGGATTGTAGAGGTTTTCTGTGATAGTTATTATTATTATTATTATTGATTGATGATAAAGGGGATGGAACTAAAGGAAAGACTGAAACGGTTAGGGCTCTTCAGCTTGGAAAAGAGACGGCTGAGGGGAGATATGATTGAAGTCTACAAAATCCTGAGTGGAGTAGAACGGGTACAAGTGGATCGATTTTTCACTCTGTCAAAAATTGCAAAGACTAGAGGACACTCGAAGTTACAGGGAAATACTTATAAAACCAATAGGAGGAAATTATTTTTCACTCACAGAATAGTTAAGCTCTGGAATGTTTTGCCAGAAGATGTAGTAAGAGTGGATAGCGTAGCTGGTTTTAAGAAAGGTTTGGACAAGTTCCTGGAGGAAAAGTCCATAGTTCGTTTTTGAGAAAGACATGGGGGAAGCCACTGCTTGTCCTGGATCAGTAGCATGGAATATTGCTACTCCTTGGGTTTTGGCCAGGTACTAGTGATTGGCCACCTTGAGAACGGGCTACTGGGTTTGATGGATCATTAGTCTGACCCAGTAAGTCTATTCTTGTTATTATTATTGATTTGGTGTACCGCCTGTCCTAGCAAAAAATCTAAGCAATTACCATTACTCATAAAAAAAAGAAAAGAACTCCATTTGATGACTGAAAAGTTATGATACCATTCACTCAGATACACAATTCTATATCATCTTCATTGTATTTTATTAATAAATCTGTTTTCTCATTAACTTTAATGGGAAAACAGGTTTTAAAATGAAGAATTTCTCAAAGTTCCAAGAGGGGAAAAAAAATAAAGGGCTCCTTTTATTAAACAGCGATAGAGCCTTTTACTGCAAGCCAGCGAGGTAAATGCTCTGATGCTCATTCAGTACCAGTGAGCGTTGGAGCATTTTCCTCACCGACACACGGTTAAAGGCTCTGCTTGTGCTTGATAAAAGGAGTCCTAAATGTTCGTAGGCAGTGGAACGCTTTTTTGTTTGGGGGGGCCAAAAGCTCAGCCCTAGACCTGCCCAAACTCTGCCCCTGACTCCACCCCCATAATAATAATATTAATTGTAATGCAATTTCTTCTATCCATTTTTCATATACACACAATATAATCTTATTAATACATAATGGTAACCACAACATTTAAAAAAACACAAAGCACACTGTACGCAGAAAAAATGTTAATTATTTATATTCAAAGAGGGGGTTTTCAAAGAGGTCAAGGCAGATGACTTTAAAATATGCAATGTCACCTCAGTAACAACTATAGAAAAATAGACAAATATAGGGCAAAGTATAGACAACAAATATAAATTCTCAAAACTGACACATTTTGATCACTAAATCTGAATTAAAAATACCTTGCGGTGTTTTTTCAGGACTCCGTTTTTAAAAAAAAATATTTGTGTCAGGCAATAGGACTTGTCTTGCATGCACCACAAGGTATTTTTAATTCAGATTTTGGCTTGATTTTTTCTTGGAATCTGGTGCCATCTACTGGGCCACTCTTTATATCCCTGAGGAAGGTCTTTTTGGCTGAAACATGGACCGTTGTTGGGGTCCAGTGTACATTACAATCCGAAGGACTGGGGTCCAGTATATATTTTATCATAAAGGACTTGTGTATGCCTGCCATATCCTATGCATTTGTTATATATGTATACTTGTACTTTTAATTTTAAAATTTGTTGATAATTTAATAAATTGATTGCCCGTGCAGCAGTTTGACTAGTGTCCCTTCCCCACTTTATCTTTGGTTTGAACTGGTAGAAAGACAGAAAACAGAGCAGGTTTTTAAATGGTCAATATTCTCAATGAAGAAGGGTAAATAGTGGGGTTCCCCAGGGGTCTGTGCTGGGACTGCTGCTTTTAACATATTTATCAATGTTCTAGAGATGGGAATAACTAGTGAGAAAACTAAATTTGCTGATGACACAAAGTTGTTCAAAGTTGTTAAATTGCAAGAGGATTGTGAAAAATTGCAAGAAATTGGCGTCAAAATGGCAGATTAAATTTTTTTTTAATCTTTAATTCTTTATTGTTTTTTCATCATATAACAATAAAACAAGTCAAAAGGAAAATTTCCATGGAAACAGAAATATAGCTAATTAGCAAAAATCAAAACATTCCTGCATAATAATTACAGGTAAAATGCTACATTCCAAAGTTAGTTAGTCCACAATAAGAGGGACGGACCTATAACATGACTGATTAAACTTTACTATCAAAAATAACATTAGGAAAATAAAGATGGCACTTGATAGTCCCTGAGTAATTCCAATTTAACAGATTAACTGGAGTACAACACTCATGAAGCAGGTATACAGTGTGTGGAAATAAATTTAGATAATTGCTGCAGCTCATAAAATACATACCTTTATATATCATTACACATTTTCATGGAAAATGCCTCCCAAATCGTCTCCATATTGATGACCTTAGGTCTTTGGAAGGGGGCACTCTCCATTCTAGGACCCATGATAGGCAAAGTACCTTGAGCTGCAGCAATCGAAAAAACACGAACCAGTTCCTCTTCATGAGTTTGCTCCATTTCCTCCACCCGGCTTGTTGAATCATCTTCCTGGCCCTGCACAGGGTCATGAGACCCTTTCTGCTGAGGCAGAGAGGAAATGCCCAGGGCTGGTCTAGCCTCCAAAATCTCCTCCATAGCTCCTGGGGGACTTGGTGGGCTCCGCTTCTCCGGAGATAAGATGGTGCCTTCAAAAGAGGATCCGCTCACTTCAGCCCGCAAGCCACCTCCAGCCTAAGATTCCTCCGGTTGTTCAACTCAGGAGCCACGCTCCATGAAGACGTCCATCGGCCCGGAAAGAGAAACAGGCACCTCCGGGAAGACCCGGATCTTAGATTTCTTTTTTACCATCGGGTAAAATTGAAGAAGTCTTTCCTGGTGACAGCGTCTTCGTGGCAGCTTGAAGACGCCATCTTAGGTTTGCTCTGCCTTCGGAGAGTTCAAAAACCGCTGGCAGATGAAATTTAATGTGAGCAAATGCAAAGTGATGCTGTTGAGGAATTTCTAAAATTTATAGGTGCGATAAGGTGTCAGAGAAAACTGAGATTGTGAATGAATCAAAATTAAGTGAATAAATTAAAACGCAGTACCTATATATTAAAATTTGGAAATTCAGATGACGTTTAGTGACAAAGACTTGAGACCTTGTAATTACAGATTAAGCTGACAGATTGGCATTACTTGTCTAAATTGCTGTAAGCTACGGAAGTTCAGAAGGTTGATTTTGTGATTCTTAAGACAAATTTATGTACCATTCTTCATATACATCCATGGAGTTTATAGGTTCTCAGAGAAACAGTAAACTTGGGTGTACAATGCTAATTGGAAGGTCATACAGAAGTTAAGATGTGTCTGCAGGAAGTAGGGCTTTTTACTGAAATGATTGATATTGGAAAGGTCAGAGGTCAAAAGTGATTTAGAAAGAAAAAGTTAAACACTTCCACCTGCTGGGTTTAAAAACTTAACAGAATGGACTTAACATTAAAATTAAGGATTTAAATGTAAAATTTACGTAAGGCATTTTTGGAAAGGAAGTCATGTGATCAACTGTGCCATTGTATTCTAAAGCATGATAATTATTACAAATGATGTCACAAAGGATATAAATCTGTTTGTCCTTGCTTTCTCCCTTTGAAGAGCACTGAAATTCTGATGGCTTGCTCTTCCCAGACAATGGGAGTACTGTTAATAAAACCTAATTGTTTATTACATGGCTTTTCCTCATGTCTGTTATTTGAATTCACAGAACGGAATCTCTAGCCCAGTCATGTGGGAGAGAGAATCCATTCTGGTAATTCTTTTGGCCTCGATGTTCAAGTCTTCCAGCCTGGCTTGGACAATGCACATGGGACAGAGGAACCCAAACTATAGCTACATGATGCAGGGTTCCAAGTTAGGAGTTACTGCCCAGGAAAAGGATCTAAGTGTCATCATTGAGGATACATTGAAACCCTCGACTCAATGTGCAGTGGCAGCGGCTAAGAAAGCAAATAGAATGTGAGGAATTATCAGGAAAGGAATGGAAAACAAAGATGAAAATGTTATAATGCCCTTGTATTATTCTATGGTACAGCTGTGGATGAAATCAGTTTGCTTAGCAGGATTTAAAAAAGGTTTGGATAATTTCCTAAAAGAGAAGTTCATGGGCCATTATTGAGATGGCTTATTTAATTGCTTATTCCTAGGATAAATAGCATAACATCTGTTTTACTACTTGGGATCTAGTTGGATACATTGGAAACAGGATACTGGGCTTGATGGTCCTTTGGTCTGTCCCATTATGGCACTTCTTATGTTTTTATGAATCTAATATAACAGCATTTATTTTTCCTTTTTTGAGTTTAGGCTTATTTTAAGAAAATAATAATAATAATAAAGCTTTATTTATATCCCATCATACCTTTTCAGTTCTAGACGGTATACAATAGTGGAAAGTACAAAGTAGATAATGAATCTTTTCGGTTCAAGACAGTGTACAGAAGCTGATAGGTACAAAGAGAGACGGTTGTCAATATAAGTTGGGGGATAGGGGGAGGAGGGAGAGGAAGTAGAGGGGGAGGGGAGTGAAGCAGGAAGAGAGGGGCCGAGGGCTTTTGGAAAGGATCAGATGAACTTGTTGAATAAGTGGGTTTTCAGTGATCCTCTGAGAGCTTGTTAAGTGGGGGAGTTCAATAGGAGGTTGCTAAGGGTGTTGTTCCAGATGCCAGCTTGGAAGGAGAGTGTTCTGTCAAGGAATCTTTTGTAGTGGCATCTCTTGAGAGTTGGGAATGAGAATATCAACGTTTTGCAGGAGGGGTGTGGTTTGTCCTGGAGGACGAAGTGGTTCAGGAGGTAGGTGGGTGAGGTGCCGAATAGCGTCTTGTAGCAAAGGCAACCGAATTTAAAGATGATTCTGGCCTCAATGTAGTTTTCTGTAGTACAGGCATATGTGATCAGATTTTTTGAGGCCAAAGATCAGGCGCACCGCAGTGTTTTGGATCATTTTTAGTTTTTTAATGTTTTTTTAATGCGATCCTAGGTATGCAATGTTGCAATAGTCCAGTGAACTTAGAATCAGAGACTGGACCAGAAGTCTAACCACTGTGAAATCGAAGAACAGTTTTAGTGTGCATAGTTTCCCTAGAAGGTTGAAGCATTTTTTGATTAGGATGTTGGTATGGGCCTCAAATGTGAGTTGTTGGTCGATGGTAACTCCTAAGATTCTTATGGTGGAATCGATTGGGAAGATGCTTCCATTTATGTCAAGTGAGGGTTCTGTGTTTTTGGTGGATGGGGAGGCCATGAAGAATTTGTTTTTTTCTGGATTTAATTTAAGTTTAAAATTGTTTTTCCATTGCTTTACCTGGTTGATGACTAATGCGATGAAGTCTCTAGTTTCAGATGAGAGAGTAGAGATGGGGATGATGATTGTGATATCGTCTTCGTAAATGTATGATTTGATGTTCAGATTTGATAGATTGAGTCCAACAGCATGAAAAAGAAAAGCATGATAAGAAAAAAATGAAGCAAACCAGTTTTTAGTGCATGTCTCTAAAGCAAACAATTTTAAACAGAAAAAAATAGCTACTGCAAAAAAAAAAAAAAAAAGGGGGGGGGGGGGAATTAAAGCTTATGTTTCCCCGTTCTATTAGAGCAAAGCGTTTGTTGTTTGAAAAAATTAACACTACCTACTGCCTTCTTATGCCTACAGAAGTTGTGTATTTTTATCAGATGGTTTTAAGACAGGAAAGCAGAGATTCACTCTCTGACTATTCTTTCTTCTTTTTAAAAGCTTATAATTATTTAGAATGCAGAGCTGCAGATGGCTGGTTGAATAATTTGTTATGACAGCAGTCAATAGACTTGATTCTATTGTGAAGCTGGGTCTAATTACTGGGAAACTGTGTCTATTGACTGAAAAGCTGTGTTGCTCAGGCAACAGTTGAAAATATTTTTGGTCATGTGACTTAGTTTAGTCAAATCACAGTGCAGCCTCTCTTTTTAGGCTTGTAAAATGCCATCTATCTGAGGTTTTAGAATGTATTTAATTTGTATTGCAAATGCCAATCCAATTACCGTACTGTATGTGCATTATAACAAATTTAAATTATCTAAAAATTGCACAAACATCAAAGCGTAATGTGATGATGGTCTACTCTTCCTAGCCATTTGCCTTAATATTCACTGTATCAAGCTTTCAAATTATGTTGGCTGGAACTGGAAAGGAGAAGTAAGGGATGACAAGTAATGAAAAAAAGGTTGTCCACCCTAAAAAAACAAGTTGAAATTTCTTGATTCAGTGTCTTCCTTGAAAGAGGATATTCACTTAATCCTCTCATAATGTCATCAATTACTCCCATTACTCTACTACTGCTGCTTATCATTTCTATAGCGCTGAAAGGCGTAAGCAATGTTTTACATTTTAACATTCAATAGATGGTCCCTTTTCAGAAGAGCTTACAATATAATTGGGGTTGGAGAGTTTCTGGCAGAAAGAATGATACAATGGGTAACGGTATCTGACAGTGAATGGGAGTTAAAAGTTGAAAGCAGCTTCAAAAAATTGGCTTTTAGCTTGGATTTGAATACTGCTGCAGACAGAGCATGATGTATTAACTGTGGCAGCCTGTTTCAGGCATAAGGCTACTTATTTCTTAGTTCCTCTTGGAATAATATCTTTTTCCTGCCTGCTGGCTCAATATTACATCCAGAGATAACTCATCCATCTCAAGAAGTGATGTTAACTGCAATCATGATACCTGATGTTACTGTCTAGATCTAAGTTCACTTCTCTTCAACTGATCAGCGTCCAGATCTGACCCCATAAATCAGTTCCATAATCCTATCCCCCAAGACTGGATTCAAAGCCTACCTTCACAGCAGACCCACAAATGCAAACTCCCTCAATTCCATGATCCAGTGAACTTACTTCAAAGCCTCCCTCGCAGTCTAATGGTCCAGAATAGGAACAGGATTCCTCTGCTCCCATTGCAGTGCTCCCCAGGTTCAATTAGTGCCTGTTATCTCCTAGTATTAGTCCCACTATACTACCGCCATGGGGCACTGGCACAATTTTGAAAAGAGGGTAGCACCAGGACAGGAGCAAAAGGGGACCGCTCCTGTCCCAGACCATTAGAAAACCGAGACTAAAAACTTGTCTCTCAGTATTCAGAAGTAAAATTCCATATCACAGCAGTCGGTGCCCTGTCCTTGAAATATTTAGCAGTACTATTCATATAGGGTCTCTGAAAATTCTTAGACTGCTTTAGCACTATCCAGATACCGCCAAATAGAGCAAAGGAAAACGTGGATATTCACCTTAATTCCATCACCCTTTCACTAAGCCGCAGTAGAAGTTTCTACAGTGGCCCAGAGCGCTAAATGCGCCAATGCTCATAGAATTCTATAAGCAACGGCGGACCATCTAATGCTCTTGGCCACGGTAGAAACTTCTATTGCGGCTTAGTAAAAGGGGGATTCTATGTGCAAACCAAGGACCAGATTCTCAAAAGTTTAACACCGTCGCTAAACTGTTTTTCGGTGGTCTAGCCTGTACGCAGTTTAGCGGCAGATTATCAAAAGGAATTATCTCCATCTTTAGTGAGGTTTCTAGCAGTCTCTGACACTGACATGCAAATGGGCTCTTCAACATTGAAATGGGCCCTCCAGTGGATTCTTTTAAAAAAAACAACTGAGCCATTTTCAAAAAGTGTTGTCGACTTTTGGCGACAAAAAAAAGTGACTGGTCCAGGGGTGCCAGTCAGTGTCAGAGACTGCTAGAAAGCCCTGTGTTGTGATGCATCAGAAGAGATGCCCATTCTCTCCGCTGCATCACATCACCTCTTCCCTAAAATCCCGGCTGCGACCCTCCCTGCAGCAGGAAAAATGCCCACTCTCTTCCCTAAAATCCCCAGCATGACCGCTACAACCCGAACCCCCCCCCCCAAACACACACACACAGCAGGAAAGATGCCCACTCTCTCCTGCTGCACTAAAATACCCAACACAACCACCCTGATGTGACCTGACTGTCCCCCCACCCCCCCCTACAGTAGGAGAGATGCCCCCTCTCTCCTGATGCACTAAAATACCCAATGTGACCACCCCGCCACTGACTGCCCTCAGCAGCAGGAGAGATGCCCATTCTCCCCTGCTTTCAAGTGACCCCCTCCCCCTTCTCCGCTGTACCTCCACAGTCCTAAGTTGGGGGGGGGGTCCCCTCAGGCAGGATAGAGTGGGCATCCTTCCTGACAATTTTTTTTTTTTTTAGTGCAGAGGGTTGGGGAGTTAACAGGGGGCCGATGGCATAAGGGCGTGAGCACTCCTCTTGCCAATCTGTAATTTATAGACAGGGGGTTCGCATATGGGGTTGTCTTGGAGGACTCGGTGGGAGGAGGACAGGAAGGAGATGGAGGGAGGAATTTATTTTTTAATAGTGTGTTGGGGCATCAGAGTCAGCTATCATAGCCTCACTTTCCTGTCAGTGCTTGAGCGTTCCTTGCAAGCCTGATATATACACCCCCTGACATCACGATTCTCATAACCATTTTTAAACACCTACATTAGACTTTAAAATTATTTGGAAGATGTTCTGCTTAAAGTTGATCTCATATGTCTATATATTATTTCAGTTTAAGCCTTTAGTTTTACTTCACAGTGTTAAAAGAAGGCAGCTCACCCTAATAAAAGCCCTATAGGCATACTGAGAAGGGCTGTAATACAAAACTTAGTGCTTTGAAGGACTAAAATATTTATACTCTCCCTCTTTTAGTTTAATGGACAGGAAATGAAGGCAGCATTACTCTGCTGTATATTTCATTTCCTGCCTTCCTACAAAAAGATAATTCCATTGAATACTGCAGACCTGATAAAAATGTCTGTTAGGCAGCAAGATATTTTCCTATTTTTCAGGACCAAATGAAATAGATTCATTCCAAGGATCTTTGAAGCTTATCATGGATTATCCATCTACCATGAGAGTAAGTAAAAAAAACCAAACAAAAAACAAGCGCTAGCCCAGTTTCCTTCAAGAACACAGCACATTTCAGTTGCAATTGTGTTTTGAGAATACCCTTGCTTAAGTGTAAAAGTTAGTGCAACCAGAGATCATTTAAAATAATGATGATCAAAATAATTCACATACAACACTAAGGGCTCCTTTTACTAAGCCGCGATAGTGATTTCAGCGCACGCAGTATTTCCCTGTAACTTTGAGTGCCCCTATGTTACACCTATCTTTAAAAAGGGGTCAAGAGGAGACCCGGGAAACTATAGGCCGGTAAGTTTGACATCAGTTGCGGGCAAGATGGTAGAAGAACTGATAAAGGACAGCATCTGTGAGCACATCAAAAAAAATGGGCTGATGAAAGCGAGCCAACATGGCTTCTGCAAGGGAAGATCATGCCAAACAAACTAACTGCACTTCTTTGAGGGGTAAACAGTCAGTTGGACAAAGGGGAACCCGTAGACATCATTTACATCGACTTCAAAAAGGCCTTTGACAAGGTACCCCATGAGCGGCTACTTAGGAAGCTGTGGAACCACGGGGTGAAAGGGGATGTGCACAGATGGGTCAAACACTGGTTGGCAGGCAGAAGGCAGAGGGTTGGAGTGACGGATCACTACTCGAACTGGAGGAAGGTCACGAGCGGAGTTCCGCAGGGGTCTGTACTCGGACCGCTGCTGTTCAATGTATTTATCAATGACCTTGAAACGGGGACGAAGTGTGAAGTTATCAAATTTGAGGATGACACTAAACTCTGTAGAAGGGTTAGAAATGCGGAAGTGTGTGAGGACCTACAAAGGGACCTAAGCAAACTGGAGGAGTGGGCGAATAAATGGCTGATGGACTTCAATGTAGGGAAATGCAAGGTCATGCATTTAGGGAGAAAGAACCCGATGTTCAGCTACCAAATGGGGGGATTAGTGTTAGAGAGAAGTAGCCTTGAAAGAAATTTGGATGTACTGGTGGACACAACAACGAAGTCAACAGCACAATGCACAGCAGCCGCGAAGAAGGCAAACAGAATGTTGGGTATTATTAAGAAGGGTATTACGACCAGAACGAGAGAAGTCATACTGCCGTTGTAGCGGGCAATGGTGCGCCCACACCTGGAGTACTGTGTTCAGTATTGGTCACCGTACCTTAAGAAGGATATGGCAATACTTGAGAGGGTCCAGAGGACAGCGACACGAATGATTAAGGGCATGGAAAACCTTTCATACACTGAAAGATTGGAGAGAATGGGGCTCTTCTCCCTGGAAAAGCGGAGACTCAGAGGAGACATGATAGAGACCTACAAGATCATGAAGGGCATAGAGAGGGTAGAGAGGGACAGATTCTTCAAACTTTCAAAACATAAAAGAACAAGAGGGCATTCGGAAAAGTTGGAAGGAGACAGATTCAGAACGAATGCTAGGAAGTTTTTCTTTACCCAGCGTGTGGTGGACACCTGGAATGCGCTTCCAGAGGACGTAATAGGACAGAGTACGGTACTGGAGTTCAAGAAAGGATTGGACAATTTCCTACTGGAAAAAGGGATAGAGGGGTAAAGATAGAGGGCTACTGCACAGGTCCTGGACCTGTTATGCCGCCGCTTGAGCAGACTGCTGGGCACGATGGACTTTGGGTCTGACCCAGTGGAGGCATTGCTTATGTTCTTATGTTGTCTAGTCTAGTCTAGTCCTCTAGTTTTTGATGGAGTGAAAAATTGATCCACTTGTTCTTGTTCTACTCCACTCAGGATAGTGTAGCTGGTATTATGAAAGGTTTGGACAATTTCCTGTAGTCCATAGTCTGTTATTGAGAAAGACATGGGGCAAGCCACTGCTTGCCCTGGATCTGTATCATGGAATGTTGCTACTCTTTGGGTTTGGGCCAGGTACTAATGACCTGGATTGGCTACCACGAGAACACGCAACTGTGCTTGATGGACCTTTGGTCTGACCCAGTAAGGTTCTTATGTACTCCACCTTAAACAATCAGGATTTCAAAAGAACTACAGTACTGAAATAGTATGTAGTTTTCTTAGCAATACTTTAGAAATTCTAAACAATGGATGCTTTGTATTTGCAATATTATTACCTTTGATCTTATTAATCATTATATTCTAATTAATAGAGTGGAGGGGCATTTTCAATAGGATGCCTAAGTCTTAGTTTGAATGTCTTGAGAAAGACGTCCAGAAATCCAGTGGAGAAAATGTTCATTTTCAAACCTGCAAGACGTCTAGCTTTTTTGTCTGAAAATGTCTCTATATGTTTGGGCCCTTAGTATGTCTATCTTTTTTGGCCATTCTCAAATCTAAAGACACAAAAAAAATCTTTTCCGACATCCAAGCAGCCAGCATTCTTAGCAAACTATTCACAGACAGCTGAGAATTTCTGAGCACAGCAGAAGGGCACAAAGTACTACTGCAGAGAACGTCATATTAAAAGTCCCAGGTACAGATGTTACTATAAATTGCTTATATTATATGGTGAGCCCTCCAAAACTCACCCAAAGCATATTGTACACACCTGTATACCACAACAATAGCCTTTATGCCTGCAGGTGTCATTTTTATGTAGGTATATTATGTTTTGGAGGGCTCACCATGAATTATAATCAAGTTACCTAGGACTTTTAATATGTCATTCTCTGCAGTAATTCTTAGAGTGCCCTTCTGCTCTGCTGTGCCAATGTATGAGAACCATGTAAATCTCTCATACAGGCTGGCGGTACAGTGGTTTGTTTGGTTTTTTTCCACATCTTTGGGTGGTGGGAGAAGGTCATGAGGTTCCATAGAACCTAAATACATTCCTCTAGCTCTGTTGGCAGCCTTGTTGTTTCCCTTGTCTCCTCTTACAACATTCTTGACAACATACCCTATTTGTGATGGATCTATTTCCTATAGGCATCTCCTGCATCTCCACCAGTGCTAAGTCTCTGCCTCCTGTGCAACTATGGTAGCTAGATTGATCATCAACTCATAGAAATGCTCCCAGCATTGCAGCCTCTCTTTATTTTGCAACTTGCATCCCTACCACTCCTTAGGTATTTCTACCCCTTCCCCCCCCAGTGGCCCAACACTATTATAGTATCAGTCCTGCATGTTTCAATATTTCCATCTGCCGCCAGGAAATAACTTCTTAAGACATCAATACACACTTCCTGATTACTATTCTGTTCTCCTATTCTCTCTTATTTTATCCGCTGTGTGCCTATCACTTCAAGATACCTGATAAGACTCACAGTGCATTATTTTTAGAGGCAGCTAAAGTTCTTCAAGCAGGGGAATACTAATACAGATAAAAGTTTCTTATGATTTCACTATCACACCAAGCACTCCTGTCTCCCTCTCAATATCATCATGGGAACAATAATCAAATGCTGACACATGATGGCATCTATACATTCAAAAGTTAGCCATTCTCATGGAACCTTATGCCTCATATCTTCCCCTCCTCCTTCCATATTCCTCACACCTAACCCCATAGATCCTCCAAAGGGGAGAAGGGAAGGATGAAGGCATGTCTACCCAACACACTGTAACCACCAATATAGCTTTAGTTAGATTATGCTAGATTTAAAAGCACGTAGAGGGGCATAATCGAAAGGGACGTCTAAGTCTGTTTACGTCCATCTCGCAAGTCATCCAAAGTTAAAAAGAGCCTAAGACACATTTTCAAAAGAGACGTCCAACTTTTGTTTACTTTTGAAAATCGTCTAATTATATGTCCTGCCGATCAGATCGTCCAAGCTGCTAAATCGTCCATCTTTATACCACATTTCCGTCCAAATTTCTGTCCAAGTCCAAAATGCCTAGACCAAGTCCTGTTGGACGTGGGAGGGGTCTACAAAGTGATGGACTGAACACCCAGACATGGCACCTAAATAGTGGGGTACCTTACAGGGCACTGCTGTGAACTTCACAACTTCACAAAAAGGGTGCCATGGCTTCTCCTCACTACAGCTCCTTTATAGGTGATGGTGAGCCCCATAAACCACCTCCAAAATCCCCTAGACCCACTTATCTACCACCCCAATAGCCCTTATGGCTGCAGGAGCTACTTATATGCCAGTACAAAAGGGTTTTGGGGGTGTATAAGGAAGTGCACATGTTTCAGTATCAATGCAGTGATTACAGGGGCTCATGGGCATGGGTCCTCCTCTCTATGGGTCCCTAACCCACCCCCAAAATGACTTAAGCCGCCTCTGAGCTGGACGACTAGGCTTTCCTATGCCAGGCGGCCAGGTGATGATGGTCTGGAGGTTGAAATTTAAAGTTGTGAATATATTTTTTATGGGGGTGGTGGGGTGATCACTGGGGTAACGTGTGGGGGTCTGTGTTATGTGTTTGAAGTGCTTATCTGGTGAATTTAGGTGGGTTTTTGTGACTTAGACCATGTTTTACATGGTCTAAGTCACAACGTCCCAGTTCCGTCTAGGCTCTGTTGTAAAACTTTCGGTTATAGACTAAGTATTCCTGAGTATTCTCAGCTTCTTAATTATAACCCACCTAGAACTTTGTGGCAATGGTGGATAAATAATGTAATGTAAATACTTATTTATTTATTTTAAATACTTATAGCCCACTTAAATCCTAAGTGGGTATGATACCTAACATACACTGGGTTTTTCTAAACCATGGAAGAGCTTCTTGCTACGGGCCATTGAGGTAAATGCTTCTGCGCTCTTAGGAATTGAATGGGGGTTGGAGCATTTGCCTTGCCAGCCTACGGTAAGAAGCTCTTCTGTGGTTTACTAAAAGGAGCCCATACATATTGAAAACTAACATAAAACATTAACCATTGTTCACATTAAAGCAAATCATTCTGTAATCACCTAAATCAGTATTACTCATCCATTAAAAAAAAAAAAAGCTTCTACAAATAAGGAAGTCTTCAAAAGCTTTTTGAATTGCTATATATTAATTAATTTTCTATATTGTACCTAAACATGTTCAATTTATAGAAAATATAAATATTATAAAAAAATCACGTGGACGGTATGGATTGAATCCAACAGATTAGCATAAAGACTGCTAAAATGTAAAACTGACAATGCAATGTTGATTATGTCTGACAAGATATAGGGACATACTGTATTACTAAAACCATTAATCTGGAAGCAACTGTCAGGAGCTGCTCACTTGGCTCCATTTTTATCAAAGGATACTGCAGCATTGGAAGCTATCCAAGCAAGGGCAACAAAATTGATGCCAAGCCATCAGAGATTATTCCCAACTGATGAACAATGTTTTCTTCCTAAATGAGAAAATAAACAGAAAAGTATGATCTACAAAGCAGTTACTAGGTTGCAGTACATTCAGATAATGGGTGTACAAATTCTTATTTTCTGGTGCAAAATGAGAGTACGATTAAGTTGATTATTTGAAATTATTGCATGATGTGAAATGCATGCTACAATATCTTTTGAAGGAAACCAGTACTGTATTTTATATTCACAGCAGCTGATTATATAAATAGCAATGAAATATTTAACATTATCCAAATGGTCTAGCTATCTGCAAACACTGTGCATATGCTTATGTATATATTTAATTGAATTTTATGCAAGCCATATGTTAAAATATTTTATCAGTACATATGTGAATAAAATGCAGTGAATTAACTGAATTGAATTGGATCATAGATTTGGTTACATACCATACTACATTATCCATGGCTGAAGATTTATGAATATAATGATTTATGTGACTAAAGCCTGCAGCAGTCAGTCCAGGTAATTTAATTCAGTTTGTATTTGTTCATATAAATCTGTATAGTAATAATTTGGACATTTGAAAATGATTTTGCTAATTTCAGCATTCACCACTGTAGGACAGCATGTTCCCGTAACTTGCAAAGCAATGCTTTTGTCTTGCGATATAAAGGAGAGATTTCATACTAAAAATGAATTTTGAGGAAGCAAAGGGGCAGAGCCAAGATGGCAGCAGGATGACTAACTACTTTCTCATTTTCCCTTACCTTGGGAGGAGACATTTTAAAGTTGATGACTGGGAAGGGTTGGTTGAATCATAAGCTGGCTTTTTAAAGATGCTTTTAACTGAGTTATGCATGCTTCATATTTTCAGGATGCTCGTTCGAGTAATAGTAGGAGATTAAGCAAAAATTGAGCGGGTAACCTTTCCCCCTTCCTTTTGTTTCATACCTTGCCCTTTTAGATTTGATTTATAAATTGTATTTAATCCTTTTTCATTTTTCCTTCTTGTGTTTGTCCGGTCCACAGTAGTCTTAATTGTCTGGTTTGAGCAATATGGGTTTTTTTTTCTTTTTTACCCCAGTTTTACTAATACTTGTAAATCACATTGAACTAAGATTTTGCGATCAAATCAAATTTTTATTAAACTTGAAACTTGATTTTTCCTGATGAACCATGGATTTTTCCTTTAGATGCCTAAATGATTCCAGTTTCTGGTCCCATGGATTCTTTTTGTGAAGCACAGAGGGTCTTGAGAAAAAAAGTCTGGTGAGTTGGGATTGATTGGATTTTTTGAAGGATGTGTCTTTAACTACCATTTTATCCTGAAGTGTTGGGGGAGTGGATGACATTTGTGATGTCACCTGCTGGTATAAAATGGAGTTTTGAGCTAGGACGGCCAGCTTTGCTAAGCCAGTGAGCATGCGAATTTCATGCTGACTGAAGTAAGTTTTTGTAAATTAACCTTTGCTTGGACTGTATACGATTTTTGTTTTTTAGATGCTTTGGTCCTATTTGCCCTTTTGCAGCATGAAGTGAAATGCTGGCCACCATTGGTAGGACCAAACAATAAGAAGATAAGTGATTTAATTTTTTTACCACTGGCACGTTAGTATAGAGTGTGTTCACAAAATTTAAGTTAAAAACCAAAATATAAAAATAAACCACAGTAAGCTGATTTTTGAGAAGGGTTTTATTTTTATTTTCTAGCCTAGGAAGTTATTTACCTTTCTATTCTTGGAGCTTAACTAGTGGTTTGAGACAGGTTTCTGAGGATTTTTCCTCGTTCATACTGTTTAACATCTTTTTGTAGTTTAAGTCTGCAAAATACATTATTAGTGGAGGGTTTTTTTTTGTAAATTGTAGAGTCTACGGGGGTAGAATTGAATGGAGCCACCTCAGAAAAAGGTAGACCACTACACTTCTTGGCGGATGCCATTTTGATCCCAAACCAGTTGGGGGCTTCTTCCCTTCTCAGCATGAGTGCTGAGCAATTGAATATTAAGGGCTCCTTTTACAAAGGCGCGGTAGCGGTTTAACACGCGGAAAAACGCCTGCCGCGCTAGTACCTATCGCCTCCATTGATGAAGCATTAGGATTTTAGGCTGCCGCGGGGGTTAGCGTGTAATGAAATGTCTGTAGCGCGCCTTGATAAAAGGAGCCCTAAATGTGTTGGCAATGACCAGGCACAGTGAATATATTACTGAGTAAGTTCACTGGGCAGTGTAAGTCAAATCTCATAATGAGAGAAGAAGAAGCCAGTGCAGACTTGAATTTGGAGCTCTCCTATGGCATCTTCATCTGCTTTTTCTAAAACTTCTGTGCCTAGAGAATCAGGTCAGTCTGCCATAGTCTCTGTTCAAATTTATTTTCAGTTTAGGAGTCTATGGCTTAATATTCAGTGCTATATAATTGGACAGTAACAGCTCCTGACCAGTTAAATAGTGTTTGGATGGCTAGCCACTAATATTTATGGCTCCTTTTACGAAGCCACGTTAGCGGTTTTAGGGCACGCAGCTTTTTAGTCTGCGCTAAACCCATGCTACGTGGCTAGAACTAATGCCAGCTCAATGCTGGCGTTAGCGTCTAGCGTGGCCGACAGTTTAGCATGCGCTATTAAGTGTGTTAAACCGCTAACGGGGCTTTGTAAAAGGAGCCCTTAGTGGGAGACAGCTGCTGAATATTAGTGGTTAGCAGCTTAAATTTGGCTGGCTATATCACACGATAGCCACCAATTTGAAGCGCTAACCCAGCCAAGTTTAGCGACCAAATTCAGTCACATAAAAAGAAGCAGGTCTAACTTTGGCTGCTATAACTTAGCCATCCAGGGCTTAAAATTGACAGGGCTGGCTAAGTTTGCCGCAACCCAGCATTAAATATTGGCAGTCAGCACCAACTATGGGAGTTATCTGGCCTCCCTTCTGTGCTCTCAATATTGGCCCCCTAGAGTCAATTTGGTCTATGATTTGGAATTAGGCTAGGCTGGGCTATTTATTTATTTATACATCCAGTGCACTTAATTACATGACAATAGGGCATGCATTTAGTGCAATCAGCGGCACTGTAAGGGTAGGAGGCGCTCGGGGCAGTGGTGTCCCCCGCACTCCCTTTCCTTCCCCCACTCCACACCACCCCCACTCCACACTCGTGCTCTCCCTCCCCTCATAACATAAGAACATAAGCAATGCCTCTGCTGGGTCAGACCTGAGGTCCATCATGCCCAGCAGTCCGCTCACGCGGCGGCTCAACAGGTCCAGGACCTGTGCAGTAATCCTCTATTTATACCCCTCAATCCCCTTTTCCAGCAGGAAATTGTCCAATCCTTTCTTAAACCCCTGTACTGTACTCTGCCCTATTACGCCCTCTGGAAGCGCATTCCAGGTGTCCACCACTCGTTGGATAAAGAAGAACTTCCTAGCATTCGTTTTAAATCTGTCCCCTTTCAACTTTTCCAAGTGTCCTCTTGTTCTTTTATTTTTCGAAAGTTTGACGAATCTGTCCCTCTCTACTCTCTCTATGCCCTTCATGATCTTATAAGTCTCTATCATATCCCCTCTAAGTCTCCTCTTCTCCAGGGAAAAGAGACCCAGTTTCTCCAATCTCTCAGCATATGAGAGGTTTTCCATCCCATTTATCAAGCGTGTCGCTCTCCTCTGAACCCTCTCGAGTAACGCCATATCCTTCCTAAGGTACGGAGACCAATATTGGACGCAGTATTCCAGATGCGGGCGCACCATCGCCCGATACAATGGCAGAATAACTTATTTCGTCCTTGTTGTAATACCCTTCTTGATTATGCCTAGCATTCTATTTGCTTTCTTAGCGGCTGCTGCGCACTGTGCCGTCGGCTTCATTGTCATGTCCAACATTACCCCCAAGTCCCTTTCTTGGTTACTCTCATTCAATAATATCCCTCCCATCGTATAGTTGTACCTCAGGTTTCTGTTTCCAACATGCAATACTTTACATTTCTCAATGTTGAACTTCATCTGCCATCTCACCGCCCATTCCCCAATTTGTTCAAGTCCCTCTGCAATTCTTCTCATTCCTCTTTAGTCCCAGCTCCACTAAATAGTTTTGTATCGTCCGCAAATTTTATTATCTCACACTTCGTGCCTGTTTCTAGATCATTTATGAATATATTAAATAGCAGCGGCCCGAGCACTGAGCCCTGCAGAACACCACTCGTGACCCTCATCCAGTCCGAGTAGTGGCCTTTCACCCCTACCCTCTATTTCCTACCCGCCAACCAGTTTCTGATCCATCTATGTACGTCTCCATCCACTCCATGGTTCTTCAGTTTCCGGAGTAGATGTTCGTGAGGCACCTTGTCAAAGGCTTTTTGGAAATCAAGGTATATGATGTCTATGGGGTCTCCTCTGTCCATCCGTTTGTTAATTCCTTCGAAGAAGTGCAATAAGTTCGTTAGGCACGATCTCCCCCTGCAGAAACCATGTTGGGTTGTTATCAAAAGTTTGTTTCTTTCCAAATGTTCATCGATGTGTTCTTTAATCAGTGCTTCCGCCAGTTTCCCCGGAACCGAGGTCAAACTCACTGGTCTGTAGTTTTCCGGGTCACCTCTTGATCCCTTTTTAAAGATGGGCGTGACATTGGCTATCTTCCAATCCTCCGGGATCATGCCTGTTTTCAAGGATAGGTTGCAAATTTGCTGCAGTAGTTCCACTATCTCCTCCTTTAATTCCTTCAGAACTCTGGGATGGATTCCTTCCGGACCCGGGGATTTGTCAGTTTTAAGTTTTTCTATCTGCCTGTGTACATCATCAAGGCTCACTTCCATGGATGTTAATTTTTCTGCTTGATTTCCATTGAAGATTTGTTCAGGTTCCGGTATGTTGGTTGTGTCTTTGTTTGTAAATACAGACGAGAAGAACATGTTGAGTCTTTCTGCGACTTCTTTCTCCTCCTTCACCGCTCCCTTCCTGTCTCCTTCATCCAGCGGTCCCACCTCCTCCCTAGCTGGCTGTTTCCCTTTAACATATCTGAATAACGGTTTGAAATTTCGTGCCTCCCTGGCTAGCCTCTCTTCATACTCTCTTTTGACTTTTCAAACCACACGGTGACATTCTTTTTGATACTTCCTGTGCTCCTTCTGGTTCCCTTCAGTTTTGTCCTTTTTCCATTTCCTGAATGAATTTTTCTTATTGCCTATCGCTTCCTTCACTATTTTAGTCATCCATACTGGGTCTTTTGTTCGACACTTTTTGCACCCCTTTCTGAATCTGGGGATGTGCAGATTTTGTGCCTCGCTCACCGTGTCTTTGAAAAAAGACCAGGCATGTTCTACTGTTTGCCATTTTTTGGAAGTGTTCCTAAGTTTCTTCCTTACCATTTCCCTCATTGCTTCATAGTTTCCTTTCCTGAAGTTGAAAGATGTCGCTATGGTTCTCTTTCCGTTCTGTATGCCTACTTCAACCATGAACTTGATCATATTATGATCGCTGTTTCCCAATGGTCCCACTACTTCCACTTCCTTTGCAGGTCCCCTTAGTCCATTTAGGATTAAATCCAGAATGGCATTTCCTCTTGTCGGTTCTCTAACAAGCTGCTCCATGAAGCAATCTTGTATAGCCTCCAGGAATTCTGTCTCCCTAGCGCATCTTGAGCTTCCAAGACTCCAGTCTATCCCAGGGTAGTTGAAATCTCCCATAACAACTGTGTAACCGCTTTTGCATTCTCGCTTCATCTCGGCGTCCATTTCTTTATCGCTATCTCTTCTGCAGCATGCTCCTCATGCCAGCGTTAGATTTCCCTCTGACAACACTTCCTGGCCCCTTGACCTGGAATTGATTCAGACAGAAACCAACTCAATGAAGCCGTCTGTGCAATGCACGGAGGTGATGAAAAGGGTGAACAGAATGCTAGGAATGATTAAAAAGGGGATCACGAACAGATCGGAGAAAGTTATCATGCCGCTGTAACCGGGCCATGGCACGCCCCCACCTGGAATACTGCATCTAGCACTGGTCACCGTACATGAAGAAAGACATAGTACTACTCGAGAGGGTCCAGAGAAGAGTGACTAAAATGGTTAAGCGACTGGAGGAGTTACCGTACAGTGAGAGATTAGAGAAACTGGGCCTCTTCTCCCTTGAAAAGAGGGGACATGATAGAAACATTCAAGATAATGAAGGGAATAGACTTAGGGCTTTTTCTAAGCTTCGATAGCGTTTTTAGCGCACGTAGAATTTTAGTGCGTTCTAAACCCGCGCTAAGGGGCTAGAACTAATGCCAGCTCAATGCTGGCATTAGTGTCTAGCGTGCATGGCAATTCTGCACGCTAAGCGTGTGCTAAAACCGCTATTGCAGCTTAGTAAAAGGAGCCCCTAGTAGATAAAGACAGGTTGTTCACCCTCTCCAAGGTAGAGAAAATGAGAGGGTACTCTCTAAAGTTAAAAGGGGATAGATTCCGTGCAAACAGAAGGAAGTTCTTCTTCACTCAGAGAGTGGTAGAAAACTGATATGCTCTTCCAGAGCTGTTATAGGGGAAACACCCTTCAGGGATTCAAGACAAAGTTAGACAAGTTCCTGCTGAACCAGAACGTTCGCAGGTTAAGGCTAGACTCAGGGCACTGGTCTTTGACCTAAGGGCTGCCACATGAGTAGACTGCTGGGCACGATGGACCATTGGTTTTACCCAGCAGCAGCAATTCTTATGTTCTTATGATGCAAGCAACAGGCAGGAGAAATTGCTCATGCTAGCAAATATCTACAGAGGTATGGGGTGGTGGCGTGAGCATGGCGTGGTGTAGCAGGGTGGGGTGGAAAGGTGTCAGCACCCCCACTGACACGTTGCCTGGAGCGGTCTGCACTCCCACTCCCCCTTGCTATGCCACTGAAAACAATAGATTATAAAATTGGTATTGCTGTTTTTGTAATAGCAGAAACAATCTGGTCCTGACTGGGAAGAAAAAGTCATGATTGGGAATCAAACCCAGGTCTCCTGCTATATAAGGAAGTTAGATCAGGAGCCTTGCTATCAAGAATGGGGGCAAATTAAACCAAAAACTTACCAAGGTCATTTTTAAAGTCAAAGTCTCAAATTGTTTTGCACAACATTCTCTGCCTCCATTTATAAAAGATGCAGTAAATTTGTCTAGGGAGTACAGGTACTTATTTCTTGTATGCCAGAGTAGAAATTAACTGCTTATAGAAGATAGCTTATTTTTCAGAGATAATTGCTTAAGGCTTTGCTCAACTATCTGCTACATGAATCAAATAAGACAAAAATGTGTGTTGTGGAAAACTCCAGTGTTAAACATACTGAGATGAAGTGTTATAGCACGTAGTAGATTTCTTCAAGTCATGATCTAACACAGAAATACCTACTGCACATGTACAGATTTTTCTAAGAGTCAAGGAAGCAAAATCATTCCCTGTCACATCATTTTGATACAGGAAAGCTGTTAGGTGCAATCTTAATATTTTATCTATTGATGTAACTGTTGGATTTCAAACTGCTGATTTTTCATGCTACTTCTAGGGTATCGCTACATTTTAAAAATAATTAATTTTAGAACGTTAAGCGGGTCAAACTATAAGGGCAGGGATGGCGCAATGATTTTTGCTGCCTTAGGAGTCCTTTTACTAAGGCACGCTAACTGATTTAGCACGTGGTAGTTGATTTAGCACGCACTAAATGTTAGTTACCCATTATATTCCGTGGGCGCCTTAGCATTTATCGTGCGCTAAATTGGTTAGCGCGCCGTAGTAAAAGGACCCCTTAATTTGGCAGCTCCATATTGAAGTGCTCCTACCCCACCTTTCAACATACACAAGTATTTCTTAACACTCTAGTGGGTAAAGATCCTGATGGTAGCTTGCCTGAAACTGGGAATTATGAGATACCTCATTCTCATATCTCCTGCAGCAGCTCAAGTCTCTCCTCCTCCTTTTAAAGTGATCTGTATGTTTAGACTGAAGGTCTTACAGGAGAAGAGAGCAAGGTTAATTCAGGGACTGTGTCACAATTCTTCTATCCACTGAAACAGTTATTGACTGGAGATGGGCTTTAATGAAGTCCAGAATGACAGATAGAACCTGTGCAGGTTACAGGGTGCTACATGGTAGGTAGACATGAATTGGGAAGCCCACTGAGAGTGTTTTTGCCACCTCCTGCATTTGCCATCACAGGCTCATCCTATTCTGTCCAAAGGCCCATGCAGGCTGTACAGCAGGGGTGTCAAAGTCCCTCCTCGAGGGGCCGCAATCCAGTCGGGTTTTCAGGATTTCCCCAATGAATATGCATGAGATCTATTAGCATACAATGAAAGCAGTGCATGCAAATAGATCGCATGCATATTCATTGTGGAAATCCTGAAAACCCGACTAGATTGCGGCCCTCGAGGAGGGACTTTGACACCCCTGTGTACAGTAATAGGTTTATAAATGTTTTTCATTTGAGAATTTATCTGGCTCTCAAATTTTAAATTGCAATGGTATATTAAACAGCCATTCAATCCATGCGTTGTTACCATTCTCAGTGCTTCAAGTGCTTTAAGTGCTTTTAGGATCTTCAGAAATAAATGCAGTAGACTTCAGCAGTGTTTTTTGAAGAGCTGCTAAAATCGTCATCAATCCTTAAGCAAGCTTACTATTTATAAATACTTTTTCCCAATTATAAATATATGAATAAACACTTTAGATTAATATCTTTAAATATTTTGAGCTGAGGCACTTAACTTTTTAATGACTTCAGCTTCTGCTTCAACTTTGTTGGCTGGGGACGTCTGCCGACATGTTTCAACGTACCGGCTTTTTCAAGGCAGTCCCCCTAATAAGAAAAGCAATGGAATTAATCATATTCCTACTACACTTAACTTATCAAAATATACTTTCTATGAACACATATACGTTCTAAAATACTTACCATTTCTAATATCACCTCCTCATCTAAACCCGATCATGTTTATGGGTAAAGACGATGACGGCGTGTTTTTTAATCCCGTTCTCGAAGCGTACACTATGACATCATCATGTTCATTAATATTAAAGTTTTTATCGCTCATCTTTTATCTTTAAAATGGAGCGGACTAGAGACCACCCTCAAGATGGTAAGTTATATCAAGGTATTCCATTCTATTTCAAGATTTAATCCGTTAGGAGTCACAATATCTAAAGAGAAGATCCATCTTTGCTCTTTATAATTTAAAACCTTATCACAGTTTTCACACTCCCACCCTTCTACAGCCTGATATATCACTCTTCCCAAGTGTGTTGTTTCTACCGCCAATAATCTACAACCCTGTGGTGCTCCTGTCACAATTCTGGATTTGTGTTCGTTTAAGTGAACATTTATTTGTTTACTGCTTCTACCAATGTATATTAGGTTACAAGGGCATTGGATCAAATACACTACATTTTTACTTTTGCAGTTGATATGCCGCTTTTACACTTAGTGCCTGCTGTGGGGGACAAACCCCAGATGACTCAGTCTACCAACTGCAATGTGTGACAGAGGGTGGGGTGATCCAGTGATAATTCACAGATGGGACATTGTGTGTGGACAGGGCAGTAGGAGCAGACGTGTTGGGAATCAGATATTGCAATGTTGCCTGAAACCCACCATGGGAGCTTGGAGTACTACCTCAGCATTGCTCCAACTGTGAAGGCCATCCCTTGAGGATGGCACAGTTGTGGTTTGAGGGTAGGAGATGTGACCTTTGGGTACCAGTCTATGTGTGGGAGTCATGCTAACTAATATGCACTAGGGCATGGGAGTCCAACTTTTTGGCTTCCCTGGGCCGCATTGGCTGAAAAATTTTTTCTGGGACCGCACAAACACTAACACTAGCTGATGAGCCAAAATTTGCAATCACTAATATAGAAGATGTACGAATCTAATAATAAACCCATAAAAGCAGTAATATTTACCCTGACTAAGTGATCCTCCACGTACACTGCTGACAGTGGGAGCAGCCACAGGCTTCCACATCCCCATTCTGATGAGCAGGGATGTGCGCGCCTGGTTCTCCCATTCACTTCTATTATATCTATGGTGAGCTTCTTCAGAGGTGAGCCTCATCAGAGTGGGGATGCTGAATCAGCTGTCAGCAGCGCACATGGAGGATCGTTTAATCAAGGTAAATATTACTGCTTTTTTGGGCCTCCCACTTTGAGCTTAGGCTCCCTCAAAATGAATATCTCCCCTGCTGTAGCTAGTAGGTATCCCTAAGCCTCACCAACTGACAGCCACCTCCTCCCCCTCCAAATTCCCAAGTTCTGCAGCTGGTAGCAATATTGCAGAGCTGCTGCCTTCCCTCCTCACTGCCCCCCCCCCCCCTTAGCTTTCATGAATGTGGGCTACCTGCTGTGTGGGGAGTACTTACTTTGAACCCTGAGGCGTTCCCCGCCTCAACAACTCCATTTATTTATTTATTCCGTTTTCTATACCGTTCTTCCAGGAGAGCTCAGAATGGTTTACATGAGTTTATTCAGGTACTCAAGCATTTTTCCCTATCTGTCCTGGTGGACTCACACTCTATCTAATGTACCTGGGGCAATGGATGGTTTAAGTGATTTGCCCAGGGTCACAAGAAGCAGGGTGGGTTTGAACCCACAACTCCAGGGTGTTGAGGCTGTAGATTTAACCACTCCACCACACTCTCTAGATCCCTGTGGATCCCAAAGCTCCTGCAAGACACAAGTTGGTAGAGATTAGGGTAGAGTAATGGGCCTTCATGACTTCACATATATAATTGTTGTGACATGCTGTGCAATGCCCCACCCATGGCCTTAGATAAATAGCTATGGACTGCTTGCAGGGAGGAATGGGGTGGGGGTGGGGGAGCTAATGAGAGATGACATCATTGGGGACCCTCATATTAGGAGGTCTTAGGTGTTATGTGGGCTACCTGACAGCTCCCAAGGCCCTAAGGAGTATATGCTGCCTGTGTCTGGGGCTCAGATAATGGAGGCCACTGGCTGATACTCACCTCTGGAGGGTGCTCATGATGAACCGCCAGGCCCTCTGGGAGACGCTGGGGGGGGGGCTCCTCTCATTGAAATTAAAGAGGTGCTTCCTGTAATGGAGGCACAGCCACACAAAAGCTTCCGTCTCCCATGGGGAGTAATATTCTTGCATCTTTCCCCATCATACACTCTCTCACTCACATACTCTGGGGGGGTTACTCTCTCACAAACACTCTCTAGCTGTCACTCCTACTCTGTCACTATCTCACACACTACTACTCTCTCAATCATAGAAATATGAAGGCAAATAAAGGCCAAATGGCCCATCCAGTTTGCCCATCCATAGCATCCTCTATCTCCTCCTCTCCCTAAGAGATCCCACTTCCCTGTTTCATGCTTTCTTGAATTCAGACACAATCTTTGTCTTTGCCACCTTTACCAGGCAACTATTCCATGCATCTACCACTCTTTCTGTAAAAGAATATTTCCTTAGATTACTATCATCTCTTAGAGCCTATCATCTCTTAACTTCATCATTTGCCCTCTTATTCTGGAGCTTCCATTCAAATGAAAGGGATTTGTCTCATGTGCAGGGCCGCCATCAGAAATTTCTGGGCCCCTTACTGAGCAATCCTATTGGGCCCCCCCCACTCACCCCTTCCCCCTTCCCCCCCCCCCCCCCGACACCCCCCTCCCCCTTTTTCCATGGGCCGAATACACACATACTTTTCTGCTATTGCTCCACCTAAGCCAGTCCCATAAAATCTTCTCACGTCCATTGGGTGATTTGGCATAGAGGAGATATTCATAAAAAGAACGTCCGTCAAGATCTTTACTCATAGACTGTGCCATTTGCTTTAAATCATCTTCCATCATTAATCCAAATTGCACAATTCTTTCTCTGTCTTTGTCCTGAATGGCATCTGGCCACATTGCTGGATCCTTCCAGTCAACAAATTTATGAGCAGGCGCGGAGAACGCATTTTTAAACAAATGTAGTTTATCCTTGTACTCCTTATGTAATTTTAATCATCTATGGATATGTTTGTATGTTTATTGTTCAAATGATTTTATTTATTTCCCAAAATTTATTTTTGTTATACGCGTTGAAAATATTTGATATTGCGTTTAAATCAAAATCTCAATAAACTTGAAACTTAAAACAAGTGCCCGTGAGATTGTGGGAGGGTTAAATACTCAAAACTTAGAAGAATAACAATTTACTTAAAGTTTTTGCTCCGCCAGCTTTCTGGTATCTTTACATACAGTGGCGTACGTAGCATATGTAACACCCGGGGCCCATCATTTTTTGGCACCCCCCCATCTGTAAGAAAAACATGATTTTTAGTAACAAACCACACGTCACATATGAGTACCTAGGAAAAGGCAGCATCTTACATATTGCAGTGAGCAGTACATCAATACACCCATTGTAAAACTAAACAAGCCAGACCAATCAATCCTACACTGTCAATCCTAACAGAAAACCATGTCTTTCGAACACACAGAACACAGAAAACACCTTCGCCTAGTATGGAATATGTCATCACAAACTAACCCCTCACTCTTTTACAAAACTGTAGTGTGGATTTTAGCCACAGTGGTAACAGCCCTGACGCTCATAGAATTCTGAGCATCAGAGCTGCTACCACCACGGCTGGCAGTAAAAAACGCTCCATAGTTTTGTAAAAGGGGGGATAAAATAGAAATACACAGTTTCAACGCTCTAGCTCAGAGGTGCCCAAACGTTTTGAGCTTGTGAGCTACTTTTAAAATGACCAAGTCAAAATGATCTACCAACAATAAAATTAAAAAACACAAAGCACACTATACGCTGAGAAAATGTTAATTATCATTCCTATTCTGGGTTTTTTTCAAAGAGGTCAAGGCAGATGACTCTATGCATTGTCACCTCAGTAACAACCATACAAAAATAGACAAATATACCCTCCATCCTTTTTATTAAACCACAATAGCAGTTTTTAGCGCAGGGAGCTGCGCTGAATGCCCAGCGCTGCTCTTGACGCTCATAGGCTCCCTGCGCTAAAAACCACTATTGCGGTTTAGTAAAAGGGGACCATATTGTAAAATATAGACAGCAGATATAAATTCAGAACTGTGCATAGTAAGTGAAGGGAAATTTTCATCTCTGGGAATTTACCCAGTTAACTATTAAGTTATTTGGGCAAATTCCTTTGAAAACTGTGGTAATACTGCCTCCACTTTGCTAAATTTAAAATAAAATCATTTTTCCTACCTTGTCTGGTGATTTCATGAGTCTCTGGTTGCACTTTCTTCTTCTGACTGTGCATCCAATCTTTCTTCCCTTCTATCAGCCTGTATGCTTTCTCTCCTCCACACCTCATTCCCTCCCCCAACTTTTTCTTCCTCTCTCCCTGACCTTTCTTTCTTTTTTTCTGTTTCTCTTCTTTCCTTCTGTTTCCCTGCCTGCCCCCTTTCTTTCTTTCTTTCTCCCTGCCGTTCCCCAAGCCACTGCCACTGCCGCTGCCATCGGGGAACAGGACCCACCAATGGATAACAGGCCCCAAAGCCAAAGCCGACGCCGACGCATGCTCTCCCTGTTTCGGGCCGATCAGTCTTCCTCTCCCCGACGTCAATTCTGCCGTCGGAGAGGAAGTTCCGCCCAGCCAGGCAGCGATTGGCTGGCCCGAACTTCCTCTCCGACTGCAGAATTGACGTCGGGGAGAGGAAGACTGATCGGCCCGATAGATTAGATCGCCAAGACAAAGTGAGTCCTGGGTGATCGACTCACTTTGCCTTGGAGAGCTACTGGCGCCCCTACCTTAGAACACTGCCTAGGACCCTGGGGGAGCCCGGGCCCCCTGTCAGCTCCAGGCCCATGAATGCAGGACTGGTAATACTGCCCTGATGGCGGCCCTGCTCATGTGCATTTATGCCATGAGGGTATTTAAATGTCTCTATCATATATCTCCTTTCCCGCCTTTCCTCCAAAGTATATATATATTGAGATCTTTAAGTCTCTTTCCATACATCTTATGATGAAGACCACTGACCATTTTAGTAGCCTTCCTCTGGACTGACTCCATCCTGTTTATACCTTTTTGAAGGTGCGGTCTCCAGAATTGTATGCAATATTTTAAATGAGGTCTCACCAGAGTCTTATACAGAGGCATCAATACCTCCTTTTTCCTATTGGCCTTACCTCTCTTTATGCACCCTAGCATCCTTCTAGCTTTTGCCATCACCTTTTTAACATGTCAGGCCACCTTCAGATTATCACATACTATCACACCCAAGCCTCGCTCCTCTTTTGAATACAAAAGTTCTTCACCATCTAAACTACGATTCCCATGAGTTTTTGTAGCCCAAATGTATGACCTTCTATTTCTTAGCATTAAATCTTAGCTGCTAAATTTCAGACCATTCTTCAAGCTTCGCTAGGTCCTTCCTCATGTTATTCACACCATTGGGGATATCTATTGCAGATTTTGGTATCAACCACAAAGAGGTAAATCTTACCTGACAGTCCTTCAGTAATAATACTTACAAAAATGTTATAAAAATAAAAACAAGCCCAAGAACTGAACCTTGAAGCACATCACTGGTTATCATCCTTTTCTCAGAGAGATCTCCATTGGCCACTACCCTCTGTCACTTTCCACTCAACTAGTTCCTGACCCAATCTGTCACTTTGGGGCCCATCCTGAGGGCACTCAGATTATTTATTAGATAACTGTGTGGAACACTGTCAAAGGCTTTGTTAAAATCTAAATACACCATATCTAGCACACTCTATCTAATTCTTTGGTCACCCTATCAAAGAAATTGACACATTTGTCTGACAAGACCTACCTCTAGTGAATCCATTTGCCTCAGATCCTGCAATCCATAGGATTCCAAAAATGTTACTTGTCTCTGTTTTAAACGTGTTTCTATTAATTTATTTACCACAGAAGTCAGACTTATGGGCTTGTAATTCTTCATTCTTCTTCCTTACTTCCAATTTTGTGGCAAGGGACCATATCCACCCATCTCTAGTCCTCTGATACTACTCCCTATTATAGAGAAGCATTGAAAAGGTCAGCCAACAGAGCTGCCAGAACTTCCCTAAGTTCCTTCAGTACCCACTCACTTTTTCTTTTTTTCTCTATAGTAACTATCCTCTCCCCACTGCCAAACTCCTCACTACACCCACAAAGAAACTTCATTCCATGTACAGGGCTATATATAGATGTGCAGGATGTCAGGAACATCCTATTAGTACCACAGTGATGTCTTGACATCATATGGGACATTTTCTTTGGATAGTTAATGGGATGTCTACTTTAGACATCATGCAGGCCATATAATCAGAACATTTGGATGCCCAGTAGAACAGGCCTTGGTGATTTTTCAGATGTTTATCTAGTTGATTTTTTAAATATCTTACTCTTCATGGATGTCTTTTTGATTATCACCACTATTTTTGGGATTTACAAATCTGGATATCCAGGGTCAGACTTAGAGGTTCTATTGAAAATGTCCATCAACCTGTCTTATTTGTGGTTAAATCTTGCTGTGATGAGTTGGCCCCAGAACCATTACCAAAAAGAGTGGGCTGGGAGGGAAAACAGCTATGGGAGGCAGAATGAAAGGTGTTTGAAATGCTGGCTTATTTTCAACCTGGGCCAATGCCCTGCCTTCTAAGACTGCCTCCAGTGATGAGGAAGCCAAGCCTGCCAGTAGGTCAAATTCCTTTTACCCCAACACATGAGCCAGACTGAGCGTTTTTCTGCATTGACCTTTATTAAATATCCTAGGGCTGGGCACTGGCTTGCTAACCCTAGGTGTATGTGCAGTGACAGGAGTTACTTCCTTTAAAGTCTGCTCTGCATGAGGTATCTCGCTGTTCCCAGGATTTTTCCTGTCATACTCCCCAGAAGTCCATACAGAATTGGCATCAGGTAAGGGCCATCCCAACTCCTCCCTTCTGTATCTCCCCTGTTTCTTTTCACCCCACCCCATCCCTATTCCCACTCCCTGTTGCTGCAGGATATAGTCAAGGTATCTAGAATACCTGGGTTTAAAATAGATTTAAAAAAAAAATTATACTACTATAGCTGCTAGATGTAAGCAGTGCTGTAAATTAACCATGAAAGAGATAATCACTGCTCAATAGAGCTTACAATCTAATTAAAACAGACAAACAGAACAAATAGAGGTTAGGGAGTTTCTCACAGAGGGAATGATAAAACAGACATGGGTACTTTACAAGTGAGTGGGAGTTAGGAGTTACTGTAAAAACTGCCTCAAAAAAGTGAGCTTTTAGCCTAGGTTTGAATACTGCCAGAGACTGAGCTTGATGGGCTGACTCAGACAGTTGCAGTTCCTTCCTGAAGGAAAGCTCCATAAAAATGTATTAGCTGTGCAAACTTGGGAAGCAACATTGAATGCATCTACTCTTTTGGAACCGATACACACTTGGCCATTCTCAGTAACAGAATACTGAACTTGATGGAAATGCACATCTGATATCTTCAAATTTCTTATGTATGTACAAATTCTTCTATTTTTAGTATAACAGATTCTTTTTCACACATATTTTCTGATATCATATTGTGTTTGTGAAACAAGAAAAAAAAGCAAAAAACTATTTCAGAAGCTAAAGAGGGATTTCTTGGGTCACCAAATCCCAAATTTGTCCATTTGGCCCTATCTGTGTCATTGCATACCCTATTCAGTCTCTAGTCTTCTTCCTTGCTTTCCTTCACCACCATACACCATATATGTCTGAAATATATTTTAAATTAATTGTTGCTGCCTGATTCAGAATGATATAGAGAAAGGTATAGTTATAATACACCTTTGAATGACAGCTGATTACATTAAAGAATAGAAATTCTCTCAGCTTGTCAATAAAAATAGAAGATAAATCACAGTCCAGTTGGAAAATGACCAGCATCCTCAGGTTTTTGCTTTTTAAAGAGAAGTCATTCACCATAATGCAACAAACATTGGATGTCTCCATAAATCTTTGCATTCTAGCAGAACTGATTGAAGATGCTTTATAGTTTAATTATAAAAAATCAATTTGTGCTCAAGCTGGAAAGGACCTCTTAGATCATTCACACATCCGTTTTATCCACTGTTATATTGGTAGAAATTCAGTTTTATCAGTAGATGGAAAGCTCATACCCATACTGCACATCAGAGAAGACATTAAAAGATGGGAAAAAAAAAATGAAGCACACATCAGCTGACAGAACAAATACATTTTTTTTTCACCAGGTATTAGCAATAGCAAACAAAGGCCCCCTTTTATCAAGCTGCATAAGGATTTTTTTTATCACATACCGTTATGGTAAAAGCTCTGATGTTCATCGGAATTCTGTGAGTGTCAAAGCTTTTACTGCAGCGGTCTGTGATTTTTTTTAAAAAAACAGCTTGATAAAAGGGGCCAATTACTTAATATATGTTCCTAAAGAGTAGCTGTCTCCTTGGTGGAAAATAGTTGGGTGGTAGTTTTGAGGGCTACAAAGAATTTAGATTTGGGGATACTGAAAAATGGACCCTCAATACAATATAAGTTCTTTTTTGTATTCTGTATTGTATATTTTGCTGCTTTTGGAGGCTTTGTTAGGTGCACTCTAGGTACAACAGCTGTGATAGCCAGATACCCTTTTTCCTTTTAATAGATGTATATTAGTTAAAAAAGCAAGAGTTAATCCCTCTTCCCAATCCCAAGCCTCCATAGCTTTTTTCCTCACAATAATCATCTTCAAGGGGTAGGAACAACTCATGTCGCTCCTAACTCACAGGGTACAGTAGTAGACCTGACCTGAAGATTGTACCATTTTGATAAACCTGCCAGGCAACAAAATACCATTAGTCATAGGTCTATTAGGGAGGGAGTAATATGAGTTAATATTTAAAGTTCCCAGGAAACAAGGAGGATTGGTGAGTGAGAGATTGGTGAATAAGGGAAGGTGTGGGGGATGGACTGCCCCTGGTGCTGTCTTGATGGGGGCACCGGCACCTCTCTGCAGCCCCCCATGCCACCCTCTCTCCTCCCTTCTCTCCTAACCTCTTTAAATCTTCACCAGCATGATGCTCATGCTGGCCTGGCTTCCCTCTGAAATCATTCCCGGGTTGCAGGGCCAGGAAGTGACATCAGAGGGAAAGCCAATGCTTGCTTGTGTAGCAGGCTGGAGAAGCTGCTCACACCGGTGAAGATTTAATGAGGAATGGGGGAAGGGAGGGTGCGAGTGTGGCATGGGGGGTGGGGAAAGAGCGGGAGGTGCAGAAGGAGTGGGGAAGGCAGAGAGGAGGGCATGGGGAGGCACAGAAGGAGCTGGGGGTGGAGAAGAGGGCGCAGGGGGTGCCACCACCCCGGTTGCCTCCTACCCTCGCTACACCATTGGGTTGTCTACTTCATCGTTGTCCTCATTAGACTTTAACAAGCGATCCCTGTTTAACTGTACAATTCCACTGGCTATGAAGTGCAGCAAGAGAGTGACAGGTCATTGTAACTCAGCAAAGAGGAAGACACCCAATTTCAGTAAAAAAGCAAACAACTTAAATATAGGTTTTATTGAAAAGTCACATAATTATGAGCATAGCTTAGGTGCTAAATACTGATTGGCCCTGCAGTCATGATAAAAACTACAAATAGTACAAAACACAGCCCTGAGACTGATCTATTCGCTGAAGAAATATGACCACATCACCGCCGCACACATCGACTCACACTGGCTCCCAATACAAGCAAGAATACAATTCCAAATTCTACTGTCTACTATTTAAAGCAATGAATGGAGACAGCCCAACCTACTTGAACCACCGCCTTATCCAACCTGCCACAAGCAGGCTAAGGAGAACCCAGACACCATTCACTTATCCCCCAATCAGAGGTGTCAAATGCAAAAAAAATGTACAATGGCCTACTGGCCACGCAGGCAGCGAAACTTGACCAACTATCCAATCTACTGATCACGACATCAAACTACAAAACTTTCAGAAAAGAAATTAAAACCCCGCTATTCAAGAAATCAATCAAGATAAACTAACTCCGCAGGAAGCATTTCAATCCCCCAAAGTAACCCGCTCAACTATGTAACTCTTCTGGAAATGTCCAGATAACCTCTTATGTAATCCGCCTTGAACCACAAGGTAATGGCGGAATAAAAGTCACTAATGTAATGTAATGTAATGATCTTAAAGTTATTGATACAGCAATCTAACACCAAATTATATTTCCTCAGAAGGCATTGCTTTGCCCTTTTTCTGATGTGCCATCTTGGGTCTATGTACATTGATTCTTGTCTTTAACTTCTGACCAGTTTCTATATGTTACATACCTTATCACATTTTCTGCACTGAATAATATATCCTGCATTAGAGGAAAAGCGTCAATAGCATGACTAGAAAGACATTTTCAATTTTATGACAACATGCCTATCTAGTATGATATTATAGTCAATATTGAGCAATGGCAATTAGCATTTCTATGTCAGCTACCAGCAATTACCAGGGAGACTGTATCCATGATTGTATCTAGGGAAAAGTAATTTCCACTGGGCTTGGCGCCCCAATAATTTTATAAAGTTGACTCCTATGTCTTATGACGTTAGGGGTTGAATATTAGAATTTAACTACATAAGTGCCTACTCTGCTCCTGGAATACCCACAAGTAGCTGGTTTTGGCTCAGGCACTAACCACAATACACAGCAGCACTAACTACTTAAATGCAGCTGAATATTATTGGTTAGCTAAGGACAAGTGATTTAAATGGCCAAGAGCCTCTCCTGGCCATTTAAACTGCTTTGAATATTGAGAGTATACATAATTTATACCCCTCCCCCCTTTTTTACGAAGCCACATTAGGCTTTTTTTATTGTTGGCCAAGGTGGTAAAAGCTCCAGTGCTCATGGAATTCCTATGAGTGTCAGAGCTAATACCACTGTGGCTGGTGATTTAAAAAAAACAAAAAAAAAACACCCCTAATGTGGCTTCATAAAAGGGGGCCTTAGACTTTACTTAATATAATAGGCTTATCTGACTATGATGAAAACAGCATTTGCAAGTAATACACAAATATGCTTTGGGTCACTGAGCTTAAAGAACAAAAAAATCTCTCACTCCCTTTCAAATATTGTGACCATTGTAGCTTCCTGTTTAGTTTTATATCATTTGTGCCTTACTTTTGCTGTACTTTACGTACAGCTGCAATTCTAGCTCTGCAGAGGAAAAATACTGCAGTGCTCAACTGCATTGACAGGGCGATTATTGGCAATGCACACATTTCTCACTGCTGTCAGAAATATGTCATCTCTGTCAATATAAAACAATATGATTGATGGATTGACACCGTTCAAAATTTGTTTCCAATTAAACATAATTTCTTGACAGAATAATGAATTGTGCTCGGTAACTAATTAGAGCATATTTTGCTTCCTCAAGCAGTGTTCAAAAAAACTGCAGCTTTTCATGTTTCCCTAAATTAGAATGAAAAGAATGCATCACATAAAACATGTACATAAAGAATTTATATTACTGTAATAATCTCAGATAACCCAGTATACTATTCCATATGTGCACACCCTCGATACAGAACATTCTCATTTTAGAGGTCACATATCGCACTCCCTTTTCCTTTACTGCTGTTAATTTCATCCCGCCTTCCGATCTTAATGTCCTTCCTGGTTTATATAGCTCTCACAATGCACCAAAGCAGACCAGTGCCAACATATACATAACCTGGTGAACTATTGTAAGGCCTTTGTCCTGGATTCTCTATACGGCACCAATATTGGCAGCCACCTAAAAAGCGGCCACCAATCACATGTCAATCACACAACGGCACCGTATAGAGAATCGCAACTCTGGAAAAGTAGGCCGGGGTTTTCAAGACCTATGTTTCTGGCACCTATCTTTTCTGTGAATCGCATCTACATAGGCTTTTTACAGTGCCTAATGCCACTTCAGGCATTAGCTACGCCCTTAGTGGCATTAGGCACTGGTAGATACTTTCAGAGGTACAATTCCAACATCTTTTGTGGAGGTGCTGGTAGGCGCTTTAAATTTCAAATGGTGTTTCCCAATTAACTTAGGTGCTGGTAGGGCACCTACCGGCACTTAAGTTTAGGCGCCATTTATAGAATTTCCCTGTTAAGTGTATAGCTCTCGATGGAGACTACATTGTTTAACTTGTTGGTTTTTTTTTTTACCAAACCCAACAAAGTTAAACAAGGAGTCTATGGAGTCTATGGAGAAGCGGCCTTTCTTCCTACCCCATCCTTTTTTTAATAGAGTGAGGTCATTTTACTAAAATGCAGTAAGTTTTGGACTGACAGTGTATTTTTTGCAGAATCTAATGCTCAGTAAGTACAAAGCCTAAGTGATAAATGCAGGGGGATATATTTTAGAAAATTGTTCAAACATTGTAAAACTTGCTAAGCTAACTGCTTTTGTCACATTCTCTGGCAATGAATTCCAATGTTTAATTACATGTTGAGTGAAGAAATATTGTCTTCATTTTATTTTAAATTTGCTACTTTGTAGTTTCCTTGCATGCACCCTAGTCCAGGGGTGGGAAACGAGGGCAGTAATCCAATCGGGTTTTCAGGATTTCCCAATGAATTTGCATAAGATCTATTTGCATACAATTGAGGCAGTCCATGTAAATCATGGATCTCAAAGTTCCTCCTTGAGGGCCGCAATCCTGTCGGGTTTTCAGGATTTCTCCAGTGAATATGCACTGAAAACAGTGCATACACATAGATCTCATGCATATTCATTGGGGAAATCCTGGAAACCCAACTGGATTGTGGCCCTCAAGGAGGGACTTTGAGACCCCTGATGTAAATAGATCTCGTGAATATTCATTGGAGAGATCCTGAAAATCTGAATGGATTACAGCCCTTGTTTCCCATCACTGCTATAGTCCTTGTATTTTTGGAAAGAGTAAACAAGAGATTCAAGTCTATTTCTTTTACTCCACATTGTATTTTATAGACCTCTATCATGTGTTAGGTGCCATCGACTCATGTTTGAGTCCTAGTGACTTGATTAATTACAGATCTAAAAAGAGATTGGTTTTGTGCTAGTCCATTAAGGATCTCCAGCATCATTCCCATAGTTGTTTTCCACATGTCCAGCCATCTGATTGCAGGTTGCCATCTTCCCCTGGTTCCTTCGATCTTCCCAAACATAATGTCCTTCTCCAATGATCTTTCTCTTCTGATAGTGTGACCAAAATAAGACAGTCATAACTTTATCATTTGGACTTCAAGTGACATAGCCGGTTTGATCTCTTCCATAATTGATTTTGTAGTTCTTCTGGCAATCCACTTGTACCTATTTGTTATCACTCAGAATTCTGTAGACTTCAGTCATATTTCCCCTCAGTCATCTCTTTTCCAAGCTGAAGAGCCATAAACTCTTTAGTCTTTCCTCATATGAGAGGGGTTCCATTCCCTTCATCATCTTTGTTCTTCTTCTTTGAACCTTTTCCAACTCTGCTATATCTTCCGCTATATAAATGAGCAGTAGTGGCAGTAGTGATGTGTATGGGACGGAAATGGAATGGACATCGGACATGATAGTGCAGTATTTTGTAGAGTTTTCCTACAATAAAGGGCCTGGTTTTTCGTATGATTCTGGATAACTCTAGCTAGATACAAGCATATGTGTTAGTTAAGGCTACGCCCAATAGAAGCGTACGACAAACTGGTGAATAAAAAATCTGAATATGGATGCAGTCAAAGCCAGAAAAACACACTACAGATTAATATTAAGGGAAAGTATAATAATATTCTTTTTATGTACTTTGCTATTAGGTTAGATCATGAAGGAAATCGGGATGTGCATGGACTCCATTTTGTTTGCTATCTTTTCTGTATCTTCTCTGTCTTTGGACTCCATTTTGGGTTATTTTGTCTTTCTGTGTCTTGTACTCCATTTTGTGATCAGCCTATGTCCCAAGTCTTTGTTCAGGTTTCTTAGCATCGTGGTGTTAATTGATACCAGATGTGCCTTAGGCTGGCTAGGAAGAAGTATCCCAAACTAAGATATAACTTGCTTTAAATATGAATGAAAATACATGGTCTGAATGAATGAAGGACCCGAAAGTGAGTGATTATATGTGGCTGTGTATTGAACAAAAGAATGGGTTTTGAAAAAACATATTATATATATTTGCAACCTAAAGAAATCTTAAAGCAACATCTGGAAATAATTAAAGTCAGACACTGTGTGTGAAGCTGTCAGCTCAGGGGGAGGCAGCCCCTCTTTTTCTCTAAGGCTGACAAATTTTCAGCACTGTTTGTAGGTAACATGAAACTTAGCTGTTCAAAGCAGGTTTAGAACATTTCAGTAGCTTGCCTGACACATAGATAAATTGTCTGAAATAAGTTTTAAGAATGATAAAAGAATATTGGATATGTTATAAAATGTGAATGTATATTGTGGCGGGGCCGGGGGTAAGCCTAGCGCTGGCAAACCGGCTCCCGCCCCAGGCGTAAGGACGGAGCGCTCCCAGGAGGACTCCCACTGGATAAGCAGTAGAATAATTAGTGGAGACTGCGTTCTTGGTAAAGTTCAGCTTTTATCTTTATTACCCCTAGTTCACAGCACTAGGGTTCCAGTAGTCCCTCTGGTCTGAGGAGACTTAAAACAAAACATACTTTCATAAGGTTTCTTCCTTACAATACAGTCCAGCCTGCTGCCCAGGCAGAAAAGCCCAAAAAAATAACCAAAACATTTTCTCCTTAGTTTTGCTCCTTTTGTTTGGAAATACTTCAGGAAGCTCTGTGACCTAATCCACCCGAAGTCCAATGCCCCCCCCCCCCCCACTACCCTATGCTCCTGGGTAGGGGCTAGGGAACTTTATATAACCCAACCTTTTATGACTCGTGTAAGTCCCCTCCCGAAAGTTCCCTGCTTCAGGGTTACACAATGTCAGGTCTCTGAGTTCCGTTACACTTCTCGGGGAAGTTAATTAAAGGTTCTCACCTCCTTCCCTTTATCTACATGGCCTCCCTCTCAGGCTCTAAGTGATTCATTCACACATGCTCACAGTTCTGCTACGGGAGAAAGAACGCTACACAAAGATACATTCACTTTCATTCCCCTCCCCCATTCATACCTTGTTAACTGTGATTCTCGAGAAGATCCCATACTGCGAGACTGCACTCCATCTCACTGCTTTCAGATAGCTCTCCCTCTAATTCCATTAGGGAATCTCCGCTTTCTGAGGCAGGGTAAGAACTCCCTTCAGGGACAGCTAACGGCCAGCCCTGCCCTGGAGGTCTTTCTACTCCCCTGCACTTCTGCTTAGGAGTCAGAAGTCTGTTAGCTCGGGAGGGTTGTAAGACCAGCTGTGCTTTAGCTAGGGTCTGGGACATAGACCTCCTAGCAGGCTCTTTCCTGCTTAGCACGGCATGTCTCTCTCCTGCATTCCTCCCTCCAGTCTTCTCCCGAGTGTTCTCTCCAATCTTCTCCCTAATCTTCTCCCCAGTGTTTCCACCTGTGCTCATTTTATGCTGTAAGCCTAATCCCATTCTCCCTCTGGGTTCGTCCTGCTTGCCAGCCACACCCCTCTCATTAACCATGCCTGTGCTGGTTTTCTTTACTAGAGGTTTTGTTGGAGATTTGCCCAAGGTATTATAAAAGGGATTATAGTGCCCTAAACCAGATGTTATGGTTTCTGCCCTTCTCTCTCTGCCTTGCCCTGCCTGTTGGCTCTTGGTGATAGGTACAGGATTATTAGGCAGCTTCCTGGGCTTAGGAATAGGGGCCAGCCTTTGCAAGGCAGGGCTTAAAGCTGGGTTTAAACTGCTGGCAGGCTCTTCCCTGTCACATAATTCAGAAATGAATGTAAGCAAACAAATGTAATTTCTGAGACTTTTAAACGTAGAGGAATTTCTTTGTCTAACTTTTAAACACCTCCTTTGTTAATTTTGATTGGCTGACAAACCGATGATGTCACACTGAGCCAAAGGTATATAATAGAGGGTTGCAAAATATTGAACTGAGCTCGTTATCAGAAGGCCAGCATTTTGGCAACTATAACGATCTCCTGCTAATGCAACTGCTATCACAATTATGCTTTATTCTTTTGGTTTCATAATTGAAAAAGATAAACAATAAAATACATAATTATATTTTGGTAAAATTTTTGCATTTGTGACATTTTGCATGTTTTTTGTTATTTTTCACATCTTGAGTGAAAGCTAGCAGCTTAATTGATAGCTGCAGCTTAATGAGTGCGCAGGTGTCCAATTCCCATGCTCAAAAAGGCAACCAGAATTGAATGCAATACTCTAGGTGAGGTTGCACCATGGAGCAATATAGAGGCATTATAACATTCTTAGTCTTGTTTACCATCTCTTTTCTAATTCCTAGCATCTTGTTTACTTTTCTGGCTGCCGCCACACATTGAGCAAAAAGTTTCAGCATATTGGCTTCAATGACACCCAGATCTTTTTCTTGGGTGCTGACCCCCCCAAGGTGGACCCTAGCATCTGGAAACTATGATTTGGGTTATTCTTTCCATTGTGCATCACTTTGCATTTGTCCACATTAAATTTCATCTGCCATTTGGACGCCCAGTCTTCCAATTTCCTAAGTTCTGCCTGCAAATTTTCAGCCTGCATGCATTTTTAACAACTTTGAACATTTTAATATCATCTGCAAATGCAATCACCTCTCTCATTGTTCCAATTTCCAGATTATTTATAAATAAGTTAAAGCACCAGTTTTAGAACAGATCCCTGTGGTACTTAACTATCCAAGATTGTATTTCTATCCCACCTGTCCTATTGTATTCTTGTCTTATTTTAATTAGTTCGTTTTGTGACTTATCCCCTTGTTAATTATATGGTCTATTTTATGTATATTTTAGACAATTTATTTTACCAATTTGTACATCGCCTAGAATTTGGAATAGGCGATTAATCAAATAATAAATAAACTTGAAACTTGAACTTGATCTCCTCCTTTGAGAAAAATGGTCATTTAACCCTACCCTCTGTCTTCTGTCTGATAGCCAACTCCTAATCTACAACTGAACCGTCCTCCTATCCTAAGACTCTTTAATTTTCTAAAGAGCCTCTCAAGGGGAACTTTGTCAAAAGCTTTCTGAAAATCTAGATACACTAATAATAATAAATAAATAATAATAATAAACTTTATTCTTGTATACCGCCCAACCAAGAGTTCCAGGCAGTTCACAATCAAGAAGGACTGTACAATCAGTGAAGCATGCATGTAAACATGGTTAAAGCAATAATCATGTTACAAACTTATCAAACAAGTAAGTTTTCAAAAACTTTCTGAAGGCATAATATGATTGCGTTTGAGGAATCAACTGAAATTCTAACTGCAAACTACCTCTAGACCCCCTTAAATTTCCCCTCCTTTCTGCACTCTCCTGTACTTAAGTTGCTGCATAGTCTTTGAACTGTCCAAAATGTACTTAAGTTGTTGTATAGTCTTGTACTGTCCAAAATGTTTTTCATTGTGAATGTTGGCTGGTAACCCGTTCTGAGCTACTGGGAGGACGGGATAGAAATTGAAATAAATAAATAATAAATAAATAAATAAAATCAAAGAACTTAACCAGGAATTCATTTTTCCTAACTGGAAAGCAAAAGTCTTATCTAAGAATCTCTTGTAATGACAAGCTTTTACAGATGGATACATGAAAATGCAGTCATTTCGAGTATTTTTATTTGATTTGTATAATTTAAATTGGGAGGATAGGTATCATGGAGCCAGACCAAAAAGGGCTTTAAAACAGACACAGCTAAATTTGAACTGAATTCGCACTTCGAATGGAAACCAATGTAGTTGCTAATAGAAAGGACTCACATGGTCGTATTTTTTTAACCCAAAGATCAAGCGCACTGCTGTATTCTGTGTTACTCGAATATGATTTAAGGTTTTCTTATAAGATGCCAAGTAGATAATGTTGCAATAGTCAAGAGCAGATAGAATTAGAGACTGAACTATTAATCTGAAAGAAACTAAGTCAAAATATTTTTTAATAGTTCAAAGTTTCCAGAGAATCATAAAACATTTTTTTATCATAAGATCAGTATGATCTTCTAATGTTAAGTAACGATCTTAATTGAGGTGACTATATCAAAATTCAGATCATTAATTTGAAGTTTTTTTTATCTGTAATGCTACCATTTGGACTGGCAAGAAAAAAATCACCCAGCTCACCTTTATCCACATATGTATTCACACCTTTAAAGAAGTCAAGCAGATTGATGAAGCAAGACCTCCCTTGGCTGAACCCATGCTGACTCTGGCCCATTAAATCATGTTTGTTTACGTGTTCCATAATTTTTTTTTTTTAATCATATTTTCCACTAATTTTTCTGGCACTGAAGTCAGACTTACTGAACTATAATTTCCCTTATCTCCCCTGGAACTATTTTTAAAAAATCAGCGCAACATTGGCCACCCTTTAATGTTCTGGTACCACAGATGATTTTAGCAATAGGTTTAGCGACAGATCACTAAGAACAGATCAGCAATTTCATATTTGAATACTTTCAGTACCCTGGGGTATAGTTCCCTGGGTGTATACCATCTGGTCCAGGTGATTTATTACTCTTTAACTTGTCAATTTGGCTTTGTACATCTTCCAGGTTCACCAATAATTCTTTCAGTTCCTCTGCATCTTCATCCTTGAAATCCATTTCTAGTTCAGGTAGATATCTTACATCTTCTTCCATAAAAACCAAAGCAAAGAATTAATTCAGTCTCTCTACTAAGGTGGAGAAATGACCATTTTCAAACTGCTGGATATCCTAAAAAAAATTCAGAAATTGTCTATTTGGATATCTTGACCACAAGGAGGTCCAAACTTAGGACATCTAACTTTATTCACCATTTTCGACCACAAAAACATCCAAGTTGAAAACGTCTAAATCTAGACCATTTGGACTTGGAGGAGTATGCAGCATTGTAATGGACTGGCCACAGAGACATGCTAGTAGAGCAGTGGGGCACCTTAGAGGCCACCACTGTGAATTTCAAATACAGGGTACCAGAAGTACATCTCACCCTAACCCCCTTATGGTGAGCCCTCCAAAACTCCCCTAAAACCTACTATACCCACTTGTCTTCCATCCCAGTAACCCTTATGGCTGCAGGTATCACCTATATGGCAGTAGAGTAGGATTTTGGTGGGGTTTGATGGGCTCACAATTTCCACCATAAATGTAATGGTTAGAGTGGCTTATGGGTCTGAGTCTTTCTCTCTATGGCTCACAAGCCAATTCACCAGGCTACTTGACATCTGTGTGATGCTCTACTAGAATTTCCCATACCAGATGCTGCTGTTCTAGAGACAGATATGTACTATTTCATGCAGATATTTGGTGGGGTGGGAGGGGGTTAGTGACCTCTAGAGGAGTATTAGGGAGGTCATTACTTAAACCCTCCAGTGGTCATCTGGTCAGTTTGGGTACATTTGTGGCACCTAGATGCTTCTAAAACAGGTCTAGCTCAGAAAGTCTAAGTTCCGTCCTGGAAAAGGTTTGATTATTGCCTTAAAATGTCCCAGTCAAGCCCACCCAAAGCCCACCCAGATCACACCTCCAAAATGCCCCCCTTTATTTGGATGCACAGTGGGTAGAATGCTTTGCAAGACATCCAGAAAGTTAGTTTTGAAAATCGGCACTTGAGCATTCTGGCGATTAGGATGTCCAAGTGTCAGTTTATGCCATTTTCTGGACATCTGCATTTTTCAAAAATGAGCCTCTTAGTATTATTGTTAGGTGACTTCAGTCTGCTGGATATTAATTCATACATCCTGGCTACAATGTCATATAGAATAGAACTTGGGTAAGTTTTTTAAAAAATCTCTGTATCCTGCAATAAATGGGCATCAGTTTTCTATGCTGGTACACTTTGTCTTAGCGCAAGCCATTTTAAGCTTTGAGAATTTGCTAATTAAAATTTTGCTTTTATCCCTCAGAAGGTCATAAGCTCCTTTTACTGCAAAGCTAAATGCAATGCTAGATATTATTTCAGATACAAGACAAAACTAAAATAGGAATACAACATGGCCCTGGTATTAACACAGAATATTAAGTGACAATCTTAACAAAATTTAATGAAAAATGAAAATGAGAAATACAACAACCTATGGTGCCAGTAATAGAACTTCATAATGCCATGGAATTGCTTTTCAAGCTGATATACTCCTAGGTATATTGCTGGTAAATCAGTAATGAAACACCATAATGAGATAGCTGTGCTGTTATGAATGGCAACTGCTAGAACTGTAATGTTCTAGCATTCTACAAAGTGTGCAGCAATTTAGATTATATTCTTGTCTTATTATGATAGAAACTTTGGGCTGGCCTTATGACTGCTGTGATAGAACTATGCACTATGACACATTATGCCCCCATCTAGCATATTGTTGTTCTCATTTTCACTCTAGCAGACTGTTTTCAAATTACAGTCTGGTGGTTATTGGGATATGAATTATCAATTATAATCAGACTGAGATCATCTTTATTTCACATGACCCTTCTTTTATTGCAGGAGTAGAGGGATAACCTAATGTCTAGCACATTGGCCTAAGAAGGAGGGGAGGGTTATTAGGGTGGGCAGACTAGATGGGCCGCGGCCCTTATCTGCCGTCTTTTTCTATGTTTCTATGTTTCTAAGAACCAGGAGAACCAAGTTTGATTTCTACTGCAGCTCTTTGTGACTCTGGGCAAATCACTTAACCCTCCATTGCCCTAAGTACGAAATAAGTTTCTGTACATAATATGTAAACTGCGTTGATTGTAACTACAGAAAGGCAGTATAACGAAACCTTTCTCCCTTTCTTAATCATCCAGGGGTGATTTGCATGAGGAAACTAGCAGTATGGTTGGTGACATGAAGGGGCATTTTCGATAATAAGTCTGATTTTAGATGTATCCTGCAAGACATCCAAATATTAGGGCAAGGAAACATCTATTTTCAAAACCACTAGACGTCCACATTTTTTATTTTTGAAAATGACCTATTTGGATGTCTTGGCCTATAGGGTGTCTAACTTCTTTGGCCATTTTCGAATACAAAAATGCCCATGTTCAAAATGTCCTAATCCAAACCATTTGGATGTGGGTGAGGCCAGCATAGTAATAGACTGGCCACATAGACATCCTAAGAGAGCAGTGAGGCACCTTAGAGGGCACTGCTGTGAACTTCACATAAAGGGTGTCAGATGTATATCTTACCATAATCCTCTTATAATTTATGTGAGCCCCCCAAAACTTACTATGACCACCTGAGCTGATTGTAACCACAGAAAAGCAGTATAACAAAACCTATCCCCCTTTCTTAATCCTCCAGGAGTGATTTGCATGAGGGATGGGAAACTAGCAGTAAGGCTGGAGATGTGGAGGGGCATTTTTGATAGTGTGTCTAAATCCGACTTTAGACATATCTTGAAATACATCCAAATATTGAGGCAGGAAAACATCCATTTTCAAAACCACTAGACATCCATTTTTTTTTTAAATTCTTTATTGATTTTAAATCAAAAACAGTGTCATACAAATGAAAAAACAAAAGATATTCACCATATTACACTATTATCTATACAGGTAACATAAATATCATTCAATAATTTCATTTTCCTGCATATGATAATATCATAATATATCCTAATACACAATATAAATAAAGAATAAATTTACCCAAATATCACTATCAATATTTATTCCCCTCCCTCCAACCCCCCACCCCCTGGATGTGTAAAGATAAATAAACCAAAGAAAAGAAGAGATATGATGAAAATACATTATTATGTTTTTACAAATTTAGTCAATGGGCTCCAAATTTTATTACATACCTCACTAAAAGCCCTACATTCTGCGTTAATTCATTCGTATCTATGTAGTACACACATTCACCCACCAAAATGTATAATTAATTCTATCATGGTTTTTCCAATTACCTATAATCAATTGAATCCAACAGAGCAGTGGGGCATCTTAGAGGGCACTGCTGTGAACTTCACATAATGGATGTCATATGCATATCTCACTGTAACCCCCTTATAATTTATGGTGAACCTCCTAAAACTACCCAAAACCTACTATACCTACTTGTGTGCCACTCCAATAGCCTTTATGGCTGCAGGTGGCAGTATAGTAGGGTTTGGGTGGGTTTTGATGGGCTCATACTTAAGAACATAAGACCTATGGTCCATAAGACCCATGGCCCATCAAGCCCAGTAGCCCGTTCTCACGGTGGCCAATCCAGGTCACTAATGCCTGGCCAAAACCCAAGGAATAGCAATAATCCATGCTACTGATTCAGGGCAAGCAGTGGCTTCCCCCATGTATTTCTCAATAACAGACTATGGACGTTTCCTCCAGGAACTTGTCCAAATCTTTCTTAAAACCAACTATGCTATCCCAGAAATTTTGTGGTTAGAGTGTCTATGGGCCTGGGTACTCTCTGTGGTTCACTAGCTCACCCACCAGGTAACTCAACACATCTGATGCTCTACTAGGCTTCCCTATACCAGATGCTTCTGTTCTAGAGCCAGATATATACCTTTTTTCTCATTTTTATATGGTGGAAGGGGGTGTCTTACCTTGATGCATGCAGTGGTCATCTGGTTCATTTGGGTACCTTTGTGGCACTTAGATGCTTCTAAAGCAGGTCTAGCTCCAAACATCTAAGTTTCATCCAGGACATCCTGCAGAACATTTGATTATTGCTGCAAGATGTCCAAGTCTAGCTTGATAGTGTAGCTGTGGGGGAGGAGTAGAAACACGAAGTGAGCATGGGCTGTAGGGGGAAGGTTGCTAGCAAAAGGAGACATGATCTGGAATAGAAGAAGAGCAATCAGAGGGGACACAAGATGCAACAGAACAAGGTAGAGACTGAAAAAAAGCAGCCTGAGGGAGGGGGGGGAAGGTTCATGGTGGAGGGAACAGACATGAACGTTACGAAGGAGAAAGTGAGATGAGAGAAACCATGGAGAGACAAATATACATGGAGGAAAAGAAATGATGAAGGAAGACTGGAAGAGAATTCCTAAATGAAGGAACTTGAGGACAGAGTGAAAAGCAAGATCAAGTAGGGACAGAAGCTAAACTACAGACACAAAGGTTGGAAAATTGTTTAAGATTTTAGTTAAAGATTTACGTGCCAGCTGAACTGAATCAATGATAGCCAAAAACTATATTTTGCCCTTCTCCCCCATTCCTTCAGTCACAAGAATTAATGTTATTATACTAGAAGGACATGTGGGAAGAGAAAGGGATTATGCCAGTATTTGATGTCATAGTTTGAAAATATATTTAAAGTTGCTTCTTTTTGGCAGCTCTGAAATACAGAGATCTGAGTTCCAAGTTGAAAGGAGAATAGAGAGTAACACCATCTCTTTTTTTTCTCAAAAATAAAACACCCATTCCCTTGTTACATCTTATGGAAGAGAGTGGTGTGAGAATAAGTGGGCTCATTATGCTGTATACTTCATAGGACTAGCATGGCAGCATCTGGAAGAGGTTACAGGAGAAATGGGTGAATTTGGAAGGGATTAAGAGGTAATTGGAAATTAGGAAATTCTACTTTACGGAGAGGGTGGTGGATGCCTGGAATGCGCTCCCGAGAAAGGTGGTGGAGAGTAAAACTGTGACTGAGTTCAAAGAAGCGTGGGATGAACACAGAAGATTTAGAATCAGAAAATAATATTAAAGATTGAACTAGGCCAGTTACTGGGCAGACTTGTACGGTCTGTGTCTGTGTATGGCCGTTTGGAGGAGGATGGGCAGGGGAGGGCTTCAATGGCTGGGAGGGTGTAGATGGGCTGGAGTAAGTCTTAACAGAGATTTCGGCAGTTGGAACCCAAGCACAGTACCGGGTAAAGCTTTGGATTCTCGCCCAGAAATAGCTAAGAAGAAAAAAAAAATAAATAAATAAAAAAATTTTAAATTGAATCAGGTTGGGCAGACTGGATGGACCATTCGGGTCTTTATCTGCCGTCATCTACTATGTTACTATGTTACTATGTTACTTGGTTTGGTTTTCCTCTTGAAGCATCTCCTAAGGTCTGACTTTCCATTTTCATTAAAAGCAGAAGAGAACCGTGGAAACGAGGATCTCAAATGACCAGGTTTGCTGTGTACTTATTGAATGTATAAAGCATATACTTTGCTTTTACCTGTGAAGATTTAATTTTGAACAATAAACCTGGCCATTTGAGATCCTCGTCTCCACGCTTCTCTTTTGCTTTTGGTTTTGGTTATCTCCTTCTCACTGTGGAACCATTTGGTGACTTTTTCTTGGTTTCCTTTCTCATTGTCAGTACAGTTCTGCTACAGACTATCTTTTGAGGGTCTGTGACTTTTGTGGCTGTGTAGGGCACTGTGAATGAGAGGGGTACTTCTGTAGTAGTGTCCCACCCCATATTCTTCCACATAATATGGTCCAGGAAAAGAGGGGAATGGGGGGTATAATGGTGCTGGTCAGAGAATGGAGGAGAAATAAGAAGGTGTGAGTATGAAGGGTGTTGTGCTGGAGTCACCACTGATAAAGGAGGGGGCATTGTGCCAAAGTTGTTACCACCAAATGAGGTGCCAATTTCCATTTTTTGCAGAAGGCACTAGAGTCAGTGCTAACTCAGCTTCCCACTGAGCAAGCACATTTTTTTTTATAATTAAATTTGATTCAGTCGCTTATCCAATTTCTGTAACTGCTAGAGCTTTAGCAGGTAGACTGACACACAGTGGGCTGATATGAATGCACAATCGACAGGAGGGAAGTCCACTCCCTTCTGCCTACAGGGCCATGTGCTATGAATGATGGGCCTTCCTCCTCCAAATGATTCTTGGGATGCAGAGGGAGTGGCCTAAGGCCCTGATTGGCTGATAGGATTGAAAAATGAACTTGCGGAGCTATTATTAGTAGTTTGTGATTTTTCTTTTAAAAAACAACATAGCACTGGAAGACTGAAGAGTGGCCAATGTGACGCCAATTTTTATAAAGGGTTCCAGCGGTGATCCGGGAAATTATAGACTGTTGAGTCTGATGTTGGTGCCAGGCAAATAATAGACACTATTCTAAAAAAACAAAATGACAGAACATATACATAAGCGTGGATTGAGAGAAAGCCAACGTGGTTTTAATCAAGGGAAATCTTGCCTCACCAATCTACTGCAATTCTTTGAGGGGGTGAATGAACATGTGGATAAAGGTGAACCAGTTGATAATGTGTATTTGGATTTTCAAAAGGCATTTGTCAAAATACCTCATGAAAGACTTCTGAGGAAATTAGAAAGTCATAGGATAGGAGGTAATGTCTTTTATGGATTGAGAACTGGTTGAAAGACAGGAAACAGAGAGTGGGTTTAAATGGTCAATATTCTCAATGGAGAAGGGTAAATAATGGATTTTTGTGCCGATGACGTGAACTGCCCTCTCTATTTAGAGGAGGATACTTCTTTGATGGGGTTCTGAGGCTGGTTACTACAGTTGTTTTCACTACTTGTTTCACAGATTGTAGTTTAATACATAAATAGCGGGATTCCCCAGGGGTCTGTGTGGGACCACTGCTTTTTAACATATTTATCAATGATCTAGCAATGGGAATAACTAGTGAGATACATAGGGGGACTTTTACTAAGGCGAGATAGTGCGTCTTAGTGCGCGCTAAAAGCTAACACGTCCATAGGATATAATGGATGCGTTAGCACGCGTTAGCATTTAGCTCACAGTAATATTTAGCTAAGACGCACTAGCTTCATAATGCCATGGTAAAAGGACCCCTAAATTTGCTTATGACACAAAGATCCTCGTTTACTAAGGTGCGCTAACTGATTAGCGTGCACTAATCGATTTAGCGTGCACTAACAGCTAACGAGTGTATGTTAGTCTATGGACGCGTTAGCGTTTAGCGCACACTAATTCGATTAGCGCGCTAATCAGTTAGCGCACCTTAATAAAAGAGGGGGAAAGTTGTTCAAAGTTGTTAAATTGCAAGAGCATTGTGAAAAACTGCAGGAAGACCTTGTGAGACTGGAAGGCCGGGCATCAAAATGTCAAATGACGTTTAATGTGAGCAAGTGCAAAGTGATGCATGTGGGAAAGAGGAATCCAAACTAAAGCTATGTGATGCTGGGTTCTGTGTTAGGAACCACTGCCCAGGAAAAGGATCTAGGTGTTATTGTTGAGGATACGTTGAAACCCTCAGCTCAATGTGCGGCGGCTGCTAAGAAAGCAAATAGAATGTTGGGAATTATCAGGAAAGGAATAGAAAACAAAGATGAAAATGTTATAATGCTCTTGTATCACTCTATGGTATGGCTGCATCTCGAATACTGTGTGCAGTTCTGGTCACCGTATCTCAAAAAAGAAAGACTCTACAGTAGAATGTGCCCTGATTTTCCCTTTCCCTTCACCACCTCACTCCCACCTCCATCCCCATTCTGCATCTGTCCTCATCTTCATTGTCCTATCATCGGCACAACTGTCCACTTGTTTGAGTGCAGGATAAACAGGCAATGGCAATTCAGGGCCTTTGAGCCTGAATGCTCAGCATCTTCTGGTCCACCCCCACTGACACAATTTATTAAGTCAGAGAGAGCACAAGTGACAACAGAGCAGGCACAAGGTCTCCAAGGCGTCACATTTCTATTTTCTGTCTGCTGCCTTCAAGCAGAAGTCCTGTGGCACACCAGTGAGCTCTGGACAGCACACCAGTTGAGAAACACTGTTCTGTATGAATGACAATCTGATGGCATCTGTGCACAGACTAAACTGTAGTTTGCAAACACTAGAAGCCTTGTTGCTGGAGTCTAAAACTGATTTCTGAAAAGGCAACAGTAGTATGATTTTTACATGTGCAATATGTTGTAGGTCTTGCCATAGCTGAAAGGTTTTTACATATACGTAAGCGTGGATTAATGAGAAAAAGCCAACGTGGTTTTAATCAAGGGAAATCTTGCTTCACCAATCTACTGCAATTCTTTGAAGGGGTGAATGAACATGTGGATAAAGGTGAACCGGTTGATAATGTGTATTTGGATTTTCAAAAGGCATTTGTCAAAATACCTCATGAAAGACTTCTGAGGAAATTAGAAAGTCATAGGATAGGAGGTAATGTCTTTTATGGATTGAGAACTGGTTGAAAGACAGGAAACATACCACCTCCTTCTGTACAAGTAGTTTATTTAGAATATGACAGAGATGCCAAAATGTCTCCTTTCCTTCTCCAATCAGCATTGTGGGTATGGCATCTAAAGAAAAAAATCATTTGCTTTAGCTATTGTCAAAATAGAGCCCAGTTCCTTCTGAGAAAGTAAATTAAATGCAGATCATGTAGCCAATTCATTTATTCCTAATGTTCCAGCACTGGTGATTCTGTCTTCTGCCAGATGCATCGTTATAGCTGCATTAGCTCTGACTGGGACTGAAATAATTTTATCTAAACTTTTTTTTTTTCCTTTCAACTTCAGCATGTGAAAAAGTTGTATTAAACAAAACTTCAATATAGAAGTGTCTTCTGTCACAGATTTTCTTTTCAAAACAGCAACGGTATTAGCTCATAGAATTCCTATGAATATCGGAGCTAATACCGCTACGGCTGACAATAAAAAACAAAAGCCTAATGCAGCTTTGTAAAAAGGGGGGTTAATATCTTAATAATAACGCAACAGGCCCTACTTGTGAAAAAGGCCACTCACTAGATATGATCACAGCAAATGATCCTAAACTGCTGTCCTTCAACATTTGGCGTTCCATATCTCTAAACATGATTCCTCCTCACTCCCCTCCTCTCCATCTGCTAACGATCTAGCAAAATTCTTCAATGAGAAAGTGACTAACTTACGATGCTCCTTTCCCCCAACCCCCGCCTACAACTCTCTGGTGCTCACTACCTCCACCCCTAATCTAACCGAGGCCAACCATATTCCAGCCGATAGATCCTGGACCGCCTTTGAGCTCGTTTCCGACTCCCAAGTCTCTAAACTCTGCCTCAAGTTACAATCTTGCAACTGCACCTTGGATCCTTTCCCCTCCTACTTATACGAGAACATTCCAGCTCAGGCCATCTCATCTCTCACCAAACTCTTAAACTCTGCCCTGCTCTCAGGCCTATTTTCGACAGAAATGGGACGCATTTCCTTATCCCCTCTCTTGAAAAAAGCTGATCTGGACTCCTCCACTCCTTCCAACTATCGCCCAATAGCCAACATTCCTCTCCTGACCAAAATGCTGGAATCTATCATAGCCACCCAACTCTCATCCTATCTTGAGAGATTCTCCATTCTCCTACCCTACCAACATGGATTCAGACCCAACTACAGCACTGAATCTCTTTTAGCCTCTTTGATCTCAAAGGTCCAACAACTCCACTCCTGCAACAAGTTCGCTGTCCTTCTTCAATTCGACCTCTCTGCAGCTTTCGACATTGTCCACCACGACATACTAATCCTCCAACTTTCCGAAATTGGCCTAAATTCCACAGTCCTAGATTGGTTCTCAAAATTCTTACATTCCCGCTCCTACTTCGTTAACATGAATGGTACCTCATCCTCCCCTTGGAAACCGCTCCGCGGAGTCCCCCAGGGTTCACCTCTGTCCCCAATTCTTTTCAATGTTTATATGTCCTCCCTGAAACTCCTCCAACTATCTTCCTCTGAGACACTTTACACCTACGCCGACGACATCCTTGTCCTTCTCGAAACTGACTCTAACCTCACCAACCTCTCTGATAACATCTCAACTTGCATAACAAATCTCCAATCCTGGGCTCTCACCGTTCAAATGAAACTAAATGAGACCAAAACGAAACTTCTTTGGCTTGGCCTGAAATTTGATCAGCTACCCTCCCTCATCTCACTTTCCTCTGGCACCACTCTGCAGCTTGAGCACTCTAGCAAAGTTCTGGGCATCATCATTGACTCTACATTGTCCTTTAATGAACACATCAACTCCCTAGTAAAAAAATGCTTTTTCAATCTTCATATGCTAAGGAAAGTCAGAACCTGCTTCCACCAGCAACATTTCGCTGTCCTTGTCCAATCCATCATTCTTTCCAGACTGGATTACTGCAACTCCATCTACCTAAGCCTAATAAAGAAAAGTCTTACCAGACTTCAACGGATTCAGAACACCGCAGCTAAACTAATCTTCGCAAAAGGCAAATTCGACCATGTCTCCCCGCTTCTGTCTAAGCTTCACTGGCTCCCAGTCTTCCTCAGGGTTCGCTACAAATGCGCCTGTCTTACCTTCAAATCTCTTCACGGCATCCTTCCTCCCCTCTTTCCTCTATCTTGGCTCTCGAGTACTCATTCCACCAGATCCACTCAGAAATTCAAACTATCCTTCCCTTCTCTAAATGGCATTTCCCATACAGGAAAACTTGGAACATCCCTCCTCTTCAGGATCACCGAACTGTGGAACAGCTTTACTGCCCATCTTCGGAGTTCAACCTCCCTCCAACACTTCAGAAAACATCTGAAAACCTGGCTTTTCTCCAAAATGTAACTCCCCCCTCCCTCCCCCCTCTCCTTCCTGTTTACCAAGCCCTCCTTCCTTCCATTGGAGTTCCTTTCTTTGTTTTTAATTCCTGTAAACCATGTCGAGCTCCACTTCTGTGGAGATGATGCGGTATATAAACTTAAGGTTTAGTTTAGTTTAGTTTAATAGTCACCACTAGTCTGGTCAGATCATTATACATGTAGATTTAACTTAAATTGTGGAACATTGCATACCAAACTAAGCCCAGTAAGAAAACCAATTAAATCTAGAGGGAAAATTGATGCTCAAATGTTCTGAGAAAAGCTGGGATCCTCTCTATAAACATTGAACCCAACCCCAGACCAAAATTTTAATGAATGGATGGAATCCATAGAATTTACATTAGAATCAATAGCTTCACTAGTAGAGAGAAGAAGCGATAAAAAAACTGTGGAAATTGAGAAGCTTGAATAATATGAGAGAATAAAGGGCAGGAGTAAATGCCCAGTAATGTTAGATTAAATGTTTCCTTTGATTATCAGCTGGGGGTGGAAAATGACATGAGAAATATAGGGCTTCTTTTACAAAGGCGCGCTAGGGCCTTAACGCGTGCAATAGCGCATGTTAAATTCACGAGCCCGCTAGCCACTACCGCCTCCTTTTTAGGGCGCGGTAATTTTGTACGTGCGCTAAAAACCCTAGCGCACCTTCGTAAAAGGAGCCCATAATTGGTGAAAAGAGTTAATGTCATTCAAGGTGTGGCAGCAGATATTCAAATAGAAACCCCTTTGTCTGCATAGTGAATGTAAGGTTTGAACCTGAAAGTTTAAGCAGGTTCATGTGCATATGCAAATAAGGCTAAATGGACTATACTTTTAAAGCCTTGTTCTTTAGTGGAGAAATGAGAGCAAGCAAGAGTGTGATATTGCAGAGATCATAGAAAGTCAGGCTGTATTGTACAAAGTGAACTTCTGATAAGATGAAGGGTATTGGAATGAACTCTCCATGATTATAGAGTTACCTGGAAATAAAGACCTCTGGAAGGAATTACATTGATAAAGCAAGATCCTGAGCTTTCTTGCTTAGAGGTAAAGGCTCTTCCTGTAAAAGGCAGACTAGCCCTGTCTGCTGGCAGCCTGGGAAGTGTAGAGCTGGGTGAAGATAGAAGAAGGTCCTAGAAACTTCATCAATCTGAAATTGGTGCTAGATCCAGGTAAGGTTCTGTGGCAGTTTATTCCTACCTTTTGAAGGGTAAACCCAAACCTTATCTCACTACCAAATAACAAACATGTAGAACTAATTTTCCATCAAAATTCATACAATCAATGTATATGAACTGTTTTACAAAAATCTAAAAATATTGTTTTTCAAGTAGTCTCTGCCAGGGGCTCAAAGAGACTCAGACTAATAATATGGTTTAATCTATATAGAATCGCCACTTTAATTAGGATTGTGAATCTCACTAACAGCTTATATAAATGCGCTGTAACACAAGTATATGCACACTTTCATAGGTATTCTAGAGAAAAACAGGGGTCTCAAGTGCTCACAGCCAGAGGCCTGAGATGTACTTCAAAACCAATGACTGATATAGTGAGCTATCATCGGTCCCGTTTATATTCTCTATGCCAATGATTCGTGGTTATTTGTTTCTATTTTTGTTGTATTTACATTCTTTTTTATTTTTTATTTTTTATCTTTTTAAATATATATTAATCAATCAGTTCTTTTGCCATTCTATGCAATTTAAAATTACTTAGCTTTTCTCTCCCTCTCTTTGACTCTACGGAAGATCTCCATTTTGCGCCCATGCATTAACAAGGGGCTTCATCAGGAAAGCGCCAAAGACCACTCCTAGTATTCCTAGCGCAGTACTGCTATTTTTGCTATTACGGTGTAGAAACTGCTTCTTCTCGGGATTCCCACAACGTATGTATGATTGGAGGTTCAGTTTGGAAAGTCTTTATTCCTCAAGAAAAATAAGAAAAAACATTTATAACAATAGTTCAAGTACACACTGCTATGATTGTACACAAAAACTTTCAAAACATAGAGCAAAAATTCTTTCTCCAGGAGATTCCACAAATGTCTCCTCTGCATAACACTCTGCTTTACAATGATTGCACAGTGCTCAGTCCATCAGCAAAACTCCATTTGTTTCAGTAAGAATCAACAAACAAAAAAAATCTCAAAATAATTTTCCAAAACAAGGCCTCAGTAGGCCTGTGCCTACCAAAGGGCAGGTCTTCCTTGCAGTTCTCTTCCCTCTGGACTTTACCTTTCAGACTGGTACACATCTAATTAGAACTATAATCTCTTTCAAGATTTCAAAATACTTTTCTAGGCAGTGCCAGGCTGGATTTACCACGCTGAGTTTTTCTGGCAGCTAAACTCAGGGGCAGAAAAGGACCTCCTCCAACAATGACCGCTGTTGTAGTCCCTCCCCAATAGGACCCACAATCTAGCCAAACAAACCAAAAATACTACTCTTGCTATGCAGTCCTGACACAGCCAAACACACACAAAATTCTCTCAGATTTTAGAATCCCTGGAAAAACTTCCACAGTTTAATAAGGAATAAAACAGTAGATCATAACATTTAGTTTCGTTTGGCCAGCCAGCCACAATCAGTTCCTAGCCAAACTTGAAAGCACTTTATCCTCCAGTTTGCTATAAGGTTCAGTTTCAACACAAAGTCTGTTTCGATGTCATCCTCTACAGCTTCAGCATTACTCACTTCAAAGTCCATGACCTCCTCTGGCTCTCCACTTTCATCAGTCTTTAAACCTTCAGCCAGGTAATCATCAAACATTTCAATATCAATAATAATGTTAGGAATAGGTCTGATCTGGGGTTTGAGATGAGCTGTGCTGCTTCTTATTCTAGGAGCTGGTTTTCTTCCATAGTTCCATTCTTCCCCCTGATTGTGGTGGCTCTGTGCCTATCTCCTTTCAGAACTCACTGTTTGTTCTTATAAGGGCTATAGTAATCAGCCCCAGGTGTAAACTGTTCCCTACTGATGTGTTCACTAGAATATTCTAGGTGTTGCATAAATTCAAGTCTCCCATGGCTGTTATGTGTAACCTGATATTTTACCCCAATAGGAACCATATCCCTGGCTCTGCTGGTTCCTATTGTTTCATGTTCCTCTCTTCCTAACCCAATGCTAGGAGAATGTAAATGGAAATCATGCTGCTCCAAGTTATGATTTCCCTGTCCTAGGATGAGGTGTTGGAGGTGTCAACTCCGCTAATGATTTTATTTTCCCCTGCCTGGTTCTAGGAACAAGCAACTTTGATGTATCATTTACAGGCACAGGGGTTTCCCTGTGACACCACCCACAGAATAGGTATTAATAATTTCTCAAGTGCTATTTTTATAATACAGTACAATACAGTTCATCCATTTCTATTCCTCTAGATACTATAAGTTAACTGTAGATTACAAAAATAAGAAGCTGGAAACAAAACCAGGAAGAGATCATCACTTGAACTAATAAAATAAACTAAGGGCCCCCTTTATAAAGTCACAGTAGTGATGCTGCAGCAGCAGTAAATGCACTGAAACCTATAGGAATTGAATGGGTTTTGGTGCATTTACTGCAGCAGCTTCACTACCGCAGCTTTGCAAAAGAGGCCATACATTTTCACATGTCCAAGTTTATTAAAATCTTTCTATCCTGCCCCAAGGGAAAAACCATCTGGGTGGCTTACAATCTAAAATCAAGTAATACATAAAAATCATTCATCGTTTTTCTTGTTAAGAAATCTCTGAAACAGTACAATCTTCATCTTCTTTTGAAAACACACTCTAGTACTATATAAGACACTCAAAATTGCATGTGCAATTTACATTGGGTTTTATTAAAACGTGGAAGAACTTTTTACTATGGGCTGGCAAGGTAAATGCTGTTACGCTCATAGGAATTGAATGAGTGTCGGAGCATTTACCTCACCAGCCCGTGGTAAGAAGCTCTTCTGCAGACCTTAATCGATATATAAGCATATAATCGATATATATGCAAATCATTTGCATGCAAACTTGATAATGAATCAATCACTGTTTGAAAATCAGCCAGAGAATCGGCCAACAGCGATTGAGTCACTATCTTTAGTGAATCTGGGCCTTAATTCATTTTGTGTGTTTATTTTTTCAAATTTTATTGAGATGTTTGTATACAGTATATGTTGTTTGTCACCAGTTCAACTAATAAAGCTTGAATGAATACCAGAGAAATGATTGGCTTATTGTATAATTGTTAATTTGCACCAAAGTCTAAGACTGCTGCAAGGATGCAATAAAAAAAATACAACCTATAGATGAATATTTCAGTTTGAATAAACAGAGGCATGTGTGACTTATCCTGTGCCCTTCACCTCGGACAAATATATCAGAAACACATTCAGTACTGTACCATGATGTATTGTCTTCAGAAGTGATTACCATATGCTGCACTAAATATAATCAGAAAAGTGGAGAAAACACATTATTTTCTACAAGTGTCAATTTTGCTGTATGATATTATATTTTCTAATATTTTGTTTCCTGCCTTTCACTGTGTAGATTAGAAAGGTTTTTAACTGTTATATATAATAGATTTTGCCTGTAGCCAAATCTGTGCAGGCATAATAGAAGAACAAAGTGTGCTCTGATGAAATTATACCCATAATTTCCAGATGCCTGACATTTATTGCTTATTGCTATTAGAATTCAAGTGCCTATTTGTTTTGTGTTTTGCTTTTATTCTTGCATCACAAAAGCATAATGGAGGGAAAGGATATTTTAAATGTTTTGTTAAGTATCACATATCAGCATGAGACACTATTATAATCAATATTACTTAAGTATACTCTTAGGCAATTAATTTTTAAGGAATCAAGTTGTTGCACTACATCAAAATTTACAACATTGCAATAACCTGCTTGGTATTCTTTATTGTTTAATTAAAAGCAACATTTAGCAGTCATGCAGCTAAGTGTTCAAACATTGACATAAAATGTCCTGCTTAAGTCTGCTAAAGTGAATTATATATTATGTGGAACAGCTTTAATTAGATGACGCTATTCTTAAATTTTACTCTGTAAATCATAAAAGGCTCAATTCTCAATTCTCCAAAATTCAGGCAGTCAGAAATTTCTGGCACCAACTTATGGTACTTATTTTAGAAGTCCTATACACAGTTTGGACGCGCATAAGCCGCCATATGGCTATGCATGCTACATACATATCTAAATCCTGATTTCACTAAGCTGAGATACACATGTCTAAAATTCAAAAGCATGTATATTGAAAGGGGACGTAATCTGTGCATATTTTGGGTGGGGCTAAGGTAGGCCAGAAAAATAGATGTGTATTCCCCATTTCAGAAGAGGGCTGCACCCCTATGTGTAGAAAACTTCCGTATCAGGATGCACTTGTGATCCCAGGAACATCTACCCCCCTCCCCCCTTTTATTAAGCCATGCTAGGTTTTTGTATTGCCGGCTGCTGTGGTAAAAGCTCTGACGCCAGGTAACGCTTTAGAAATAATAAATTGTTGTAATTTCAATTAACATCAATTAACATCACTTTCTACCTTTAATTGTTACCAGTTTTCCACTGGTGCCCGTCCTTCGTTCAAATGTACCAAGTTAACAACTTACTTCTCCATCAACATCTTATGTTATCTTTTTCACCTTTGCAGTCTTGCACCTTCGTAACTCAAAGCGCATTCTCCTTTCTCTTCTCCTTCTTATGCTCTGAATACCGTCGATTGTATAATGCTACTCATTGTGAAACCGTGTAATACACAGACCTGTAACTCTCCTTGTTACTATCACTAGATGTTCAATGCTATACTCTGTAATTCGCTGTCTGTACAGTTTCTCTTCATTGTAAACCGCCTAGAAGTCGCAAGATTGTGGCGGTATATAATGTAATGTAATGTAATGTAATTTATTTCTTATATACCGCTACATCCGTTAGGTTCTAAGCGGTTTGAAGAAAATATACATTAAGATTATAAATGAGAAGTAAGAAGGTACTTAAAAATTCCCTTACTGTCCCGAAGGCTCACAATCTAACTAAAGTACCTGGAAATTAATAAAGAAGAGAAAATAAAGATGGTTGAAAAAAGAAAAATTCTATGTGAACTTATAGGATGGAAATTAAACTGACAGTGAAGAACTGTATGAAAAATACATATGGAATTCAGTTAGAGAGGGTAGGTTACAATCTATTTATGGTATTTGTTTAATTGGAAGGTGTTAAGGTGGGTAATTTGGGGGAAGGTTATCTGAAGATAGGTGAATCTTCTGGAGGTAAAAGAGGAGGGGTTAAGATATTTGGATGAATTTTTTGAAAAGCAGGGTTTTGATTTCTTTTCTGAATGTTTTGAGTTATTATTATTATTATTATTAAGGCCCAAATTCTGTAACTGACGCCTAATGTTAGGCACCTATTTTGGAGGCTCCCAACTAGTTAAGCACCTATCGAAATTGAATAGGGAAAAGGATTGGGATTTGTATACCGCCTTTTTGTAGTTCTACAACCACACTCAAAGCGTTTTGCATACAGGCACTTCAAGCATTTTCCCTATCTGTCTAATGTACCTGGGGCAGTGGAGGATTAAGTGATTTGCCCAGGGTCACAGGAAGCACTGCAGGATTTCAACCCACAACCTCAGGGTGTTTAGGCTGTATCTCTAACCACTGTGCCACACAAGCTCAATTAAGCTTTTTAATCAGCACTAATTAAAACTTAGGCACCTATCAAGAGAGAACGATTCTGTAACAAGGCGCCTCTTAAAATTTAGGCGGCCTTCAAAGAAAATAGGCGCTATGCATGTTAGGTATGGGCGTGGTTTCATGTTAGGCGCCTTGTTACAGAATCACTGCTTTTAAGCGCGCTTAAGTGCTCGCACGGCTGCCTAACTTTTAGTAGTGCCTAGAGCTGGCCTATTTATTGGGCGCCTCCAAAACTGTGCCGCTCAGCGTGATTCACTAAACAGCACCCAATTTTACTTGAATTGTGCTGAACTGTGCCTATTTTGGCACCTACCTTTTGGACACTTCTTATAGAATTTGCTCCAGAGTGCCAATTACTGGTGCTGATTAAGTGTATTAATCTACCTCGGCTAGACACATTGATGTAGGCACCTAACTTTAGACCAGGGGTTTCAAAATCCATCCTTGAGGGCCGCAATCCAGTCGGGTTTTCAGGATTTCCTTAATGAATATGCATGAGATCTGTGTGCCTGCACTGCTTTCAATGCATATTCATTGGGGAAATTCTGAAAACCTGACTGGATTGCGGCCCTCAAGGAAGGACTTTGAGATCCCTGCTTTAGATAGACTCTATTTAATTTGCCCCATAATATGAAACCACCTTGATTGTACCACAAAATGGTGGTTTATCAAATGCATGATCCATAAGCCATTGAAAAAGATACAAGTATTTTACATGTAGAAATAAATGTTTACAAAATTCCCAGGGTATATAACTGTAAACTTGTGTTTATATACCCTGTATATGTAAACATTTCTGTGGTCTGAACAGAGGCAGTTCTGGAGCATGGGTCTATTTAAAGTTTGCACTTACGTAAATATGTTATAAAATATAAAAAGAAGACTTAATTCACCAAAACTGTGCTTACAAAGCACTTAAGAAGCGATGTGGATATCAGGAGGAATGCAAGAGACGGCCCCCTGCTCCAAAGAGCTTACAATCTAATTATGACAGACACACAGAGGGGGCTAAAAGGTGGTAGGGGACTATTAAGAGAATGACATGCAGATGTGACATGAAACATGTGATCTCAACACAAAACTTTAATAAAAAAATAGAAACTGAACTTGAGAGTCCCGGTTGACACCCTTTAACAATTTTATCCTATTTTTGCCATCAAGTTAAATACAATTAGGATGCACCAATAATATAATAAATGCTACTCACGAGCTCCATAATGACCGATGCTACTCACGGGACCTTAACTGCGGACCACCAATTCATGTACTCGCTTACAACACTAAAACTTTAGTACAATTATGTTATGTTAGTATAGTGAATGCTGTCCTAAATCTATACTTTACCATGTAATATTTTCTACAAATGCCACAAATTATTCTAAGCTATGTTTGGCAAAAATGTCTTTCAATAATTTTGTCCTTCTATACTGTGAATTTACCTTTGTAACCCGTTCTGGGCTCCTTTGGGAGAATGGGCTAAATAAATAACTTGTATTTAGGTTACAAATCATAAAATGGAATGACTGAATATGACCCAGAACAGAATCAAAGAATTTCAACTTTTTATTCTTATATTTAATAAAACCTAGTGGTTCAACTAGAAAGAAAGATGGAGGCCTGACATTATTTGAACTAGCACATGTCATAAATGTGTCACATAACAGAATCTAATACTAATATAACACAAAGGATTAAAAGTCAACCATCAATTAAACATTGTCATTTAATTATGCATGCTGTGCATTACTTCATTTTTAAATGTCCAATTAAGAACAACTGAAAACTTCATAATTAGTGTTTATTCATTATTTTTTCATTGCAGCTCATTAAAAGGAATTTTCTATCACTAGTCAAGCACAGTTATTAGATCATAATGTCTTTCTTTAAAGCCACTTAAAACTAAGAGACATGCACTCCTGTGACTTGTGCAGGGTTGCTTATAATTGCTCCATGCAATGCTTTGACTAATTAAATCACGCAAGAGATTGTCTCTTAGTAACACACCTGGTAGACTCATTGTTGCTGGCTTTCATTAAAATCTCAGTTTCATGCTGCTTTCTAGCATGAAAAGATATTAATCGGCTAAATTGTCATTTGGAGTCATATCAATGTTCACAGTGTGCTGATTGTTTCTCTAGATCTTGAATAATAGACATTTCACTGAAGTCTTACTGGTAGCTAGCAGCATGATAGAAAGCATACTTTATAATTTCTTTGTTTAAAGAAATAGATCACTCCAGAAACTGAAGCCATAGCCCTGGTCTACATTACTGTGTTTTTAGCCTCACTTCTCTTATGTGATAGTGCCTATTAGGTGGGTGGGTCTGACTGCCTTTTTGTCCACCTATTTATCCATATGTATAGATCTGTTTACACTTGCACAAGCCTATACATATGGATAAAAACAGGAGGTACCAAAGATAAAAATGAGGCCCTGCTTCCCCAAGGATGAGTGGGGAACAAAAAAAAAAGTTACTGTCTCGGGAACTCCAATCCCCTGACACATATAAGGTGAAAAAATAATGGCAATGCCATTGCAGTATGACACTGGAGACCCAACTCCTAGTGGCAGAGAAAGATTTGGAGCCATGGTCATGATGAATGAAGAGCAGACAGCCATCTGGGACTCAACCCCTAATGGCAGAGGAAGAAGAGAATTTCAGCTATGGCAAAGAAATGCAGAGTTTCCTGCTAGGACCCAATCCCCATCAGCAGAGGAAAAAGACAGCCACAGTCACAGTGAAGCAATGTCTAGCTGCCTCTGGCGACCCAACTCCCAATACCACAGGAAGAAATCCATCCATGGTCACAATCAAGGAAGGTATTGGCTGCTAATGGAAATCCAATGCCCAGCTGAAGATGAAAAGTGAACCCAGCAGAACAAATATAGGCGGGGGGAGAGCAAAGGAAAACATAATACAAAGAGGCATCAGGGATATCAGCAAGGAACGATGCCCAATCACTCCTGGCTACTCTGGCGCTAACCTCAAAATGGCATCTATAGCAGCATTCATGCATGATTACCACTAGGGGTCATACATTTATTTACTTATCCTTATATAACCCCTAGCAGTAATGACATGAGACTGCCACTAGGAGCATCATTTTGAAGTTGGCGCCAGAGTGGCCAGGATCAATTGGGTATTGCTTCTGGCTGATGCCCCTGGACCCCAGCAGATACCGCCCCTGGACCTCCTCAAACCCCCTTGGACTACCACAAAGGATTACTCCAGGTAAGTCCCAGGGATTCTTGAAGAGGGGTATTGGGGTGGGGGAGGGTTGAGATGGTGTGAGGGGAAGAGGATTTCATGACAGGTTTGCTTTCAGGTGGGAGGGGCTTCTAGGGGATCAGGCTGGGAGGGAAATGAGTTGGGAGGTGTTCAGGGAGGAATGGATCAAGAAATGTTTTTAGATTCAACTTAAATATTGGTAAGGATGTTTCTTCCAAGCCATCTTAGACAAGAAACATCCTTACCAATATTTAAGTTGAATCTAAAAACATTTCTGTTTAAGGATGCATATACTGTCTAAGACAATGGTTCCCAACCCTGTCCTGGAAGACCCCCAGGCAAGTCGGGTTTTCAGGATAGCCCTAATGAATATGCATGGAGCAGATTTGCATGCCTGGCACCTCCATTGTATGCAGATCTCTCTCATGCATATTCAGGGCTATCCTTAAAATCTGACTGGCCTGGGGGAGGGTCCACCAGGACAGGGTTGGGAACCACTGGCCTAAGAGGATCTAACTACCATCAGCACAGAACATTTGTTTTACCGCCTTCCCCATTTGTATGGCCTTTTTCTTTTATGAAATTGTATTTTTCCCCTCCCCTTTTGTTTCCTGTCATTGTTTGTTTTCTGTTTTTTTTAATGTACCTTGTATAGATTTTTTTTTAATTCCATGTTTTTAACATATATGATTTTTTTTCCAATATATTGTAAGCCGCCTAAACGTAATGATAGGCAGTATATCAAATAAATAGTAAGCTTGAAACATCACATTTCAAATTGTCTTCTTCAGGGTTGAGGTGAAAAACAACTGTAAAATAAAAACAGAATTATCCAAAATATTCTCCACTCCACCACTGTGAATATACAAGGAACAAATATGAGATAAAAAATCCAACTGTTGATATTACCTTCAAACTCTCTCTTTGCCGAGAATTACTTCTGAATATTTTGGATAATGCTACATTTTTGTTTTACAGTTGATTTTCATCTCGACCCTGAAGAACACAATTTGAAATGTGAATTCATGTCAGGAGAGGTGCAGCACTGATAAACAAAGATAAGTTTATTTATGACCATATGAAATGTTTAATATTAAATAGGAATTGGTTAATTGAAAGAAAAAAAAGTAGTAAGAAATATAAATGGATCAATGAAGGTATGGGCTGTAGAATGCAGGAGTAATATACCCTGACAACTGTCTGAAAATCCAAGAATTCCAGTGTAAGGATTAGTAGCAGATGAACGTGAACGGTCACTGTGAAATTGTTTATATGGCTGAGTGATGTAATTTTCACTGTGATTGAGTACCAGTCATGTGGGTAAAAAATTTGGAAACAATGGACAGGATTAAGCACTACATTTCCCACACTGCTTTGGAATGTAAGCTCAAAACCATGACTTTCCCAAAATTTCCAGCCTGGAGCAGGGTAACTTGGCATCTCTGTAACTTAAAGTATTCTGCAAATTATATTTATAATTGGGAATCCTGCTTATGTTCTACCCATGGTCCGCCCATGTGCATACCTCCTTTCAATTATCTGCTGCCTTATAATCTACGTATGGTCACCACACTGGTGGTCTTTCTGTTGCCTACCAGTGCATTAGCACCTCCATTAATGGGACAGCAGGGTCCATATTCCCAGTACCATAAATCAGATTCCTCCACCACCCTAACAATACAAGAGGCTTTACAGTTCCAGATGGGGTGTACTCCATGTTCCCATCATGCTGAGAAAGGGAAGGGAACAGTGTCACATGTTTTTGACTGGCCATATAATCTCTGTTCTGTGCTCTCTCTATTCTCACATCAGCATGGCAGTGTGAGTCAGTTGGTCCCACGGAGGATTAGCTGGCCGCTAAATGAAAGGGCTAGGCATGCAGGGAAGATAAAGGAAAGCAGATTCCATTTCACCCCCTCTTTTGTCTCCTGTTTCCCAACAGATTTATCAGTTATACCCATATCTTGATTAATGAAATTCATCTATATTAGGGTTGTTCAAAATCAGTCCTCGAGGGCTGCAATCCAGCCGGGTTTTCAGGATTTCCCCAAAGAATCTGCATGAGATCTAGTTGCATGCACTGTTTCCGTTGTATGCAAATAGATCGCATGCATATTCATTTGGGAAATCCTGAAAAGCTTACCTGGTGAGGACCAAGGTTGGGTGCCTCTGATCTATAGTAATTATTTCTTTTATATTAAGTTATATTTGTTAATATTGTAGGAGCCTTTCTTCAAGTGCTCCAATTATTGCAAAAAGTATCAGATTGTTTTTTATCTGGATTTAATTATGTGTCCTATCACTTTCATTTTATATTGGTTTCCAGTCCATTTTTTGCATACTGTTAAGTTCTTGACTTTGATTTATGATTATTGAGAGCTTCTATACCGCTATTAATGACTGGGGAGTCAATTCAGAGCGGTCCACATGAGCCTCTGCATAGGGGCTACATTACATGAGCTTCTGTAAAGGTATTATGATACATTAGCTTCTGCAGAGATGTTACCTTAAGGAATTGTGAGGTGTTACAATGCATGGGCTCTATACTGAAATACACAGAGCTCCATGGTGGTGCTACAGAATTATTAATCCTGCCATGGTTATGCCAATAATTCATCGTCCTACTTATTTGCACATGTTTATACCAAATTAGATGTCCTATGTATGTACACGTGTAATACTAGGTTTACTATTGCAGTTAAATCCACTATACATTTTTTTTATTTACCTCTTAAGAAGGACGGCCATTTCAACTAACCATAATCTATTTACATGCATTCCTGAAAGTTCTACTTCCCTCTCTCTATTCACTTCATAATTTCAGTTGATGTATTTTGAATTTTTTGGAGTTCTTTTCTAACTTTAATTTATAAAAGTTATACATGTGTTGAGACCTTTGTTAGCTATCTATTGGAGCCATCTATTGGAGGTAGAAACACTGGGCAAAGCTGAAAGAAGATTATATCATAAGCAATGAACTTTTTTTGTTAGAAAAATAAGAGGAAAGAGATGTAGCTGAAAAGTAAGGATAAAGAATTTGGGAGACGTCGGAGATTGTGCTTGAGGATGGGAGAAGCTGAGAGGAACAAAACAAGCCCCTACCTTGTTCTTCAGCATAACAACATCATCTCATCTAGAAGAGGAAGCCTGGTAATATCATGTAATGTAATGTAATTTATTTCTTATATACCGCTACATCCGTTAGGTTCTAAGCGGTTTGAAGAAAATATACATTAAGATTATAAATGAGAAGTAAGAAGGTACTTAAAAAAACTTCCCTTACTGTCCCGAAGGCTCACAATCTAACTAAAGTACCTGGAAATTAATAAAGAAGAGAAAATAAAGATGGTTGAAAAAAGGAAAATTCTATGTGAACTTATAGGATGGAAATTAAACTGACAGTGAAGAACTGTATGAAAAATACATATGGAATGCAGTTAGAGAGGGTAGGTTACAATCTATTTATGTTATTTGTTTAATTGGAAGGTGTTAAGGTGGGTAATTTGGGGGAAGGTTATCTGAAGGTCGGTGAATCTTCTGGAGGTAAAAGAGGAGGGGTTAAGATAGTTGGATGAATTTTTTGAAAAGCAGGGTTTTGATTTCTTTTCTGAATGTTTTGAGGTTGTCTGATATTGTCATAAGATTGGAGATGGAATGGTTGATTTTTGCTGCTTGTGTTGCCAGAAGGTTGTCAAACATTTTCTTGCGTTGTGTGCCTTTGAGTGGGGGCAAGTGATTCATGCTTGTATCAAAAGGCAACCGTCCCCACAGTAAAGAGACAGAAGCAGGAACATGTGCCCCAGGAAGTACAGTAAGAAGTTGAAATGAACAGCTTGAAGCCCTATCTTGCTAACATTATCCTAGCTGAAAGAAGAAACCTGGTGACATCATCAAATAAGCAACCCCTCTGTTCTTCCCCCACATTCCTGGGAGCAGGTTGCTTGTATTGCTGCAAAAGTCAATCACGGGAACAGCCTTTAGGAGCTCCTTCAGAGCCCCAGCAAACAGTTTTGAGGAGTTAATAATTTTTGGTTTAAGAATTGTCATTTAGCCCTGTTCCTCACGCTTCATCCCTATCACAAGCAGGATTTCTTTTTTTAACTAGCTTTGCTCTCTCAGGGCTTTGTCTCAGTTGGAAAAGATAGATAATAGGGACAATTTGATAGACAGATAGTGGCTGAACATCACTGTTATCTGTATAGCCAGCAGTGCTCACTGCTCTTAATGTATATCCAGTGCCATTTTTTATCTGGATTGAAAGACTAAATATATGCAATAATGTAAATGCCATGACTAGTTTATAGTTTATTTATAGTCTACTTTTTCCAAAGCAGATCACAAAATCACATATATAATACTGTATATATAACAAATGCCCATATAAAATCAATCAAGTAATACATCTTCTCTCAACCACAATGTCCATTATTCCACTACAGCAGTGTTTTTCAACCTTTTTTGGGCAAAGGCACACTTGTTTCATGAAAAAAATCACGAGGCACACCACCATTAGAAAATGTTAAAAAATTTAACTCTCTGCCTATATTGACTATATATAAAGTAATTCTCTTGAATAGGAATCAAATAAACACAAAGAAAGTATTTTATAATTACTTTATTACGAAATAAAAATTATAAAATTATAAAATACTTTATTCAGTGCGAAACCTGGGCCTGTTTGGCTGAACACAAAGCTGATATTCTGGCTGGAATCGAAGAAAGACACACACGTAGCTCTTCGTCAACAGCTCTCAGTCTCTCTCTGTATTTGATTTTTATAGCATACAAAAATAGACAAATATACCCTCCATCCTTTTTATTAAACCACAATAGCAGTTTTTAGCGCAGGGAGCTGCGCTGAATGTCCAGCGCTGCTCTTGACGCTCATAGGCTCCCTGCGCTAAAAACCACTATTGCGGTTTAGTAAAAGGTGACCATATTGTAAAATATAGACAGCAGATATAAATTCAGAACTGTGCATAGTAAGTGAAGGGAAGTTTTCATCTCTGGGAATTTACCCAGTTAACTATTAAGTTATTTGGGCAAATTCCTTTGAAAACTGTGGTAATACTGCCTCCACTTTGCTAAATTTAAAATAAAATCATTTTTCCTACCTTGTCTGGTGATTTCTGGTTGCACTTTCTTCTTCTGACTGTGCATCCAATCTTTCTTCCCTTCTATCAGCCTGTATGCTTTCTCTCCTCCACACCTCATTCCCTCCCCCAACTTTTTCTTCCTCTCTCCCTGACCTTTCTTTCTTTTTTTCTGTTTCTCTTCTTTCCTTCTGTTTCCCTGCCTGCCCCCTTTCTTTCTTTCTCCCTGCCGTTCCCCAAGCCACTGCCACTGCCGCTGCCATCGGGGAACAGGACCCACCAATGGATAACAGGCCCCAAAGCCGACGCCGACGCATGCTCTCCCTGACGTCAATTCTACAATCGGAGAGGAAGTTCCGCCCAGCTAGGCAGCGATTGGCTGGCCCGAACTTCCTCTCCGACTGCAGAATTGACATCGGGGAGAAGAAGACTTATCGGCTCGATAGATTAGATCGCCAAGACAAAGTGAGTCCTGGGTGATCGACTCACTTTGCCTTGGCGAGCTACTGGCGCCCCTGCCTCGGGCCCCCTGTCAGCTCCGGGCCCGGCGGCCCTGCGGCACACCAGGCAACATCTCGCGGCACACTAGTGTGCCGCGGAACAGCGGTTGAAAAACACTGCACTACAGAATAGACAGTTTTTCAACACCCATACTTCATATTACAGAATAAATACCGTTTTAACAGTCTTTTAGAAATGTTCACATCTCCTTGCTTATATAGGCTGGGAGCTTGTTCCATTCTGCGGGACCGGCACAAAAAAAGCACTCATTCTAGTTGTTTTTAACCTCATTTCTTTCCTTGTTGGAATATATAAATCACAGTGTCCCACAGAGTGTAACTTCTGAAGTGGAGCATAAGGTAAAATGCTATCAATCAAGTATTTTGGCACTTGCTGATGGATACTCAAATAAATTAGTAGTAACAATTTGTATTGTACTCTGTATTCCATTTTAAGCCAATAAAGTTTAACATTATAATCTGATACATGATTATATTTTCCCACCCCAAAAAGGGTTCAAATAATAGAATTTTGAGTTACCTGTACATGCATTGTAGTCGCAGAAACCCCTAAAAGAACTAGGTTACAATAATCAAGGCTGGACAAAACAATCGCATAAAGAACATGCTTATAGTCATTCCTAGAAAGATACAATTGTAGTTTATTCAATAATCACAATTTGAAGTATAACTTCATCAGTGCCTATATATATTCTTTAAAGGTCAATTGTGAGTCAATGATTACACCTAAATAACAAATTTCAGATGAGAATTTCATAACTGTGCCTAATATTTTAACAGAAGCTGGAATACTCATGCTAGAATATCTTGATAGGCACATTATCTTTGTTTTTGCGATGTTCAACATTAGTTTATTAACATCAATCCATTCTTTTATCTCGTCCATTACCCCATTCAGTCACGCAATAGACCGTAATAATGATCCATCAATTGGAAAAAAGAATTGTATATCATCTGCATATAATCTATATGATACCTCAAGTCCTTGTAGTAATTTACATAATGGAAGAAGATATAAATTAAACAAAATGGCTGAGAGGGCTGACCCTTATGGGACCCAGTTATTACCTACCTTTGAAATGACGGTTGCCCCTCAATACTCACTTCTTGTTTCCTATCATGTAAAAATGAATGAAACCATTGTAAAACAACCCCACAGAGGCCACACTCACTAAGTCTGTCCAGCAAAATTTCATGATCCAGCATAGTGTTATTATAAAAATGCTTACCCTCAGCATTTGAATATTGATGCAAATGAGGGGGTGCTGAAAAGTTCTCAGCCTAACTAGCCAACTTCCTAAATTCTGAGCATTATTTTGCCACTGTAGCTGAAAAGAGTGTTATCTTATTTTGGTAAGTGCCAATTTGCAGAAACAAAATTCTATGTTTTTGTCATTGTTTCAGATCATTGATTGAATCAAATCCACATCATTCTCGTCTTGGTTGAGCTGAGAATTGTTCAGCACCCCCTCGTAGTTTATTCATATCCTAATGTTTTCACTTGCATATGGGTCAATATTGATTGACCTGACTATGGGAATAGCTGGTTCCCCTCCCCCAATATTTATTCTAGCCTCCTTTCTCCCACATAGATGATTGCAGATCTCCTTTGATTCATAATTCCTTTGATGGGATTCTCCATTTCTTTCAGAGGAACATTATAACTAAGCTCGAAGGCTTAGCAGAGCAGCCATCTAAAGGACTTTTGACATCTTAAAGACTTATTTTAGATGTATCAATATTTTACTGTATGATCCTTCCTTACTTGTTGCATGCTAACTCAAATAACAACATATAATATCACAACCAGGACGAAGGAAGTCATCATGCCACTGTATCGTGCAATGGTGCGCCCACATCTGGAATACTGTGTCCAGTACTAGTACCTCAAGAAGGACATGGCAGTACTTGAGGGGGTCCAGAGAGAAGCGACTAAACTGATAAAGGGTATGGAAAACTTTTCATACGCTGACAGGTTGAACATGCTGGGGTTGTTCTCCCTGGAAAAGCGGAGACTTAGAGGAGACATGATAGAAACCTTCAAAATCCTGAAGGGCATAGAGAAGGTAGACAGATTCTTCAGACTGTGGGGAACCACAGGTACTAGGGGTGACTCGGAGAAACTGAAAGGGGACAGGTTTAGAACAAATACTAGGAAGTTCTTTTTTACCCAGAGGGTGGTGGACACATGGAACGCATTTCCGGAGGTTGTGATAAGCCAAAGCACATTACAGGGGTTCAAGGAAGGTTTGGATAGGTTCCTAAAGGATAAGGGGATTGAGGGGTACAGATAGAAGTAGAGGTAGGTTATAGAAATGGTCAGGAACCACTTCACAGGTCATGGACCTGATGGGCCGCCGCGGAAGCGGACCACTGGGCGCAATGGACCTCTGGTCTGACCCAGTGGAGGCAACTTCTTATGTTCTTATGTTCTTACTTGAAGGGAAGAACCTGAGGGATTTGATAGCAACTCCAAACATAGAATATTGGCACCTCTGGGAAATCTTAGCAATTCTAAATATGAAGATGTGGAAGATATATAGCAACATGTAGAATGTTGTTATATATCTTGGGAACAGGAAAGGGCTAATTATGGTATTTTTTTAAGGTAAAAGTATGCCATTTGTTTGTAACTACAGCATATAACAAGCATTTACATTTTTTACACTCAGCATTTTCACCCTCAGACATGCTTCCTTTCTTCTGTTTGATGGCAGCACTTCATTACACTGAAGCCTGATGTGATTTTGAAATCCCTGTGTTTTTGTACATGCATTTGCACCATATGCAAACAACAAAATATATGCCCTGCAATTTCTATTACTAAATATGCTAGAAAGCTTCCTGCTTAAATCTGTTTATTAGTTCTTATGCCCCTGTGAATTAAAGTCTCATCAATATACCTAATTAAAAGGGAGAAAGAGAAGAGAAAGTCTAACTGGTCAATATTTAAACCCTGTGGTCAGCATTTTTTTTTAAATGTAGGTCATGACATTTAATTATATTAGATATATTCACACTGCTATTCGAATAGTGCTAAATATACTTAGCACTGATCATCACTGGCTCTACAAATAATGGAAATATTTAGCCGCTATCCAATTAGTTTTACAGTTTAATTTAGGATAAGGATAGCCTTTTTACTGGCCTAAATTAAACTACATAGTTATATGGCTAGTGGCATGATATCACCAGCTATACTAGAGTTTAGATGGAACACCCATGCTCTGGCTTTGATTGATCATCACTATTTGGATAGGGTCATGGCAGTTTGTAAGACATTTTTGTGGCATTATCCAGATGCTTCTACTGAAAATTCTTGTATGGGGCACCTGTTTCTATATTCAAGATTGTGAGCCCTCCAGGGACTACTACTGCCATTACGAATCATTTCTATAGCACTACTAGACATATGCAGCGCTACACATCAAAACACAAAAGAGACAGTCCCTGCTCAAAAAAGCTTACAATCTAGTCAAGATAGGCATCAATACACTGTGCTCAGGTAGGGGAAGTATAGAGGGAATGATAAGACAGATATTGGTGCTTAGAAGGTAGGTTGGAGTTTGGGATTGAAAGCATCTTCAATGAAGTGGGCTTTGAGTCTGGATTTGAATACTGCCAAAGACAGAGCTTGATGTATCGAGTCAGGAGAAGGGCACAGATAAGAGAGACTTAGCTGATGAGCAAAGTGCCTGAAGGAAGTGTGGAGAGAGAGGAGAGGTACTGAGGAGCTGCGAAGTGAATACACTTGTAGGTCAGTAAGAGGAGTTTGAACTATATGTGGCAATGGATAGGGAGCCAATGAAGTAAATTGAGGAGAGCGGTAATGTGATGGGGGAAGTGTAGAGAGATAGATCTGTGAGTTGTCGGCATAGAGGTGATCCTGAAAGCCATGGGAGGAGATTAGAGCATCAATGGAAGAAGTGTAGATGGAAAAAAGAAGTGGTCCTAGGACAGAGCCTTGAGGTACACTGACTGACAGTAGAATGGCGGTGGAGGAAGATTCACCATGGCATACGTTAAAGATGTGATGAGTAAGATAGGATGAAAACCATGCAATAACAGAGCCCTGAAATTTAAACAAGGACAGTATAAGGTGGTGATTTACCATGTCAAAAAATAGATCAAGAAGGATGAAGATGGAATAGAGGCCTTTGGATTTGGCCAGGAGCAGGTCATTGGAGACTTTTGTAAGGGCAGTTTCTGTAGAATGAAAAGGATGAAAACCCGATTGAAGCAGGTCAAGGACAGCTTGAGGTGAAAGAAAGTAAAGACAATAGTGCTGAACAGCACTTTCAAATAGCTTGTATAAGAAAGGGAGAAGGGAGACAGGATGATAGTTGGAAGGGCAGGTTTGCTGAGGGTTTTTTTGAGAAGTGGTGTAACAAAAGCATGTTTGAAGGTGTTGGACACAGTTGTGGTGATAGGTTTAGGATATAGCAGATAGAAGGAATGACAATAGGAGAGATAGTGGTAAATAGATGGGTGGAATGGGATCAGAGGAACAGGTGGAGAGTTTGGAAGAGGAAAGCGTGCAGTTTCCTTCTCAGTAATTTGAGGAAAGGAAGTTAAGGAGGCGGGACGAGGGGGTGTTGGTAGAGCTGGCTGGGGGAGATGGTTCAGTTGAGAAATCAAGGTTAATTTTATGAACCTTGTCATTGAAATACTCAGCCATAGATTGGGAGGAGAGTGACTCAGGACTGAGCTTATATTTTTTTATTAATGTTTTATCTCACTTAGTAAAACTAAATAAGCGATTCATCAAACTAAAATAAAAATTGAAACTTGAAACTACTAAAGGTGTAAATGAAATCCAACCTGGTCATCACAATTACAATTCTATGTTCCTTCTAAAAATTGTCTCTATAACATACCAGCACAAATTCAGTAAAAATGGTGCCTAGACTGTAGACACTGACATTTATTTCTGCTCAGGACTCTGCCATGATCTACTGAAACTCTTCCCCTGAGTAAGCTGCTGCAGGTCTAGGACGATTCAGCATGGGATCCTTGATGCCTCCCTTACCTTTTGTTTGACTGTTTATATCTTAAGGCAAGGTGCTCTTCTGTTTGCCTGTCAGCACAGGGCAGTTCAGCACGGCCAATTCAATTCAGCATGGCCATTTCAGCCACCCCGGTTCAGCATGGCCGTTTAACCGCTATAGAAATGATTAATAGTAGTAGTAGAAGTAGCATCAGCATTTACTTATGTAAAGAGGAAATGGAGAAAGGTGTCTAAATAATGATTTTATAGAAATGCAGCTACTTGCCCATTTAAGTCTATGGGCTCCTTTTACGAAGCTGCATTAGCGGTTTAACACACATAATAGCGCACGCTAATTTTCTGGCCGCGCTAGCCAGCTAGCGCGGGGGTTAGCACGCGCTAAAAAGGGGCATGTGTTAAAGCCGCTAACGTGGCTTCATAAAAGGAGCCCTATGTGTCAGTTAAATACTTGTTTGGAACCTGGGGTTTAGGAAAGTGAAGGAGAGGCACTGAAAACCATCTCTGCAAAATGTTGCAAATTCTCTTAATTGGCTCCTGTTGTACATCCAGTTTTACTAAATCCAGCATTGAACAACATACAAAATAAACATGCATGTTTGTACAAATAGTTACACATTCAAAACTGAACCTATACTGCTCCTTTTTTTTTTTTTTTTCTTTTGTAATATTGTTGTACCTATTGGATGAGTTTCAAAATATACTTTCCACAGCCCTTAAGGTATTTTCTAAAAGTCTGAACAAGTATTTTGTGAAATACACTGCAAATTGTGAATCTTCAGCCTTGGACATCCTTTTTCCTACCTAAAAGATCTATAAAAAAATTTGCTTTGATAACTGTTGCAGATCCTTAGGTTAAAAGTATGTATAATATTTTCAACAAGTTTTATTATTCATCTCCCCTCACCCATTTCAATAATATCTCTTGGCAATGCAGACAAATCATACATATTGTAGAACAACATGAGAAGTGTGAAGCTGAAACAAAAATTGTTTTATTTCATTTTCTATGTCATTTACTGGAATTTTCAATTTCATTTTGATTATTTTATTAATCTGCCTTAATAGTGGGCCATTAAAAAACAGATTTTCATGGGAAAATATGTTTGTGAAAAGCATCTTTGAAAATTACCTTCCCCATCTGTTCCTGTATCTGTCTTGTAGGGTGTTTTTTGTTGTTGTTGCAAGAAAGTAACAGACCGCAAACTTATGTGTATGTACACAAATGCAAGGAGCCTACGGAATAAAATGGGGGAATTGGAAGCTATAGCACAAAAAGATAACCTGGACATCATCGGCATCACGGAAACATGGTGGAATGCTGTACTGCCGGGATACAAGCTATACCGTAGAGACAGAGTAGGACAAAAAGGTGGGGGAATTGAGTCTACCAGAGAAAACACGCCAGAAACGAACAATAAGATAGAGTCTCTATGGGTTAAAATACCAGGAACAAATTGAATGGATACGAAGATCGGCATCTACTACCGACCACCCAGGGCAGTCCAAAGAGACTGATGAAGAAATGACGGACGAGATTAAACGTGAAGGCAAGGGAAGCAACGTAGTTATCATGGGCAACTTCAGTTATCCAGGGATAGATTAGAACCTAGGCAACTCCAGCTGGGGTAGAGAGACCAAGTTCCTGGATGCTGTAGGCAATTGCTTCCTGGAACAGCTTATCATGGAAAATACGAGAGGAAATGCAATTCTGGACTTAATTCTGAATGGACTACGAGGACTGGCACAGAGTATAGAAGTAGAAGGGATGCTGGGGAACAGAGATCACAACATGATTCACTTCAACCTAGATATGGGAACAAAAAATTGATCCAGAACGACAGCCACAGCACTGAATTTCCGAAAAGGGAATTACGAAGGGATGAGAGCCACGGTGAAGAAGAAGATTAGGAAGAGGATAAGCACTGTACATACGCTAGAGAAAGCATAGTCCCTTTTTAAGGACACAGTCATAGAGGCACAAAATTTATATATACCGCATATCAACAAGGGTTCCAAGGTGGCTCACGGTAGCAGTGAAGGAAGCGATCAGAGACAAGAAGACTTCATTTAAGGAATGGAAGAGGACAAAAACCGAAGAAAACTGGAAAAAGCACAAACAACATCAACGCAAGTGCCATAAAGCGGTAAGAGGGGCCAAAAGAGACTACGAAGAAAAAATAGCCAAGAAGGCCAAAAACTTTAAGCTATTCTTTCGATATATTAAGGAAAAACGACCCACGAAGGAAGCGGTGGGGCCGTTAGATGACCAGGGAGTAAAGGGAGTACTAAAGGAGGACAAAGCCATTGCCAACAAACTGAACACATTTTTTGTGTCTGTATTTACCGAAGAGGATATATCTAATATACCTGAAGCCGACAGGCTATACACAGGAAATGAAGATGGAAAGCTGACAGGGACGACGGTCAGTCTAGAGGAGATATGCAGACAGATTGATAAGCTTAAAAATGATAAATCCCTGGGACCAGATGACATCCACCCGAGGGTAATCAAGGAACTTAAAGGGGTTATAGCTGAACTGCTCCAACTAATAGCCAATCTGTCGATCAAATCAGAAAAGATTACGGAAGACTGGAAAATGGCGAATGTTACGCTAATTTTCAAGAAAGGTTCGAGGGGGAGATCCGGGAAACTACAGACCAGTGAGTCTCACTACAGTACCGGGAAAGATGGTAGAGGTGCTGATAAAAGACCGCATCATTGATTACTTTGACAGACACAAACTGATGAGGACTAGCCAACATGGCTTCAGCAAAGAAAGATCTTGCTTGACAAACTTACTGCACTTCTTCGAAGGAGTAAATGGGCAGATAGACAAAGGTGACCTGGTCAACATCGTATATCTAGATTTTCAGAAGGCGTTCAACAAGGTTCCGCATGAACACCTAGTTTGTAAAATTGCGAGCCACAGAATCAAGGGTGATATACTCATGTGGATTAAAAACTGGTTGGTGGATAGGAAGCAGAGAGTGGGAGTGAATGTACAATACTCGGACTGGAAAAGCATCACGAGTGGAGTGCCGCAGGGTTTGACACTTGGGCCTGTGCTCTTCAACATATTTATAAATGACCTAGAACTTGGCACGATGAGTGAGGTGATTAAATTTGCAGATGATACAAAGTTATTCAGAGTAGTGAGGACACAGAAGGATTGTGAAGACCTACAAAGAGTCATGAATAGTCTCGAGGAATGGACCGCAAAATAGCAAATGAGGTTCAATGTTGATAAGTGCAAAGTGATGCATGTCAGTAACAAAAATCGCTTAAGCAGCTTCTGAGAACAGGTGCCCTACACTGTATAGACCAGTGGTCTCAAACTCAAACCCTTTGTGGGGCCACATATTGGATTTGTAGGTATTTGGAGGGCCGCAGAAAAAAATAGTTAATGTCTTATTAAAGAAATGACAACTTTGCATGAGGTAAAACTCTTTATAGTTTATAAATCTTTCCTTTAACAGTTAAAGGAAAGATTTATAAACTATAAAGAGTTTTACCTTATGCAAAAATGTTGTTTCTTTAATAAGTGGAGAGGACAGACTGCGGGCCGCAAAATAGTCCCTGGGGAGCCACATGCGGCCCGTGGGCCACAAGTTTGAGACTGCTGGTATAGACCTTGATGGAGATTACATTGTTTAACTTGCTTTTTTTTGCCAAATAGAATACTTGGATTTATGCACCCAATTGCCACCAGCTGGGTGCTACCCAAATCAAAGATTGGGAAGGAAATTGGAAAAATAAGTCTGACAGGAAAACTAGAAATGATAGTAAAATGGAAAGCGACCCCAAACTACTATGCTTGAAAAAAGAATCAACACAGTCACAAGTGTAAAAGTTATTAAATTGTTGTGAATTGTGCTCATATGTGAACCACAGAAACTAACCATGAGTTTCAAAAGAACTAGTGGTCCCTATAAGGAAAGGCTAAAGTGGCTAGGACTCTTTAGCTTAGAGAAGAGATGGCTCAGGGGTGATATAATAGAGGTATATAAATTACTGAGTGGAGTAGAAAGGGAAGATGTGAATCACTTGTTTACTGTTTCCAAAAATACTAGGACTAGGGTCAAGCGATAAAGCTACTGAGTAGTAGATTTAAAGCAGACCGGAAAAAATATTTCTTCCCAAACAAATGTGTAATTAAACTCTGGAATCCGTTGCTAGAGAATGTGGTTTGGATAATTTCCTAAAAGAGAAGTCCATAGGTCATTATTGAGATGGCTTGGGGAAGTCCACTGCTTATTCCTAGGATAAGCAGCATAAAATCTGTTTTACAACTTGTGATCTAGCTAGGTACTTTGGACCTGGGTTGGCCACTGTTAGAAACAGGATAGTGGGCTTGATGGACCTTCAGTCTGTCCCAGTATGGCAATTCTTATGAGTAGGATGGCCAACTCTGTTGGTAGTTGGAGGCATTGGCTGTCAGGATCTTAAAGGCACAACATAGACGCAGGCATTTAGGTCAGGTTTGATTTGGCTAAAATGGGGGTACCTCAAAGTTATGATGCTTAACCAGTGCCAAGCATGATCCTATAAGTTGTAAAGTTTTATAGAATCATGCTTAGTACTGCACTAGTCAGTGCTGACTTCTCAGGTGCCATATAAAGAATCTGGTCCTGAATTCATTCCTACTTGAAAAATTGCTTTCCCCTGGTGGACTATCTGTTGGAGGTATCCTGGAGTATACTGTGTGCAATTCTGGTCACCATATCTCAAAAAAGATATAGTGGACTTTGAAAATAGTTCTTAGGCTTAATTGAGATGGCTTGGGGAAATCCACTGCTTATTCCTAGGATAATCAGCATAAAATCTTGGGATCTAGCTAGGTGCTTGGGACCTGGGTTGGCCATTGTTGGAAGCAGGATACTGGGCTTGATGGATCTTTGGTCTGTCCCAGTAAGGCAACCCTTATGTTCTTATGTAAGCCAAGTATAGATTAATGAAGCCATTGTAACATCACTGATGAGTTTGACTCTTAGACATTAGTGGAAAGAGGCATTAAGACATCCCAATCTCAGCTCTGGAATGCTACTACTCTTTAGGTTTCTGCCAGGTACTTGGGACCTGGAGTGGCCACTATTAAAACAGGATACTGGGCTTGATGGATCTTCGGTCTGTCCCAATATGGCAATTCTTATATTCTTATATACTATTCTGTAAAGGGAACTCTGCATGGAATGCCCTTTGCAAAATATTAAGTGTAGAATAAAGATCAGAATGATACCTAACTTTGGATGCCATTTACTGAATCTGGTCCTATAAAAATATGAGATTGGAAGAAAGAGAATTGTGCAGATAATCCATGCTTCCCCTTCCTGTGCTTCAGCCTTCCCAAACAAATGAATCACTGAGTTCCTGTTCTGTCAACTTATTCCTTACAATTAAAGAATAGTATATTGCAATTGCTTTCTGCTCCCATCTTAAATTCCAGTTTTCAAATGTATAGTTTGCAATGTGCCTAGAAGCACATATCAATCATAAATCAAGTTTCTAGTTTAGATTCTTGTCTGTAATACTTATATTTTTCTATATTATGTGAATCAACATCTTACAAGAAAAGTCACGGCTTAGCACACCATTTAAAAACTAGGACATTGTGATAAGCTCTCTGTTCACAGTGTCATAGGCTAGGTTTGATTACAGAATCAATCTTGGCTAGAAAGTACATTAATTTTAAAAAGGTATAAAGAAAAAAAAATCTGTCATGCACTTCTAAATATAGTACAATGTGTTTTGGAAATTTTATGGAGATGGATGCGGCTGGATCCATTAAAAGTGATAGTGTTTCCATATGGCAAATGCTTTGAACTAATCATGCAAGATAAGGAACTCTATTTGAATAAGAACAGCAATGCTGCCTGGCAGATGGAAGCTTGCTTTTTTTTTTCTTAAATAGCTTTCAATGTTGATAGGATCCAAGAAGATATAATCATATGAAACTCTCCTGCCCAAATGGTTCTTGCAGGTCCATACTTTTTCTTCCATCTATGGAAGGCTCATAACCCAGAATAATCTTCGAGTGAAGCAGAAAAACAGCTTCTACTTCAAAGAAAACACACTTTGCTGAATGCTGAAAGTAAACAATCTGTTACTGTGTATAATATACCAAGTTGCAAAATACTGCAAAGAAAATCCAAAGCACAGTTGGAAGGCCAATAGTAGGATAATTTTTTTTTTACTCTGTTTATTTTGTGATCAGACACCCTTTCAGTTTATTTTTTTGAATTTTAGATTATTAATTTTATGTGTTTCATTTGTTCATTTTATGTGTTTCATGATTGTTCATTTTATGTGTTCCATTAAAGGCATCAAAGCAAGTACAGCGGTGATTCCATTTATTTTTCAATGCAACTTGCTTAAAACATTTTGGCAGGTGTCTATCAGAGAGTAATGCCATAAATGGGAGGATGAACCCTAGTGATAGTACCATGAAACTATTGTAGGGGTCATGGGCAAAAGTTTGGTTTCAAGTGCCAACCTGGGCAGCAATAAAGAGGGATCCCTGCTGGCCAGGACTCACTGAACCACCAGTGCTGTCCCTAGGTAAGTCCCAAGGGAAATCTGTGTGGGGTTTGAATTAGGGCAGGGTGGGTAATTTCATCAGATGAGTGTGTTTTCCTGAGGGAGGCAGGACTAGGCTACTGACAGCCCTCATTGTGAATAGGGATGTTGGGGTTATAATGGGGGAGTTCAGGGAGTGTCAGGGGTGGTTGGGATTGAGAGAGCCTTAAGGTTCTGCCCAAGGTAAGGACTGTTATGGTTTGATTTTTGGACTAATCATAGGTATCAGGTATATTAAGAGGGTCAGGGGGCTTGATTAGGGTGATTTGGTATGTTGGGGGCTGGTGGGCTTGATCAGGGGGATTAGGTATATTGGGGGTTCAAAGAAGTGATTAGGGGTTCAGGTTGTTTTGGGGGCTTGATCAGGATATTCAAGAATTGAATGTATGTTGGGAGGGAAGTGGGCATGGAGTGCCACTGTACCAGTGATATATGAGCTGGCCTGCACCACTTTACCTGCACTGGCAGATACTACTGATATTTGCATATTATCTGTCGTTCCAAGTAATGCAGTACAAATTGTTAACAGTCTGCCTTTTGTACTAACAGCCCATTCGCCAGCTTTTCTAAACAGACTTCTGATCCCATATACAACTTCCAGATCGCTCCAATCGACGCAGCAACAACTATTAGCAATTCCTTCGGTTCGCCAGATATTTTATGATTTAACTCGCAAGACAACTTTCTCAGTTATAGCTCCTACACTATGGAATTCTCTTCCCTTGAACATGAGACAAAAACCAAGTGCTCCCAAATTTAAATCTGATCTAAAAACCTTTCTTTTTAGAGATGCCTTTATCGTATCGATTCAGATTTTGATATCAGCTTACTTTAAGCCTATCTGCACCCTTATGTTTTCCTCTCCCCGCCTTTTTTTTTTTTTAATGAAATGATGTAACTCCTACTGTTTCCCTTTTTGTCTCCTGTGATGTCTCCCTCTTTATTCTAAAGAGTTTGTGTTAAAGTCCCTCTGTAAGTATACTTTTTTAAAAATCTTGTTTTTATGTAAACAGCCAAAATAAATTTGAACTTGAAACAAATGCAGAGCAGATTGTTGACAGCATTGCATTACCTGGAGCAACAGATAATGTGGAAGTATCTTGTACTACCTGCCTTTGTACTTTCCGCATGGTCATTTTGGCATTAACCGTGCAGTAAGTAAAAATTTAAAGGCAAAAACAGGGGAAAAAACAAACAAAACCATAAAAACAAATGTACCAAAGGCTGAGCGAAATTGTCCAGATCAGAATGATGTGCACTAATGAAAGTGTCCTCCAATGCATCTGATAATATAGGAATCTTTATTCATCCAATAACATAAAAATACATCCAACGACTCAATGACTCGACATGCACATGTTTCGGCCAACAGGCCTTCCTCAGGAGTCTTGAGAGCCACCAATGTGAATATCTAAAACAGGGCTGCCCAAGTCCGGTCCTCGAGATCTACTGGCAGGCCAGGTTTTCAGGATATCCACAATGAACAAGCAGGAGAGAAATTTGCCTGCACTGCCTTCTTGGTATGCAAATCTCTCTCATGCATATTCATTGAGGATATCCTGAAAACCTGGCCTGCCAGTAGATCTCGAGGACCGGACTTGGACAGCCCTGATCTAGAATATATTCCCACTCTGATAGGTCTTACCAGACTTCGAACAAAAAAGAAAGTCAACTAAAACTTTTCAAAAAGCGAATATAACATCAGGTAACAAGCGTCCCGCTGCTAAAAACGAAGAGGAATAGGAATGGAAGAGTAATAGACCCTGATCAATTCTCAGAGGGTTGTGTTCGTGAGGACTTAGCTAAAATAAAGGTAGACAAAGCGATGGGGCCAGATGGTGTGCATCCGAGGATGCTGAAGGAACTTAGGAAAGTTCTGGTAGCTCCTCTGACTGACTTTTTCAATGAGTCTCTAGAGTTGGGAGTGGTACCAGAGGACTGGAGAAGGGCGGATGTGGTCCCTCTCCACAAAAGTGGAAGTAAGGAAGAAGTAAGGAATTACAGGCCGATAAGTCTCACTTCTGTGGTAAGCAAATTAATGGAAACACTTTTAAAACGGAGAATGGTCAAGTTTCTGGAATCCTGTGGATTACAGGACCGGAGGCAACATGGATACACTAGAGGTAAGTCATATCAAACAAATCTGATCAATTTCTTACACTGGGTGACCAGAGAATTGTGCGCTAGATGTGGTGTATTTAGATTTTAGCAATGCCTTTGACAGTGTTCCACACAGATGTCTAATAAATAAACTGAGTGCCCTTGGGATGGGTCCCAAAGTGACAGGCTGGGTCAAGAACTGGTTGAGTAGAAGGTAACAGAGGGTAATGATCAATGGAGATATCTCAGAGGAAAGGATGTGCCTCAAGGTTCTGTTCTTAGGCCTGTTCTTTTCAACATTTTTATAAATGATATTGCTGAAAGGTTGTTGGATAAGATTTGCCTCTTTGCGGATGATACCAAAATCTGCAATAGAGTAGACAAGCCGGATGTTGTGAATAACATGAAGAAAGACCTTGTGAAGCTTGAAGAATGGTCTGAAATTTGGCAGCTAAAATTTAATGCTAAGAAATGCAAGGTCATGCATTTGGGCTGCAAAACCCGAGGGAACTGTACAGTTTAGGGGGTGAAGAACTTATGTGCACGACAGAAGAGCGGGACTTGGATGTGATGATCTTAAGATGACCAAACAGGTTGAAAAGCTAGAAAGCTAGAAAGATGCTAGGTTGCATAAGGAGTGGTATGGCCAGTAGGAAAAAGGAAGTATTGATGCCCCTGTTTAAAACTTTGGTGAGACCTCATTTAGAACATTATGTACAATTCTGGAGGCCACACCTTCAGAAGGATATAGAAAGGATGGAGTCAGTCCAGAGGAAGGCTACTAAAATGGTATGTGGTTTTCATAAGGTGTATGAGGACAGACTTAAAGATCTCAATCTTTATACTTTGGAGGAAAGGTGGGAGAAGGGAGATATGATAGAGACGTTTAAATACCTACGTAATGTAAATGTGCATGAGTTTAGTCTCTTTCATTTGAAAGGAAACTCTGCAATGAGAGGGCATAGGATGAAGTTAAGAGGTGATAAGCTTCGGAGTAATCTAAGGAAGTACTTTTTTACAGAAAGGGTGGTAGATGAATGGAACAGTCTCCCAAAAGAGGTGGTGTAGACAGAAACTGTTTCTGATAGGCACGTGGAATCTCTCGGAGAGAGAAAGAGATAATGGCTACTGTGGATGGGCAGACTAGATGGGTCGTTTGGCCTTTATCTGCCATCATGGTTCTATGTTTCCCCCACACCTCCCCCAATGGTTGCTAACCTCCTCCCACCACCCAAAGATGTGAATGAAACAGTACATACCTGCTTATATTATAGCTTCAGATATTATGGCTAGTCCTAGTAGAGCAGCAAGCAGGTTCCTGGAGTAGCCTGGTGGTCAGTGTAGTGAATCACAGAGATGGGAACTTAGGTCCATACTCTAATGACTACACTTATGGTGGAATTTATGAGCTTCCAAACTCTACCCATATCCCACAAGGAATATTGGTGTGGTGTGCAGTTGGGTCTAGTAGGTTTTGGATGGGTTTTGTAGGACTCATCATATACCAAAAGGGAGTTATAGTGAAATGTGTACCCAGGACTTTTTATGTGAAGTTCACTATCATTCCCCCTCTGCTGGGATATCTATGTGGCCAGTCTCGTACAAATTCTGGCCCCCTCCTACATTTTAAAAAAGCTTGTTTTGTGCATTTTTCACAAACACATCCATCTTCAAGAAAACAAGGTAGACGTTTTACAGATTTGAAAATGGTCATATTTTGTACTGGATTTGTGTGCGTCGTGCAAAAGTCTAAACTCGGATTTACTATACTGTAGATGTCATATCGAAAATGACTCTCTGTACCACAAAGAAGTACCTCGGAGATACTTCTCAGTTCCTCACTTTGAGATCCTAATTCATACCTAATTAGTAAGTATTAATTTATTTAGGGCTCCTTTTACAAAGCTGCACTAGTGATTCCCACACAGCAAATGCAACAAAGCCCATTCAGTTCATTTGGGCTTCATTGGCATTTGCTGTGTGGGAATTGCTAATGCAGCTTTATAAAAGGAGCCTTTATTCACTTATTAGGATTTATCTTTCACCTTTTTTGAAGGAATTCTCTCCAGGTGGTGATTGATCCGTCTCCCACCCACCCCCAAGAAAAAACAAAAAGTTATACAAATCTTTATAAAAAACCCAGAATATGTGAAATCAAATTCCACAGATTAATTGTATATAGGCAAAAAAATAATAATAATCTTAGATTTCTTATAAATCTGGTATCAGTTGATTTCATGAACTATCTCTTTAACATAGTATTATTTAAAAAGGTAAATAACCATTTCCGACTCACCTGTTAGCCCCATTTCATGATTTTATAAACTGCATCATATCCCCTTTTTTATATATCTTCTCCAGGCTTTAATTGTATCATTTACTTCACATAAAATAGAATCCTCTCTTTCAGAGTGGAGAAGTTGCCTAATGGCTAGAGTAGCTGACTGGAAACCAGTGTAACCTCAAAGGGTTAAGTATTTATTTTTACCTAGGGACTGAGCAGGAGCAGTGATGGTGGTCGAGAGCATTCCAGAGCTTCCCAGGTATTAGGTTGCTCAGTTGTTTACTGGAGAAATGAGTTTCCTAAGCATTTATTTTGCAATTAATATGGAAAATCTTGTTTATCAGAAATCCTGAGTAAAAGCTAAGGGGTTTGATATTCAGGGTTGTCTAAACAAAGAGGAAAGACTCCGGCCCTTCTAAAACATGCTAAGTGGACTCAGCAGCAGCAGCACTTAATCAAGCAGAGTGGCTGAATATTAGATGTAACCGTCCCTTCCAAAACCAGGCAATGCAGGATTGGTCTAAGAGGGGAGTGAGGGAGGAGCCAGCACTTATGTGGCCATGAGCCATATTCACCCCTGGTGCTTTCATAGTCAGATAGGACTGCCCAAAAAGCTGCTCTATCATTGGCTGCATAGCTATGTGGGTGCCAGTGCTGAATATTGGTTGACTTCCACCTTTCTGGATTGCAGTCACTCCATTGCCCCCGATCTCCCTGCCCCCCCCCCCCCACTCCAATCCCCTAAACTATCCAATATGTCGTCCCCATCCATATCCTCTCTTTCCAAACTTCCCCATTCTGTCTCCCTAATTCTGATCTCCCCAATGCCCCCTGGTTTTGATACCTCCCACACTCCTTGTTCTGATCCTCCTGATCTCTTCCCTTACCACCTGGACTGGACCCCCTCACCACTCCCAGGACTTGTCCAGAGGTGAGCTCCTGTATTCTAGTGGGATGTGGCAGGAATGGTCCCCTTATGCTCATAGCCCATCTGGCTCCAGGTTCAAAATGGCAGCACTGAGGTATGAATTAAATCCTGGGGGTGGGGCATGGCACAAGAAGAGAAACTAAGGGCCTTCTTTTACTAAGCTGCGATAGCGGTTTTAGCACGTGCTTAGCGCGCCCAGAATTGCTGTGCGCGTTAGACACTAACGCCAGCATTGAGCTACCGCAGCTTAGTAAAAAGAGCCTTAAATGCCTTTACAAATAGTTATCATTTGACAAAACCAAAAATCCCAATATATTTACTTTATAAAGTCTAGATGATGGGATTGAATTGAGTACAATGCCCTTTTTTTGTCAACACCCTAAATATCACAACTACTCAATCATAAGAAATAGATGTCTGTCTTGAAAGGATTTGTTTCTTATCCGAGTGGATTCTTTGATCACTGTCACATTTTGTTGTATTACAGTAATGGATAACTTTTGTGACTAGAAAGATCAGCCTTCCAGATGGAACCTTCTGTTCTATACTGGCATATGTAATTCTCCATTTATAGGAATTGCCTGTCCTGTGGTTGTAATATAAGGTGCATTGCTCTACTAACAAATAGTCCAACATTAAAAAACACTGGGAAAATAAAGGTGTTATTCCAAGTAGAATCATCAGTCAAATTTATAAACCTAGTAAATCTGCCTCAGATAAATTCATATACTTTTCCCCCACATTTTACATATATGCAGCCTAAAAATATGTGTTGCAACCTACAGAAAATGGTAAAGACCCTCCTCTTCAACTAAAGGTCACCCTCAGTCTACACCCAACCCCTTTAAACCCCAACTCTACCCTTCTTTCTCCATTCTAATCTTCTGCCTAAATTTCTGTATAGTCCACTCTCAGCCTATACTCAAATAACTTGTATCTAAACTAAACTACTTATATTTAACTTCTGTTCTTAATTTGCTGTATACTCCCTAAATCTAAACTGCTGCACAGTCTCGTATGTCCAAGTATTTAAATCTACTGAATAATCTTGTATGTCCAATTCAGTCCATTGTGAATGTTTACTTGTAAACCGTTCTGAGCTACTGGGAGGACGGGATAAAAATCTAAATAAATAAATAAATATTACATTGCTTCTAATGTTTTCTCTGACCAAAGTTTCTAGACTGAATCAGGTTTTTACGTACATTGTTCCTAATGCAGTATGTCACCTGTCTCTTGTCTGTCTATACATTAGCACAAAAATGTCACTGCAAACTATGAATAGGGAATGGAGTGAGCACCTGCCACTTTTAAAACCCTTTAGAAAGCCTCTTGTTTATTTTTAAGCACCCAAGGGTGCAGTTAAAAAACTGCATTGAGATGAACAATAGGGCTGATGATTAAGAAGGCTTTTCACATGAAAATTCACTTCAGAAAAAAATGTTTTGCAGATGTACCGAAGAAAACTGTATCACTAAGAACCACTCAAAATACTTTGGTAGACCAAAACACCTTTATTTTCTTCTGGCAATCTGCCAAGTTCACTGCCAGCTTGAAAGGAATTCTATAGCTGGAGGCTAAAGCAGAAAGTACAATGATTTAAAAAAGGATTGGCTACAGTAGGAATGATAATGCACCATATCATTAAAATGCAACTGGCATCTTAGGCTCCCTGCAGCCTTGAAAATGTGCTTACTCTTTATCTATTTACAGAGAAAGATGCAGAAACAATTGAAATTGCAGCCTTTAAAAAGACTAAGAAATGAACGTTTGTCTGAAATGCCTTTTGGGTAACCCTTTAAAATAATAAAACATGCTTTAATTGCTAAATCAGGATGAAATTCCTATGGAAATGAGTATTACTTGCACATTAACATCAAAATAATCTGATCAATGAATGCCACATAAGTTAGTCATGTCAGCTATTTTACAACATTATGGAAATTTTGGAATTTGATACATATCAGAACCCATGCAACATGCCATATTTTACAGCAGGGGTGTCCAACCTTTTGGCTTCCCTGGGCCACATTGGCCGAAAAAAATGTTTCTGGGGCCGCACAAATGTGCAAACGCTGCAGCAAGACAGAGGAGGGAGCCGGCAAGACGGTAAACACCAGGGGGCAGCAGAGGAAAACACTGCATTGCCCTCGACCAGGGCCACACAAAATACTTCACGGGGCCGCAGGTTGGACATCTCTGATTTACAGCTAAGAGACAAGAAACATAGTGTTTCAAAAAGGAGGTTATGAGGCAGCGGTCGGTGGGGATCACTCTTACTCCGTACTGCAGTGAATCCTAACCTAAGAAGTCCATAAAACTGCTGCAGCCGGTGATAAAGACTTAATACAGCTTCATAAAAGGGGGGGGGGAAGATATTCCCCTTTTTTGTTTATACTATATGTTAACTTTTAGGAAGCATACACCTGATGCTGGTACGTCATGATACACAGTGCAACCAATAGCACGTAGCTTAGTGCTTTTCTCAGTGTGAAGGCAAATCAAACAACATAAACAATGTCCATTTCCGAGCGACAAAACAAAGCCAGTAAATAATAATAATAAAAAATAAATCAAATACAACTCTCAGAATATCACATGTAAATAACTTACCCCCTCTTTTACTAAGATGCGCTTTGCTTTTTAGTGCACGCTAAATATTAGCGTGCGCTAATCACGTGCTAAATGCTAACATGTGCATGTTATCCTATGGACGCATTAGCAGTTAGCGCACATGTTGATTTAGCACACACTAAATCCACGCTAAAACGCTTAACGCACCTTTGTAAAAGAAGGCCTTAAACATAAGCATACACACAGCCCCCCCCCCCCCTCCCATTTACTAAGCTTCAGTAGAGGTTTCTACTGTGGCCCGGAGCACTAAATGCTCTGACGCTGCTCTGGCGCTCATAGAATTCCTATGAACGTCGGACCAATGTCAGAGCATTCATCACCCCAGGCTACGGTAAAAATCTCTACCATGGCTTAGTAAAAGAGGGCCTTAGTGCTTTTCTCTCAGTTGTTTCCATGTACTTTGAAATCTATACAGGCATTCCTTAAGGTTGACCACTGCCTTCTTAGTGAAAACCCAAATAGAACACTCTTAAAAAAACAGGAGGATGGATTAAGACATCCTGGTTATATTTCCATTGAAAGCATTGGTGGGAGCCGTCCTTGTGCAGTCTTTTCCTATCCTAAGTTACTGAATAAACGTTGCTCTATATGCCCAGGCCAGTGCAGTCCCAGATATCATCCAGTCACATTTTCCTGGGCAACATCAGAGAGGAGAATGAATAGATAGGTGAAGAAGCCCTCTTTACTACAGTCAGTTTAAGATTTTAATTTTGTTCAGCTTTAGACAGTGTGTTCCTGTTTTGTTGGGAGGGGGTTTTATTTTTTTTTTTTTTAATAAATATTGGAGGCCTAATCTCTGAGGCCAAATGATAAATGAGAAGAGACTTAAGACCTGAATATGTATACCCTAGAGCAGTGGTTCCCAAACCTGTCCTGGGGGACCCCCAGCCAATCAGGTTTTCAAGATATCCCTAATGAATAGGCATGAGAGAGATTTGCATATAATGGAAGTGACAGGTATGCAAATCTCTCTCATGCATATTCATTAGGGATATCTTGAAAACCTGACTGGCTGGGGGTCCCCCAGGACAGGTTTGGGAACCACTGTCTTAGAGGAAAGGAAGAATAGGGAGACTTAATACAGACATTTAAATACTTAAAATATATTAATATGCAAACTAATCTTTTTCTTTCTTTTTTTTTCAGAGAGAAGGAAGCAGTAGAACTAGAGGTTATGAGTTGAAATCGTTGGGTGGGAGACTTAGGTGCATTAGGAAAAACATTTTCACAGAAATGGAAGTGGATACCTGGAATACCCTCCTGAGGAGGTTACGATGATAAAAACAGTGATGGAATTCAAGATTGTGTGAGATCCACACAGTGGATCTCTATGTAGAATATGAATAGAATCCAATTAAAGCAAATTTAACTAACCTTATAGCTGCAGTGAGCTTTGACGGAAGTTTCAAAGGTTGGAATATAAGACTAATGCTGAGCAGATTTTTATGGTCTAGCACAGGGGTAGGCAATTTCAGTCCTCAAGAGCCGGAGCCAGGTCAGGTTTTCAGGATATCTACAATGAATATGTATGAGATGAATTTGCATGCACTGCCTCCTTGAGGTGCAAATCTATCTCATGCATATTTATTGTGGATATCTTGAAAACCTGACCTGGCTCCGTCTCTCGAGGACTGGAATTTCCTACCCTTGGTCTAGCGCCCATAAATGCCAAAGACAGGCACCAGACTGGGTATGGACAACCAAGCATTGCTTCTGCCTGAAGAACCCCTGGACCACCAATGCTTGTACCTTATGGAGGTCAGTGGGGCCTCAGATGATGGGGTCTTGAGCTATGGGGCCTATATGGGCTATGGCGGTGGTAGGTAATTCCAGTCCTCGAGAGCCGGAGCCAGGTCAGGTTTTCAGGATATCCACAATAAATATGCAAGAGATAGATTTGCATCTCAAGGAGGCAGTGCAAGCAAATCCATCTCGTACATATTCATTGTGGATATCCTGAAAACCTGACCTGGCTCTGGCTCTCGAGGACCGGAATTGCCTACCCCTGGGCTATGGGAGGAGTGGGAAGCCAGGGGGGGATCCTGCTTTGCCAGCCCAGGATCATTGGGACACTGACTCGTAACATTATTCTTTTAAAATGGGATTCAGCAACCTGGTGGACTGAGATTCTGCAGGTTGCCGAATCTGGTGGGAAATAAAGGTGTGATAAAAGGCAATCTTATTCTGCACCTTAATAATTTCACCCCTAAATGTCAAAGGTATGTCTGGGGTTTTGTATGTTTGCCTTAGATACGATGCCACCATCGTATTCAAACTGAAACAACTGTGACAATCAATTATTACGGAAAACTATTTTGCATTTCACTTGTTCAGAACAGTGAACGAGTGTTTCAGCTCCCAAATAGTGCTGTGAAAATGCATTACAGTTGACAAATTCAGTACAAATAGCAAAAATAATAATTCCCATTTATATTAGAAAATTGGTTACTCACCTACTGATAGCAGCTGGAATGAAAATGGCTAAAAGCAACAAAATCCATTTTACCTTTTAGCACAGTTTGTCAGAATGGAAATATGGGATTGAATTTCAAAGCCCCGGGCAAGCTGGCAGCAATCTACGGTTACACAGTTGACGGTTCTTTTCTCCTTTATTTACAACTCGTTTGGTAAGCCTTCAGCAAATTATACAGGTTGTTCTAGTTGTATCTGGTTTGGCTGGGTAGGAATACTTGATGACAGTTTTGATAAGTTTGAGGCAGATGGTTCTTGACATTCTTCAGGACCTCAGTTACAAGCCAGTCAAAGAAGTCCTTTTATCTTTTGTTTATCCTTCATTTAGAAACTACTAAAGTAGATCATTAAACTTTCATATACATGTATATACTTTTTTTTTTTTTACAATGCCGATTAAGGTATACTAAAGAGCAGATGTTATGCAGCACCATTTTTAACCATTTGCATTTATCACTACAGCCGGCTTAGTGCTTGTTTCAGTAGATCAATTCACATTTCAGAGACTTCAAGGTGCCCCTTTTAGCGGCATTGCTCCATTGAATTCAGGGCCCCATTTATCAAGGGTCAGAATGACCAGCAAATTCATCACTGTATTGAAAGCTGGCACTGTACCAGTTTTATTCGTTCAGATTTCAGATCAACATTACAATCAAACCAGTGTTTGTTTGTTTTTTGTCACCATGATAAAGTGAGGATAAGCACTGTTTCCACTTTTATCTTACTTTACAGAATATTTTTATATTTGTATATCCAAATAAAATTAAATATTTCTATTTAACCCCTCCCCCTTTTCACAAAACCGCAAAAGTGTTTTTTAGTGTCGGCTGGCGACCTGAATGCTCTGCCTCTCCCGACACTCATAGCGTTCCTATGAGCGTCAAGAGAAGCGCAGAGCATTCAGCGCACAGGCCTGCACTAACAACAGCTTCTGTGGTTTTGTAAATTAAAAGAGAAAGTTTATTTGCCTTTGTTGGTATGTGGTTCTTTGTTGTTAATAAAACAGATTTAAACATTAAAAAAAAAAGAAAGAGAAAGTTCATGTTCAAAGTGATTCCTTTGTTGAGACTGGAAATATCATTTAGATCATAAGATAATTAGTGGCATCTGAATTGTAAAAACTAGTAATGGAAAAAGACACATGAACTTTTACGCTGGCTTTTACAAAACTGCGGTAGAGGTTTCTATCCCAGGCCGGCAAGGTACATGTTCCAACACTCATAAAATTCCTATGAGTATGGTAGAAAACTCTACTGTGGCCTTGTACAAGGAGCCCTTAAATAAGTACAATGAGCTAGATTTACTAAAATACTCTACTGCATTAGTGGACACTAATGCCTTTAACGTGATTTATTAGTAAATAGGTCCCATTACATAAAATTTAATCTAGTTGCTTCTTGGCCTTTTTTCTAAGATCTTATCTATTCTTATCAGTTTAATAAAATGGAACCTGTGGAAAATAATGCACATGAATGGAGTGTTTTGGCACATGATATCATGGTAGTGCCTTTTAGTAAATCTAGTTTTTAAAGAAGTTTTATTTATTATGTTATCTTTAAAACAACAGATGGGCCTTTGTCTAGTACTGGAAAAGCTATCAGTGGATGTATCTATCACCTGTAAAAAATGCATTTTATAGAAGTAATTTTACAAAACATTTTCTGAGTATAAGGTAGGTTTTACAGGCAGAAAAACATGTCTTATTTAGAACAGTGTGTGGGTATTAAGAGGAGGTGCTGAAAAGTTCTCAGCCCAACCAGCCAACTTACCTAAATTATAAGCATTATTTTGCCACTGTAGCTGTAAAGAGTATTATCTTATTTTGTTAAGTGCCAATTTGCAGAAACAAAATTCTAAGTTTTGACATTGTTTCAGACCATTGATTGAACCATATCCATGTCTTCCTCTTCTGCACTAGTCAGCACACTTACATCACTATGTACTAACCAATTAGTACATGGTTAGTGTGTGAGCCCTTACCACCTGCAAAATAGATGGTGGTTAGGGCTCATGTACTTATGACCATGTGCTAATGGGAAAATTAGCACATGGCCATTAATAGGAAAAATGGAAAATGGGGCCATTTTACTGCCATGCTAAGTGGCCTTGGATGATCTTAAAGTCTTAGAAGAACTATAGGGAATAAGAAGATTATTAATAAATTTGGGTTGACTATTTTGTCTAGTTTTAAAGATTAGTAAAATAATTTTGTATGTGATTCTGTGTTCAACTGGCAACCAATGAGCTTTATAAATGAAGGAAGTGGCATGGTCTAACTTCTTTGCATTAAATATAATCTTTACTGCCGTGTTGTGCATAATTTGGCATCTTAGTCAAAACACAGACTGTGTTGGGTCCGCACCACCCCATACATATGTGGATTTCACTTTGTGAATGTATTTTTGCAACATATGATTGATTCAATAAACGACTGCATCAGGAACATCTTTTCCACAGTTCTTTTTTTGTCCTTTAGAAAATGTTGCAACATTTCCCCTATCTCCTGGTGGAGTTTTATGCATTCCTTCTTTTTGTCAGAACACATAGCCAAGTTTGAGGATGGAAACCAATTATGGATGCCCAATTTCAGATTTCAGCACTTGTTTATTTGGGTCTGCTGATGCGGGTATATATGTCTGGAGGCCTATGATAGCAACGCTAAAGTCCCCTTTTATCAAGCCGCGTTAGGGTTTTTTATCGCTAGCCGCTGCGGTAAATGCTTAGGGAAAATGCATAGGGAAAGGTATGGCCAGTAGGAAGAAAAGAGGTATTGATGCCCCTATATAAGACTCTTGTGAGATCTCATTTAGAATATTGTGTACAATTCTGGAGACCACACCTTCAAAAAGATATAAAAAGGATGGAGTCGGGCCAGAGGAAGGCTACTAAAATGGTGCATGATCATAGTAAGGCGTATGGGGACAGACTTACAGATCTCAATCTGTATACTTTGGAGGAAAGGTGGGAGAGGGGAGATATGATAGAGACATTTAAATACCGTTGTGTTGTACATGCGCATAAGTCGAGTCTCATCCATTTGAAAGGAAGCACTGGAATGAGAGAGCATGGGATGAAATTAACAAGTGATAGGCTCTAAAGTAATCTAAGGAAATATTTTTTTTACAGAAAGGGTGGTGGATGCACCGAACAGTCTCCCAGTAGATGTGGTGGAGACAGAGACTGTCTGATTTCAAGAAAGCCTGGGATAGATACATGGGATCTCTTAGAGAGAGGAAGAGATAATGGTTACTTTGGATGGGCAGACTGGATTGGCCATTTGACCTTTATCTGCCATCATGTTTCTACGTTTCTATGTAGAATTCCTATGAGCGTTGGAGCTTTTACCACAGCGGCTGGCAATAAAAAAAACCCTAACGTGACTTGATAAAAGAGGACCTATATATGTTAGCCTTTTCTATATGATCCATACTGCCTTTAGCTCTTGGGATGTACAATTTCACCATAGAGTAGTTCCTACAAATTACCTGGTGGACATGGAGAAGTTTTCTAGTTCTTACATCTAGGTTGAGCCCTATGCATTTATTAAGACAAAATCAGGTCCTCAGCAAAGTAAATAGAGAGCTCCAATAAAAAGAGCGCTAATGAATGCCACAACCTTCAAAAGCAGGAACATGACAGAATTCTGAGTGTGTGAGAAGAGAAAGTCATTAATCATCCATATAATTAAAACTTTCAGACATATTACAGATCAAACATAATGAAATAGACGTGGTGTTCAAAAGACCAAAGCTTTTCTTTTTAACATAAAAGACTTTACTTGAGCATATTTTATAGAGTGCTTGATAGCAAGGTCTCGCAAGTTTTATTTAGACAAGAATGGTGTGTAAATTTACATAAGTATTCCATTACTTTGCTAACTGTAGCAAATTTATTTGAGCAGCTCCTGTATATATGAAAACAACAGAACCAAAAATACATCTTCCCTCCTTTTATGAAGCTGCGCTAGAGGTTTTTAGTGTGGACTGGTGAGGTAAGTGTTCCGCCGCTGGAGCATTTATCACACCGGCCTGCGCTAAAAAAATCTCTAGCGCAGCTTGATAAAAGAGGCCTTTTAGGAGTAATCTGGCTGAATGTTGATAAGAAAACATTCATTTACATTACTGAGTTCATAATTTGCTCTCATGTTTTGTTTTAGGATACCTCAGTTTTAAGAGGGTTGCCATTGTTTTTACGAGCGCACTTGTTTGCAATGTTAATGATGACAACATGCTCTCACAAACAACTCAAATACTGACTCCAAATTACAGTTTTCTGTTTTATATACTTACATGTCTGAAATGAATACGAGCATAATTCAACAGACTGCAAGTAGAAATTTGCCCATTTCGTAGTAGCAGAGTTACAAAAAAATATTTTAGTCCTATTTCTTCAGATTGTTATAAAAAATGGTGATGTCTTCATTTAAGAATGGTGATGTCTTCATCCAGTAAGGCTACTTACTGGATCAGACCACTGGTCCATCAAGCCCAGTATCCCGTCTTCACAGAAGCCAATTCAGGTTACAAATACCTGGCAAAAAACCAAATAGTGTTACATATGTTCATTTAAAAAATATACCTTTCAATATTCAAGCAATTTAACTGGGCAGAAAAGGCCCTGGCCCAGTTAAATCTATTGTGGTTGATTATCCACCAATATTTAATATCACTTAACAGGGCAATGCTGCCAAACATGTTTCAAGTGAGCTGGAGCAGGGTGTTAGAGGGGGCAGAATTGGAAAGTTATGCTGGTGGTGGCAATATTCAATGTTGTGCCTGCATAGCTGACTGAGCATGAAGGTGCATAGAAATTAGCAGTCTATATTTTCCCAATTAGATATGTGTGTGTCAGCAATGAATATTGACCAGTACCCATATAACTATCAATGTGAAGCCTGAAACTGTTCCATCTTCCTTCTCACGCCTGAACATAATCTTATTCCACCTCCCTCTCAATTCCCAAGCAAAGTCCAATCCTGCTCCTGGGCTCCCCCAAAAGCAAATTCCAATCCTTCTCCCTGTCTTTCCCCAAGTTACAGCAGCTCTCCCCTGAACCTTCCTTAATAGGCCTAGTAATCTAGTGGTGTTCAGAGCAGGAACAAACTCAACTCACTCCTATCCCTCACATCCAATGATCTCTAGTGGTAGTCTCACAGAAACATTTTGCTAGATACTGACCCCTAGCAGGAGTGCCATGAGAATATTGCTAGAGATTGCAGGGGCTATTTTCAATAGGAGTTGTGAAGGGTAGGATTGAGTTGGGTTTGCTCCTCCACTGACCACCATTAGACCACTAGGCCTGTTAAAGGTAGGCCTGTGGTGTGGGACTGCTATGATTTAGGCAGAGGGAGGAAAGGGGGTATTGAATGTTGCTCTAGGGGTGGGGAAGACTGGGAGAGGAAACTAGATTGGGAAGGAGGGGATCAGACTTTGCTTTGTATGATGGAAGGGAGAGAGAACTGTGGATTCATTTATGCAGGTCCCAACCAATATTCAGCCGAGTCCTGCATAGGTATCTTATGTCAGTCTCAGCTGCATATTGGCCAGGCATCTGTATAAGTTTTAGTTAGGGTTACCATGTGGCTCTAGAAAAAGGAGAACGGATTGGGTTTTACTTCCATTGAAAGGAACGGAAGAAAGGAGGACAGTTTGAGGCATCCATGTTTTACTTCCATTGAAAGCAATGGAAGTAATACATGGATATCTCAATCCGTCCCTCTTTTTCTGAAGCCATATGGTAACCCTAGTTTTGTAGCCAGGAAAAGTCCAATGAGACTCGGATATTCAATGTTGATGACCGGACATGGCCCAGTACTGAATATCTGGCACTAATTTAACTAGTCGGTACAAATGTAAACCAAGAAGAAGAGGCATTGACATATGATACAGTGCTATTCGGCATGTTAATGAGGGCCGAGTCCAATAACTTCATGTAATAATTGATTACTTTTTATCATGACAGGAGTTGCCATACAGCTTATTTTGAAAAATTGGAAAAATTGGGACAGATTAAACTATAGTTTTTGGTGGGAATCCTTGTTCCATACTTATAAATTTGAACGTATGAGAGCAATACAATTGGGACATTATAAGAAATTCAAGGATGTATGGGACCCATTGACAAAATTTTGTAAAGATTGATTATTGGTTTTAGCCCTTTGATTATACACTTCCAGGAGGGGAGGGGGAGGGGAATATGCCTTTAATGATTATTTGATTGTAATTTGTTGGTCTTGATCATTTGTATTATTCTTGATTGTCTTTATGCTATATGAAAGGGTAGGTGGGTGGGAAGGGATATGTTTTTATTATTTCATTATATAATTTGATGGAATTAAGTGCTGTCTATTTGTAAATTGCTTGATAATATGTTGCACTTGATGTTGGCTTTTAAAATGAATAAAGATTTTTTTTCTTTTAAATGTACATTCTCAACCAGCTCTGGTTCATGGGTTATACCAAGGGTGGGCAAACTTTTTTGACTCATGGGCCACAATGGGATTTTAAATTTGATAGAGGGGCCAGGTGACTGGAGGGGGGGGGGCGGCAGTGGGAGGGGCAATGTGGGGGGGGGGTGACTGGGGCTGCCAGCTGCTGAATCCTCGCGAATATACACATATCCTAAACATAACATATTCCACTTAATACATTCAAAATTTATTTAGATTTTTATCCCATCCTCCCACTAGCTCAGAACAGTTTATAAGTAAACATTCACAATGGAGTGAATTGGACACACAAGATTATACAGTAGATTTAAATACTTGGACATACGAGACTGTGCAGCAGTGTAAATATAGGGACTATACAACAAATTAAGAATAGTAGTTTAAATATAAGTAGTTTAGTTTAGATAAAAGTTAGTTGAGTATAGGCTGAGAGTTGACTATACAGAAATTTAGGCAGAAGATTAGAATGGAGAAAGAAGGGTAGAGGTGGGGTTTAAGGGGGTTGGGTGTAGACTGAGGGTGACCTTTAGTTGAAGAGGAGGGTTTTTACCATTTTCCGGAATGTAATTAGTGAGTTCTGTAGTCTGAGTTGAGGGGGGGAGTTGGTTCCAGAGTTGGGGAATGAAGTGGCTGTAGGAGCGTTTGCGGGTGGTTTCTGAGAGGAGGGACCTTCCAGGGGGAATGCATAGGCGTATCTCCGTTTCTGAGCGGAGGGTGCGGGTGGGGATGTAGATGGGTAGCTTGGATGGATTTTATGGGTAGCTATAGGGGGTGGTGGCATAAATTATTTTGTGTGCTATTGCCAGGGCCTTGAATGCACAGCGTTGGCTAATTGGGAGCCAGTGTTCAGCGCGGAGTGCTGGGGAGATGGGATCATGGTAGTTGAGGCTGTGTAGGAGGCAGATAGCTGCATTTTGGACCCGTTGGAGGCGCTTGAGATCTTTTTTGGTTATTCCATTAAATAGGGAGTTGCAGTAATCCATTCTGGAGAGGACATATGCGTAGAGAAGTTGGGCTAGGTCAGGTGTGGAGATGTAGGGTTTGATCCTTCTCAGTTGGCGGAGGTAGTAGAAGGAGGTAGAGACTACTTGGGATATGTGGGTGGATAGGGATAAGTGTGCATCTAAGGTTACTCCTAGGCTGCATACTTGATCTGTTACCGTTAGTAGAGTGGAGTCCCATGATAGTGTTGGGCGTGTGTATTTGGTGTTTTTGTTCCTGATCCATAAGAGTTCGGTCTTAGAGGCGTTCAGTTGTAGTTTGTTGTTTGTCATCCAGGTTTTCATGTCAGAGAGGCAGGGTTGGAGGTTAGCAATTTGGGATGATCGGTTTTCGCCTAGTGGGAGGAGCAGCTGGATGTCATCGGCATAGGAGTGGATTTTAATGTTGTACTTTTACGCTATATCAATGACAGATCTGATGTAAAGGTTGAATAGGAGGGGGGCTAGAAGGGCGCCTTGGGGAACGCCATATTTGATAGGCTTGGGGTTAGATTTGTGCGTCCCTAGTAGGACAGTTTGGGTCCTTTGGTGGAGGAACGAGGTGAACCATTGGAGGGCAGAGTCCTTGATTCCAAGGTCATAGAGTCTGGCTATGAAGAGGTGGTGGTCAACCGTGTCAAAAGCAGCACTGAGGTCAAGTAGGACTAGTAGGGCATCGCTGCTTTTGTCGAGTATTGACCAGCTGTCATCGATGATATCTAGGAGTACTGACTCTGTGCTGTGGCCTGTTCGGAAACCGGATTGAGCAGGGGATAGAGCAGTTTGTTCTTCTATGAAAGGGTGTAGTCGGCAGAGCACTATTCATTCTAGGAGTTTGGAGACAAATGGGAGGTTGGAGACCGGGCGATAGTTGCTGGGTTCGTTAGGGTCAAGGGTGGGTTTTTTTGAGGGTGGGTTTGATAATAGCTGATTTCCAACTGAGGGGAACTGTCCCTGTGGAGGGAGGTGTTAATGATGGGGAGGATGGATTTTGCCATGGCGTCTTCTGTGTACAGCAGGAGGCTGGATGGGCAGGGATCGAGGATGGTGTTGGAGGGTTTGAGTTCTCTCAAAGTTTCGAGAACCTCGTCATGGGTGGCCATATCAAATTGGGGGAGAGTGGTAGAGGATGGGGTATTTGGGTTAGGCTGGGGGTATGCAGGAGTGGAGTTGGTGTTGATGTCAAGATTATTGCGGATGGTTTGTACTTTGGACTGGAAGAAGTTCGAGAGAGTCTCACTATCAAGTTCTGTTTGGTTGGTGTGGCTTTTTCCTTGGGCGCTGGTGAAGAGTTGGTTTGTGAGGGTGAATAGTTGTTTGGATCTAGCAGGGCTAATTGTAGGAGGTGAGAGTAGTAGGCTTTCTTCGCTTCTGGGATGGCAGCTTTGTAGGTGATGGATGTGCTTTTCCAGTGGGCTTTGGTTTCTGAATTTGGGTGTTTGATCACTTTTTTCTACCTTGGTGTCTGGACATTTTGTTTTTCCATCATCTTGGTCCCAGTTTCTCTTTCTGCTTTTTATCTATCTTTTACTAATTCTCTTTCCAGTGTCTGATCATTTTTTTTCTCCTCTTTTGTTCTATTTCCTTCACTATGCTTGTCTCCAACATATTGATTTTTCCCTTTCCCATGGGTTCAACTCTTTTCCTCTTTTCCCATGGTCCAACATTTTACTCCCTCTTTTCTATTGTTGTTGTTCTTCCCTTCCCCCCTTAATGCTGAACAATGGGTTGGAGGGAAAGAGAGATGTAGGTGATTAAAATTTGGAGTCAGGATGTGGACCTGAAATAATATGGAAATTATAAGAGGTCCTATGATATGATTACCCCAAATTATGATACGCCTGTCTCTTACCACAAGTAAATCCATGGTTTATTTATTTAAGTTTTTATATACCACTTATAGCCTAAGGGGCTCATAATAAAAAAGAAAAAGTCTAAAAAGTGGCCTAAATCAGTACTTGGATGATCAAAAAGCCAGATCATCCAAGTACCGATAATCAAAACTGGTTTTAGACGTATCTAAAGCCAGCGTAGGCCTTTCCCCTGCCTCTAAATGCCTAGAGTGAAAAGAGGCATTTTTAGAGGAGGGGAAAGGGCGGGAGATGGGTGGGAAGTAGGCCGACCTAGACTTAGTCGTTCAGCAGGTATAACCAAAAGTTTTAACAGGTTGCCTAGTCGGCACTTATACGTTTTGACTTAGACCAAGTCAAAATAGGTATAAGTTCCAAAAAGGGGCCACTGAGCTGCCGCGATCAGCTCAGAGGCCCCAGCAACCTGCCCACCGCCACCGCAACAATCACGGCAGGAGAGATGCCTCATCTCCCCTTCCGCGATCCTCCTCCCAAAGTGCCACAGTTCGGGGGGGGGAGATCGCCATCATGGCAGGAGAGATAGCCAATCCCTCCTGCCGAGATACGACCCCTCACCCCCCTGATCCAATACGGGTAGGAGGGAGCTCAACCCCTCCTGCCCCAGTGACCCCCCAGACCCCTGATCCGATACAGGCAGTTGGGAGCCCAACCCCTCTTGCCCCTGTGACCCCATTCGGCAGATGGAGGGACCTGCTGGGCAGACGAGCTTGAGACCCGTCCGTCCAGCCAACTGATTTTAGGTAAGGGAGGTGTCGAGGGTGGGAAGGTGTCATGGGGTCGCAGGTTAGGGGGGACCAATCGTGGGTTCAGGGGGGACGGTTGTGGGGGGTTGCGGGGGTCACTGGAGCAGGAGGCATTGGGCTCCCTCCTGCCCATATCAGATTGGGGGGTGGGGGGTCGCAGGGGCAGGAGGAGTTGGGCTCCCTCCTATCCGTATCAGTTCGATGGAGGGGGCAGATCGCTGCAGGATGTCTGGTTTTGGGCGTTTGGGGCTTAGGCTGTTTTGGGGTTGATAATGTGTTGTAAGTGTAGACGTAGTGGTGGTATGGCCATTTAAACTGCTTAACATAGAGGTAGGCCATTCTCAAGAAAAACCTCATTTTGGACGGGGTTTTTTTGTTGTTTTTTTTGAGAATGGTCATTTTCCCTGCTTTTACTTTCAGAGTTTAGGGCCTAGGCCAAAAAGGTACTTAGATGTTGGGGTTTTTTTATTATGCCCCTCCACGTGGTTTACATTCAGGTACTCTAGCATTAGAAAAAGATAGTAGCTTATTTTGTTTTATATGGAAATAGCTAGAAGATAGACATACTTAAGCTAGCCTGAGGTAGGCCTTTAAATATATTCTTCAAGTCTCTTGGAAACATTCATATTAGACCCAATTTGCTCTATGCACTAATTTAACTAGTGACAGCATTTTAAAAATGCTGAGTATTGACTGGATAATGTGTTTATAGACTAAGGGCTCCTTTTACGAAGCTGCGTTAGGGCAATAATGCGCAGAACAGCGTGCGCTATATTGCCGCACGTGCTAGATGCTAACGCCAGCATTGAGCTGCTAGCCGCGTAGCGCGCGGTAATATCCTGCGTGCGCTAAAAACGCTAGCGCATCTTAGTAAAAGGAGCCCTAAGGCTCAGATTCTGTACACTGTGCCGGTATCAGCAACCAGCTAAACATGGCCGCTGATCCTGCTGTTGATAGAATTGCAGTTGATTTTAAACCAGGCACCTTATATGTAGGCCAGCATTTTACAGGCCTAGATTGAATGCACCTGTCTTGTGCCTATGGAAGCACCTAGGGTCGCCTAAGGATGCCTAAGGCTACTTCTGGCATAAACTATGCCCATGCCAGCCTCGGGCATCCTTAGGCATGCCTAGGTACTTCTGTACGCAAATGGCACCTTCAATGTAGGCGCTGTTTGCTGCATTGATTTTTTTAAAAAAATGTGTGTCCTGATTGGTTAGTTAAATGGCAGTAGGACGCATAACTTTGGGACACTGTTACTAAAATATGTGCCTAAGTATATGTAACTGTATGAACAAAAGGAGATGTGCTACTGACAGATAGGAGAGTTCTGTAATCAGTCCTTGAAAGTTTATGTGCTCATAAATTGCTAGAGGAATCAAGTCAAAACATGCCCCACTTATTTATCGTAGAATTGTACTGATATCAACAGAACTACTGACTTTTATACTATATTTAAATGCGTTTTTGTTGTGTTTACTAGGTAATCCTTGGGCTATATTTCTATATTTCAACATGCTATACTGTAGTCAGTAGAACCCTAGAGATCACCCTTCAGCTGTTCAATAGGCTGGAATTAGACCATCAACAATGATGGTTATTTCCTAATGTAACACATAGAAATCCATTGATTAGCAAATCGATCAAAAGTACAATCAAGGCAAAGGCTGATGTCAAGGACATTTTATTTATTTATTTATTCTTTCTCATTTAGAAATGAGGCATCGAGTAAAGGGATTCAGTTTTTATTCGTGCAAGCTATCCACTTCTGCATAAATTAGCTCTGACCAAACAGTGTCACCTAGGGCAAAACAGCATTAGTCATATTCTTTTCCTCTCGGTCTGGAAACATTCTGCCGATAACTACACTTGCTCAGTGTGAAAAAATTGAAAAGTGAACACACACAAAAATAATTCAAACTTTTGTTTCAGTTTCCTAAGGCAAATATGTTTTCCTTCAGTTCAGCATTTCTACTTTGATATTTGAAGTAATTAATTATAAGGAAGAATACACAAGTTAGAAAATATTTCTGCCTGCAATGGGAATTTTCATTCTTGAATGTCGTCTGCACTAACAGATAAAAAAAAAAAAAGCAACTGCTAACAAATCCCTATGAGTTATATTACAAGATTTGCTAGTTTTACCAAATTAATTGGTATGCTTTTTATCCTATTACATTGATTAGAGAATAAAATAAACAAAAATAGTTATACATGTGGGTTCTTGACTCAAGGCTACTATATAATTGATGTTTATCAATTGTTGTAAACAATGCAGCATCAGCACGCAGAAGAACAATGGATAAGAAATGTTATTAAATGATTCGCACTATCTTTTGGTTCTGTACACAGAGAGCAGTAAATATGCTGCTGCAAATTTACTGATAAACAAACTATAGTCGAGATGAAAGATTATATTCTAAAAGGAAACATGCATTAAAACAAAACTGCTTCCAATGATTGTGAACCAGATAAAATGTGTTTCTCAAGAAAATATATAAGCAAAATAGAGGGTCTGTTTCAAAACTTTATCTTAAATGTTTTTGGGCAAAGGGGCCCTTATACTAAGCTGTGGTAAGCACTGATGTGTGCTTGCTGCTGCTTAAAATTGCATAAAGCAGGGCACGTTGAGTCATGCCATGGTACTTGTGACAGTAGGCATCCTACCGCTATCTGGCAGCCAATCGGTAAACATTTTTTATTTTTTTTTAAGTTTCCAAGGCAGAACACCTACATTGTAGGCCTCTGTAACGCATCTACGGAGACAAGTACCCACTCTTAAGCATGCCCAAGGCAGGACATGGGTGTGTTCACCCGTAAGTGGCCTTGGGAGGGCTTAAGCATCAGTACACGTCTCTATAGATGTGAGACAGATGGCTGCTGCTTGGCTACCCCGGACATTCTCTCCAATGTCAGAATTGATGTCAGGGGGAAGGCTTGTGGGCCGCCTGGCCATTCCCTTCCCGGAGTTGCGGCAGGGGATAATTAAATGCGGATGGTAGGGGCGGCAGCAGACCAGGAGGGAGGAAGAATCTGCAGTCCTCATTGCCTATGTACCAATGTTTGTGCCCAGAGGAGGAGGCCCTCACTTCCTTCCAGCCTTTGTCCTTCCTCCCTCCTTGCCATGCCGAAGCCTGCCTTCCCCAAAACCAGGTCTCTTCTGATGGTGTGACCAAAATAAGACAGTTGTTACTTCATAATTCGAGCACATAGCCAGTTTGATCTCTTCCATAACCGATTTGTTAGTTCTTCTAGTGGTCCATGCCATGCTTCAAATTCTTCTCCAGTACCAAAGTTCAAATGAGTCAATCTTCTTTCTGTCTTGTTTCCATAGTGTCCAGCTTTTGTATCCACAATTGACCACTAAGAAAACAAGTGTGTTGACAAGTCTGATCTTCATTTGGAGTGTTATTTCCTTGACTTTGAATACTTTGTCGAGATCCTGCAATGAAGAGTGACCAAGTGCTATTCTGCAGAGTATTTCTTCCCTGCTATTTGCTTCCTGGTTACAAAAGAGCCCAGGAGATTGAAATATTTTTACAACTTCTATTCTCCCACACTTTTCTATCGCCTTTAACTTATGTGTACAGCTCCAGTATCCACTTAGGTCAAGGGTAGGGAACTCCGGTCCTCGAGAGCCATATTGCAGTCGGGTTTTCAGGATTTCCCCAATGAATATGCATGAGATCTATTTGCATGCACTGCTTTCAATGCATATTCATGGGGAAATTCTGAAAACCTGACTGGAATACGGCTCTCGAGGACCGAAGTTCCCTACCCCTGACTTAGGTCAATGAATAAATTGGGATCATCTGTAAAACTAGCAAATTCCACTAACAGCCTTAAGGCTAGATGGTAACATACTAGCAAAGAATGAGTACCAGTTTCTGGATTGCTAAGTCAGCCAATACTGTGGTAATGACACTAGGATGTTCAATCCAAAGGCATTAAATGTCTGCTCAAGGAAGACCATTGAACTTATGAGAAGTAATGAAAGGACATAGTAAATAAAGATACTCCTAAATCAAAATCAGCAGACATCCTCACTAGGCTAGAACTAACAGGGCTTTACAAATCCTCAGCAACTCATCTGTCTTACAGTTTCTCACCTCAGCTGCGACACTCAAGCTCTGCCTCCCCCATTCTCTAAAACATTTTCAACAAAAGAACTTAAAGTATCCAAACCTATGTCTGAAAGATAAGAAAATAATAGCCATAGTGGATCAGTTTTCTGTTTCCACAGTTGCCAATTCAGGTCACAAATACCTGGCAGAAATGCAAATAGCAACATTCCATACCGATCCAGGGCAAGCAGTGGCTTCTCCCATGTCTCCCCTACAGTCACCCCCTTTCCTCCTCACCTGGGGTGTTGTTCTGGGAATCTCTCAGCAGTTCCAGAATCCCCTTACACCATCATGATGGGCGGTTCCACCTTTCCACCACTGTCACATTATGTCATCATGTGATAGGGCCAGCGGTATTACCTATCACATATTCATACCCCCAGGTACCTTTGTTCTCCATGTCTCTGCTAAAACAACAAAATAAGAACATACATACAAAGTTATATAAACATACATTCATTCCTTTTTAAAATCCATGACCAGGGGCCTTTCCAATCATCCTGGTCATTCTCTGGGTCATCTCTGGACTCCCTAGTTCCCACGGGTCCTCTATGGACTCTCTAACCCAGGTACGTTAGTTAGATTGTGAGCCCACCGGGACAGAGAGGGAAAATGCTTGAGTACCTGATTGTAAAACCGCTTAGATAACCTTGATAGGCGCTATATAAAATCCTAATAAAAATCCTAATCCTCTCCTCCAGGTCTTCTCAAGTCCTTCATCTGAATCTCCATTGGCCCTTTGCAATCCTAGCACAATTTAAACCAGTGCCATTACTGGTCACTCAACAGGTTGCTACCATCCCAGCCGGTCCCTACTCCAGACGCTCCTTAGATCTTGGTCAATGCTCCCAAGGTCTCATGCTGCTTCCCACTGAGTCTTTGAACAGCTCTTGGTGCCATCACTGGTCTCTCTACCAGTCACCACTGGCCCTGCTGGTCCCACTGCTGATCAGCTGCCTGACACCCGCAGCCTTGGACTCTGCCAGGTCTTCCAGGTGCCTCTTGTGGGACCACCACCAGTCTCTCACTCCCTGGGCTCTTGTCCCCAACACCTGGATCCTTCTTCACTGATCCTACTGCCAGTCATCAAGCCTGAGCCACTTTCCAGACTCCTGGCTCCACTAAGCCCTCTTGCTACTCTTTCTACAAGTGTTTAGGTCCCCATGGACCTTCCCACCACCAGGCTTCCTTTCTTCACTACACCAATCACCCCTATTAGGACTGGTCTGCCTGATCACTCTACTCCTTCAGGGCTTACCAGGAGTTACCAGAGGCCAGTATTCCTCATCCTGAGGGTCACCCAACTGCCAAAGGAACTCCTTGCCTTCTGACTTTTTTGTGCTGGGAGCTGTTCTTGTCAGCATCGCAGTCCACTCAGGGTGAGTGGACAGCCAGCAACACTTGCAGCTCTTATGCAAATCATCTCTCCTCTCAGAATCAATGAGTTCCACTGCTCAGGCTCTCTCTGCTGGCCAGTGACAGATACTCCACCCTGTCACACTATTACAATAGCAGACTATGAATTTTTCCTCCAGGAACTTGCCCAAACGTTTCTTAAACCCAACTATGCTAACTACTGTTACCACATCCTCTGACAACAAATTCCAGAGGTTCACTATTCTTTGTGTGAAAAATATTTCCTTCTGACAAAATATAGTTAACAAATCTTAACTCACAACCAAGCCCCCAAGCAATATAACAAAATTTTGGGGCCCCTTTTCTAAACTGTGCTAAAAAGTGGCTTTAGCGCGCTTTTATGCATGTCATCTGTATGTGCTTAGACCATTTTTACTGCCAGGATAAAATGCCTACTTTTCCTATTTTTCCTATTAATGGCCACGCACTAATTTTCCCATCAGTGTGTGGCCATTAGTGTATTAGCCCCTATTGCCACCAATTGTGTAATCAGCACACAGCAATGTAGCTGCACTAACCAATTAGTACAGAATATTCTCACTTCCACCCTTAGACTCCAGCACTATTTTATTTTCAGCACAAAGGTAGCAAGTGCATATCTATAAATTATCATGGAACTTCTCAGCGCACCCTGTGGAAAGCCATTTTTGGGTTGCAGTAAGCACACACTAGTGCTTACCACAGCTTAATAAAAGGGCCTCTTAGCCAACTGAAAATGAATAACATTCCTCATCCTCACAACCTGTTCCACAACCCAGTTTACATTTTATAAAATAAATAGTAAACCAAAAAGACAAACAAAAAGATACGTAAGGAGCATGGGAGAGAAATACAATATATTGATAGAAAAGGAAACAAGGGAAAATACAAAAGGAAAAAGGGTAAAGATCTAAAATAGCCCAATCTTCATCTAGGCATAAATTTTAAAAATTCAATCTTTATCTAAAAAAGAGAAGAAAATATGTCAAAAGAATTTTAAAGAAAACAAATAAACTCTTTTTCTTATACAGGCAGTCCTGGGGTTAAGAGCAAGTAACCCGCTCTACTTTGTAACTCTCCTGGAAATGTCCAAATAACCTCTTGTGTAATCTGCTTTGAACCGCAAGGTAATGGTGGAATAAAAATCACATAATGTAATGTAATGTTTTTAAAATCGTTCTTAAGTTGAATTTGTATGTAATTCGGATCCTGTACAGTACACAGTCTATAAAAACATTAAACATTAAAGAAACAGTTCTCAAAAAATAAAGTACTGTAGTTTAAATAGAAAGAAAAGATAGGTGGTTTGCACTTATTTTTGTTCTTCATCAGTCCCACTGTTCCCTCTCCACTACCACATCCAACATTTCTTCCTCTCATCTCTCTCTTCCCCAAGCATCTGTACCTTATGCGTCTCCCACCACCATGTTCAATATTCTTTCTCCCTCTCTATGTCCAACAATTCATCTGCTTTCTTCATTTCCCCATGTGCACCATCTCTCTTTCCCTTTCACTCAGACACCCATGCCCAACAATTCTCCATCTCTATTCCCTCTGCACCCCATATCTCTTTCCCTCACTTCCTCCATTCTTCCATCCTTTGTCCCAAGTTTATGCTCCACTCCCTCCCTCCATTCTGTGTCCCATGTTCATGCTCCCTTCCTCCTTTCTTCCATCCTTTGTCTGAAGTTTTTGCCCCCTCCCTTCCTTCTGTGTCCCAATGCGAACCTGTTTCTCCCTTTCTATGCCAATGCAGTCCTTCTTCATGCCTCCTGTGTTTACCTCCTCTGGCTGGCTCCCTTCTCCCAGCCATACTTCTGTTGGCAGCCGCAAGCGATGGCTTCTGCACGCGGTCTGCTAGTCTTCATGAAGCTGTGATCAGCGACTCCTCCATGTGGTCCACTGCAGTCCACTGACTTGTTACCATGTCTGCATCAGAGGGAAGACTTCCAGGTCAGCAGGCCACATGCACGAGCCACCGATTGCACCTTTGCAAAGACCAGGTAACCACGAACTGGAGTTGCAGCTTGGAGCTTTGCCAACAGAAGTACAGCTGGGAGGAGGGAGCCAGCCAGAGGAGGTAAACACCCATGGGAGGCACAAATTTGGGATGCGGAATGGAGAGGAACGATGAGGGACATGTTAGAACATAGAAGGGAAGAGGAGGGTCACGTATGGATAGAAGGGAGGAAGAAGGGGCGCAATGGCACAGGAAGGGAGAGTCAGTACCCCAGTCCGTAAGTACAAGTTCAATGTAGGTCAAGTGTTCTTAAACCAGGGACTGCCTGTATTTCATAAGCCTTTTTAAAAAGGAAGGTTTTAAGGCTAGATTTAAATCTAGCAAATAGCAAAATAAAGACTGACTCACTCAGTAAAGCCAACATATGAGAAGGACAAGCGCTACTGTCTCAAAGCTCAGAGACTTGTAACTCTGAAGAGGGGAAGATAATCCTCTCTTAGAAAAAGAGTTTTGCATCCAATCATAGCTAGAAATGCAGTGAGGGCAAGTCCAACTCAAGAAGGCAACTGTTTATAATGCTTTCAATGATAATATGTTGATTCATTTTTGAAAAAAGTACAATAGGAGATTGCATTCAGGTTGTACAGAAAGTGAACTTATCTTGTAAGCATAAAGCTATATTCAGGGTCCCGACGCGGCCCCGTTTCGGCGTCTGCTTCAGGAGACCCCGCCACACACACAAAATGCTTGCAAAAGAATCACACTAATAAAGGTGTTCAAACTGTGGTCGGTCAAACAATAGAAAAATTCTGTGCAACACATTCTGTGCACAGAATTTTTCTATTGTTTGACCGACCACAGTTTGAACACCTTTATTAGTGTGATTCTTTTGCAAGCATTTTGTGTGTGTGGCGGGGTCTCCTGAAGCAGACGCCGAAACGGGGCCGCGTCGGGACCCTGAATATAGCTTTATGCTTACAAGATAAGTTCACTTTCTGTACAACCTGAATGCAATCTCCTATTGTACTTTTTTCAAAAATGAATCAACATATTATCATTGAAAGCATTATAAACAGTTGCCTTCTTGAGTTGGACTTGCCCTCACTGCATTTCTAGCTATGATTGGATGCAAAACTCTTTTTCTAAGAGAGGATTATCTTCCCCTCTTCAGAGTTACAAGTCTCTGAGCTTTGAGACAGTAGCGCTTGTCCTTCTCATATGTTGGCTTTACTGAGTGAGTCAGTCTTTATTTTGCTATTTAACGTTTTTTCTGACTCTGGCTGATACATTGTCCCTGCTGTTGTGGAAACATAGATTTAAATCTAGCCAAAGAAGTTTCATAACAAAGATATGAAAGGTATCACCTTATATCCTTTGTTTTTTGTTTTATTTGTTTATATTAGCATAACAAAGATAGGAAGGGAGAGTATTCCAAAATGTAGGAGCTCTCACCAAAAATATAGATTTACGAGTAAAATGACAAACTGAAGGGACAGTAAGGAGATTTTGTTGACTAGAATGCAATGTTCCTGAGGGATTGAATGAAAGGAGTAGTCTGTCTAGATACGCCATCAAAAAATAATTGGGAGTCAACCTTTAATCTCAACAATAGAAAAGATTCAGAATACAATGGCAATAATCTAAGGGCCCCTTTCACAAAGTTGTAGTAGAAATTCTCTCACAGCAAATGCACCGAAGCCCATAGGAATTGAATGGGCTTTGGCGCATTTGCTACAGAAGAGCCAATACCATGGCTTTGTTAAAAGGGGCACCATATGTGGACTCAATATCTGCTTTTGTATTTAAAGCACCCTTTCCACAAGATCACAACATAGGTGCCTGATCAAATGAGGCAGACAGCATTGAACAAGTATCAGGGTCAATAAATGCATTCACACTTGCCCCATCAGTTGTTGCAAGTGATAAAACGGGCCTTGTGTATTTGGACAGCTATCTTCTTTACTACATTTGGGTGGCCAGAAATTTCAATCCAGAAGCTGACTATCAACTGACTATCAAGACAGGGTTAGAATCAGGTCCAAACCAAAATTGTAAACTTTACTTGCTGGGCATTATTCAAGACAGGTTTGGAAACCACTGCATTAAAGCACAATACACTCAGTCTAAACATTTTTCTCTTTCATGCTATTCAGTTCTATTAATTGTTCTTCTAATCCAGCATCTTGTCCTATTTATAGGCATAAAAATGATAGCATAAATATTATAGCCATCAACATAATGGAGCATGAGGTTCTCTGATAGTGTTTGAAATTGTCAAGTACTATGGCATGTGTTCATAACATGACTTTAAAAAGCTATTCTAGGCAGAAATGATTTAGAAAGCAACTTACCAAGAAAACTAAAGCTGTTCTAATAAAACAAATATTTCACAGTTCACTTAATCAAAGATATTAAAAAGAATTGCCAGTACTCAGGTACGTGACCTGAACTGTGGAAGTCTATTACTTTTTCTATAGCTTTTAAGAGATTAGGATGTTTAGTGTAATACAAACTCTTCATAAGCATGATTTCCTTTAACCCAATCATCCAAATCCCAGGACAATTTGATTTTTTTTTTTAAACCTGTTAATGATAAAACAGAATGCACAATAAATCACTTTTTGGGGCCTTTGTCTTTTAAAATGATGCCTCCTGTTCAAAAGTCACAAAAAGAAATGGATTTCTTGAAAATTATGTGCAGGTGTTCCCAAGATCCCTATAAATAGTTCAAATGCAATCTCCGACTCTTACATAGAGTATTCATTTTAGGGAGACCTGTTTAAACTTCAATATAAATTCAAGACAAAAGATACCATATTTCATTTTTATCAACTTATTCTATATTATTTAGTCTCTTTAAGAGCAATAGATGTTCCAGACATCAGAAATATATGGAGCATATTGTGTTTCTTAGAGGGTTTGACACTATGCCAGGCTGGAAAAACTGCCTTAGAGAAAATACAGTTGTTCAAATATTCAACTGAATTAAAAATGTCATAACAGAAGTAAATTTTGAGGAGGCATTCAATTATTTAAATATTAGCTATGAAATTATTTTTCTGATAAACTACAGATAACTTTAAGCACAATATGCACACTGCCCTCAAAGCATAGCGTTTCCTAACTTGGTTGTGTAGAGTGAAATCTTGTAAGCCAGTCAAAAATAGTGATTTACAATTCCTTAAAGTTAGATATCTTTGTCAGAATAAAATAAAACAAAGTAAAGCATGCAGGAGCATAAAATGAACATCATCAATTGCCCTGTAACTTGCAATAATATTTTATCTAAAGATGTTGTTGATAAAAGAGAATAACCACAGCATAGAGTTAACCTGCAGCTTGAGGCTACCTGTAGCTTATGGCTACTTGTATAATGATATTGCATTGTTTGATATCAGTTAAGTAACAGTATTTATGTTAAAGGTTCTTCAACAATATTTCTTGGAGCATTTTACAAAAAAGGAACTGCAGCCAAAATTGTCTTTATTCTGGATTGACTTCTTCTTGTTTGTAGATATGTCATAATCCTTTAGATATATATGACTCCTAATACGGGCGATCACACCAAAATATGGCACTATGTTGGATTCTTCTTTTGAATTATTGCTATTTGGAGACCTATCATAGCCTATTTAGGTCTATTTAGAAATCCTAACATGGAAACCAGTACTCTTGTGCCTGCCTTGATGAGTCACTTAAGAAACAAGTGCATTTTTTATTAGGTTTTGGATGGATATTCCAAAATTGTTTCAGTTGAAAGGTTACAAGAGGGTGCTGAAAAGTTCTCTGCTCAACCAAAAAGAGAATGGCGTGGATATGGTTCCATCAACGATATGAAACAATGTCAAAATATGGAATTTCATTTCTACAATTGGCCAGAGTGGCAAAATAATGCTCAGAATTTAGGAACTTGGTTGGTTGGGCTGAGAACTTTTCAGCACCACCTCATAATTTGGTCCCATTATATTTCCTAATGATAATTTGGCATTATTGGATCTATCAATGAGCAGCCATTTTTTCACATATGACCCTGCTTTAAAATCCCTACTGTCTTAAACAAATGAGGACCCACGATGAGTTGTTGCATATGGCCCCACATCATCCCATGTCCCCAAAGGCTATCCATGTACAGTAATTTGGTAAATGCTTGTTCCCAATATTCAGTCTGAGGGGATCCATAGTCTTTTGTTTTGATTCTGGCAGATACAGTTGTTTCATAAGCAGATACTCAATACTGAGTCATATCTAGACATGAAAATCCAGCTACAACATAGTTGCCACCATTTATCTAAGTACACCAGTGGTATTCGGACCAGTACTCGGTTACTTCAGTAAAACTATTTTACTAAAAGTGAAATAAAAGCCCAGAAAGACAAATATAAAACAAGTGAAAAATAGTAGTTCACCTCTTCCTTTTCTACCCCAGCTCCCCCCCCAAAAAAAAAAAGCAACACCAACAACAGCAAAAGAAACTGTGAGAAATTTTTCTCACTAAAAGAAAGCTTTTAGTGAGAAAAATAACTCATTGTTCTGAAGCAAAATGGAATCTTCAATTATAAAGTCACATTTGCTAAACCATCTCATTTCCAGAGTCCTCCATAAATATGATATTGCACAGGTGTTTGTAATTTTCTGCTCCACCTGGATTTGTACAGCTCTGTTTTTTTAAGTAGCTTGATGCCTGCTCAATTATCTTCTTTAAAAATTAAATTATGCACTTTTAGGAAGCACATTTTTAAAATCATGCAACATTTTCCTTGCTTTATACAATATTATAAAATGCATCGGTTTAAAATTCAAAACATGATAAATGTGAAACAATTTTCACATTCACATACTGTTGGTAATGGCTTAATACTGAGCAGTCATTCTGATGGGAAACTCCTTGGTTATCATATGAAACACCATTTCATTAAAGTTATCTCTCTGCTGTTTCATCTATCTTCATAATCATGCATTTTTTTAAGATTACATGAAAAATATTATAAATATACAAATATGGAACATAAATGTACAAAATATGCCATCATGGGTCAGACCAAAGAATCACTAAGCTCAGCATCCTGTCTCCGACAATGAACATTCAAGGTCCCTGGGGTGTACTTGGCAAATATGAAAGAACAGATCTGCTTTTTATTGCTCACTCCCAGAAATAAGTGGTAGAGTTCCCCAAGTTTGTCTGATTAATAACTATTTATGGGTTTCACTTCTTGGAACTTGTTCAAATTTTTTCTAAATTAGACATCTTGGCCATATCCTCTAACAACAGTGTCCATCTATATTTCAAATATTTAAATGTTTGTACCATCCCTCCTTTCCTCTATTCTAGAGTATAAAAATTCAGGGCTTCAAATCTCTTTTTCAAATGTTTTTTGGTGCAAAGCCCATACCATTTTTGTCCCTGTTCTCTGAACCGCTTCAAGTCATGGAAAGACCAACAAAGGAGCATGCCACACCAAAAATAATGGTATTTAAGAATAGACTTATTATCATTTAAAGCTGTGCCACAATGACATCCAGAATGCACCACAAGTGGCATCTCATCTACAGTAATGTATATGTTAGAATAGAATACCTCTTGCCCTGAACACATTCAGTGTTTCCTATAGTTACTACATATTAAAAACAAGTGGAGGGGCATTTTCAAAAAAAACATCTAAGTCCAACTTGGATGTTTCCAACTGAATGTCCAAAGTTGGAGAAACAAAAAAGGCCATTTTGGAATGACAAACTTTGAAACATCCAAATATAATTTTTTTGTTTAATCATCTACTTAGACATCTTGGCCACTGAGGCATCTAACTTTATACCCCATTTTCAATCAGAAAAACATCCATGCTGAAAATGTCCTATTCCTGACCATTTGATGTAGATGGGACCAGCATAGTAATGGACTGGCCACATAGACATCCTGACAGAGCAATGGGGCACCTTAGACGGCACTGCTGTGAACTTCACATAAAGGGTGTCAGCTGTATATCTCACCATAACCTCCTTATAATTTATGGTGAACCCCCCCCTCAACCCTCCAACAAAAAAACCTACTATACCCTTCTGTACTACCACAATAGCACTTATGGCTACAGGTGGCACCTATATGGCAGAATAGTAGGTTTTGGTTGGGATCACATGTTCTACCATAAATGTAGTGGTTACAGTGGCTTATGGGCATAGGTTCTCCTCTCTATGGTTCACTAGCCCACCCACCAGGCTACTTAAGACACCTGTGAGCAGCTCTATTAGGCTTCCCCATATCAGATGCTACTGTTTTAGACAGGTATGTGCCTTTTTGTTCTCATATTTGTGTGGTAGAAGGGGTCAGTAGGGAAATGCGGGGTGTCTTACCTTGATGCATGCAGTGATCATCTTGTTAGTTTGGGCACCTTTGTGGCACTTAGACACTTCTACAAAAACAGTTCTAATTCCATACATCTAAGATCCATCCAGGATGTCTTGCAAAATGTTTGATTATCGCTGGAAGACATCCATGTCTAACACACCCTTGGGAATGCCCGTAGCATGCCTCCACCACGCCCATATCATACTCAGAATATACAGAGGCTGGAACATCTCACTAGATGTACAGAAATATGGTTTGATTATCAGCTCTTGTCATCCTGATGATTAGGTCATCCAAGTGCCAATTTAGGATGCTTTTTGGGTGTCTATGTTTTCTGATTATGAGCCTGATTGCCTCAAAACTAAGTGGATGGCAAAATGTTGGTCCAAGTTCTGCCGTGATTGTAATACCTGGAGCCACATTGGGCAGGAAGAGAGGGTACAGCTTCTACCCTGGGCCACTATGCCACCATGGAGAACCCCTGGGTAAGAAACATCCAAGTTTCTTGATCATCCAAGTACCCATTTAGGCCACTTTTTAGACATTTTTTTCTTTGAATATGAGCCCCATAGCTTTTGTGCTTGGTTATTCTTGTCTTTGACTTTATTTTTGTTTTGTCCAGATACATTAAGGCACAGATTTTCAAAACATATGGGCATCTTAAAATGTCCAAATGAAATTCCATGTGCTTAAAATGTTCAAATCCCAGAAAAGATATCTCCAACACTGCAGTATGTCCAAATAGAAAGGGAATATGTTGAGGGAGTTTTTGGGTTGGGACTAGAGAGGACTCAAAATCAGGATGTCCAAAAGTAATTATCGAATGAGAAGAAATGTCCAAGTCTAAAAAAGAGAGTTGTCCTAAATTAGACTTGTTTCAATCACTTCTAGAGTACAGCAAGGTAACCACTGGAGAGATAAAGGCATGACACTTCCTTAATCCACCGATGATTGCTCTCTTCCTCCCTCTCCCCTAAAATTGAAACTAAAAGGAGATATCAGACTTTATGACAGCCTTTAGTATTATGGGCATTCTTACAAAAGCAAAACACAAATCTAAGGAATAGCCTAATGGTTAACAGGGTTACCATATGACTCCAGAAAAAAAGAGGATGAATTGAGACATCCGGGGGTTTTTTTCCATTGAAAGTAATGGAAGTAAAACCCAGATGTCTCAATCTGTCCTCCTTTTTCTAAGTCATATGGTAACCCTAATGGTTAGTGTATTGGGCTGTGAACCAAGGGACACAGGTTCCAGTTCTACTTTTTTATTTTTATTGTGAGCCCTCCAGGAACAAAACAATACTTTCTGTACCTAAATACAAGCCACTTGAAATATAAGCCACTAGGCATAATGAGTTGTATGAGAAGAGAGAAGGACAGATCCCAAGACAAGTTTACTTCTGTTAGCAGAGACCCTAGCCCTGACCTTTCACCAACAACAGATTAAGGGCCCTTTTAACATAGCTGCAATAGCAAGTCCCTATGTGGCAAATGCATCAAAACCCATAGGAACTGAATGGGCTATGTCGCATTTGCCGCATAGAAATCACTACCATGGCTTTATAAAAGGGGCCCTAAGTGTAGCCATGCATTAAAAAAGGAAAGAAGGCATCTCATTATTCATACTTAATTGCATTTTTATCTGTTGCTTATGCAAATAGATACCATCATGTATCCTCAAGATTAAAAAATGTCATCTATTTATGAGGTTCTTTAAAAGGATTCAGCACTCATATTTTCACGGGGAGTGGTTGGGGCAAAAGAAGTAGTAAGAGGGCGTGGTAGTCAGGCAACAGGGTAATTATGTGGAAGAGTGATGTAATTTGCTTTTGAGATATTCAATTAATAGTGTTTTAAAAAAAACAAAAGTGCTGAAACATTTTGAAGATCCCTTATAAATTGATAACAAAAATGGGCAAAAAAGAAGTGATGAAAAAATATGTGAAAACCCAACTCATATTTGATCATAAATAAATATTTTTGTCGTCAATCAGGAGGAAGTTCAGAACACAAATGAGCAATATCATCCAGTGGTGCCAGGACAGAACTGCAGTCCCACAGCTCAAAATTTGAATGTAAAGTTCTTAGAATGTGTAGCCTCTCCTGCATGTGGAAGTTTCCTTAGCTACTCAGTTTTGTATCCTCCCTTCTGCCAAATGGATACATGACAAAACTCTTCCAACAAAATGTATTCTTCAGTTATTTTTATTTCCAAATAGAGTATACCATTGAAGTTCACTGAGATTTATCTGTACTCCAGGTACTTCAACTAAAAATGTTATCTTCTCAATGTTGCCATCTCGATGTGGGAACATTTACTTGAGAGCCTTCTTTCATTCTTCTTAAGCTATAGGGAAAACTATATAATCTGTACGGTATTTTTCATTGCCCATCAATAGTAAGGGAAAGGGAATGGGGACTTGTATACTGCCTTTTTGTCTCTTGGGCATTTTAAAGCAGTGGGCACTGGAGGATTAAGTAACTTATCCAGGAACACAGGAAGCAGCACCAGGATTTGATCTCACAGCCACTGGGTACAGAGGCAGCAGCTCAACCAGTGAGCCACAACCACAGAAATCAAATAGCTCTGTGGTCACTGGAACCACCTTCATAACTTTCTTTCTGCACTGGTAGTATACCATCAAGAACACCATCTCAGGTGGATACCACCCACCTGCTCAGAGATTTGTGAGGTCTGGATGCATAACATAGAGTCTACTCATTATTCTGTGTATCTGGAGGTTCTCAGCTCATTTGAAGTTTCCTTGCATAAGGTGCTATGAGGCTTCAAAAGATGACTTTCTACTGTGAAATCATTTTCCTGATCATGGGCAACATATCCTTCCATATCTTCACAGAGATCATCTTATTTATGCATTAACATCCTTCTGTGCAGAGGTCTAGGCCTATGCTCAGTTTCTGCAGCCTGTGCAGTTGGCAGACCAATAGAGTTGCTTCCTTCTGTGTGCAGCACCAGCGATTTATACACAGTCATTCTGTACAGATGATCTTCTTGTAGGACATGTTGGATCACTATGGAACAGATTTCTTAAAAGGAGAACCCTTTTCTAGTTAAGAGTGAAATCATGACCACTTAAGCAGTCATACAAAGTCTTCTTTTATTCAGAAGCTGGATTACTGGTTTTGCTACCATGCCTGTTCACATCAGTCAGTTATTAGCTGTATACTAATCTTGTGGCTTTGGTTCTTGCTATTGCAGTCTGTTAGTAGTCAATCACTTTATTTACTGTAAGAACTTCTCTTGATAACAAATTTGTGTTCTTGATTTAAATTGTGTTTTATTCATTCCATGCAAACTGATGTGTCCCATCATATGAATGGGTTCCCTGACTTACACAATGAATGTTGCAGTGTCAAAGATAGCCAAATTGTGTGAAATAAATACAATCTTCCAACTAAGCTTGAATGTTTTAGCTTTTGTTTTAGCTTTTTTGGGGGGAGGGGAAGGGGTTACTTTGTAAGTTTTGTACCTTTTACTATTATTATCAGAACTCATATAAATATCATTGTACAAGAAATATGGAAACAGAGAGAGCAGGATCATCAGCAATCAAATGAATATAATATACTCTCCACAGGATGCACAAAGGATATATTCTCATATTTACTTCTCAGATATTTCATTCATTAAAAAGTTATTTTTTCAACTGTCTCACCTTATTGTTCTACAGATGATCATAATGTTATTATCTTTTTATCTAATGTTTTCATGCCTTAGTAAAGTAAGGGAATGATGCTTCCTCTCTTTTGTTTGAAGCTCTATTCCATGAAACAATCCTCATGAAAATGCCTTCCAAACTCTGGGCTGTACATAGGCTCTTGTTTCTTGTTTAGAAAGAACTAAATAATTTTGAAAAAATGACTCAGCTTTTAATCACATTCCATCCTCATAGAAATGCTATGCCATTTGCAAAACAACTCTAGTGAAATAATTTTCTTCTCTCAGACCCAGATTCTAAAAATGGCTCTGGTAGGAAGTCGCTGGTAGGCGCTGTACCAGTGCCTAAGTTAATTGTTTTAATAGGCTATTAATGGTATGGTAATTAGCCATGCTATTAAAAAAAACCAATTAAATACAAATTTTTTTAAAAAAGTAGGAGCCACGGTGCCAGAATCGTGTCTATGCAGTTGCCTAGTGGCACTGAACATCAAAAGAGGCATGGTTATGTGCAGGGTTGATATTCAGGTACTGTAGGTGCCATAAATATAGGTATTTAAAACCCTGGCCTATATTTCTGATGCCTACCTTTGACACAGGCTTAGATTCTGAAAACGGCGCCACAATCTGAGTGACACGTGAACTGCACTGTTTTTTTCAGGTGCCTGCTGATTACTGAACTGCTTTTAGAATATGGGCCTCAATTTTGAATTAAATTCTGGAATTCATTGCCACAGAATATGGCAAAAACAGTTAGTTTAGCAGGATTTTTAAAAGGTTTGGATAATTTCTTAAAAGGAAAGCCCATAAGCCATTATCAAGGTGGACTTGGGAAAATTCACTGCTTATCTCTTGGACAAGCAGCAAAAGAAATCCTTTTTACTCTTATGGGATCTTGCCAAGCACTTGTAACCTGGATTGGTCACCGTTGGAAACAGGATACTGGGTTTGATGGACTTTCGGTCTGTCCCAGAACAGCAACTCATATTGTTATGGCATATTTTTTAACTATAATACTGCTATAAACTAGTAGATATTCCTATCGGCTCCAATGTAAAGTTTCATCAGATTAAAACTAATGCACCAAGAGTGGCCCTACTGAAATTTATTTCATGCAAAGCAGCTTCATTGTCCTCTTTTCATATGTAGCCTTTAGAACGCACTGTTACTTGAACCAAGCTTCAGTACAGCATATTGCCTTTGATCAAGCGATGCTAATCACTCTGCCCATTTTAGCTGATAACTCTTACATTCTAATAGTATGGACAGCTCTTCAATCTGAAGGACTTCAACAAAATTGGACAACCCTAAGCTTGAGAATCACCCACTTGTGTGCCCGATTCAATCCTGCTTATTGATGGAAAAAGTAATGTTGCTTACCTGTTACAGGTGTTTCTTGTAGGCAGCAAGATTGATAAGGCATACAAAATTTCCCATCTCTCCTAGAGTTACCTGAATGGTTGAGTTTTGGAATGAATCCTTCCTTTACAAAATCGTAGCGCATTGGTAACAGCTCCGATGCTCATAGAATTCCTATAAGCTTTGGAGCTGTTACCACTGCAGCTGGAGCTAAAAACTGTGCTATGGTTTTGAAAAGGTCGGGGGTAAAGTGAGGAGAGCACTATGGCCAAGAAGGGCCACACATGTTCAGAACTTTACACTGAGTTCTCGGTTTTTGGAGAGCAGTTCAATGACGATGCCATCAGATGGCATCACCCTCAATTCCAGCTTAGCTTATCAATCCTCCTGTCCAAAGAAAGCAGCTGTTACAGGTGAACAACATAACTACACATGGTTAGGGAAATGGTGAAAAGAACAGTATTTTGTAGTGAGTATTATACAGTATGTACTGTAGACCAAAGAATGAGAAGGTAATATTTTCTTCAGAAATTTGCCTTAATACTATATTTTGACTTCTGTGGGCACATTCACCATCACCATTTGATGAAAAACATATTGCTGCATCAAATCACATGTAGAATTCTCCATAGACAGAGCTTTTACATATGAAAATTAATATCAAAATGACTTTGTGGTGTCAAAACATTGTTTTACTATTGGACTGTGAACTACACTAAGCAATCTTGTTGCTCGGAGAGTGATATACTGTATATAAATGAGAAAGAAATGAAACGTATGAAAATTGAATAACAATAGAAAAATAAATTGCCTGCCATTTATGATTAATTAAACCAATTAATCCAGAAAGAAGACTGGGTCTTCCCTAAAATCCATGAAAATGAAATTACCAAGTTAAAGGACCATCAATAGAGATTTAAGTGTAAAGAAATGTCCGACAACACTTGCTGAAGAGCAAACACCAATTTACTAAAGTTAGTTGCCCTCCTTTGCCTGATACAGGGAAATTTTTAATAACAAAGAAGATCTCAAAGGTCGGTAATTTCACACATGAACTTGCAAGGTAATTTGTTATGCAATGTTGACTTTTTTTCAGAAGTTAGAATTTAAAGTTGTAGGGAAGGTTTAGTGGCAGTGCAAGCTGACATTTGAGATTTATTACTGGGTGCTGCCTTATTGCCTCAGTGCAGGTTAGGAGGAGGATAACTAAACTATACAAGCCTATGGGGTTCATAATCAAAAGAAAAAAATGTCTAAAAAGTGTCCTAAATGGCTACTTGGACGATCAAAAAGCCTGATCGTCCAAGTACCCATAATCAAAGCTGGTTTTAGACATATCTAAAATAGCTTAGGCCTTTCCCCTGCAACTAAACGCACAGAGAGAAAAGAGTTGTATTTAGAGGAGGGGAAAGGGCGGGAGGTGGGCCGACCTACACCTAGGCGTGCAGCAAGTATAACCAAAACCTTAGGCAGGTTGCCTAGTCGGCACTTATACGTTTTGACTTAGACGAAGTCAAAACAGGTCTAAGTGCCGAAAAAGGGGCCACTGAGCTGATCATGGCTGCTGCGATCAGCTCAGCGGCCCCAGCAACCTGCCTACCCCCTACAGCAATGATCGTGGCAGGAGAGATGCCTCATCTCCCCTACCGCAATGCCATCACTCCTCTACCCGAACTGCTGTGACCCGCGGCAGGAGATATACCCCATCTCTCCTGCCGCGGGTCACGGCAATTCGGGTAGAGGAGTGATGGCATCGCGGTAGAGGAGATGAGGCATCTCTCCTGCTATGATACATAACCCCCCACACACAACATCGGGGCAAGAGGGAGCCCAAGCCCTCTTGCCCCGCGGCACCCCGACATTCCCGGATAACATCGGGGCAAGAGGGAGCCCAAGCCCTCCTGCCCCGGACACCCGCGGCACCCTCCAATTATGATCAGGCCAGGAGGGAGCCCTACCCCCCACCCCCCACTACAATACGGACAGGAAAGATCCCAGGCCCTCCTGGCCTCAACACAACCTCCCCCCAGCGGCCGCACCCCCGAACCCCCGATTGGCCCCCCCGCCGACCTGCGACCCCTCACCGACCCCATGACCCCCCCACCCCCAATCCCACCTCCCATACCTGTAAAATGTTAGACAGACGGACGGGTGCCAAACCCGCCCGTCCGGCAGGCCAGCCGGCTGCAGAATGGGGCCGGATTGGCCCAGGCGTCTGAAACCCCGCCCACAAGTGGGGCCTAAGGCACCTGGGCCAACCAGAATAGGCCTGGGAGTCTTAGGCTCCCTCTTGCCCCGATGTCGTCGGGGAATGTCAGGGTGCCGTGGGGCAAGAGGGCTTGGGCTCCCTCTTGCCCCGATGTTGTGTGTGGGGGGGGTTGGTGTGGATTCTGTAACCGGTGTTGTTTTTGACAGAAACCGGTTACAGAATCCAGCTTTTAGGCGAAGAACTGGCTCCTCCTTTGCCTAAAAGCCCTTGTGTTGGATGTTTGGGGCTTAGGCGTTTTTTGGTTCATTATGGGGTATAAGTGTAGACGTAGTGGTGGTCTGGGCATTTAAACAGCTGAATGTAGAGGCAGGCCATTATAAAAAAAAAAACTCCTTTTGGATGTTTTTTTTTTATTATGGACATTTTTCCTGCTTCTACTTTCAACGTTTAAGGCCTTAGGCCAAAAGTGGACAGACATTTTTTTTTATTATGCTCCTCCACGTGTTCAGGTATGCTATAAGAACAAAAATGATCTGTATGCAAATTGGAATAATGATAAGGTAAGAATAAAAAGTCAATGGATAGAAAAGACTAAAGAAAAGCAACAAATGCATGTTAGACATTTTTTTTTAGAAGTACTAAAAGCATTTTATCCAGCAAATATGCAAGTATATAAGAATTAGTACAACAGAATTAAGATAGTTATTTGTTTGAAAAGCTAGCGAGATGGAGAGGAGTGATTCCCAGACATTGCATTGCTAAATATTTTGCTCTCTTATGAACTGAAAAGATTAGATTGTGGAAGGAGATTAATGAATCAAATGTAGGGGGAGTATTAAAAAGGAATAGCAGAGAAGATAGAAAGAGAGAGAGTATGTTTTCTAGTACTTTTGATGAGGTATTGGTGGAGGATGGAAGAAGTGTGTTGAGGGGACTGAAGGATACTTCAAATTGTTTTGAGCTATACCCTTCTTATTTAGTAGTACCAGGAAAGAGGGAACCAAAAGTGCAGTGAACAAAGCACAGAAAAAAAAAAGCACAATAGCCTTCAAGAAGGTGGTGTGGTGTGGAGGAACTGATTTTATTGAAGGACCTGACACAGGCCACGTTTCAGGAATGTACCTACAGGGGATGCTGAAAGGTTCTCAGCCCAACCAACCAATTTCCTAAATTCTGAGCATTATTTTAGCTGAAAAGAATGTAACCTTATTTTGTTAAGTGCTAATTTGCAGAAAAAAAATTCTGTGTTTTGGCATTGTTTCAGATCATTGACTGAACCATATCCATGTCATTTTCTCCTTGGTTGGGCTAAGAACTTTTCAGTACCCCCTCGTACATCAGGGGGTATCTTTGTAAATATTCCAATACATGTGAAATTGTTGAAAATACGCTGAGTTTTACTAAACCGCAGAAGAGCGTCTTATCATGGGTCGCCAAGGTAAAATGTTCTAATGCTCATAGGAATTGAATAAGCATCGGAGCATTTACCTCACCAGTCCTCTTCCACGGTTTAGTGAAGGAGCACTTAGTCAGGTGATACAGCAGATGTGTTTAGGAACTAGCAGCAATCTTGCAAGGAAGAAAGTGAGGGCTTTCATTAATGTCAAGAAGGGTTCAGATTAGGCTCCGCTTTTTTTTTTTGAGGGGGGGGGCATTATCAAAATATCAGATAAACTTATAGGGTGTCTAGCTAAATGTGATTGTTATCTAATTTTACTGAGGTGGTGTAAGAAGGTAGAGTTTACCCAGGCTGCATTGCATAGGATCAACTCTTTTATTAGGTAAAGAGAGATTTTTCAAATAAAGTAAGAGGAAGATTTTGCTTTTTAATTATTTGAGTGTGGGGTATCCCTGAGGCTCATTTCTGTATCCCTCACTATTCATTAATTTTCTATGCTCATTAAAAGCACTTATACAGATTTTAAGAATGATTCAAGTATGAATTCCAAGAGGGAGGGATTTAAGAACTAGGAGAAAGATATTAATAGAGCCTTGGAAATTATTGTACAGTGAGAGGAAGATAATGAATTAGTATGGAATAGTGATAAAGTGAAACTGGTATGGATTTTAGGAATGGGTAATGTTGTACCACCCCTACAATAGAAGATGAAGGAGGGGAGAAGTGAAAAAAGCTGAGTATGTGAGGGATCTGGGAGTACCTTTTGATGGATTTTTAATCTTTGTTTTCAAGATTTTAATAATTTAAAACACGTTCCTGAATCGTAGGAAAATGAGCTTAAAGGTGGTTTTTTTCCTATTAATTGTTGCTTAAGTTGGTATTATATCAGTCTTAAGAACATAAGAATAGACTTAATAATGGCTCAGACCAAAAATCCATCAAGCCCAGTAGCCCGTTCTCACAGTGGCCAATTCAGGTCCTTAATACCTGTCCAAAACCCAAGGAGTAGAAACATTCCATGCTACCGATCCAGAGCAAGCAGTGGCTTCCTCCATGTCTTTCTCAATAACAGGCTATGGACTTTTCCTCCAAGAAATTATCCAAACCTTTCATAAAACCAGCTACACTATCTGCTCTTACCACAACCTCTGGCAATGCATTCCAGAGCTTAACTATTCTCTGAGTGAAAAAAAATTCCTCCTAATTTTAAAAAGTATTTTAAAAGTATTTCCCTGTAACTTCGAGTGTCCCCCTAGTCTTTGTAATTTTTGATAGAGTGAAAAATCATTCCTTTTTTACCCGTTCTACTCCACTCAGGATTTTGTAGACTTCAATCATATCTCGCCCCAGCCATCTCTTTTCCAAGCTGAAGAGCCCTAAGCTTTTTAGTCTTTCCTCATACGAGAGAAGTTCCATCCCCTTTATCATCTTGGTCACTCTTCTTTGAACTTTTTAAGCACCAATCTTTTTCTATTGGGGGCCATATTTCATATATTGTAACATTTCAGAAAATTCAGAGGGCCAAAGCATGCACTGTTGTATTTTGCCACATGTTTTATCAAATAGAAGCATGTTCATCGTCTCCTCCCCAGCTTTCACCCAGTCTTATTCTCGCTCACGTAAGTTCTTCCCAGCCTTCATCCAGTCTCACTCACTCATGTAACACCCCTCCAGCTATCATGCAGATTTTTTCCCCTCACCTAGCTTCAGCTGCTGAAGAAACAGTAAGATTCCGACTTTCTATCACACCTTGCAAGCTTGAACTACATGGTGCCATAGGTTTAGGTTCATCTAGTGGTTTCCTTTTTTTTATCTGTTTATTTCAGTTTACAAAAAAAAACAGATAAAGCAAAACCATAACAAGATAGTACCTAAGCTAATTTTTAATAGACTTACCGCTGATAATTGAAAATTAGCATCTTGTAATTGACATAAATTGCACTTAAATGGATGATAAGTGCCTAACTTGGTATGCATCTAGTTCAAGGTGCCTACCACAAAGTAGGCATGTTGGGGGGGGGGGGGGTCATGGTCGTATTTTGCATATAGGTGTATGTTTTGGACTTAGATATAGGTAGGTGTATAACTTAGACAAAGAAAAATTTGGCATAAATGATATGTGAATAAAGTTAGAACCTAACACCTAAGTCTGGAGGAATAGCCTAGTGGTTAGAATTTCTGCCTCAACACCCTGAGGTTGTGGGCTCAATCCCCATGCTGCTCCTTGTGAGTCTGAGAAAGTCACTTAACACTCTGTTAACCCAGGTACCATAGTTAGTCTGTGAGCCCACTGGAACAGTTAGGGAGAAATACTTAGAGTACCTGAATGTAGACTGCTTCAAATGGAAGCAGTATATAAGAAATTAAAATAAATAAACATGATTCTATAAAGTGTATCTAACTTTTATAGAATAGGGCTTAACACCACACTAATCAGCACCTAAATTTTAGGTGCCATATATAGAATCAGAGGTCCATGGGGGGTCCGGTGGAGTCCTAAGGGCATCAGCCAGGAGCAATGCCCAATTGTTCCTGGCCACTCCAACACTGACCTCAAAAATGACACCCCTAGAAGCAATCTTGGGATTATATTTCCATCTAAGGATCCACCCATGCTCTTCCCTGGCCATGCCCCCTTTTCAGATTTGCTCACTAAAACTGACGCATAGCACTTTATAGAATGTGCTTACCAAGTTCTGCTTCTAACTTCTAATTAAGGCCAATTAGCATCAATTATGAGGTGTTAATTGCCAATTAGTGGCATTGATTAGGCTTGTTAAACAACTAAGTTGTGTGCACGCAAATCAGTGGTGAGCTCCAGTTTGTGCACACAACTTAAGGCACCATATACAGAATTTGTGGGTTAGAGTATTACAATGTGTTAAGGTCAGACTTTAGTGCACATTAGTAAAAAGCCCACATTATTTGCAAATAATATGCCTTAAAGCAAAACCAAACTCCCCCCCCCCTTTATATGATGCCACGTTAGGCTTTTTTTCGCCGGCTATGGCGGTAAAAACTCTGACGCTCATAGAACTCCTATGAGCATCGGAGCTAATACCGCCATGGCCAGTGATAAAAAAGCTAACGTGGTGTCATAAAAGGGGGCCAAAGTGAAAAGAGTTTGAGGAAAATAAATGTCAAAATAAAACAAACCTTCCCCCCTCCCACCACCACCACCACTGTATACACCTCAAATATGTCAAACTCTAGAGGAAGAAGAAAAATCTAGAGGAAGAAATCCTGATATCAGGCTTAGAATAAGTAGTCTCATGAGTATCATTAAAAAATATTTCTTTATAGAAAGAGTGGTGGAGGCATGGAGTTGTCTCCCAGTAGTGTAGTGAGTGAATTGTTTCCTTAGTTAGACCTCAAATAAGCCATATGTGTGAATATTTATATATGCTCTTTTATGTCAGAAAAAGGATAATGAGGATCATGCATATTTTACTGAAGTTAATAATGCTGTCTATGAATCAAATCCATGATGGCCCCAAATGTCTCCTTATATGCTCATTATCATACATGTTGATATTAATCTATCACCTGTGCAGCTTCTTTTCAAGCTTTGAATAGCAATTTGTGCTATTCCCAAATATTAATTTCAGCATTCTTTGTAGCCAGAGATTGACTTCCAAATATCTATCATGTAATTGTTTGATAATTTAGAAATTTACAACTCAAATGTACAAATTCTACATCACTGACTACACAGCGCAAGGTGATTCTTATTTTCTCAGAAGATTGCAGTACTGGCAAAACATCAAATTACTCCCTGAAATGACTCCTCTTTCATGTTGCCTAGAGATTGCTTCACTTATAAATTTAAGTGTGTTGTCAGTATGAGGCTGCAAAGCAGGTTTTGATTTTCCTTACTGGCAACTGGCTATAGGTTAGAGAAATAAATATGTCACATAGAATGAAGGCTGTGGTTATTACATTTCTCATTTACTGACTAAACAAATTATACTATACATGGATCTAGCAGTTTTCTCTATTTTTTCCTATTTCTTTCAAGGACCTTAATTATGTGGTCATATTATTATATATCTACTTAGAACAATTCTTAAAAAGAGGCTTATGTGTGAAAGTGTAATAAAACTCTGTTTAATGCAGTGTACACTACATAGTTCCATAGTTCTCCTATAAAATATTGATCAGATGGCATGCAATACAATACCAAGGGCTTTGTAAGTTTTAAATAGACCATGTCATTGTAGCTGATGTGCATCAATGTGACTTTCTACTTCAACATATAGATACATACCGCATGCTGTCAATTCATTGTCAGCATTATTAGGTGGAAGGTGTGTTCTTGATTTCAGGGGAAAAGTATGAATGGTCAGCTGCTATTTATGATATGTTACCTCAGACTGTATGTATAATTTGATAACTTTATGTAGTATGCATAACTCTTTATAACTCTATACAAAGGCTGGGATTAGGAGAAACAATAACTGCATGGGTTGAGGATTGGCTGAGCGGTAGACTTCAGAGGGTGGTGGTAAACGGTATCTCATCCAAAATGTCAGATGTGACCAGTGGAGTGCCACAAGGCTCGGTCTTGGGCCCGATTCTATTCAACTTATTCATAGGAGATATGACCCAAGGGCTTAGAGGAAAAATATCATTGTTCGACGACGACGCAAAACTATGTAACATAGTAGGTAAAAGCACTTTGCATGACAGTATGAAGCAGGACCTACTACTATTGGAACAATGGTCAACGACTTGGCAGCTAAGCTTCAATGCTAAAAAATGTAAAGTAATGCACCTAGGTAAAAGTAATCCGTGCAGATCTTACTCACTAAATGGTGAGATCTTAGCTAAAACCAAGGCAGAATGTGATTTAGGAGTAATCATTAGTGATGACTTGAAATCTGCCAATCAAATGGAAAAGGCTTCTTCCAAGGCAAGGCAAATGATGGGTTGTATCCGTAGAGGTTTTGTCAGCAGGAGACCTGAAGTCTTAATGCCGTTGTACAAATCCATGGTGAGACCTCATTTGGAGTATTGTGTTCAATTCTGGAGACCACACTACCGGAAAGATGTGCTGAGAATTGAGTCTGTTCAGCGAATGGCCACCAGAATGGTTTCAGGTCTCAAGGATCTCCCGTATGAAGAAAGGCTAAATAAATTGCAGCTGTACTCACTTGAGGAACGAAGAGAGAGAGGAGACATGATTGAGACGTTTAAATATATCACAGGTCGTATCGAGGTGGAAGATGATATTTTCCACCTTATAGGCCCCTCGTCTACCAGAGGGCATCCGCTGAAAATCAGGGGAGGTAAATTTCATGTTGATTCCAGAAAGTATTTCTTCACCGAAAGAGTGGTCGATCACGGGAACGAACTCCCTCTGCAGGTGATCGAGGCCAACAGCGTGTCAGATTCACGTGGGGTCTCTAAGGGTGTAAAGCCGGGGGGGGGGCAGCGTGAGTCATTAGAGTGGGCAGACTTGATGGGCTAAGGCCCTTTTCTGCCGTCATCTTCTATGTTTCTATGTTTCTAAAATTCTATGTAACAACATATTGTCTGTAACCCTAGAACTCTAATTAATGAGGTTTTGACAGGATATAAGATTGCACATAACACAACATAACAAAAGAAAGAAAGAGGAGAATAGAATTTGTGCATTCTGGCCAAAATTCTGCATATGGAGCCTTATGCTGCACATGTAAATGAGTGCACATTGCCCAACCAAGAAGGGAATAACATGGAGTCATTAAACTTACAAGTTATTCCACATATTTGTCCCTAAGTTCAACACAGTTGGTACATCGTGTCTGAAGTTTCTGTAACCCTTCCAGAAAATACTCTGATGTCCGGTCACTGAAATACTGCTCCATTGCTGCAATCACCTCTAAATCACTCAAAAATTGTTGCCCTTTCAAACTCTTTTTGTTTGGAATCAGAAAATAGTGAGATGGAGCAAGATGCAGACAGTAGTCCAGCAGCAAGAGGGTTGCTATCCAGTCTTTCGCATTGAGTGTCACATGTATGACTTTCTCCCAGTTGGCGAGAAGTTATATATGTGTGCTCGCTGCAAAGAGCTCCTAGCTCTCAGAGAACGAGTACATTCCCTTGAGGCTAGAGTAGCAGACTTGGAGGAGCTGAGGGAGACAGAGAAGTACATAGAGGAGACCTACAGGGATGTTATAGAATAGTCCCACCTCCAGTCTGGTAGCCCCTGTGCTGCCTTGGAGGAGAGAGGTCTCCTAAAAGGAGAGCATCACCCTGGTGAAGTAGGAGATAATCCTGTAGCTAGGATCTGCCCACCAGGGGATGCAATATCCTCTCACACCGAGGCTGTGTCTCCAGGGGTTCTGTCCAGGAGGGAAAAGTTAGGACAGCGGTTGTAATTGGTAGTTCGATTATTAGTCATGTAGATAGTTGGGTGGCTTGTGGGCATGAGGATCACCTGTTCACTTGCCTGCCTGGTGTAAAGGTGGCAGACCTCATGCGTCACATAGATAGGATTTTAGATAGTGCTGGGGAGGAGACTGCTGTCCTGGTACATGTAGGTACCAATGACATAGGAAAATGTGGGAGGGAGGTTCTGGAAGCCAAATTTAGGCTCTTAGGTAGAAAGCTGGAATCCAGATCCTCCAGGGTTATATTTTCAGAAATGTTCCCAGTTCCACGTGCAGGACCCAAGAGGCAGGTAGAGCTCCAAAGTCTCAATGCGGGGTTGAGACGTTGGCACAGGGATGAGGGTTTTAGATTCTGTTAGAAACTGGGCAACCTTCTGGGAAAGGGGGAGCTTGTTCCAAAAGGATGGACTCCACCTTAACCGGGATAAAACCAGGCTGCTGACGCTAACGTTTAAAAAGGAGATAGAATAGCTTTTAAACTGAGATGTGGCGGAAAGCCGACAGGCACCCGGGAGCAGATGATTCAGTGAAAGGTATCCTTGGAAGATACTATTGAAACAGGATATTTAGGGAATCTTGGTAGAGAGTTTCCAATAATGGTGAAAGAAAGCCAGGAGGGTTTAAGAAGAAGGCAGAATAAAAGACTTAAATTTTTCCTGTCTTCTCAGCAGCCTGTAGTTGCAAGGAAAAAACACAATTTGAAGTGTCTGTATGCAAATGCTAGCAGCTTAAAAAATAAAATAGGAGAGTTAAGAGTATATAGCACTGAATGGTGAGGTAGATTTAATAGGCATCTCGGAGACTTGGTGGATGGAGGACAATCAATGGGACACTGTGTTACCTGGGTACAAATTATATCGCAAGGATAGAGTGGATCAAATTGGAGGGGGGGGGGGTTGTGCTATATGTTAAAGAGAGAATTGAATCAAATAAAATAAACATTCTGCATGACATAGATAGCAGTGTGGAATCCTTATGGATAGAAATTCCATGTATGAAGGGAAGGAATATAAAGGTTTGGTTATACTACCATCCCCCAGGACAAAATGAGCAGACCGATGAAGAAATGTTTTCAGAGATTAGGAAAGCTGGAGAAATGGGCAACACTATAACAATGGGTGATTTTAATTACCAAAGAAAGAGCAAAAATTATGCTTGACACAGTAATGATCACTCCACTGACCACTATGTAGTACAATATAGGGTGAGAGAAAATCGCAGTATTTTGCACTAAGCTAAACACAGCATATAAATATGTGGAGAAAAAAAGCCTGTTAATGCTTCATGGGCTCAAAAAAACTCCACAGCAATGTTTACTGCAATTCTGTCACAGTGTCCATATAGTGTTTCATCCACAGGATCAGTCAGCATCAAACGCTACACAAGCACTATTGAGGCACAACGCTACTGTTTGTTTCTTCCACACACCGATACCCCAACAGGGAGTCCCCGTTTCGCTGGTCAGGGCTGCGTCAGGGGATAACAACACTCCAGCTACAACGCTCACACACGCAGCAGCAAGCTTGGGCTAATCCCACAAAACCATTATACCCACCTCTCTATCACCACGATAGCCCTTATTCCTCCAGGTGCCACTTATATTGCAGCATAGTAGGATTTTGGAGGGCTCACACTTTCCAGTAGGCAGGAAAATTTGAAGTGTATTCTCGCTTGTATTGGGAGCCAATGTGAGTCGTAGTATGCCTCTGTGATGTGGTTGAATTTCTTCAGTGAGTAGACCAGTCTTAGGGCTGTGTTTTGTATTGTTTGTAGTTGTTTTATCATGGTTGTGGAATCTTGACTGTTTTTCCTCCGTTTTCTTTCTAGTTGTCTGCATTGTCTTTTTAGTAGGAGTAGTTCATTGCTCTGGGAGTTGGTAAGTATGAGAGAGAAAGATGAATGTAGGCAAACTTGTTAGAGACAAAAGACTTTTCACACGGTACATGAAAAAGAGAGGATGAATAGGAATAAGATTGGTAAGGCGGCAATTTGAACCAGTGGGGTAAGAGTTTAAAGAGTTAGGATTGGGACCGATAGCCCAAGCAGAGGAGAACAAACAAGAGAGAGAGTATGGAGAATAGAACGGAGATGGCTGAATGAAAAGACCAGTAAAAGCCATTACATTGTTTTAGATCAACTGTGAAAAATATGATCTACTCTTTGGTATTTGCCAACTACTTGTGATGCAGACTGCCCAAGGAACTTGGCTTGACATAGCATGGCTTATCTTAAGAACATGTGAGGAAAGTGGATACCGGGAGGGGTGAAAGAGAGGAAGATAGGTAAAAAAAAAAAGGAAACATTAAAAAGTTTGGGAACCTCTATTCTAGGGATCCTATACTGTTAGTATATCCATTTTTAATTGCCTGGCTTCTGAACACCAAAGTAAACTTATTTAGCTGAAGACACCAGGAAGTATTTCTTCACAGAGAGAGTGGTTGACCATTGGAACAAGCTCCCAGAGCAGGTGATCATGGCCAACAGCGTGCCTGATTTCAAGAATAAGTGGGATGCCCACGTCGGATCTCTACGAGGGAAGTGTAAAGGTATCGCCACCTGAGTGTGATCTGTAGGAGGGTAGGTAGGGAGGGTTAATAGAGTGGGCAGACTTGATGGGCTATAGCCCTTTTCTGCCGTCATTTTCTATGTTCTATGTTTGTTTGTTTTCTATGTTTTAAACCCCCCCCCCCCCCATTCCACACACATTAATTCTCTTCCATTTTTGTTCCCATTATAAAAAAACACTGATAAGTTCCCAGAAAAAAAAATACATTAAAATAAGAAGTGAAAACAAAGGCCCCTACAGATGAGAACATAACATAAAAATAGCCTAACTGGGTCAGACCAATGGTCCATCATGCCCAGTAGCCCATTCTCATGGTAGCCAATCCAGGTCACTAGTACCTGGTCAAAACCCAAAGAGTAGCAACATTTCATGCTACCGATCCAGGGCAAGCAGACACTTCCCCATGTCTTAACAACAGACTATGGACTTTTCCTCCAGGAATTTATCCAAACCTTTCTTAAAACCAGCTACGCTATCTGCTTTTACCATAACTTCTGGCCACTTCATTTTTAAGCTTAGATCTTTCCTTCCAAACAGAGACCTTGCTAGATGTCAAATACAGAACAAGGTTACTTCACATGGACTTAGCTGTGCAGGAAATGTGAATCTCCTCATACCTCACCTGGGAGCAGATGATTTGGTGTGAGGTATCCTTGGAAGATACTATGGAAACAGGATATTTAGGGAATCTTGGTAGAGAGTTTCCAATAATGGTGAAAGAAAGCCAGGAGGGTTTAAGAGGAAGGCAGAATAAAAGACTCAAATTTTCCCTGTCTTCTCAGCAGCCTGTAGTTGCAAGGTAAAAACACAATTTGAAGTGTCTGTATGCAAATGCTAGCAGCTTAAAAAATAAAATAGGAGAGTTAAGAGTATATAGCACTGAATGGTGAGGTAGATTTAATAGGCATCTCGGAGACTTGGTGGATGGAGGACAATCATCTTTATTTTTTTATTATGAGCCCCACAATATTAAAATGACAAATCAATAAGGATAACAATAATAATGGAGAGTTCAAGTCATAAATCCCTTACATCATCAGTCGCTTCAATAACTGTTTGACTTAATTTGACTGACTTCAAAGTCCTGTTTGCAACCTATTCCAAGTCATAGGGCCTGTCACAGAGTAACTTTGTCTATGAGTAAGTTCAAGACATGCCTCATGAAACGCACTTTAAAAGTTCATCAATTTTCCTTAATTTACAAATCTCAATAAATCATGAGAACCAACAGGTATCAGATAAGTTCTTGACCCACAACTCACAAAACCTCAGCTGTATTCTGTTTTATAACTTTTTCAGTACACACCTTAGCTCAACAGCCCATAAGCAGGTTTAATCTGCAGTATTTTTCATGAAATCCAACATCTACAGGAAATATTATGTCAAAAATATAAATTCCTTCCACACAAAGACAAATTCCAGAGCAGACCCAGAAACTTTCACTCAACAGCCCAACCATTTTCTCATCAATTTCTGGTGTTGCCTTAAGCTCTCTGTTTTCCTCTATGTCAAAATAATGGTTCTGGCTCTTAATGAGAGAGCTGCTATTGTATGCAACTCCTGCTGCAGACTCTCTGTCTCTCATGTCTATGATCTTCCTGCAGCTCACATCTCTGTGCATGGGTCCATCCCCTGAGCGCCCCTTAGCATTTCCCTCCTGCCTCTCCCCTGTAAGTGCTCCAAATATATTAATTTTCTTCCTATTACATTAACATGCCGCTTATACATCTTCCCTGTGCGCTAAGGCCACTTGTTATTTGGTTAGAAAATGGCACATTTTCCCATTGGCACAAGGCCATTAAAAATGTTACCATGTAAGCCCCTACTGATACCTATTTTATAGGCAGTAAGGTCCCATGTGGTAATGCCTCACATGCTAACTGATTACTGCTGTCACACCCACTCTCTGCCCCCAAACATGCCCCTCAGTCAGGGCCGGATTAAAGGGTAGGCCCAATAGGCACGTGCCTCGGGCCTGAAAATATCAGGGGTGGCCCCAGGGCCAGCATTAGTTGGGGAATAAACACGGCAGAGGGCCCCCGACTGCCTGGTGAGGTCAGCTTCCCTCCCACTGCCCGCAAGTGAACTGAACCCAGGCCATGGGTCCCTAACACTGGTCAGCTTCCCTTCTCATTACCAAATAAACACGCTATCTGTGATGCTGGGCTGAGCCCAGGCTTCCGGTGCACTCCCGACGCCTGCCGGCAAAACCCCCCACACTTGTGTCCCAGTTGGGGTACAATTTCTCTTCTGGACCCCAACGCCCACTAGGCTGGGTTCAAACACCTACCCAACACTGTCTTCTGGCTTCCCGGGCCTTCCTCTGCTTTTCCCGGCCCCTTAGGAGTCTTCAGTGTGCTCCCGCGCCTTAGCCAAGCTTGCGGCCTACTTTGGGGCATCTTTGCGCATGTGTGGGAACCCACGCATGCGCTGATGCATCTTGGTGGCCGGCAATCAGCTGATTGCCACCGCATATGCAGGGATCTTGACTGCCATGCTCTTCAGGGGGAGGGAGAAGGAGAAGAGAAGGAGAGCAGAAAGATGCCAGGGCTTGGGGGTTGGGAAGGGAAACAAAGGAGACAGATGCCAGACCAGAGGGAAAGGAAGGAGAGGAGAGGCTAGAGCATGAAGGGGGAGGGGAGATAGAAGAGAAGAAAAGGAGAGAGATGTCAGACCATGGGGTTGAATGAGAAGGAAGGAAAGAAGAAGAAAGAGATTCCAGACCATAGGGGAAAGGGTGGAGTCAAATGAAATGAATCATGTACAAAGGAGAGAAGGGGCACAGGAAAGACAGAGGGAAGATGCCATATGGAAGAGAGAGAGGGCGGACACTGGATGGAAAGGGCAGAGAGGGCAGTGGATTGAAGGGGTGAGAGAGAGGGTGGACAGTAGATGGAAGGGGTAGAGATGTTTGGAGGTTGCATAGAAGAAAAACTGTACACTGGCACTGGTATGGTAATCTTTGTTGTTTGTTTTGAATTTTGAAATAAAGTGGAAATAAAGAAGTAAATAAGAAAATGGGTAAATAAATGTGGGTGGGGCATAGTGCAGGGCGGGTGGGGCTGGGAGCCCAGTAGACTAGTGTGCCTAAGGGCCCTCGACAAATTAATCCTGCCTTGCCCTCAGTAGCATAGTAAGGAGGGGGTGAGGGGGGCTCTCCGACCCAGGTACCTTATGGGTGGGGGCGCCGCACCTCTCCTGCTCTCCGTCCCCTCTGCCTCTTCCCACTCTTCCCCTAGCCAAACATGTGCCCCCTTCCATTCCACCATACCTCTAGTTGTTTACCACCATCTGCCATGAGCAACAACTTCAATGTGTTGCTCACGACCACATTAGCTTTCCTCCCGATGTCACTTCCAGGTGCCATGCATAGAAAGTGATGTCACAGGGAGAGCCGCCGGGGTTGCAAGGAGCACATTGAAGTTGTTACTCACGGCAATGAACTAGAGGTATGGGGGAAGGGAAGGGGCCGCGCACATGTCGTGGGGGAGAAGAGGGATGGGGAGATGAGGGCAGGGGAGGAGCACCTCTGCCCCGGGCACCTCTCACCATTGCTATGCCACTGATGCCCCTTCATGAAAAATAGGAAATATATTTTAGCTCATAGGGAATATGCACAAAAAGGCAAATTTAACCTTGGGATGCCAATGCACATGTGTAAGCGCATGCCAGCACTCACTGCAGTTTAGTAAAAGGACCCTAGAGCAGTGTTTCTTAACTCAGTCCTGGAGTACCCCCTTGCCAGTCAGGTTTTCAGGAGATCCATAATGAATATGCAAATCAAGTTTTTGCCTATTCATTGTGGATAGCCTGAAAAACTGACTGGCAAAGGAGTACTCCAGGACCGAGTTGAGAAACACTGCCCTAGAGAGAGACCAATATTTAAAAGCTTGTCAGAGTCAATCACTGTAAAAGCTTTGCATTACAAAATCTATTTACGGTAATTATATTTCTCTAGGTACGTTGAGGAAATACAAGGGGCTTCTGAGTTAATACCTCTGCTTGAATCTTTTGCTCTGCTTTCATTTTTATTTTTGGGTGCAACTGTAAATGTAGGCCAACCGAGGAAATGGAATTGGATCATCCTGCTGAGTCGTAAATGAATCTCAGTTTGCTTCAATTTGTCTACATTTTTATTGCACTGTGCCGCAAATGATAGTCATTCTCATATTACAAAGTCTGAGAGTGCCCTTTATGCGAGGTTAAAACAAATGACAATAGCATGAATATTAACTCAGTTTTCTCTTTCTCCTTAGCTAATTTGTTTTATTTCTAGCACTTTAAATGATTGCTAGTTTAGGGTCAAATTTATTATGCTTTTTAACCAATAAAAACAAATTGAGAAAATCTCTTTAGTACTTCTGACCCTTGGTTTAGTGGGCGATATGAGAGTTTTGTTACCAGGCAGCTAGGATTCAATAATTACAAAATGCAGTTACACATTTCAAACTGAATTCTATAAATGGTTCATAGAAAATCAGCACCAAAAAAAAGCAATGCTTAAGAGCCCAGTGGGTGGCCATTCTCTGAACCAATGGCTATGGACTTCCTTTTTAGGAATTTATCCAAACCTTTTTTAAAACCCCACTAAGCTAACTGGTTTCACCACATTCTCCAGCAACAAATTCCAGAGTTTAATTACACATTGTGTGAAGAAATATTTTCTACGGTTTGTTTTAAATTTACTACTTAGTAGCTTCATCGTATGCCCCCTAGTCCTAGTATTTTTGGAAAGAGTGAACAAGTGATCACATTTACCCTTTTCACTCTACTTAGTATTTTATAGACCTCTATCATATCACTCCTGAGCCGTCTCTTCTACAAGCTGAAGAACCCTAGCAACTTTAGCCTTTCTTCATAGGGAAGTCGTCCCATCCCTTTTATCATTTTTGTTGCCCTTCTCTGTATCTGCACTACAGAGGGACCTATCCCAATAGCGGTGATACGGCCCTAAATCACATCATCCATGTGCTCACAATCCATACCCTACCATCCTCAGATTCTACTAAAACCATCCTGTTGACATGCTGGCTGGAGCTCTTCTATACTGATCTCCTACCTTGTCTATCTCTTTCTGTTGGCAATCTCAGTTTTTCTTTTGTTTACCAGTAGCTCAATTAGCCCCCTGTTTTCTAATCCCCATGGAGCCCCTGATGCTGTGCTACTGCAGTTGATTGCTTGTCTGTTGTCATAAACCCGACTCCCATTCCAGTCTTGTGCCAGTCAGGAACCCTAGAAACCACCCTGTGAAACTAGTTAGGGCTGACCATTATGTCCCTACAGTACAGGAACAGGATTGTAAAGCTCAGGCTGAGTTCAAGCAGAACTTAGAACATAGCTCTGAGAAAACAGATTTGGTCCCTTTAAGAACGCCCTGCTTGAAATTGCTGACCAAACAGGTTGGAAGGCAGCCTGAGCTGCAGAAAGCTCTTCCCCCACGCAGGGCTAGATGTAGCACTACAGCTCTCCAACATTTAGAGAGCTGGCTGTCCCAGGGGAAGCAGCAGCCCAGGTAAGCTCCCGTGTTGGAGGAGCCTCCACCTTCTCAAGGACCAGCAGATTTTAAAAGGCTAAGCCCAGAGGCAGAGGAAGAACTCCAGAGGAACCAGGAACCAGAAGATATGGACTGGAATGCTCTGCCAGAGCTTGCCCTTCCAGAGGAAATGGAAGTAAGCTGAATGGACTGTGTGTTTGCTTTGCAAAGATATAATGTTTGTGTTTGGCCCAAAGACATTAGATAGATTGTGAGTCCACTGGGACAGATTGTGAGCCCACTGGGACAGAAAATGCTTGAGTACGATTGTAAAACTGCTTAGATACCCTTGATATCAAGGTGATACATAAAAACCTAATAAAACTTGAAAACTTACTTGTGACTGAACTTGTGCTTTATTCTGTGGAACCCATTGTTTGATAGGATTTACCTGGGACATAAGCTGAATGCTTAGGAGTTTACCAGACCAGGCTGGTGAGTACTGCATTATTGTATTGTTTCACTCATGATTGCTGATATTTTTGGATTCTTTTTCCACATTTTGTTTTGCCAAGTTTGGATAAGAAATAAATTTGATTTCATTACCTTAACTACTTACCTGTGTGGTGCCATTCTGACTTATCCACAAGATAAGCTCTCCACCACAGGTACTTCCTCCCTCTTGGGGAAGCACGCCAGGGCTAGCTAGTAGTTGTGTGACGGTCCCAGCCTTGCCCTAAGGGACAAGCTACACAGTGTAAGCTCTGATGCATACCCTGAAGCATCTTCTGATGTTCGCACCCATGCAAAATATCTGCAGGTAACTTTTTCCTAGGGCTCTGCTACATGAGCGAGAGCTTCCTCTGGTTTCAGCCAATGAAAAACTGGTAATAAACTGTTTCACATGATAATACATTCTTTGTAAATATTCTGAAAACACAATTGGCTATGGAGTCCCAAGACACATGATTAGGCTTAAGTTTTTAGAAAATAGTAAATAGTATAGAAAACAAGTAGAGCGTTAGACAGATCTTCATCAAAGCTTCAATTGATTTTCTCAGGATGTGTCAGCAGGAGCTTCTGAGGGAAGGGTTAGGATAGAAGTTATAGTTGGTGATTCAATCATTAGGTAAATAATTGGATAGCTGATGGACATGAGGATCACTTGCCTGTCTTGTGCAAAGATGGTGAACCTACTCGTCAATTAGATACAATTTTAGACAATGCTGGGGAGGAGCTGGCTGTCATGACATAGGAAAATGTAGTAGGGAGGTTCTAGAAGCAATTTTACCTAAAAAAGGTAGAAAATTGAAATCCTGAATCTCCAGGGCAGCCAATGAATCTCAGTGTGCATGCATCTTGTGGCAGAATTAGGGCACGAGAATGGATACACTTGGGATTTATTTGTATATGTTATGAAAGCATTTAACTTCTGATAAAGAGGTTGCAACAAAGGCAAAAGTAGGTCAGAAGCCTTTAACAGGAGAGCAAAGATTACAAATTATTCTGCCAAGTGCTAATTAGCTTGTAGTTACAAAATAAACACACTTTGAAATGTGTGTATACAAATGCTAGATGCCTAAAAAATAAGATGAAAGAATTAGAATATGTAGCATTAAATGAAGAGTATTGGTGGAAGGAGGATAACCAATGGGACACTGTTATTTGGGTACAAATTCTATCACAATGATAGTGTGATTCAAACTGAAGCGAGGTTGTGCTATATATTAAAGAAGAGATCGAGTCTCACAGAATAAAAATTCAGCAGGAAACAGAATAACATAAAATCCTTATGGGCAGAAATTTCATGTGTAAAGGGAAAAAGAATAAAGTACTCCCCCAAAATTTGTGGGGATTCTGTTCCAGGAAAACCTGTGTATTTTGAAAAACTGTAAATGTGGTTTTGAGTCTGTAAAAAGGCAGGAGAGGACAGCTGGGGCACCGGCAGGTACAGTAAATCATACCCAGTATGCTCCGGGGGGGGGGGGAGAAGATGAGGAATTGGCTGTGCAGAAGGCTGATTCGCGGACTCATTCCCTGTATTTTCTGACTGGAAGAGGCAGTCAGAAAATATTGTGAATACTGAGTCCATGATTCGCGAACTGCAAATTCACAGGGGAACACTGTATTCAACACTTATTATGGCTTTATGATTTTTTTACGTTCCCAGAAAGGAATTTTTTTGTACTTCATGAGTCAGTGTGGTTTTGGTATGTATACTGAAGGGGCATTTTGAATATTATATCGAAATCCGATTTTGGACGTTTTGGGAAAAAAGTCCAAAAAATCTAGTAGAGAAAATGACCATTTTCAAACCAGAAAAATGTTCAGTGGGGCATCCCAGGAGGCACTGCAGTGAACTTCACATTCAAGGTCCCAGGTACACATCGCAACATAACCCCCTTTCACTGTATGGTGAGCCCTCCAAACCTCACCTAAATCCTACACAATAGCTCTTATGGTTGCAGGTGTTACGTATATGTCAGTACAGTAATTTTTTGGGTGGGTTTTGGAGGGCTTACACTTTCCACCACAAGAGTACTAAGAGTGGGATATGGTTCTGGGGCTCCTTCTCTGCAATCCACTGCACTAACCACTAGGCTTCCCCAGAACCTGCCTGCTGCTCTAAGAGGACTGGCCATGACATCTGAAGCTGTCATACAGGCTGGTATGTTCAGTTTCAATCACATCTTTGGGGGTGGAGGTGGGAGGGGCTTAGTGACCAGTGGGGATGTAAGGGGAACCATGCTGTCATACCTCCAGCGGTCATCTTGTCAGTTTAGCCACCTTTTTAGCACTTATTCATTATTCAAACAGGTCTGGCTTCAAACGTCCAAGTTTTGTCCTGGCCATTTTCTGCAATGCTCCATTATTACAGAAAAACATTGAAACCATAAGTCCAGTTTAATCTCACCCAAAACACACCCACTTTGAGATTTAGATGCACTACAAACAGAAAAGAAAACTGTCTAAAAAATGCGTTTTGAAAATAGCAATATGGACGTTATAGCAAACAACCCCATCCCCCCACCCCCACCCCCCCACACACCCTTTTTATCAAGTCACACAAGCTAAATGCCATAGGATTAGAATGGATGGCTCGGTATTTAGCTCGTGCTACTTGGCAGCATGGCTTGATAAAATAGGGGGGAAGGGAGGAAATATCCAAATGCCATTTTTTGGACAATTTTTCTCTTTTGAAAATAAGCCCCATTGTATGTGCTAATGCTTGAGAAGCCGTGGTCTATTGCTTTGTATATGTTTATGATTTATGAGCATTGCAGTGTTAACATGAAATAAATGACTGCTTCATGGTGCGGTTTGTTCAGGAGATGATTAGAGGAGGAGCTATTTTAGATCTGATCCTTAGTGGAATGCAATAGTTAGTGCAAGAGGTAACAGTTATAGGGGCCGCTTGGCAATTGCAATTATAACATGATCAATTATGAGATAACCGAAGCAAAGATATTAGGGAAATCTACTACAATAGTAGCATTTAACTTCTGAAAAGGCAACTATAATAAAATTAAGAAACTTTCTATTAAATAACTAAATAGCCGAATAGATATGTATAAATAAATCATGCATGAGTATCCTATTACTATAAAGTGAGCAATAATTGTAAGTTTGTAAGTAGGTAAATTTTATCTTGAAAATGGTCCCAAGGATTTTCATGAAATGGGATGAATCTAGGGCAGGGGTAGGGAACTCCAGTCCTCGAGAGCCATATTCCAGTCGGGTTTTCAGGATTTCCCCAGTGAATATGCATGAGATCTATTTGCATGCACTGCTTTCAATGCATATTCATTGGGGAAATCCTGAAAACCCGACTGGAATACGGCTCTTGAGGACCGGAGTTCCCTACCCCTGATCTAGGGTATTCAGGTGTGAGAAATTAATTTAACTAGGCCTGGAGTTCGGCAAAATTCATTTGGGGAGACATTTGAGGTATTTTTCTGATGTTCCTGCCTCCTCATTGGTCAGACATTCCCTAAAGAAGCTCAGCTAGGCATTACACTACAGGGACAATTATGACTGAAGGTTAATGTCTCATAACCTTTTGGTCCTGTCTCCTCTGCAGCATATTGGCTAGGTATGGAAGAAGAACATTTTATAGCACATATTCTCAACTAGTTCATTGTTGCAGCAGGTTCCTGAAGAAGGATTACAGTTTCCAAAATGGAGCTCTGTTGGACCCAAAGAATCTACAGGAGGACTGAACCAGCTTTAAATACAAATTCAGATAAATGATTCCGCCAGATGGATTTGTGATATAAGCTTGAAGATGTTGAAGATACATTATATATTCTTGTGAATGAGAGTTGTGTGTTAATATTACATCACTGAAATTAAGATCGTGAGTTTTTGAGAACATTTAATCACCCCATGACAGAGTTTGGGGATTGCTGTATATGTTTATATGGAAGTAGAAATTTATTCCCATGAAAAATTTAGAGAGGCACATTGATGTTCACAGTAACCATTTCCCATTGTGGAAGAGTTCAATAAAAAGGCTCCCATGGGGGAGCATTCACTTTCTAAAGTGGTACAGCAAACTGAGGCCTTTCCTCTAATTAAAAAAAAAAAAAAATTAATTTTAGGTGACACAACTTTCATTAAAAAATTATTTTTCCCTTAAAACTGTTATAAAGTACTAGCGAGTTGTTTGAACTAATGTGAAGAATTTTGCAGAACACATTTTGGTTTTCTTCACGAGGGGTTTAATATAGTAAAAAACCTCTGCTTCATGACACTTTTTGGTACGAATGTGATCTTTTAAGTAATGATTTTATGGAGTTGCCTGTTGGTTTAATATGCCTTAATCATTTGAAAGTTATGAATCTTGTTTTTGAAAAGATAGAAATCAATTGTTTGTAAGATCAAAATTTTCCTGAAACATGGTGAATTAAAGTCGTCAAAGTATATCACAATCTGGCAAGTTCCCTTGATTTATTAATTTTGTATTACAGCTTTTTGGTCTCTCAATAAAATAAACCCTCAGGCAAATTCTCAGATTAAATGCAGAGTTTGTGATTATTTTGGCCATCTGTAATAGCTCAATATGTTGGAGTAAGAAACAAAACACAAAAAAACTGAGTCTAGACATATATAGGTCAGATCTTCTCAAAACAAACACAATTTTAGTTAGAAACATTTTGTAGGTTTTACCTAATCCTTAAATTCAAGTTTCCTAGGTCTTCCCAGCTGGCCTTTGAGGGACGTCTGATCAAGGAGGGTTTACACATTGTCACAGTCATTCAGAAAGGATGTGCATTATTTGCTTAAGCTGCAGTCAACAGATTACTGTAGAGATGTTGAAAGTCCCCATAGCAATCAGAGATTGAAAATTGATCCTATGAGCTTAGTAACTTTGCTGTTCATAATAGCTTTCTTCACAACTGCCAACAAACCTAAAGACTTCTATTCAATATAATCTATAAATTGACATTTGTAATAAACATATCTTTCACATATATTTAACAAAATATCCCTTATATCTTGTTAGCGCTTCATATTATATTAGACACTTCTCCATTTAGCTAAAGTTATATTTTTTCCTTCATATATATTTATACTTTAAAAATACATGTGATTCCATTTTAAATTACTTGATTTGTGCAGAAATGGGGTGGAATGATGTTCTGGCACATCTTATAGCTCCAGAAGTGATGTCAACACCCCAATGTTCTCTCCCCTCCCACTCAGCTGAGTCAAGCTTCTTTTTCTCCTTTCCTACTTGCCCTCCTTTCCTTAGTCAGCATCTCTCTTTGCCTCCACCCTACCCCTCAGGTGTACCTTTAAAAAGTTGATGTCTTCTTCCACAGGCAATGAATAATGATTCACACGCACTGCTCATGCTGACCCAACAACCTTCTGTCCGATACAACTTCCAGACAAAAGGCTGAGAAGTCAGCACAAGCAGCACATGTGAATTGCTTCTCACTGCAGAAAGTCTGTGGTAGAAAAATCAACTTTTAAAAGATATATCAGGAATGGGGGAAGGAGAGGAGTTGAGAGACAAAAGGGGATATTAGATTGTTGTCAGGGGGGTTGGGAGGTAAAGAGATGCTGGATCACCAGCTGGGGAGAAGACAAAGGAGAGAAATGCTGGACTATGGGAGATGGAGGAGGAAAAATTTTGGGTGCTGGATGGGTGGATGAATGTGGGGAGGGAAAGAAGGTGAAATGTTGGATTATGGAGGAGAAGAAGTAATGTTGGATGAAGGGGGCAGGGAGGGGAGAAAGTGGAGTACTGGACCATTGGAGTTGGGGAGAAATGCTGGACTATTCAAAAGGGAGCAGGAAAAATTCTGTGCTATTGGAGGGAGGATATAATACACAACAAAAACCAAGGAATAAAGACCGCATGTGGAACTAACAAATAGAAAAAGAGTAGGGATGGAACTGTACACATCGACCAGAGATAAAATGAGTAAACAAGTATTTATTAATTAAAAGGTTAATAAAACAATCTTTAATCAGGTACCATCAATAGTATAAGGCTGCGACCTACTGGATGTTTCTTGTACCCCTGAGGCAGGCTTTGATGCCAAAACACGAACCGTGTCAGGTCTGCGACAAAGATTGGTCTCAATACCTGATTAAGGATTATTTATTAACCTTTTAATTAATAAATACATGTTTACTGATTTTATCTCTGGTTGATGTGAACAGTTCCATCCCCACTCTTTTTCTATTGGTGGGAGGACCAGGAGAAATGCTAGATCATGGGGGGAGAGAAGAAGGAATACTGTATAATTGGGAGAGACCTGAATGAAAACAGTTTTCCTTGAATGAGAATTTTATAGTGCATGTACTGTACTTCTAGCTACATGAAGAAGTGGTCCTGTGGAGAAGAAAACAGCATGTTTGCTCAAATGCGAGTCCTATTTTCCTACTCCACCTGAAGAAATAGCAGGTGAAAGGATGTCAACACTTTCAGCATGCATTACTTTGTACTTACTATCTGACAAACAACACATTAAAACCATCTGCATAATTTACAATTGTATAATTTAACCTGAGAAAGAGGTGGACTACTGTGGCAACCACTCTATTTTGTCCATAATCTATGTGAAAAATACCCCTTCTCTTACACTTCCACAAAACCCTCTTAATCCAGCCTTTACAAAGGTTTAATGTAATGTAATTTATTTCTTATATACCGCTACATCCGTTAGGTTCTAAGCGGTTTGAAGAAAATATACATTAAGATTATAAATGAGAAGTAAGAAGGTACTTAAAAAAAAATTCCCTTACTGTCCCGAAGGCTCACAATCTAACTAAAGTACCTGGAAATTAATAAAGAAGAGAAAATAAAGATGGTTGAAAAAAGAAAAATTCTATGTGAACTTATAGGATGGAAATTAAACTGACTGTGAAGAACTGTATGAAAAATACATATGGAATGCAGTTAGAGAGGGTAGGTTACAATCTATTGATGGTATTTGTTTAATTGGAAGGTGTTAAGGTGGGTCATTTGGGGGAAGGTTATCTGAAGGTCGGTGAATCTTCTGGAGGTAAAAGAGGAGGGGTTAAGATATTTGGATGAATTTTTTGAAAAGCGTAATAGCGCGCGCTAATTTGCCGGCCACGCTAGCCGCTATCGCCTCCTCTTGAGCAGGCGGTAGTTTTTTGGCTAGTGCGGGGGTTAGCGAATGCTGCGATAAAGCCGCTAACGTGGCTTCGTAAAAGGAGCCCTTAGTATACTGTAGCTTTGTGTAGACCCTAAACTTCTGCCCACCATTCAGAACTAATAGTTTTATATTTTATGTAGAATTCTCAGAGGAAAATAAAACATTTTTAATTAGTTTCACCTTTCTATGATTGTATATGCCATATATGTAGGAGGTGGCTTTATTAGGTTATTTTTTTAATGTATGTGTCTACTTACATGCCTAAATAACTTCTTATACCATACCAACCAGCATGACATGATGGTGCACCCTTTGCTGGAAGCCATGTAGAAGGGCAGAGCATAAGCAGAGTTTTCAAGCAGATATGGAGATTATAATATATAATAATCTAGGCATGGACATTTAACTTGAGAGCAAGTGAAAATGTCCACACCTGCAAGGTAGGCATGATTTCTGACACTTACACTATTATTTTTAAAGACACATATGAGGGGCTGCTGAAAAGTTTTCAGCCCAGCCAAGAAGAGAATTATATGGAACTTACAAGTTATTACACACTTTACTTGACACTTTTAATTTCAATGAGGCAAATGCTTCTAGCAGTATAGCTACAAGTATAGGAAAACCAAGCCATTGTGACATCACCGATAAGGTTGGCTCTTAGACATTGGTGGAATGAGGCGTTATGACATCACAATACGAGGATCTGCTGAAAAGTTCTCAGCCCAACCAAGAAGAGAATGATATAATAATAATTATTATTTTATTTTCTTGTATACCGCCCCACCAGCAGTTTTAGGCGGATCACAACAGATGAACTGAAATATTTCAGTTAAAAAATAAAATTTCAAAAAACACAATTATTATAACTACTACATTCATTAAATACAGCATCAGATAAAAAGTACATTTAAAATACAGAGCCTAATAAAAAAATACCTTCTTAAATATCAACATTCTTGTTTATCAAATAGGTGAGTTTTCAATAATTTCCTACATGTAAAATAAGAATAGGATTGAACAATCAGCAGACATCCAGGAGTTTAACTTCCCCGCCTGATATTCCAATGTCCTGTCCAAAAAAGTCTTATAGCGACAGGCCCTTGGGGTAGGGAAGAGGAACATACCTGAATTTCTGATACATTTTAATGAATTAAACAGTTTCAGGTAAGATACCAAATAGGAAGGTAATAAACCAAAAAGAGCCTTATAACAGATACACCAAAACTTTAAAAATACTCTGGCCTGAAAAGGCAGCCAATGCAGTCTAGCATAAAAAAGATTAACTTAATCATACTTCTTAAGATCAAAGATTAAACGAACTGCTGCATTCTGAACTAATCGAAGCCTTAATCGAATCTTTTTTGATAGCCCCAAATAAACAATATTATAATAATCCAGAGTTGACAGTACAGTAGACTAGACCAACAACCGATTTGGAGCCTTGAAACTTACAAGTTATTCCACAGTTTTCTTGACACTTTTCATTTCATACCATTGAGTGAAAAGGTGTGGTGGCCGAGTTAGTCTACTCTTCAAGGTAATATGTTGAAATAAAACAAAAAAAAGGGAAAAAATTATAATACCTTTTTTATTGGACTAACGTAATGTAGTTTTTCTGATCTGAGGAAGAAGGGGTTACCTTCGAAAGCTAATCATAAACTATATTACGTTAGTCCAATAAAAAAGGTATTATGTTTTTCCTTTGTTTTTGTTTTGTTTCTACATAATACCATTTCATATCATTGAAAGGAAAAATATCTTCTTGGTTTGGCTGAGAACTTTCCAGCAGCAACTTGTAGATGCTTATGTGAAATTATAAAATACCCTATAAATGGAAACCTTGTACCATGGAAACCTATAAAATACCCTATAAATGGAAACCTTGTACCATGCTCCCTGATAAAGACATAGAGAATGTAACATCCAATGACAACCACAAGATCAATGTAGTCTGCTCTTTTTTACTTCTTACTGCAATATCAAAGTATTTCACTTCCGTAGTCCCCAAACCCAAGGATCTTTTGAGCTTATTCCATGTTTGGTTCAGTTCCAATACCTTTGTCCCCCACCGCGTAGAATAGTAAAAAAAATTTTTACAAACCAGAATGCTACAAACTGGGGTAGGAAGAGTTCTGTTTTGCTACAATTCAAAATCATAATAGGACAGTTCTATCGTGACACTCTTTCCTTTTGGAGTACTCTCATGACTGGAATGTATTTCCACTTTTTGTAAGGATTTTAGAACTTAAATATCATTACACAAATGAGGAAATTCACAGGTGGTGGTGTAATACAGACAAATGATGATATAATTGCATCCACAGTCTAATGAAATAAGCTAGTTGATTATGTAAGAAAATGTGGTATTTAAAGATATCTAGCTCAGTGCAAGCAATTGTTCAGCTTCTGTTTAGGTAAACCCTAAGGACTCGTGTAACATTTGGAAGCAGAGAATAGCTCGAGTGAACGCTTGTTTAGGTTCTGCACTTTACAACCAGCTTTTTCTTCAAGACATTGTATGTTTTTCTTTCAATTTTGATCATCTCTGTTATGACATAAAATTTCATCTACTGTAAATGTCAGTTCCTTTCATTATTATTTGCTAATGCCATAAAAGAGCCCCAATTGTTTACTTTGTTAAAGGGTTTGTTGCACATTGACTTTTCTTTATTTGTATTTTACTACACCAAATGGTTTATTTTAAATAACATTCCCACTGAAATGAGATTTAAATAACAGAGCAAGGTTTAGTCATTATCATAAATGTATAAAGTACTTTGTGAGTAATAAAATGGATCATAGATTCAGAATAATTCAAACTGAAATGTTATGTTCAGCATCAAGATTAGATTACATTAAGGCAGTTCATTTTAAATGGTTTAAAGGCCATAAGATACGTGTGTCATAACTTAAAACAGACAGACATGTGTTTATAATATGAATGCTAAACAAATCTTTTTACTGCATTTTTGCATGTTGTACCATAGTATTGCTATTAAGCAAACAGAGCATGAAGATAAATTATAGCTTTAATTATAAATGTTACCTTTGAGCATTTATTAATTTGTAATAGAACAATGTTCAATAACCTTAGATTATTTATATAAGCTAACATTTTAATTAACTTAGCTGTATTTGTGATACATGATAATTATTTGTTACACAAGACATGGATCTATAGTAGCGAAATAATAAGGTGGGGTAAAGCTGCTGATTTTAATATATTGGGTTCATATTAGAAAATGAGACAACATTACTTTGACATCCTGAATAATTTTCTGCTTTCATAATTTTTAACGAGTAGTTTGGTATGAACACATCAAAGACTGGATTCAGTAAATGGCTCTGAAAAATAGGCACCAGGAAAAATTTTTCATCCTGTGCTATTTTATAAAGGGCACTTTAGGTTAAGAGGTTCATAATCCCCTCCCCCCCCCTCCCTGACACCATAAAACCATCCAATAACCGGCCTGAGTCAGTACTTGTACAATCAATAAGACAGGTTGTCCAAGTACTGATAACTGAAACTGGTTTTAGATATACACTTCTCCCTCATTATTCGCGGGGGATACGGTCAGAGCCGGACCGCGAATGGCAAAAAAACCGCAATTATCCGGCTGTGACCCATCCCCACCTCCCTGCCGCCTTCCCAGCCTTACCTGGTGATCTAGAGGGCTTTCGGGGCAGGAGCAATCTTCCTACGCTCTGGCCCCGTGCAGATCGCCATGAGGAAATGGCTGTAGGGAGTTCCCGACGTAGTCTCGAGAGACTACGCGAACTCACAGCAGCCATTTCCTCATGGCGATCTGCACAGGGCAGAAGCATAGGAAGATCGCTCCTGCCCCTAAAGCCCTCTAGACCACCAGGTAAGGCCGGGAAGGCGGCAGGGAGGTAAAAAATATGTGTTTTTTTTTATTTTCCCCCTCCCCAGAAAAAAATTGCGATTATGTGAAATCACGAGTGCAGAAACCGCGAATGGGGAGGGGTAAGTGTATCTAAAACCAGCTTAGGCTTTTTCACTGCCTCTGTGTGCCCAGATTAAAAGGGGCATTTTTGGAGGAGTGGATAGGGCAGAAGGTGGGCGGGATGTGGGCTGACCTAGACTTACTCAAAAAGCCATAATCAAAAAGTTTGAAAAGTTGCCATATGGAACTTATACATTTTGACTTAGACGAAGTCAAAACAGGTATAAGTTCCAGATCGGGCCGATGAGCTGATTGCAGCAGCCACGATCAGCTCAGCGGCCCAGGCAACCCGTCCCCCCACACCCATAATGATCGTGGCAGGAGAGATGCCCAATCTCTTCTGTTGCCACCACCACCACCAACCCCACCCCCCGAACATGCACAATCTTCACCGGCAGGAGAGATGCCCAATTTCTCCTGCCAGACACCTCCCCGAACCCACATGATCTTCACTGGCAGAAGAGATGTCCAATCTCTCCTGTCAGATCCTCCCCCCCCCACCCGCCGGAATCGGCACATCTTCACCAGCAGAAGAAATGCCCAATCCCTTCTACTGGACACTCCCCTGAACCCGCACGATCTTCACTGGCAGGAAAGATGCCCAATCTCTCCTGCTTGACCCCCCCTAAACCCGCACAATCTTCACCAGCAGGAAGGATGCCCAATCCCTCCTGCCAGACACCCCTCACCCCCTGTCAGCCCACCCCTGAAACCCCCTCCACCCCCACATGGACCTCCCTAACACCACCCAAACCCCCCAGACTCTCCTCTAATCTTTATTATAGCCAGACAGATGGGACCTCCCTCTGGCCGGCTGGCCGGCATCTCTCCTGCCACAATTATTGTGAGGGGGGGATAATTCCACGATTCTCTAACTGGCGTTGTTTATGACAGACACCAGTTAGATAATCTTGCTTTTAGGTGAGGACTGGCCCCTTCTTCGCCTAAAAGGTCTTGTTTTGGGTGTTTGGGACTTGGGCAATTTTATGGTCAGGAATGCATTCTAAACATACATATAGTGGTGGTCTGGGAGATTAAACTGCTGAACCTACAGGTAGGACATTCTCAAAAAAAATGTACATGCATGGATGCTGGCTGGGGGGGCGAATCAGGGCAGGAAAGAGGTGGAACTAGTCGGTCCTGGCGGCATGGCCATGTGTCCGGATTTTCCAAAAGGAAAATCTGGTAACCCTAGTCAGATTGTAAGCCCACCAGGACTGATAGGGAGAAATACTTGAGTACCTGTAAACTGCTAAGGCCAGGCTTGTCCAGCATCAGTCTTCAAGGGCCATAATCCAGTTGGGTTTTCAGGATTTCATATATGTAGAAAAACAATATGCTAGACACGCTTTCTAGCCTAACTAGTCACTAAGAACCCAAAGATGTATGAAGGCTATAGGATAGAGCAAATATTATGAGGTATATGCGAAGCACCAGAAAAAATACTTTGGAGAAGTTTTTCAGGATTTCCTCAATGAATTTGCATGAGATCTATTTGCATACACTGCTTCTAATGTAAGCAAATAGGTCTCATGCAAATCTTGAAAACCTGACCTGGTGAGGTCCAAGGTTGGACATCCCTGGCGTAGGCTATAAGCGATGTATAAAATACCTAAATAAATAAATAAATAAAATAATAATCTGTACTGCAATCCTTCTCTGCTCCATGATATTTGTCCATTGCTCAGATATTCCCTGGCTCATGGGTCCCCAACCACCGGGCTGCAGAATAGTACTGGGGTTTGGGCTGTCCCCAGATAAGGCAAGCTCCCTCCTCCCACTACTACTTATCACTTATATAGCACTGAAAGGCGTACACAACTCTGTACATTTTGACATTTATATACGGTCCTTGGTTGGAAGAGCTTACAATCTAGATTTCGGGTCAGCTGCAGGCCACATGTAGGAACCGTGGCTGCAGCTTTGTGAAGAGAAGTGCAACTGGGAGGAGGTAGTTGGCCAGAACAGGTAAATACCCGCGGAAGGGAGGCATTAACTTGGGACACAGAATAAAGGTTGGAAAGGAGGAAGAGGGGCATGTTGGGACATGAAAGATAAGAGGCATGTTGGGACACAGAAGGAAGGGAAGGAGCACAAACTTCGGACAAATAATGGAAAGAAGGAAGGAAGGATAGAGGGAGGGGGCATGGAATGGGGAAAAGAGAGGGAGAAATGTTGAATGTAGTGGTGGAGAGGGAACAGTTGGATGAATGGAAAAGGATGTAAGAGGGGCCTCAAGGAGATGGAGAAGGTGGGAAGAATACATAGATCAGATTTTGTGCACATTTCAATACAGCTAATTAAAAGGATGGCATATTACCATAAATGCAAATCTAAAGTGTATTTGTAGGTATTTCCCTTTTGTTTCCAGAAAAAAAATGATCAGAGCATATCTTAATTTTAGTCTGTTTTGGCTTTCAAGTTATCTAGGAACAACAGTTTCTAAAATATCAATCAGATTTATCAGCCACTCTTTAAACTACCTTTCTTCATTTCCTATATATATTAAGCTACAATTAACCACAAAAAATTTGATTTTTTTTTTTTAGGTATGAAGTAAAAAGTTCCTATCAGCATCTGAGCCACTCAGGAAAGTTCACTTCTCTATTCTTTCTCACTACTCTTTTCCTTTTTGTCTTCTCCCTTCTTGTTCTATCTGTTGGAAAATGGCCAGTGTGTGTAAGTAAATCTCAGTCTTTTGGTATGTTTGTGTTGATGCAGAAATTTATCTGTTCTCCATTCAGGCTTTCTTTAAACTTCTGTTCTTCTCCTTTCTTATATAATCCTTGGGTCCCTTCTTCATTAAGGCCCCCCTTTTATCAATCATGTTAGAGCATTTTAGCGCTGGCCGGAGAGGTAAATGCTCCGATGTTCATTCAATTCCTATGAGTGTCAGAGCATTTACCTCGCCGTCCAGCACTAAAATGCTCTACCACAGCTTGATAAAAGGACACAAAAGAAATTCAGTCTTCTGGAACAGGCCTATATTCTGACTGTTCAGTGACATCACCAACTGTATTCTGGAATTCGCTGATTGTCCAGCCCACCTCATTGCAACATGTTGATATTGTGTTCTCACTAATTGTACTCTGTAATTCGCTGATTGTCCAGCTCTCTTCACTGTAAACCGCCTAGAAGTCGCAAGATTGTGGTGGTATAGAAAAAATAAAGTTATTATTAGTATTATATTTAACTTTGGCCCGCTTTTACTAAGCCACAGTAGTAGGTAGAAATTCTAGCATCAGAGCAGCGTCGGAGCATTTAGCAATCCAGGCCATGGTAGAAACTTCTACCATAGCTTAGTAAAAAGAGGGTGGGAGTAAATTTGTCCATTTGTATGCACACTTTCTCAGTGTACAGGATACCTTCAATGTGAGAGTTAGCTACTTGAAATCAAAAAATAATTATAAGCCCCTGTCTAAAACTTCTCTTGTAGTCTTTTCTTTTATTTCGCTCTCTGTCCTTCTGGTTGAGGTTTTCTTCTTATGAAATGGAAGCAAGCAGCACTCGGGTTCATTCACTACTTTCAATTTTAAGCTAAACTGGTTTAAATCCTTCCTCAGCTCTCTAAAGTAGCCCATTTTAGGAGTCCTTTTAGGCGTGCTAACCAATTTAGCACACGCTAATCAATTTAGCACACGCTAAATTCTAAGGTGCCCCTTAGAATATAATGGGTGGCCTAAGGGATCTTGCCAATCAGAGTCTTAGGCCATTTTCTGTGCATCGCAGAATGTACTGGGAGGGAAGCCTAAGATTCCAGTTGGCGCAAGGCACCTAAGGTCCCTCCTATGGGAGGGGCCTTAGGTATCTGGGCCAATCAGGGCCTTAGGCCCCTCCCCGGTGCATCCCAGGATATACTGGAAAGGGGAAGGCCTGCCATTCTGTGGGGGATCCAGGTAGGCTTGAGGTTGTCAGGATGATCAGGGGGGGTTCCAGCAGGAGGGAATGGGCATCCCTCCCGATGCTGATCTTAGGGAGGTGGTGGTAGGATGAATTGGGCACTCCTCCTGCTGCAGACATTCGGGGGGGAGGGGGGTTTCAAGGGTTCCTGTAAGAGGAAGTGGGAATCCCTCCTACTGGTTGACTTCATGGCTGGGGGGGGTTTCTGCTGTAGTCGCTGAGCTGTTCGCAGCAGGGAGATTCCCTTGCAATGATAAGCTCAGCGGCAATGCGATTTTCTAACCAGCGCCTGAGACATTGACGCCGGTTAGAGAATTGTGGTGGTTAGGCATCTGTCCATTAAGACAGACAAGATTCTATATAGGATACTGGTGTAGGATTCTCAGCAGCTGCTTAAACAGCTGCTGAGACCAACGTCCTATACAGAATTTTCCCCTTAGGGTCTGATTCTGTATAAGACGCCGGTCTCAGCCACTGCCTATGAAGCGGCTGAGAATTGCATACCAGTGTCCTATGCAGAATCGCATCTGCCTTGATGAACAGTTGTCTTACCCTCCCCCCCCCCCCAATTCTCTAAGCAGTGACTAGTGCTGGTTGGAGTCCTTTCCATTGTAAAAGTAGACATGGCTAGCTAAGCTGATCCCGACATGGGAATCCCTGATCAGCTGAGCCAGCAGGACTCCTCAAAGCTACAGCTTCGGAGATTCCTGCCAGGTCAGCAGATCGGGGGAAAATACCCTTGCCACAATCAGGATGCACCAGGAGGGGGAAGGCCCGCCATTTTGAAGAGTTAGGCCTGCCGGCTGAAGGGAGAAGGCATCCTTCCAGCCACCCTTACTTCAAAAGGTATAGGAGGGTGGGGGATGTTGGGGTAGGCTTAGGGGTATAGGGGTGGGATGTTGGGGTTGGGGGGTCAGTGTGGGGTATTAGGTGGTGTCAGCAGTTGGGGGGTATCAGGGGTTCAGGGGGCCAGTATCAGGAGGGAGTGGGCATCCCTCCTGCCAATCTCTGATTGGGGGGCTGTTGAGGGACTGAGGGCTGGCGGCAGGAGGGATTGGGTTTCCATCCTGCCAATCTTTCAGGGGGGGTTTCAGGCAGTGTTAGGCAAAAGGGAATGGGCATCCCTCCTGCTGATTTCAGGGTGGATATGGTGGGTCTTCTGCTGCAGTCGGCTGAGCTAATTGTGGCAGGGGTATTTTCCCCCTAATCAGTTGAGCTGGCAGGACTCTCTGAAGCCATGGCTCAGCTGATCGAAGATTCCCATGTTGTGATCAGCTCAGCCAGCCACATCTACTTTTAGATCTGAAAAGTAGGCCAGCATTTTGCAAGCCCACATTTCAGGCATCTGTTGTAGCTCTAGGGAGATGCCTAGGGTTGCTTAAACTTGCCCAAGGCCACTTCCAGGCAAAAACATGGCCACACCCAGCCTTGGACAAGCTTAGGTATCCCTACCATCTCCCTAGACCTGTGACAAATGCCTATAGTGTGGGTGTTCTGCCTCAGGAAACTTTTTTCTAAAAACGTACATCCTAATTGGCTGCCAGACGGCGGTAGGACTCCTACTACCGCCCACAATTGGGATGCCCATTTGTAGAATCAGCCCCTTAGGGTGTGCCTAAATATTAGCATGCTTAGGCATTGTTAAGTGTGATTCTATAATGGAAGCCTAACTTTTATAGAATCATGCTTAAATCGACACTAGTTGACACTGATTTTTAGGTCATAACACTAAAAATCAGTGTGGTTGAAAAGTAATACTAACTACTTGAACTAACAAAAACCCACACTCATAAGAAAGAACACTGTATGGCTCACACACCTGGACTCAAAAACATCAAAAAAAATTTATCGAAAAGCTGGTGCAAGCAGAAAACTTTATGAACTTTCCATTGAGTTTTTGTGATTTTCTGCCTGCACTAGCTTCCAATTCCTCTTAAGAAAGCCTGTTAGGCAATGGAAACATTTAGACATTGACTGAGTAATCAATTTAATTCAATATTTAAATTTAAATAACAATAAAAGATTAATTTTAATTTAAGAAAAAGTAGGCAAGTGGTTGGAAACCTATGAGGTAAACAGGAGTGTGCTAATTAAAGCATAAAATAACCCATAAATTGGGTAAAAATACTCCATAATCTGAGTTATACAACCACATTTTTTAAAATTAGCTTTTTAATAAAAAATTTTTTTGATGTTTTTGAGTCCAGGTTGGCGAGCCATACAGTGTTCTTTCGTATGAGTGTGGTTTTTTTGGTTCAAGTATTTAGTACTGATTTTTAGGTGACATATATAGAATCAGGCCCTTACTGTCACCCATTTTTTTTAGGTGCTAAGAGCTCAAGCAGTATTCCTGTGCTATCCAATTAGCAGGTGTTAATCTAGATGCACTGTTTGGGGCAGGAGCACCATATTGCTCCCCCCCCCAAAAAAAAAAAAAAAGAAAAAGGGTTTTTTAATGCACAGTTTATACAAACACATTTAACAGTTACTGCAGAACACCTGAGCTCATCCTGTGGTATGCATTTGAAGCTGCAATAGGCAAGTGCTTGTGCCTAATGCAGCTTCGTAAAATTGGCCCCTAAGGTACAGGGAAAACCAACAGACAAATGCTGTAACCACCCAAAACGCCCAAAGAAAAGCAAGAAATCTGTGACATAATAACATATAAATTCACTAATTAAAACCCGACGTTGTGCTGTTTCATCCTAAGGATGTGCCAGGGGTAAAAGACAAGGCTGAAACACGTTATGAAAATTTGTGAAAGTATATATAACTTTTTTTCTATTAAGTAAAACCAAAACATTCAAATTTTAAATAGTAAAAATGATATCTCACCCTGACATAAAACTGACCAATATGTAGATAACTAGATAGAGATATATTTGTCTTAATATAGGCATTTTTAATCTATCTAGATATAATTGTAGAAACATATAGATATATAAAGTCATTGATACTGCATATACACAGAGTAAGAGACATATATGATCAAAATAACATATTTTTGTTAACTTGGGTGAAAAAAGTGATTTTGCATATACTGTATATAAAAAAAATGATACAGCATGTTGGTTTGCTGTAATGTCATTTCTGTAGCTCAGTGGATAAAAATAAATTTCTTTGAAATTATTTCCCTGTCATATATTATGTTGTAAGCAAAACAGTAAAATAAACTGTTTATTATCATATATAAAATGGCTTTGATCAGCCAACTGAAAAACTAATTTCATTTTCTCGTTACACTGCCTCGGGCATTTTTTAATGTCAATTTTTATTACAGACAAAGCACGAAAATTAAAATAATCAGTTACAGAGCACAAGGAAATGTTTGTTTCTGAATTTCAAAGAGAAGAAACAATAAGCTATGAGTTTACTAATAACACAAGAATTCTAAGCAATAGAATAGAAGCTAAGGGGCTCATTTTCAAAGCACTTAGACATACAATGGCATAGAAACCTATGGTACTTTGTGTGCCTAAGTGCTTTGAAAATGAGCCCATGTATATAGTGCATCCTACATAGTACATGTATATAGCTTGGGTGTACTGTATATTTGGTATTTGATCAGTATATGATAGTCCAATGGAATGCAGATGCAGCAGTGTATAGACTGTAGCTAACACAAAATAAAATAAGAACAAATAAGTATGATCCAGATGATTTATGTTATCTATTGCTGATACCGTACATTTTTGTTTCAGCTAAGCTGAAATAGCCAGAGACTGCGCAAATAGTATTTTTTAATGGCAAACTCAGTGTAATCTATTCACCTTGCATGCAGAAAAATGTATTTGCATGATTATGGATAATGTTACACTCTGTGATCTTGCGGTCTTATTTTCCAACTCAGAGCAGCACATCCACAATATATTGCCTGTAAATATTTCAATTAAAATGCATATTATCAGCAGAGGATGGTGTCTCCAGAGTTTTCTATTTATTTTACCAAACAGCCTACAGAGCTAGGGCAAACTAGAATGAAATAATGCATTAACTGCTGCTGTTTCCCATTTCAGTTATATTTACTGTGGTAAAAATGGAATATGTTTGTGGTTTATACACATATTTATCCTATTCTGTTGGGCTCAATGCTCCTTTTGGAATGTGTGATGAGGTGAACAAACCTTATTTATACAGAAGGCTTCAAAGGATTAAAATCTTAAATGTCTCTGAATTAAAATGTAAAATCTTGGTAAATGTTGCCGTCCATGTTTAAAATACCCAAGTGTGTGTTATTTGCAATAGCACATACTATCTGGCAACATTACCCCATAACCATTTATTTCAATATCATTTTGAAAATTACATCCAAAAATAACATTCAATGCAGATGTGAACAACTTTGCAAATGCACTTCATATGCTAAAATGGCAAATAATATATGCATTTGCTAAAAAGAAGCACTGTTTGATTTTAGCACCCAAACTTTATTAGCCATGTTTGTTGCATTTTAGTTCATTGACACCTAGGATTTTGTTTTTAATTTACAAGGGTAACTTTATTGAGGTAAATACAAACAAGAGCAGAAAACTCATAACAATAAATGCAACTCCCACACCAAGAAGAAACGTAGCATTTTAAAGAGTTTTAAAAATATGATTAACCTCCAATCCCTCATTCCTAGCCCCCAGCACCTAGGGTTTTAATCCTTTCAAAACTACACATAGGATCTGTTCACCTCATCAGATATTGGAAAAGAAGCATTGGGCTCAACAAAATAAGGTAAATATATATACACACACACTTAGGCCTGAATTCTGGAAATGATGCCTATATCAGCCAGTGCTTCCAAAAATGGTGCTGGCCGCATGTCAGTAACATGTAGGCACTGTTATCAGAATCGCGGCTTATGTCAAACTTAGGCACCTTTAATGTAGCCCAGGGTTTTAAAAGTCTACATTAATGGTGCCTAAGTTTGATGGAGAATCACACCTAAAGGTGCCTAAGGTCATTTGTGGTCATAACCATGCTTACTTTGACCTTAGGCACCATGACGTAGCCGTAATTCCAGCGCCTATCAGGGTAGGTGCTTGCTGGTGTCTACTTTTTTAAATTGATTTTTAATTGGGTTTTAAATGGTACAGTACTGATTAAACTAATTAAAGCAAGTTAGGTAGCGATAGGGCGTATATTAATGCTTCTTATGATGATGTTTTTAGAATCCGGGCCTTAAGGTTTGACCCCGATACCAGATATTGACAATATTTGCAAGAAAATGAGCTGGAGACAGTGTTTGTCCCATTCATTCTTTTAATGCTGAAATTTAATTCTGTCATTGTGCAGTTTTTTTTTTAAGTGCTCACTCAGTTCTTTCCAAATTTCAACAGCATCAGCATCAGGATGCTCAGTATAGCAAGAAAATATAAATATGCATTAATTTAGGGAATGTACTACTTAATTATAAATCATCTCTCTATAATATTAATGAACATATATTTAGAACATTAAGGAAGAATTAGGATCTGATTTTACAGAGCAAGTTTATTTACAATGTTATGTAGGCAAGGCAATAAATTTAGCTCTGGAAATTTATAGGTTATTAAACAAGGAGAATGTGCCATAAGATCAAATATTGTTTGAGAGAGACTGATTAATTATGCTGGAAGAAAGTAACTCACTCTGGTAATGGAGATCTTGTGTTTGTGGAGGATAGCTTGAGGAGATGGTCCCTTGCTAGTCCAGTGGCAATCCCAAGTGGAAGGAGCATAGGTAAATCTCCCCATTTTATGGACATGAACTGGGGTCAGGTAGTATATTTAGTAGTCTAGTGAAAATTCAGTGATAGTTCAAAATTGTTTTTTTTACTAGGTCTGGTGACATCATCTGATTTGGCTGGTCACATGCTTCATAGATGGGCAGAGACCTGATTAGATTTCAAGAGGGTCATTGTCTGGAAGTGTCCAGTGGCTTTTGTCTCATTCCAAGCTCTGTTCATATAAATGGAGGTAGTTAACATTTCTGCTTCTTTGATTGTTGTACTTATCTTGGAGACTGGTCTGTTGCAATGGCTGATGTCCTTTTGTTATGCATATCTTGGAGGGTAGAATTCTCTTTGACACTGGTACACCACCCTGCCTCTCTTTTGTAATCCACTCAATGGGCACTTCTTTGTTTCAGGTTTTTCAGTATTCTGAAGGCAGATGGCCTAGGTTTATTCTGAGTTTAGTATAAGAAATTATAGTCTTTATTACAAAAGGTAACGGAAATGTGTGAGCAATGGAATCCTTTACATCTGTCTTGGTGGGGAAGAGTCCAAACTATTAAAATGATGTTTTCCCCTGTGGTTTGTTATCAGATGGGTATGACACCAGTTTTTTTTTCAGGGGTCCTTCTATAAAAAGTTAAATTTTATTTTTACAAAATTTATTTGACTTGGCAAAAAGGCTAGAATTGCTTTAGTATCTTTACAAAAACCGATTACAGAGGGTGGGGTAAATTTTCCAAACTTTTATAGGTATCATCAAGCCTATATTATGCGCCAGGGTATGTATTGGATCCTCCCAGAGTCCATTGACAATATCCCAGATTGGTTATGGTTGGAATGGCGACTCATGTTTCCTCTGCGATTGTGCCATGTTCTCAGTATCAAAATGCCTAGATTATATAAAGACAATAAAATATTAGTAGACACTTGGGAAAACATTAAGATATGTGAGTAACATAACACTTATTCCAATTCACAAATCAACAAATCAAACTATATGGCTGAACTCCAAGATTCAAATTGGCGGATTTAAGGTCATCTGGAAGCATTGAATGATGGCAGGAATACATGTATTAGAAGACGTTATTTCCAATGATAAACTGCTTGAGTTTTCACAGTTGCAACATAAATATGGCCTTAATAAATCTCAAAGTTTTAGATGGATGCAACTGAAGCAGGCCATTCAGGTGGGGTTCCCTGAATGGAAAAATCTTAATAATCAATATAGTTTAGAGTTCTTATGCTTTCAGGTGGATTTCCTGGGACACCAGGCCACTCAGTGGTACAAATTAATATCTGGATTTATGAATAAAAAACCAAAGACTGGTCTTAGAGACATTTGGAGCATTGAGATAAAGCATCAAATTACTGCATCTCAATGGCCACGAATTTGGTCTTGGAGGATGAGATGTACAATGTCTGCATCTATGAGACAAACATAGTTTTTTCTGTTGCATAGAGCATTCTGGACCCCTGTTGGTTTACAAAAATTAGATTGCTCTAAGTCTGATAGATGTTGGCATTTGTCATCTTGAAGCAGGGACTTTAGACCATTTATTGTTCTATTGTCCATTTATTATGGATTTTTAGAAATCAATTTAGGGCCAAATTAATAGTTTATTAGAAAATCATGTGGCATTCCAAATAGTACGTATGATACAGTACTATTTGGAATGTCTATGAGGGCTAAGAGCCAAATATCTTCCAAAAATAATAAACTCTTACTTATTTTAACAGGAGTTGCCATACAACAAATAACATGCAATTGGAAAAATTGGAATAGATTAAACTACAGTTTTTGGTGGAATTCAATGTGTCATATTTATAAAATGGAAAGAACATTAGCTATTCAGAAAGGAAATTTTAATAACTTTCAAGATGTGTGGGGGCCATTAACAAATTATTGCAATGAATAAGTATTATTTTCCCTGATTTGTACAAATATAAGAATGGGATGGGGGAGGGGGGATTTTATCATATGGTATAAGCGTTATGAGATGTTGAAAGGATGGGAGGGAAAGGGATAATTCTTTTTAATATGAAGAATTGTAGAATTTCAAGTGATATATTTAAGTTAAAATGGTTGATACCTTTTGATGCACTTGATGTAAGTTATAAAAATTACAAAAAAAAAAAGAAAGAAATTATAGTCCTTAGATATAATTCTTAGATTCAGATATCAAGCCATACTTTTCTAATTCTTAGATCCAGCAAAATTAATCATATCATGCTACATCAACATATCTTCAACATCTCTCTTAAATCCAATGTTGAGAATTTTGATTATAAAACTCATCAGAATAGGCCAATCTGCTAGCTTGTTTCACAAACTTATCTATGGTGGTTCTTGGATGGCCAGATATTTTCTTTCTGTGGATATGTAATACATGAAGATGGTTTGAAAAGTTCAGTACAAAAAATAAGTTAAACAAATATTTTAAAAAATTTGACCAAACCTATTTTTCTAATAGGATGAAAAAAACTGGACACTCACTAGATAAACTGTACAAGCTGCAATGGAGACTATGTTGAGAAACACAACAGGGTTTCCTTTTAAATATTTGTTTAACTTGGTTTTTAATCAAACTTTTCAAACCACCCCCATATATGATGCAATTGAAACACTATCCTGGACAGATAACTCTGAAACTATAGATGATGATCTTGAAGGTGGATAGTTTCCAGAATTCTTTAGGTTGATGATAGATTCCCTTAAATAAAAAGTCAATGCTGTTATTTTTTATATCTTTTTTGCTTATTTAGTATTACTCATTGTATTCATTGCCACTCAGTACTGCCCCAAAATGGAATGTTTTCTTGTTTCAACTCTTTGGCTCAAATTTTGTAAACAGCGCCTACAGTTAGGCATCTATTTTGGAGGTGCCCACCTAGATAGGCGCCTATCTAAATTGAACAACAAGCTCAATTAAGCTTATTAATCAGCACTGATTGAAACATAGGCGCCTATCAAGAAAGTGCGATTCTGTAGCAAGGCGCTCTAAAAATTTAGGCAGCCTTCAAAAAAATAGGCGCTATGCATTTTAGTCATGGGCATGGTTATGTGTTAGGCGCCTTCTTACAGAATCACTGCTTTTAAACATGCTTAAGCGCTCGCATGGGCGCCTAACTTTTAGTTGTGCATACAGCTGGCCTGGTTATTGAGCACCTCCAAAATAGGTGCCCAAATAGGTGCCGCTCAACGCGATTCACTAATCAGCACCTGATTTTACTTGAATCATGCTGAACAGTGCCCTCTCTTCCCACCCCCGTACCTCTTTAAATCTTCACCAACACGAGCAGCTTCTCCAGCCTGCTGTTCGCGCTAGCTTTGGCTTTCCCTCTGACATCACTTCCTAGCCCCGTGGCCTGGAAGGGATTTCAGAGGAAGCCAGGCCGGCGCGAGAAGCAGGCTAAAGAGGTTGCTTGTGCTGGTGACAATTTTGAAGAGGTATAAGTGTGGGGTAGGGAAGGGAGGGCACAAGCATAGCGTGGGGGAGGGGGCGAAGAGGTACCGGCACCCTCCCCTTCTATGCCACTGATGGCAATAGGTATTTGGAGAGAGGACAGGCAGGCTGTGGCACTCACTCACACAGCTGTATCTTACAAGGAGCTTATATTTTGATAAAGCAATTATGATCATCTTTGTGACAAAAACAGTTTTGCATTTTCAGTTATTAAACTTTAGGCACATTAGCAGTCCTGTATTTAATTTCATAGAAAATGTTTAATTTATATAATATCAACTGAATATACTATGAGAGTAAATAGTTCAACTCTATGATGAAAATCTCAAACCATCAAAAATCTAATGATAATTAAATTATGTGTAGTGCTCAGACCCACAACCTATTAGTGTTAAACATGAAGTGAACAAAGCATAGGCTGCCCGATCGGACCATCACCGCATACACTTGTCCTACCTCCACTCAAATTCACTCTTAGATGGAAAATGTACTCAAAAGGGACTTATCTGTGTGAACATGGCTGGGTGAGTGTGGGTCCCAACGCCTGGGCAGACCATATGTATACATGGTGCATTAAAACTCCTGAAGTCCCTCCGACTCACGTTTTGCAGTATCTCGCTTCCTGAGGAGGGGAAACTTATTACAGCTCCTACACACTGGTGAAAGAACAAGCTCATGGCCCGCTAGTTGCAGCTGTTGGGACCCACACTGACCCAACCACTTTCATACAGATAAGTCCCTTTGCAGTATGTCTTCCATCGAAAAGTGAATTTGAGTGACAGTGAGACAAGTGTATGAGGTGATTGTCTGATTGGGCAGCCTATGCTTTGTTCACGTTGAACATTAACAGGTTGTGGGTCTGAGCACTACAGATAATCTAATATAATAAAACGGTAAGCCTATGCGTGCGCCGGTTTTCCGTGAGCTGTAGCAACCCATAGGAAGTGCGCATGCGCAGCTTACGGTCTGGCCTGCTCCCTGCCGTATTGCATTTTTTAGTTGAAAGACGCAGCGGTGACTACTCTCACGATCCCCTCCCCGACACAAGTGGGGATCATGAGAGGAGCCACCGCCGCGTGTTTCAACAAAAAAAAAATATGGCAAGGTGAGCAAAGAAGTGAGAAGTGAAAGCCTAATAGCCCACGGAGCACGGAGCCACCACAAGCGACGGCGAGGAGGGAGTGGGAGCAGGCCGCAGAGGCTGTCGGTGCCTGCAGGCCACGGCGGCTTTAGCCACATGTCGGTGGAGGGCAGACAAAAAATAAAGGAGGTAAGGGTTGCTGCTGGACATAGGAAAAAGTGCTGATGGACAGTTGGGGGGGGGGGCAAAAAAAGGAGGGGGACAAAAAAAGGAAGGGAGGCCTACTGCCGGACAGGGGGAGCAAAAAAAGGTGCTGATGGACAGGGGAAGAGGTGCTGATGGACAGGGGGGCAGAAAAAGGAAGGGAAGCCTACTGCTGGACAGGGGGAACAGAAAAGAGGTACTGCTGGACAGGGGAAAAGGTGCTGATGGAAGGGGGGAGCAAAAAAAGGAAGGGAAGCCTACTGCTGGACAGGGGGAGCAAAAAAGAGGTTCTGATGGACAAGGGAAAAGGTGTTGATGGATGGGGGGCCAAAAAAAGGAAGAGAGGCCTCCTGCTGGACAGGGGGAGCAGGAAAGAGGTGCTGCTGGACAGGGGGGGAGTTAAAACAAAGGGAGAAGGGCTGCTGCTGGATAAGGGGACCAGTGAAGGGGTGGTGGTGGACACAGGGGAAGAAAAAGGAAGGGAGAATGGACAGGGGGAGCAGGCAAAGGGTAGTGGTGGACAGCCGAGGAAAAAGAAAGACAGAAAGAAACAAATACAGAAACAGGCTAAGGAGAGAGAGAAAGAAATAAATACAGACACACACACACATATTCTAGCACCCGTTAATGTAACGGGCTTAAAGACTAGTTTAAGGTATATTTCAGTTGATAATCGCCTTTTAGAATTTTTCGGACATCAATGTATGATTTAAAGCCTGCTTGCTTGATTGAATTTGTGCACTATCCCTATTATAACAGGGACGATTAACGATGTTGTTTAGACATGTCTATGTTATATGTGATAATCGGAGGGAAACAAGATTTTTATGTATGTGATATGAAAACTGCATAGTTGTATGTGGTGTATAAATTTTTTAATAAATAATCATTTGACTGTGATTTTTTTGATGGCTTAATTTGTATAATAGTCATAAAACAATTTGAAATAGCCATATTGTAAGCTATCTATTCTTTTATTTGCAATCATAATAGCAGCTTTTACTGTAGAAGAACCACACTGTTTCTGCAGTAAGCGATCTTGCTATGTAATGTGTTTTCTACTGCAATACAAAGAAGTCGTGATTTTATTGAAGCACTGAAACTGGAGCGTGATTCATTATGGGACCAGTAACAAATAGTTAATGCATTAGGATAATGTACAAAGCTTGTCACTAAAATGCTATCAGAAATATGATTCTTAGTAATGACATACAGTGGAGAAATGTCTTTGTTTGGAGGCATAAAAAATGTCATCATTCAATATTAAAAGCATCATTGTTCTGAATGAAACGCATTCCGTTCTCTGAAAATGCTCCTGCAGAGCAAAAATGACTTCAAATATATTGCAATCCTACATGAACAAATGTAATATTTTATACACCCTCTAGCATTTTCATACATATTCTCCAAGGGCCAAGAGGCTTTATATCATAGATAATTAAGCTCAGACATTTTACCATTATATCTGCCATACACTTGAGAGCAAAAGGTCACAGGGCAAAAGAGTGAAATTAGATTTTAGCAGAACATATGTCTTGACCTTTCCTTAAAGCAGATCTATTTACTTTATAATGCAGTTTAACTTGCAGAAATGAGTGTACTCATAACTGGAGTAAAGGTTAAGACATATGCTAATCTTGAGCTATTTGGTTTCTTCTTCAGATATGACACCCTATGAAAACTGAAAAGCATTTCTTATATGCAAAGTAAGGATATAATTTGTTATATCTTATTGTATGAAATATGTATGGGGAATATTTATTTATTTTTAGTATTTATATACCACTTACAGTCTAAGTGGTTTACACTCAGGTATTTAAAACCTTACACAAACAGTCATAGACTAAATAGATGGACTGTGCTTGAGTGTGTTCCTTGTTCTAATAATTAATATTATGAGTTATTCATTCAACAAATTTTCTGATGGAGAAGGGATACCTCAAGTGCCTGCAGCTAATTATGACGTTAGAACTAGTCTTGTCATAGTAGCCTAAATGCAAGCTATCATTGGACCCTTTAAATGTTCCTTTTCTAGTAGTTTATGTTATTAAATTCTCTTTTTCAATTAATTTATGTTATTTAATATAATACTTTGCTTTTAAATACCAAATTTCTAAAGTAATAACATTAGCAAACAGTGTTGAGAAAATGCACGCTTTGAATTGACTTTTGTGCTTAGCTTTGTTTTCACGGCCACAATATATAGGTGGCTGATGGTCTGGTCTTCTATTTGAATTAGAAGGAAGCTTTGACATGCTCGGGTGTTAACTTTCAAGTGCCGGAACCACCCCTGAAAATTTCCCCCTACCCCAACACCACCAAGTCCATCTGGATTCCCCCAGTACCTTTTTCTTGTAGGCCGGCCAGAAGGTTGTTTACTCCCTCTGGCTGGCATGCCCACCTCCACAGAATGGTGAGCTTTGCCCTTCCTGGTGCATCCTGGGATGCACCAAGGAGGAGCTTAAGGCCCTGATTGACCCAGGTACCTAAGGCCCCTCCCATAGGAGGGGCCTTAGGTGCCTGGGCCAACCAGAATCTTAGGCCTCCCTCCCAGTGCATTCTGGGATGCACTGTGAGTAGCCCAAGACTCCGATTAGCCATGCCTATAATGATGCTAGGCTCTGGGAGATGCCTCCAGAAGCACAATTCCGACACCATTTGTTTAGGCACCAGTAGGCGCTTTGAAATTGCCCCTTAAGTTGCATTTCAAGTGGTGTTTCCCTCTTTACATAGGCATTTAAATTGAGATGGTATTATAGAAGCTGGCCCTTATTGCTCACTTTATGGGCACCAGAATTGTGCCCTTTATAAAACTGCCCTCTAAGCTTTTATCCATGCATACTAAATGGTAAAAAATCTTTGCTAACACAATTGTAGATGATATGGATGGGACAGTGGTACCTCTTAACAGTCAGATGGAGACTGCACCAAAGGACTCGACCTAATAAATTTTTTTTAAAAAGGATTAATGAAGTTTGCTGACCTAGAAATTCAAAGGCCTCTGCTTTCCAGTCACCTCAACTACAACAAGCTCTATTTCAGACTTACCCCAGAAGTTACTGGCTGAGCTGATGGAAGAGAAAGAAGTAAAAAAATGGCAAGTAGTCTTTAATTTGTGAAAGAATAAACTCATTTGAGCACATGAGAAGCTAATTTAGTATGAATTTCATTTGCTGTTTTCATTATATCATTTTTCGTTGATTTGCTAAGTTAATGTACCATTTTGATTTGACATGAAAAAGGTTACTTCATTTTTGTTCTTGATTAAAAACCATTCTTCAGTCAAAACTAAATATGTCAAACCTTATTTATTCCTCTTTTTTATATTGGTCTTTTAATTACATTTTTCTTTCTAGAATATTCTTTATAGCTATCATTACTTATTATAATGATAACTTTCTACTCTTCACATACCATTTCCTCAGGGCAATGGGACCACCTATAATCAACAAGAGATACTCTAGTGTAACCGCAAAAACTCAAGAAATGAAAAAAACAGTCACTTACTTAAAACACCATGGGGCTTATTTTCCAAAAAAAACATAGACGTCCAAAATATGGCATAAACCAGCACTTGGACGTCTTACTAGTCAAAACGTCTAGATGGGTATTTTTGAAACTGATTATTTTAGACATTTTTCTAGTCAATTTGTCTCCAATGCAACTAAATCTTAGAGGCGTGTTTTGGGTGGGATTAGGTTGAGATTAACATTTGGATGTTTTATATCGATAAACATTTTATAAAACGTCTACTCTAGGCAGTGGCGTACCAAGGGCAGGGGGTGCGGACCACCCTGGGTGCCAGCCCAAGGGGAGTGCACAGCTGGCCGGGTCTGGAAACTCCCGCATTGCCCTAAACAGCACCTCAGCGTGGCTGCCATACTTACTCCGGAGCAGAGTTGGCAGCCGCACTGAAGTGCAGGAAAGTCCCGCGATGCCTGCGTCTACTGCCTCTGCTCCGGAAGAGGTAAGTGATGTCGGAGGGAGTGGACCAGCAGTCGCAGTCATCGAGGAACCTTGCCACAATTCCCTGCCTTTGCCGGCCCACCCCCCTCCGACGTCACTTACCTCTTCCGGAACAGAGGCAGCAGAAGCAGTCATCATGGGATCTTGCTGATTTGGATGAAGAAAGAAAGGAGCATAGCAGGGTGGTGGAAGGAGAAAAAGGGGATCAGGGTGGTACGGAAGGGTGGTGAAAGGAGAGAAAGGGGGTAGATGCTGATAGAATTGATGTGCAGGGAAAGGGGAGAGAGATATAAGGGGGAAGGATACTGCATGGAATTGGGTTGGAGGAAAGAAAGGGAGCAGAAGCTGATAGAAGTGGGGGGAAGGGAGAGGAGAGAGTGAAATGCCAGACCATGGAGGTGTGGAAGAGGGAAGGGAAGAAGAGGAGAGAGATGCCAGACCATTGGAGGAGGGAACGGAAGAAAATTGATGCCAGACTAATGGGGGTGAAGGGAGAGATGGAAAGGGGAGGCATAAAGTTTCTGGAAGGGGAATAGAAGGAGAGAAGATGCCATATAGAAGGGGCAGAGAGAGGGTAGACAGTGGATGAAAGAAAGAGAATGACAAGAATATGAGGAAAGCAGAAACCAGAGGCGACAAGGTAGAAAAAAATAATATTTATTTATTTTTTTTGCTTTAGGGGAGATGCATCGCTGTTTCTGTGGTGTTGCAGAGTCCAGCATTGTATGCAGAGTCCAGCTTCTTGGTGCTTCAGTTTAACCTTTGTCTATGTATTTCTATTTTATCTCCCCTTTTACAAAACTGTAGAGCATTTTTTAGCATTGGCCATGGTGGTAACAGCTCTGGTGCTCAGAATTATATGAGCGTCTGAGCTGTTACCACCATGGCTAAAAACCACACTACAGTTTTGTAAAAGGGAGAGGGGTTAGTTTGTGATTACATATTCCATACTAGGCGAAGGTGTTTCTGTGTTCTGTGTGTTCGAAAATACATGGTTTTCTGTTAGGATTGACTGTACAGGATTGATCTGTATTAGTCTGGCTTGTTCAGTTTTACAACAGGTGTATTGATGTTGTACTGCTCACTGCAGTATGTAAGATGCTGCCTTTTCCTAGGTACACTCTTGTGTGACGTGTGGATTGTTACTTAAAATCATGTTTTTCATACAGATGGGGTGGGAGTGTCAAAAAATGATGGGCCCCGGGTGTCACATATGCTAGGTACGCCACTGACTCTAGGGCATAATTTGGACATTTTAGGCTAGACCTGTTTTTAAAATGAAGGTGGGCCAAAAAGGTACCCAAACTGACCAGATAGACACTGGTGGGATAAAAATGTGACCACCACATACTCCCCCAGTGGTCAACCCGCTCCCACCCCCCACCCCCACCCCATATATTTACATGAAACAGTACATATCTGACTCTATGACAGCTGCAGTCCTAGTAGGGCTGCAAGCAGGTTCTCTGGAGTAGCCTGGTGGGCAGTGCAGTGAGAAGCAGAGAAGAGGACCCAGGCCCATATGCTCAATAAAACCCACTGTACTGCCATATACTGTACAGTAGATGACACCTGTAGGCATAAGGGCTATTGGGGTGTTAGACAATTGGGTACAGTAGGTTTCAGGGGAATTTTGGAGGGCTTACTATATAATGTACAGGGGTTATGGTGAGATATGTACCTGGTATTCTTAATGTGAAGTTCACAACAGTGCCCCCTAAGGTGCCTCACTGCTCTGCTGGCATGTCTATGTGGACAGTCCATTAAAAATGCTGGCCCCTCCTACATGCAAATGGCTTGTTTTGGATGTTTTAAATTTAGATTTTTTTTTTTTTTTAATATTTTTTTTTTCGATAATGGCAAAAAAATTATACATCTAACATCCAGTTGAGACTTTTTGGGGAAAAAAGAAAAGACAGATGTCTTGTGGTTTCGAAAATGGACATTTACTGCACCCAATTTGTGGACATTTTTCTCAAAACATCCAAAGTCAGACTTAGACATGCTATCAAAAATGCCCCTCCATGTGCATACCAGAACGAACTTCCTGCTTTTCTCTCACTCCTGTGGTCTCTCTATTTCCGTCGTCATTGATTCTTCCATCATTTCCCTCATTTTTATCTTCTCTGCATTGCTGAAATGAAATGTTTCATTGTCCAGGGCTCTACAGCAGAAAATATGCTTCCAATCCCGCCCCACAGCTAAGTGCCAAAAGCACCCTTAAAATATGGCACTAGAAGCAAAGCCACAGTTACCGTCCCTAGTTCCAGCTCTGTTTCTCTATCTTCTTTCTTCAGTTCTCTACCTTCAATTATCCTTTCCTCTCCTTCCTCTTCATATCAGACCTTACTGCTCATCTTAGCTCCATGTTCCATATCTTACCACCTATTTCCTCTTCCAGCTAACTCTGACTTTTCCATTCTCCTCCTTTTTCTTTTCAACTCTCTCTACCCTTTTACTTGTTCCCCTCACCGGCCATTTTTCTCATAATTGAAAAGAAAAAGTAGGTGATAGGTACCTATCTTCTTAGGCACAGTTTTACAAAAGATAGGTGCCTATCGCTTGGCATCTAATGGCACCTAACTCCAAAGTAGAAATGTTTATTTATTTATTCAATTTTTTTATACTGTTCTCCCAGGGAAGTTCAGAACAGTTTACATGAATTTATTCAGGTACTCAAGCATTTTTCCCTGTCTGTCACAAAATTATCTTTTTTATTCCTTTTCTTTTTTTTTCATTTATGTGTTCCCACCAAATGTGTTTTTCCCTAAATATTTCCTCTCTTTCTTTAAAGATTGTAGTTCATCTCCTTTGCCTTCTATACCAGTTATGTAGTAGAACGTATATAATTTGTATTAGAACATATATAATTTGTACTCAATGTTTTGTTTTGTCCTCCTCTTTTTTAAAAAAATTGTTATACGCATTGAAATATATGATATTGCGTAGATAACAAATCTTAATAAAACTTTAAACTTGGGCTCACAATCTATCTAATTGAACTGGGGCAATGGGGGGATTAAGTGACTTGCCCAGGGACACAAGGAGCAGCATGGAATTTGAACCCACAACTTCAGGGTTCAGAGGGTATAGCTTTAACCACTGCACCATACTCCCCTCCCCCCCCCCCATTCTCTTCTTGGTTGGGCTGAGGACTTTTCAGCGGCCTTTTGTATTGTGATGTCATTACAAACAGTCCAAATTACAGCCCTAAGACTAATATACTCGCTGAAAAAATATGATCACATTACCTCAGCTTTCCAAGATTCACACTGGCTCCCAGTACAAGCACGCATACAACACAAATTCTACTGCACCCTGTTCAAAGCCCTAAATGGAAATGGACCAGGCTACCTGAGCAATCGCCTAATCAGGAAAAACACATCCAGACCAAGGAGAACTCAAGCACACTTTACCCAATCCCCCAATCAAAGGCATGCAAAGCAAAAAATTATATGACGGTCTACTAGCCACCAGAGCATCAAAAATAGACCACCACCTCTCAAATCTGCTGACCACAATACCCAACTATAAACATTCAGGAAAAAACTGAAAATCATACTATTCAAGAAATTTGTCAAATGATCCAACCAAACCGTATCGACCATTTCCAGATCCCAATGCATACTATAGCTATCAACCTTGTAATCTCCCTGGGAATGCCCAGGCTAATTTCTTGTTGTAAACCACCTAGAACTGAAAGGTATTGGCGGGACAGAAGACATCAATGTCATGTAATGTAATAATGTCTCATTCCACCAGTGCCTAAGAGTCAACCTCATTGGTGATGTCACAATGGCTTGGTTTCCCTATTCTGGTGCCTATTTACTAGATGTATTGCCTCACTGAAACAAAAAATGTCAAGAAAAATGTGAAATAACTTGTAAATTCCATGGCTCCACATCATATTTATTCAGTTTGCTATACTGTTCTCCCAGGAGAGCTCAGAATGGTTTACAAACATGAATTTATTCAGGTACTCAAGCATTTTTCCCTGTCTGTCCTGGTGGGCTCACAATCTGTCTAATGTACCTGGGGCAATGGGGGAATTAAGTGACTTGCCCAAGGTCACAAGGAGCAGTGTGGGTTTGAACTCGTTACCTCAGGGTGCTGAGGCTGTAGCTTTTAACCATTGTGCCGCAGAGAAGGACTTAGGTGCCACTAGGAACGATTCTCTAAAGGACTTCGAGGAATTGATTGATCGTGAAAACTTTAATTTATGTAGAACCAACATATCATGTGCATTTTATTTTTGGCAGAAATTGAATAGGATAAGTGACTAAAAGGGATTATTTTGTTTCAATAATCAGGCCTTCTACCTTTTGCAGCTAAAACTATTAAAGCTGTAACACTATATGAACGACAAATCATCCATATCACAGTCATTTTCTGCTTTCAAAATGATTTTTTCATAATCTAATAATCTACTTGCATAACAATTTTTTTTCATCTGTTAAAAAAAATAACTTCTTCACCTTTCAGAGGAAAAAGTTTAAGAAACAAAAGCATCATAAGAACCAGTTTTGTTAAAATTGAATAGCAAGATAACAATGTGAGACACTTAAGTTATATATCATTAATCAGAAATGACAGTCTTTATTCATATATATTTGACTGAAGCTGCATAATTTTAGACTCCAATAGGTCTGGATAAATGACCCTAACTATAGTACTTTTTCAAATTGACAATGATTGATGATGGAGCAAGAAATTTTATGAACACAGTTGCAGCTCACTTGAAGTAAACATGAAAAATAGACAACCCCTTTAGACCCGCAAACTGCCAGTATTCTGTGCGGAAACACTTTGTACATCATTTGTTAACTCTATCTCATTGCTCATCATGTTTTAATCATGTTTTATGCCACTGCTGTTCTATCCTTTGCAATCTCCAGTGATACAATTTCAGATTAATAAAAAAAAAAAAAAAAAATCCATTGACACAATTGGGATTGATTTTTTTCTTGAAATATGAAAAAAAGAAATACAATATCACATGCTAAAATGAAATGTGATTTTTGAGAAATAAGACTAGATGCATAAGTAGTATGAAGGTGATCTTATAAGGGAATGCCTACTTTAATGATAAGTAGTAGTAATCATAAGCAATCACAAGGAGGCGCACTGGGAATTGAGCTCTCATAGTAACATAGTAGATGACGGCAGATAAAGACCCGAATGGTCCATCCAGTCTGCCCAACCTGATTCAATTTAAATTTTTTAAGTTTTTTCTTCTTAGCTATTTCTGGGCAAGAATCCAATGCTCTACCCGGTACTGTGCTTGGACTCCAGCACACAGAGCACACAGCCCCAAATACTACACCGCATCTCACACATAACTGACAAGGTAGCATTCAAGGAAAACACCAGAGGGACCACTGAAGGTGGTCATCCAAAGAGCAGGGCCCAGAACCCACACAGAATGTACATGCCATTCTGCCACCCAGGGAAACATCCAGGAAGCCCTTATCAGGGGCCTGAAACCTCCAGATAGGTTGCCTCCCCTTTCTAAAAGCAAAGCACCGCTTTTAAGCACCCATCTGTCCAGGTCACATTGCCAGCCCAAACCACATGTAAATGATTCTTGGGATAGCACGCAGACACTGGCATTAATGAGGGGCCTGATGAAATTGGCAGGATGATGCCATGAGGAAATCTCCCTAATGAAAGTTCCCCACCTTCTATGTAGTACAATAACTGTATTGTGGAAACTCCCAAAGAGGTTGCTAGAAGGAAAGCCAAAACAAGATCTTTTGGCACCTCCCAGTCAGCTGGAAGCCCCATAGGCATGGGTACCCAACCACACTGGAATCCCAGGTAGAACCTGTAAATGTGTCACCATTCCTGGCACAGCACTTGTCCTGGTACTGCCTCACATCCGAGACAGTACCTGGCTACCACAGTGCCTGCAGCAGCCCCAAAACCTGATCATGCTTGTGTAAGGCTAACCTCTCATGGGACAAACATGAGTCACATCTGTAGCTCCAGGACCATTTGCTATGTCATCTCTATCTCCCAACTATCCCTGTATCTACACAGCTCTGACCAGCGACATTGGTATGCAGGCCATATAGAAAATGTATAACTGACATGCTTACTTTATACTTATACAGGTCAACCTCCAGCAGGCAACCAACAGGAGGAGAAGAGGAACTGCCGTGTTTTGTATAATGTGAAATCTGTAAAGATTTTTCTGATAATCTGCTAAATAAACAATATTGCAGTGTCCAAAGTACTTAAAATTAAAGAATGCACCAACAATCTAAAAGAAGAAATATGGTCTAATAGTCAGTGGCATACCTAGCATATGTGATACCCGGGGCCCATCATTTTTTGGCACACACCCTTCCCCCCACATCTGTACAAAAAACATGATTTTTAGTAACAAGCCACACGTCACACAGGAAAAGGCAGCATCTTACATACTGCAGTGAGCAGTATAACATCAATACACCCATTGTAAAAATAAACAAGCCAGACTAGTACAGATCAATCCTACACCGTCAATCCTAACAGAAAACCATGTCTTTCGAACACACAGAACACAGAAAACACCTTCGCCTAATATGGAATATGTCATCACAAACTAACCCCTCCCTTTTTTACAAAACTGTAGTGTGGTTTTTAGCCACAGTGTAACAGCTCTGATGCTCATAGAATTCTGAGCATCAGAGCTGCTACCACCACGTCTGGCGCTAAAAAACGCTCCACAGTTTTGTAAAAGGGGAGATAAAATAGAAATACATAAACAAAGGTTAAATTGAACCAGCAAGAAGCTGGATTCTGCATACAATGCAACACCACAGAAACAGTGACACATGTCTCCTAAAGCAATAAATAAATAAATAAATTTTTGTTCTACCTTTGTCTTCTCTGGTTTCTGCTTTCATCATCTTCTCATTCAATTCCTTTCATCCACTTTCTCTCTTCTCTCTGCGTCTTCCATTTGCTCTGTTACTGTGCCTCTCCCTTTCTCCCCCCTTCCAAATTGGACTGGCACCCATCTTCTTCCCTCTGCTCTCCTCATAGTCTGACATCTCTGTCTTCTTCCCTGCCAGCGTCTTCTCCCACTCTCTCTTCCCCATGTCCTTTCAGCGTCCTCCCCACTCTATCTTCCCCATGTGCTTTCAATGTCCTTCTTCCCCCTCTGTCTTCCCAATGTCATTTCAGCATCCTTCTCCACACTCTGTCTTCCCCATCTGCTTTCAGCGTCCTTCTCCCCCCCTCTGTCTTCCCCATGTGCTTTCAGCGTCCTTCTCCCCCCCATCTTCCCCATGTGCTTTCAGCATCCTTCTCCCCCCCTCTGTCTTCCCCATGTGCTTTCAGCGTCCTTCTCCCCCCTCTGTTTTACCCATTTCCTTTCAGCGTCTTTTCCTCAACACCCCACCTTTCCTCCCTTTCTCCCTCTCTGCCCCTTACTTTCGTGGCGCTTTCTTTCCCCCCCCCTTCCGGACAACAGGCCCGGTTCGATAAACGTCCCGCCCTGTGGTCGGCGACGTCTAAACTGCCTTCGTACAGCAGCCGGCTGCTGTATGGCTGCCGTAAAGGTCGTCTCTGATGCAACTTGCGTCAGAGATGACCAGCTGCTGTAAGAAGGTAATTTAGACTCGCGGCCACGAGTTAAGGGGCAGGGAGGGAGCAAGGGAGCTGTTTCAAATTCACTGCTGAATTTTCCGAACCTGGCCGGCTGTGCAACCCCCCTTAAGCCTGCACCCGGGGTGGACCACCCACCCCCACCCCCACCCACCTTGGTACGCCACTGCTAATAATTCATAATTTCCACAAACATATAGAAACATAAGAACATAAGAATAGCCTTACTGGGTCAGACCAATGGTCCATCAAGCCCAGTAGCCCATTCTCACGGTGGCCAATCCAGGTCTCTAGTACCTGGCCAAAACCCAAGGAGTAACAAATTACATGCTACCGATCCAGGGCAAGCAGTGGATTCCCCCATGTATTTCTCAATAACAGACTATGGACTTGTCCTCCAGGAACTTGTCCAAACCTTTCTTAAAACTAGCTACGTTATCCGCCCCTACCACAACCTTTAGCAATGCATTCCAGAGCTTAATCTTCTATATATATAAAATCGGAGGTATATATGTGTGTATGTATGTATGTGTGTGTGTGTGTATGTGTGTGTGTGTGTGTGTGTATCACGCAAAAACGGCTTGACCGATTTGAACGAAACTTGGTATGCAGATCCCTCACTACCTGGGATGATATGTTCTGGGGGTCTCGCGGCCCACCTGCACACATGGGCGGAGCTACAAACATAAAATCAGATTTCACCCATTCATGTCAATGGAAAAAATGTAAAAAGCTGCCATTCTCACAGTAATTCAAAAACGGCTTGACTGATTTGAACGAAACTTGGTATGCAGATCCCTCAGTACCTGGGGTAATATGTTCTGGGGGTCTCGCGGCCCACCTGCACACATGGGCGGAGCTACAAACAGAACATCAGATTTTACCCATTCATGTCAATGGAAAAAATGTTAAAAGCTGCCATTCTCACAGTAATTCAAAAACGGCTTGACCGATTTGAACGAACCTTGGTATGCAGATCCCTCGCTACCTGGGGTGATATGTTCTGGGGGTCTCGCGGCCCACCTGCACACGTGGGCGGAGCTACAAACAGAAAATCAGATTTCACCCATTCATGTCAATGGAAAAAATGTAAAAAGCTGCCATTCTCACAGTAATTCCAACTACCTCGGGGTGATATGTTCTGGGGGTCTCGCGGCCCACCTGCGCACGTGGGCGGAGCTACAAACAGAACATCAGATTTCACCCATTCATGTCAATGGAAAAAAAGTAAAAAGCTGCCATTTTCACAGTAATTCAAAAACGGCTTGACCGATTTGAACGAAACTTGGTATGCAGATCCCTCACTACCTGGGGTGATATGTTCTGGGGGTCTCTTCACCCAAGAATGTATATGTACTTGCTCCTGGAGGTGAAACTAAAAATGTTGTTTATAATCAAGTTTTGTGTTAGTTGTATTGTATTCATTTTGTCAAATATTTCACATTATAATTTGAATATTGTACTTTTTATAAAGCTGTAAAAAAATAATTTCATTCACCACTATAAAGTATCTTTATTTGAATCCATTTACAGTGTTATTGCTATAATTAAATACCCGTGCAACGCCGGGGCATCAGCTAGTTATTCTATAAATGGAAAAATAATTTCCTCCTATTGGGATAAATTTTTCCTCATCCCCACAGGAACTCAATTTCCTCATCCAGTCACCATGAGTTTTGTCACTGTCTCTGTCCCTGCCCCATTCCAGTAAGCTATACTTTAACTGCACAAGCCTCAACACTTATGATTTTAAAGTGTTTGAGACTTGTGCAGATGAGGACAGAGCTTGCAGGAATGGGGCAGGGGCAGGAAAAGAACTCGCGGGAACGGAAAAGGAAAATGAGCTCCCAAAGTGGACTGGGAAAAATTTGTCTCTGTGTCATTCTCTAGTACCTATTCTACTCCACTCAGGATTTTGTAGACTTCAATCATATCTCCCCTCAGCCGTCTCTTTTCCAAGCTGAAGAGCCCTAACCATTTTAGTCTTTCCTCATACGAGAGGAGTTCCATCCCCTTTACCATCTTGGTCGCACTTCTTTGAACCTTTTCTAGTGCCGCTATATCTTTCTTGAGATAAGGAGACCAGAGTTGAATGCAATACTCCAGATGAGATCGCACCATGGAGTGATACAGGGGATTATAATATTCTTACTAATCCATCTTTATGTGAATTCATTGAAAGATTTTGATCTAGAATAGCCCCTAGTAACCCTTAGAATTCTAATTATGGGATTGATTGGACACAAGATATCATTCAAATACTGTATATACTCATTTCCCTCCCTTTATTTAATTTTAAGCCTTACTGTTTTTATTTTATTTTAAATTGTACTTTCTAGGCGATGCTTATTGTAAACCGTTTAGCCAATTCATAATAGATGGTATATCAAATAAATTTGGAAACTCAATTATTTTCTTCTTACTAGGAGTCACATAGAAGAATCTTGTTGAGATGTTTAGATTGGTATACTGAACATACTTTAAGTATCTCTGCCTCGTATATCTAGTGTTTATTCCATTCTGTCTTTGAGAAGATTGGTTTTGCAACTAAATATTTCTATAAGCTCTTCAGTCCTAACAGATTTTCTAGAAATTTCTGGCACTGGAGAAGTTTCAGCATATATCTTCAAATATTCAATAGTGTCCATAAATATAACATTAAAAATGTTTTTAAAAAAACTATAAAGTGAAAAGTGCTCAGTGTCCTTTGTCTCCTGCACAGATTGTGCCGCTAAGAGAACAAGTTTGCGACCATCATAACACTCTTCCGCCCCAATACAAACATGTTATTACAACAGCTACTTGTTGGAAATGTAAAAGGTAGCACTTACCGTATCTTATTTTGGAGCTAGCTGATCTTGTTCCTTCATTATAACCAAATAGCAGCCTGGCTATTGCTATTGTGCTTTAAAGTGACTGGTGCATGCTCATAAAGTTGTGCATAAAACAACAGCTCCTTTATGAGCAGGCACCAGTCATTTTAAAGCACAATAGCAAAGAAAAATTTCTGCCGGGCCGCTATTTGGTTATAATGAAGGAACAAGATCAGCTCTCTCCAAAATAAGATAAGTGCTACCTTTTCCATTTCCAACAAGTAGCCATTGTAATAACATGTTTGTATTGGGACAGAAGAGTGTTATGATGGTCCCAAACTTGTTCTCTTAGCATCAAAGTCTCTGCAGGAGGCAAATGATATTGAGCACTTTTCACTTTATATTTAAAAAAAAAAAAAAAAAAAAATTAGTGTTATGTTTATGGACACTATTGGATATTTCAAGATATATGCTGATATTTTGATAATCAAATTTTGAAGAGCATTTTTATTAAAAGTAATTCTATATTCCTTTTTTTGCTTGGTATTGGAGATGTTTCTCCTGCTACTTTAGTTGTCACATTGGTCCTGGAACCAGAGACCTGATATTCTGATTATATTTTCTTTTTCATCATAGAGAGGTTATGTTTCGGGGGGCAGAACGTTCTTATTTGTCTTGACCTTGTCAAAGCAACACCAAAAAGGGAGATCATTCTTCATCCCAGAGTGTTGTAGAATGGAGCTTCCTTTTCCTAAAATATTCATGCAAATCTGTTATCTAGTTTGAACCCCCATTTACAGTACCTTAGTGCCGGCCAAGGCAGTAACAGCTCCGATGCTTTTAGAATTCCTATGAGCATCGGAGCTGTTACAGCCGTGGCTGGTGCTAAAAACCATGCTATGGTTTTGTAAAAGGGGGGAGCAGTTAAAATATATTTTCTTTGATTCAATTCATTTGGCTTTCTTTATCAGATAGGAAGAGACTTTATCAAGGCGCTTTATACTGCAGCTTGACCTCTAGTTATATTACTGCAAGACAATTGCTAGAGGTCACCAGTGTCATTCTGAATCTAATTAAAGTAGGAGCAGAAGCAACTAGGAGATTATTCCTGCCCCAGAAATCTTAAAACTCCTTCAAAAGTTAGGCCCAAGGGACCCTATGGGGGCATGGGGGTCTACAGGAGATTATCTTGGGGGGCTTCAGGGGAATTTATAGGGATGAGATTCTTTATGGTGGCTCAACAGGGGAGCATTCTTTACCTTTAGGAAGCTCCAAGACCTTTAAGGAGGCTTCCCGTGAGTATTGAACAATGCATTAAAAGCCCATTGTTTCCTGAGAGTTGAATAATGCAGTTTGTGGGGTTGATCACAAGTTGCATTATTCATGTATGCAGGAATCACTAAATTACGGTACAGTACTGAGATACAACAGGTTGGTGACCCACAGTAAACTAAGCTGCAGAAAATTCTTTTTACTACCGTTTAGTAATTTCATCCCTTATTCACAATTTTCACATGGGCATTCTGACATATAGGTGTTTACAAAGTCCTTATTTCAACCATCCATTTTAGTCTCTGCACTAACTGTTGGGGGGCATGGTCAGAATAGAATAGAGAAGCCTCCAGAAACCTGGGCTCAATTCCCACTACAGTTTCTTGTGACTCTGGGACAAGTCACTTAAACCTCTTTTGCAGTAAGTACAAAATAAGTATCTGTATATACCAGAGGTGCCCAGTACGTGATAGACTCGCATTGCCTTTGCGATCTACCGGGCCGATCAGCCTTCCTCTCCCTGACGTCCCCCACCGCCTCCCCAAGCTCTCCCTGCAGAAGCGATCTCCCCAACGGCAATTCTGACGTCAGAAAGGAAGATCCGGGCCAGCCAATCGCTGCCTGGCTGGCCCGGAACTTCCTCTCCAACGTCAGAATTGACGTTAGGGATAAGGCTGCTGGCCTGTTGCAGCATCGGAAAATGAAGAACTCGACAACAGCGGCTTCTGCGGTGGCATGGGGGCCCAGAAGTTGGCGGTGTTCCCAGAAGTCGGCGGTGGCTTGGGGGCCTGTTCCCAGATGACAGCCCCGGCAGTGGCTTGGGGAGAAAGAAAGGGGAGACAGAAAGACGGAGGCAGAACAGGGAGACAGAAAAGACAGACAGGGAGGCAGAAAGAAAGAAAGGGGGGCAGGGAGACAAAAAGAAAGACAGAGAGAGAAAGAAAGTAAGAAAGGGGCAGGGACACCAAAAGACAGAGAGAGAAAGAAAGTAAGAAAGGGGCAGGGAGACAGACAGAAAGAAAGAAATGGGAGGGGGCAGGGAGAGAGGAAGAAAAAGTTGGATTCATGGAAGGACAGAGATGTTGGATGGGGAATGGAATGAGGTCTGGAAGAGACGAAGCATGCAGGAGGCAGAAAGAAGGGAAGAAATATTGGATGTACAGTCAGAAGAAGAAAGTGCAACCAGAGACTCATGAAATCATCAGTCAACATAGGTAGGAAAAATGATTTTATTTTCAATTTAGTGATCAAAATGTGTCTGTTTTGAGAATTTATATCTGCTGTCTATATTTTGCACTATGGCCCCCTTTTACTAAACCGCAGTAGTGGATTTTAGCGCAAGGAGCCTATGAGCGTCGAGAGCAGTGTGGGGCATTCAGCGCAGCTTCCTGCACCAAAAACTGCTATTATGGTTTAGTAAAAAGGGAGGGGGTATATTTGTCTATTTTTGTATAGTTGTTACTGAGATAACATTGCATATTCTAAAGTCATCTGCTTTAATCTCTTTGAAGAAAACCCGAATATAAATGATAATTAACATTTTCTCTGCGTACAGTGTGCTTTGTGGGTTTTTTTTTTTTTAATGTTATTATTGGTAGATCATTTTGACTTGGTCATTTTTTAAAGTAGTTCGCAAGCCAAAAAAGTGTGGGCACCCGTGGTATAAACTATATAAATCACTTTGTAACCAAAGAAACAGTGTACATCAAATCCCATCCCCTTCCCAGATAATTTTAACTGCATTACAAATAACAAGATGCACTTAAACATCACCCACTGATGTAGAGTTTAATGATGTACTTGATCTGCTTTAATAATTAACACAGCGTAAAGTAACCTACCATGTTTTACCTGCAAGGTATGATAAATAGCTATTCCTCACCTCACCTTATGCTATGCAGTTCATGTAGGAATCATGCAGTTTGCTAAGTGTCAAGCTGCTGTATTAACTGTTAGTACAGTGGGGTGCCAACAATTAACATGCCAATACTCACACTAATTGCTTAATGCACTTAGTATAAGGTTAGGAATTAAGATTAAATTTAACAATGGTTATGAATTAGGATTAATAATAAAAGGTTTTTCAAATAATTGCAACCAGCATGTTAGTTATACACAGTTTTCTGTGAGGATATACTGTACATTCAAAAAATATATCAAACAAGATAAATACTTATAAAAGTGTATTGTATTGACCCAAAAGCTCCCATTCTGGAAATCATGCTGATTAGCTCATTAACTTGACTGTGCTAGAAGTACTGAGGCACAGAGACATTATGGTTCAATACCAGTTCTATGTATTCCATTTATAATAATATTCTGTTTGAAACTTTTCTATGAGCAATCTCATTAAAAACAAACAGAAAAGAAAGTATTTTTTGAGCAATAATGTTGTTTTCTGTCTTTAGGGGGGAAAAAATCAAGGACAGATTTATCAAAGGTTTTCCCTTCGGAACAAGATTGCAACAAGCCTTTGATAAGTTAGATCTATTTTCTTTTTGAGTGCAAAGACTGTATCCCTCATTTTACAAACCCTGTTCACATGTGAGATATGCATAAATTGATACTTAAATGTTATTTTGCATAAACATCTAAGTCCCCATTTTATAAAGGTGTGATATGCACGTTTCCAAGTTTATTTTACATTTGATATACCGCATTGGCAGAACATCTATGCGGTTTACATCTAAAATTAATCCAAATTAAAATTGGATAAAAATAGAGAAATAAAACTATAATATCAATAGTAAAGTAAGTAAAAAGCGTGATTAATTGTGCATGCCTAAATTTCAGATTGATCCTTGCAAGGCCGGCACTGATCGAAGTCATTGATCCATCACTTGAAAGCATCCATAAAAAAGGTTTTCAAAAGACTTTTAAATCGTTCAAGGTTTAGTTCCATTCAGATCTGGTTTGGAAAGGAATTCCACAGGTGTGGATCAATGACTAGGAAGATACGATCTTGGGTAGATGCATATGTAATATGTCTGCTTGATGGAATGGTAAGTAGGTTCTACTGAAGAGAGCAAAGTGTACAAGATTGTGAATAAAGAATCAAATATTTTTTTTTATATAAGATGGGGATCAATTAATTTGTATTTTAAAGAATAAAAGGAAGATTTTATATGTTATACGGTATTTAATAGGTAACCATTGCGCTGATTTTAGTAACGGTGTAACATGATCAAATTTCTTTTTTCCTGTAATCATTTTTATAGAAGTGTTTTGTACCAATTGGAGGCAGTTCAAATCCTTTTGTCTAATGCCATAGTATAAATAATTACAGTATATTAATGGCAGATGGTAGTAGATGTGAAATTGAACAAAGTAACATAATTTGTAATAACTTTGCTGTATTACACTGAAAATTTGTGATTGAAATGATAGTTTCAAATCAATGATTACACCATGTGCATTCATTCATTGGCTGTGCATCCCTGATGTCAGAGGTAGGTTGTAATATGGTTGTAGAGGACCTGTGAACTACTTTCTGTAAGTACTTCTGCACCACAGTATGGCTGGGAAACATCGTATCACCAAAGCTGCTGTTGAGGTTACAACTTCTGTCTCTGTGAAGACAGAAAGTGTTACCCAGGCAGAGGAAGTGGCTCCATGTACAAGCTGTCTTTAACTTGAATCGCTCATAAAGGAAGAAAAGATCTGAGAGAGGAGGTGGCAAGACTATGAAGCATCCGCGAGAATGAGAGGTACATCAATGAAATGGTTCATGAGGCCCCAAAAATTTCCAGCAGTGGGGAAGAGGCTGTGCTGAGGGAAAGCAGCTGGACTCAGATTACAAAACACTGCAAGATTGGTACAGTTTAGGGGATGACGGAAGAGTGGGACTAGGGTGTGATTGTATATGATAATTTTATGATGGCCAAACAGGTTGAAAAGATGACGGCGAAAGCTAGAAGGGTGCTAGGTTGCATAGGAAGAGGTATGGACAGTAGGAAAAAGCAGGTATTGATGCCTCTGTATAAGACTCTGGTGAAACCTCATTTACAATATTGTATACAATTCTAGAGGCCACACCTTCAAAAAGATATAAAAAAGATGGAGTCAGTCCAGAGGAAGGCTACAAAAATGGTGTGTGGTCTTCATGATATGGCATATGGGGACAGACTTAAAGATCTCAATCTGTATACTTTGGAGGAAAGGCGGGAAAGGGGCGATATAATAGATATGTTTAAATACCTACATAATATAAATGTGCATGAGTCGAGTCTCTTTCATTTGAAAGGAAACTCTACAATGAGATGGCATAGGATGAAGTTAAGAGGTGATAGGCTCCGGAGTAATCTGAGGAAATACTTTTTACAGAAAGGGTGGTAGATGCGTGGAACAGTCTCCCGAAAGAGGTGGTGGAGACAGAGACTGTGTCTGAATTCAAGAGGGCCTGGGATAAGCACATGGGATCTCTTGAAGAGAGAAAGAGATAATGGTTAATGTGGATGGGCTGACTAGATGGGCCATTTGGCCTTTATCTGCTGTCATATTTCTATTTTTCTGTTTCTATAACTGTACATCTCTAGTGCAGAGTCATGATATATGTTTCTCCTTAATATAATATGCACACATACATAGTAAATGTCTATGGCTTTAGTCTAGTCATGACTTTTTCCAGTTCATCCCTAGGTTTTAATAAAAAATTACTAGTATTTGGGGGGAAATATATACTAAGGGCTCCTTTTACAAAGGTGCATTAGGGCCTTAACGCGTGGAATAGCCACGCATGCTAGCCACTACCGCCTCCTCTTGAGCAGGCAGTAGTTTTTTGGGTAGCGCGCACTAATTCGGTGCTTGCGCTAAAAAAGCTAGTGCACCTTTGTAAAAGGAGCCCTAAATAAATAGCTTCCGAGAAAATTGTTGATTTCTATATATACAAAAAGAAGCTATTGCTCACAATTTAACATCAATCCCATATAATTTATTATAAACCAATGCGCATGCATCACACTCACTCATATATTAAACATTCATATTTCAGACATAAATAATGGTCAATCCCAGAGTAGTGCCAAAGTTCATAATGTCACATTTCATTGTCTTTTCATCTCCTATTTATATCCTTATTATCACCACAAATAATGCTAGATACATAGGCCTAGATTCTCTAAACTTCCCAATCCTGTCCGATCCGTGGGTGGTCCGTGGCAAGCCAACTGATCCACAACGCGTCCTCATGCAAATGGGGGCAATCAGAGGCACCCCTCCCACCAACCACACGGATCGCTATAGGGCAATCCTGAAGCATGCACAGACTATCTTCTTTGCCTGAAGGTGGTCTGTGCATGCTCTCCACGCAAGGAAGAGCTGGAAACATTTGCGCGAGCCTGTGGTTTTAACCCGTGGGTTTAAAGCGGGGCTGCACTGTGGCGTGTTCTGGAACTTAACAGAACACGCCGTAATGCAGCCCCGCTTTAAACCCGTGGGTTAAAACCACGGAGTCGGGGTCGGCAAGAGCAGGAGAGTCAGGGCAGAGAGCAGGGTTTTTGCACAAGCGACTGATCCTCAGTAGTCGCATGTTTTTGGATCCGCCAGTCCAGTCAGTGTCTGCATTTGTTTATTGAATCGAGGCCCTTCCTACTTTGCATGCCATTTACCCTCATTTGCATGTGCAGATAGCATCAGAGGATGATAGGCCACGAGGTTAGTGAATCGGGTCAGAGGAAAATCGGGGCGGTACACGATCGCAAACACTATCGGTGGACTTAGTGATTCAAGCCTATAGACACATATGTGTTTTGATTAAACAGGCTAAAAGTAGGCCTCTAAACCTAAGCAACTTGTTATTAAATTACCCTCATAATATAGCACAATTCCTTTTTCTTCTGCTTGCCTCTAACATATAACCCTCTGAAGACACTCTATAGTAACAGGAACCCCCAAAATACTCCAGCTCCTGACAATAAGTACCCCTACCCCTACATGCCTACAGTAGGCCTCTGTACCTGTACCAAGTACTCCAAGAGCATATCCTTGCCGTCACCTGAGGAAAAAAGTACCTCTGTGTAAGCCCCTTTAAGGAACAAGAACCCTTCCTCTCAAGAGGTCCTCTGTGTAAGCCCCTTTAGGGAACAAGAACCCTTCCTCTCAAGAGGTTCTGTTTTGAACAGGACCGTCCCGTTATTGGATCGCCTGTTCCATTGTCCCAACGCACCACTTCGGGATGCCGAAATGTCCCATTTTCTGCTGCTGCCATCATTCGCGATCCTGTCCCGATCTCTCACACTTCCATTCCTGATCCTGCACTGCCGATTTGCTGCGCCGCCTTGACCCACCCCATGGAGCTGCACTCTCCTTTGTAAGTGGCTGACCAACAAGCCTCTCTCCGACGTGAACTCTGACATCGGAGAGAGGCTTGTGGGTCAGCCACGTGTAGGGTAGCTGGCTCGTCATCTTGTGCCATGCTGTGCCATCCTGTGCCATCCAACCCACCATTGGCCATTGTGGGGAGTGCTGCAGTGCTGGGGACTGAGGAGCAACTAAAGCAGGAGCACTTGAAAGAGGAGCAGGACAAAAGGAAAAAGGAGCAGTTAAAAAAGGAAGTAAAGCCGAGGGACAAATGCTGGAAGGCAGGGAGGGACAGAAGGCTGAGATGAGTTTTCATATGATGGTGGCAGGTGGAGAGGGAACAGAGTGGATGCAGTGTGGGGGGAAATATTAGACAGTGCTGCTGGGGACAAATGCTGGAAAGCATGGAGGAAAAGAAGGCTGAGATGAGTTTTCATATGGTGGTGGAGAGGGAACAGAGGGTATGCAGGGTGGGGGGGATATTGGACACAGTGATGGAAGTGCTGCTGGAGATAAAGGAGTAGTTCAACAAGGCGGAGGACAAGAAATGTTGGAAGGCATTGAGGGGGAGGGGGCACAAACTCAGGACATAGGAGGGAAGGAATAGAAAGGGACAAAGGATGCTGTTTGGTGGTCAGTAGAGCAGGAGTCATGGTCCCGGTCTTTGCCAAGGCGAGGGATGCCAGGTCACGCAGAGGGAGAGCAGGTAGTTGGCCTGGGGGTGCCTGCGTCTCGCTGGGCTCAGATTTATATGGAAGCCCAAGTGCGCAAAGGAAGAGCCAGCGGGGCCCAAGGTGCATGAATAGAAGAAATTGTAGGTGGGGATAGGGCAGGATTTGGGCGAAGCTAGGGTGGGATTGGGGGTGGGGCTGAAATTAGTAGATGTCCTCTTTTGAGGAGAAAAATAAATGGTCACCTTAATCTTGGGCAATAAAATCCTGCTCTAGCAGAAACCAGCTTTTAACAAAACATCCCTGGAAAATCCAAATTTGAAAGATGCTCACATACCCAACAAATAAGTATCCTTCTTTCCAAATCTCCCAGCAACATGATCCTTAACAATATGTATCCCTCCGCACCCCATACATCTAAAATAACCATCTCACAAAACACCCTAATCCTTGTTAGGTATTCCTACTTCAGACCTAAAACCTTTTACAAACACACACATGCAAACATCCATATGACCCCCCCACCGAGTAGATGCAAGTGAAGCTAGTGTCATTTTAATGACTGTTGTCAAAGTAGGAGGGAAGAAACAAACATCTCTCCTGCCTCGTTTATTTCATGTTCCACATCCATTTTGCTGCATCACGGGGAAGCATTTCTGAAGGCATGTTTTGAGATGAATTGGAAAATGGCATGTGTAGATTATATTTTCAAGAGCACCCACATTACTTTTCATGTTATATTTACCTGTGCAAAAAGCAGACGCAAAAGTCCTTGGGTACGTATTATTTACAAGTTTTGAAGAAAAATCGCAATGCATATTCTCTTTGAAACTTGGTGCAACATCTGTGGAAAAGCACTCACAAACTTTCCCAGAATGGACAGTCTAAAAATTGCCCCAGGGATGGTAATTTTTAATTTCCCACAGTCTGCACTCCCATGGGTATTTTGTACTTGTGAAACTGAAAGCTCATTTGCAGCTCTAATTATTGCCATTTTCATGCATGGCATTTTGATGATGCATCTGGACTCATACAGCAAACTACTTAAATCCCTCGTAATAAAAACAAACACTTTTACATAACATTTTGATAATGGTTTGTAGAAACTTAGCATCTTGCTCCCTAAAGCAATTTTTGTTCACCAGATTTTTTTTTTAAGTCAAATTCTGCCATAACAATCTGTCTTAAATTTGATGGCTCCAGCACTGTTGCAAGAAAGATCATTCCATTGACTTCATTCCTATAATTTGCTTCTTCCTTGTTAATGAAGAAAATATTTATTGGAGGAGAAAATAACTACTGATGCTTCGGTATTCACTTCACGCTGCTATTTGTACTTACCTGAAGTGAGGATAATCCTCTTGCCACTTGCAATATCACAATCATTTCCACAGCAGTGTATTGCGATGTGACAAGAGGAGGATTATGACTTCAGATGGAGAGAAGCAGCATGAGCAGACAAAATCAACGAGATAAAGGGTTTGCTCTTACGTAGAAAACCATTTTTAACAGTCCATAATCTGGGGCTGAAGCCCATGTTTGCCTTAGTCTTTGATGAGATAAACGGTTGGGGAGGAATTATGAAATCTCACTATTGAGCATGAAATCAAACTAGTGTGGTATTAAGAGCAGCTGCCCTATCAGCAGTTGTGGCAAGTAGTGCAAGGCACCAGCCTGCATGCTCGCTGCCACAGCTGGCCACTCCTCCATGCTACCCTTTCATGCACGTAAACCCATTCTTACCACAATACGCACAATCCACAAGGCCGCTGAAAGGGCCTGCCATGAAAACTGCAGTCCCAAGACAAAATGCAAAAGACCAGGCTTCCACAAAGAAACAAAAGACGTCCACAAAGCACACCACGTGGAGCCAGTTCCTGGACACAGGAGTTTAAAGTTCAAATGCTTGATTTCAAATTCAAAAAACTACACCAACGAGCACAGAAGCCTAGACCCAACATGGGATTTCTATGAGCATCGGCACTGTTACTGCCGCGGCGGGTGGTAAAAACCAAGCTACGCTTTTGTAAAGGGGGGGGAAGAAAGATATGCTCCTCAAGGTAATTTGTTGCTGCAAGCTGCTGTTATTTGAGTACTCTATCTGTACTGCATGTTTGATTGACATTGCCGCTTCTACTGAAGCTTGGCTATGGTTCTGATCATGAACATAAGAGCATAAGAATAGCCTTCTCTTTTCAAGCGGCCAAACTAAACTCATGGCTCGCCCAAATTATACTTGACACCTCTTCATACCTCCACTTTAGAAAAAAGCTCAAAACTCTACTTTTCAATGGACCAAATCCTTAATGCTCCCCTCTTCCGCCTTAACGCTCCCCCTCTCCACATTAGAAAACAGATCGAACACTCTTCTTTGCATCAGACCAAATCCCTAACTCTCCCCTCCCCCCTCAACACGGCCCACCTTTCTTTACTTTTTCCCCCTCCTACCCCCCCAAGATCCCTGCCCCCTCCCTCTCATACAATATGCTTTGTTCCCCCCTCTCATAAATTCTTACAGTACATACCGTAGGTGCTCTGTATTAGCCTCTCCTTCACTTAAATTGTCAATGTAAACTAGTTTTTGACCCTTTGATTGACTTGTTATGTTCTTCTTGGTTTTCAACTTCACTGTATGTAACTCCTCTGTTTGTTGTGAACTGCCTAGAACTCCCTAGGTATGGCGGTATACAAAAAATAAATTATTATTATTATTATTACTGGGTCAGACTCCCGGGGAGTCAGTCCAGGGATGTTACATTATCTAACCCTGTGTGGATATAAAAAGTGACAACTGGCGCTTTGGTCTATCAGTGCTTAATTGTGTAAACTGAGGACTCTCCCTTTATTCACAAATAATTTGGTGAAAGTTAACCATTTTTATTGGCTCCTGCTATTTTCACTTTATCCAAGAAGGATTTTTCAGTCTACACATGTTTCATTCTTCTTTTGGGGTTTATTTGGTTTTGAAAGAGTTTGTAAAATGGCATGCTAGGCAATTCAATACACGTTAGAAAGGCATCTATGTGGAAGGACTGAAAATGTCAACAATCAAGACACTGTAAACCAGGGGTGTCCAATGTCAGTCCTTGAGGGCCGCAGTCCAGTCGGGTTTTCAGGATTTCCTCAATGAATATGCATGAGATCTATTTGCATGCACTGCTTTCAATGCATATTCATTGGGGAAATCCTGAAAACCCGACTGGACTGCGACCCTCGAGGACCGACATTGGACACCCCTGCTGTAAACGTTTAAAGCTCCAAAACATCTATGCCTGCCGTATTACCATCAAATTCTAAACTGTGGTGACCTCAGGGAAGCATAATTTTAAAACCAAGTATGAAATTACAATAACAGCAATGATAAAATTAAAAAAAATTTATATATAGTAACATAGAAACATAGAAGATGACGTCAGAAAAGGGCTACAGCCCATCAAGTCTGCCCACTCTGCTTACCCACCCCCTGTCTATGCCCTAATGACCCAATTTCCTTATCTTGACCCTCATAGGGATCCCACATGGGTATCCCATTTATTCTTAAAGTCTGGCACGCTGTTTGCCTCGATCACCTGCACTGGAAGCTTGTTCCAGTGATCAACCACTCTCTCTGTGAAGAAATACTTTCTGGTGTCGCCATGAAATTTTCCGCCCCTGAGTTTGAGCGGGTGCCCTCTTGTGGCCGAGGGTCCCTTGAGAAAGAAAACATCATCTTCCACTTCGACACGTCCCGTGAGGTACTTAAATGTTTCGGTCATGTCTCCCCTCTCCCTACGTTCCTCGAGAGTGTAGAGCTGCAATTTGTTCAGAATTCTGTTTAGAAAATATAAAAGAGACAGAAAAGATCAAAAGAGTAAGCAACAAATTTAGGCCCCGTTTTACAAAGCCACATAACTGAGGGTCATGCGGCAAATGCTCCTACACCCACTCAATTCCTATGGGCATCAGAGCATTTCCCACACTGGCCTGCACTGCCGGCTTTTGTAAAAGAGGGGGGGGGGTTAAAAAGGCAAACTGGATATTTTACAGTAACTTTAGTAGTACATAGAGATTTTCACTCAAATGACAGCACAGTTTGAATTAAGATTTTCCTTCAGATGAGTCAGAGAATAGTTATGCACCATGCTTATTTTCAATTCTGGTTGAAGAACTTGTTCAACAAATGCAGTAATGCAGCTGGAGACATTTGGAATATTGATGTTTAATAGAAAATGCCCTTTTCTCCTGGTATCTTACCCGCCTCACAAAAATCAATAGAATCTATGAATTCTAGTATATTTTTAAAAATTCCAAAAGGCATTTGAAAGCATTGAATGCTGTTTTCTGCTCATACATAGAAATAATTTGATCTCAGATTTCATATTTTATTCATTCCACATATTGGAATGTTCTGTCTTCAGTGCTATCCGGTGCTTCTATATTTAATATTCTTAATACAAATCCTTCAAAATGAGGTTCTATTATATGTGACATGTTAAATTATATCAGTGTTATCAATATTTTACACTATTTTATGCTTTGTTTAATAGCATTGTACAATTAGAGAGGCAATATTTTAAGTAAAAATAAAGCACAGGCCAACAGATATCCAAGAAGGCCAGAGAATAAAAATGTTTATCATTGAAACATACAGCAGGAGTGAATAGGACAAAAAAAGAAGCATTGAATGGTTCATTTTGCACATGCCAAGATGCAAATAGCACAATATATTAGCTGGCTCATTTTCCTATGTGACATGCCTCTACTGACATTAATCCCCTATTGAAAAAGGTGGGAGATAACACCGAGCATACTTAAGCCAAGATTTCAGAATGACCAAAGGCAAAGCTAGGCAGTTCAGGTCCAGTCTAGGATATTCCCAACTACTATGCATTAATTCCATTCACACACAATGTAAGCAATGTATGCAAATATATCCCACGCATATTCAGAGATATCTTGGCAAATGGGGAAAAAAATGTTGGCCTGCATTTTAGTTTTCATACTACCTCATCTGTATACTCACTGAAAAACAGTTAACTCCCCTGATTCCATAGGAACCAATGGATAAAAGTCTAGCAATCAAACTCATGAAACACCTACTTTCTCTATCTAGTTCAATATAGCCATATTATATACAGAAATGTTATAATGCCCTTGTATCGCTCTGTGGTATGGCCACACCTTGAATACTGTGTGCAGTTCTGGTTGCCGTATCTCAACAAAGATATAGTGGAATTGGAAGAGGTACAGAGAAGGGCAACGAAAGTGATAAAACGGATGGGATGACTTCACTATGAGGAAAGGCTAAAGTGGCTAGGTCTCTTCAGCTTGGAAAAGAAATGGCACAGGGGGATATGATAGAGGTCTATAAAATAATTAGTGGAGTAGAAAGGGTAGATGTTGTGAATCACTTGTTCACTCTTTCCAAAAATACAGAAACAGACCAAAGGTCCATCAAGCCCAGAGTCTTATTTCAAAGTGGCCAGTCCAGACAACAAGTAACTGACAAGATCCCAAAAGACTAAAACACATTTTATGTGGTTTATCTTAGAAAAAGCTGTGACTTAATAGACTTTTTTAAAGGAAATTATTCAAACCTTTTTTAAACCTTGCTAAGCTAATTGCTTTCACCACATTTTTCTAGACATGAATTCCAGAGTTTAACTACACTCTGAGCTCTTGGTTCTATATATAGTGCCTAAATTCAGCAACAATTAGAATAGCGCTTTGCATGATTTTAGAAGGTACACCTACTTTTTATAGAATCACGCAATGAGTCAGTACATCGTATAACATTTAGGAGCACCATTTTGGTAAGCTAAAACTAAGCCTAAATGCCTGAGCCTAAGTTGTGTGTGAATTGGATATATTCTATAACAATTTGCATGAATTTTAGGAACACATACAATCTACCCATGTCCCTTCCCTGGCCAAATCCCCTTTTCAAATTCACACATTGGAACTGGCGCATACTTTTTTTTAAATAGAATTGCATTTTCCAAGTTGTATTCATAACATAATTTGTGCTAATTTGCACAATTGTCAATTCTGAGGTGTTAATTGACAATTGACTGTCCACACCAATTTGTGGTTATAATTTAAAGCACCATTTATAGAATCTGGGGATGAGTGAAGTAATATTTTCTCCAGTTTTTATTAAATTTAGTTCTTTGTAGCTTCAAAATATGCTCCTTAGTCCTAGTATTCTTGAAAAAATTAAACAAATGATTTACATCTATCCACTCCATTTACCACATGTTTATTCATCCCTTCAAAGAAATGTAGTAGATTGGTGACAAGATTCCCCTGACTTAATCTATGTTGGCTTTGTCTCATTAATCCATGCTTTATAATTTTGTTCTTTATAATAGCCTCAACTATTGTTATAATATTGGCCATCCTCCAATCTTCTGGTATCATGCTGGATTTTAAAGATAAATTACTAATGACTAACTATAGCTCTACAAGTTCATTTTTCAATTCTAACAGTATTCTAGGATATACTACTGTTAAATCCCGTTACATTAACAGGTGCTAGAAAGCAGCCCCCTTTCCCTCTCCCCCTCCAGTTCCTCCCTGACTGTGTCTCCCTGGCCTCTCTTCTGTCTCCCCCCCCCCAAGCAAAGCTGTCTAGCTCCCAGCACACCCCTCCCCCAAAACATCCCCCTTTCCCTCTCTCGCTCCAGTTCCTCCCTGACTATGTCTCCATGGCCCCCCTTCTGTGTTCCTCCCAAGCAAAGCTGTCTCCCTCCCAGCACTGCCCTCCCCCAAAGCAGCCCCCTTTCCCTCTCCCCCTCCAGGTCCTCCTTGACTGTGTCTCCATGGCCCCCCTTCTGTCTCCCCCCCAAGCAAAGCTGTCTGCCTCCCAGCACACCCCTCCCACAAAGAAGCCCCCTTTCCCTTTCCCCCTCCAGTTCCTCCCTGACTGTGTCTCCGTGGCCCACTTCTGTCTTCCCCCCCAAGCAAAGCTGTCTGCCTCCCAGCACATCACCTCCCTCAAAGCAGCCCCCTTTCCCTCTCCCCCTCCAGTTCCTCCCTGACTGTGTCTCCCTGGCCCCCCTTCTGTCTTCCCGCCCCCCCAAGCAAAGCTGTCTAGCTCCCAGCACACCCCTCCCCAAAACAGCCCCCTTTCCCTCTCTCGCTCCAGTTCCTCCCTGATTGTGTCTCCATGGCCCCCCTTCTGTGTTCCCCCAAAGCAAAGCTGTCTCCCTCCCAGCACTGCCCTACCCCAAAGCAGCCCCCTTTAACTCTCCCCCTCCAGGTCCTCCTTGACTGTGTCTCCGTGGCCCCCCTTCTGTCTCCCCCCCAAGCAAAGCTGTCTGCCTCCCAGCACACCCCTCCCACAAAGAAGCCCCCTTTCCCTCTCCCCCTCCAGTTCCTCCCTGACTGTGTCTCTGTGGCCCCCCCTTCTGTCTTCCCGCCCCCCCAAGCAAAGCTGTCTGCCTCCCAACACACCCCTCCCCCAAAGCAGCCCCCTTTCCCTCTCCCCCGCCAGTTCCTCTCTGACTGTGTCTCCGTGGCCCCCCTTCTGTCTTCCCCCCAAAGCAAAGCTGTCTCCCTCCCAGCACACCCCCTCCCCCAAAGCAGCCCCCTTTCCCTCCCATACAACCCTCCCTTCCCGCAGTGTGGCCGGTTCCCTTAGTCCCTTGTCGCCCCCTTTCCCTTCCCGCGGTCCCGACAAACATCCTGACTCCAGCAGCGGCTGCAGCACTCTAAACACGCTGCTTCACGACCTTCTACTGGCCTGATTTGCTCTGCCGTATCGGGCAGATCAAATCAGGGCAGTAGCAGGCCGCGAAGCAGCGTGTTTAGAGTGCTGCGGCCGCTGCTGGAATCAGGACGTTTGTCTGGACACGGGAAGAGAAGAGAAGAGGAGCGGCGGCAAGGGACTAAGGGAGCCGAAGGGAGGGTCGGATGGGAGGCTGAACGGGGGTTCAGGTGCTGGGGAGAGGGGCGAAGACGACGCCGACGACCTTTACAATTGGAGCCTTGACTCCCTTTAGTCCTGACCAAAGTTAGTTTTAAGTTCTAAGCCGCGGCAGCAGCTTCTCTCACGATCCCTGCCTGCGTCGGAAGTCTTCTCCGACGCAGGTGCAGCTCGTGAGAGGAACCGCCGCCGTGGCTTAGAACTTAAAACTAACTTCGGTCAGAACATTACCTTGGGTTCCGCGATTGGGTCCTGTTTGCAGAGTTCGGCCGTGCAGTGTAAAAGAGTCGGCCACAGCGCTCAAGTGCGGGCCGTTGTAAGCCTGCATGTGCACTCTTGCCGGCCACGGACACACAGATCATGGAATACGCTGGCAAGAGTGCGCCTGCGAGACTAGAGTTTTATTATATAGGATACCATCCAGTCCAGGTGATTTGCTACTATTCAATTTGTCAAATTGCCCCAGTTTTACAGAGACTTGTTTCAATACCTCTTATTCATCAGCCCTGAATATCATTTCTGGCATTATTATCTTCCCCATATCTTCCTTGGTAAAGACTGAAGAAAATAATTCATATAGGGACTCATTTTCAAAGCACTTAGACACACTAACTAAAACATGGTATAAATTCCCATGCCTAATTTAGTTGCAGATCAGACATATACTGTAATGGGGTACACAAATAGTTGGAATGTCCATGACTTTCCCTTCCCATGACCATGTCTCCTTTTCAGATCTAGGCGCTATATTTACACAGTTGTAGAATATTCCTAACAAGAAGTACACATAAATTCTAATTATTGAAATTTTGTGCAGATTATTGATTGTTACAACTTAATTATTGGTATTGATTAGCTTATTATGCAATTAATTTGCACATACAACTCAATATGTCATATATAGAATCCAAGGTAAATGTCTTCTTTAAATGTTTACAAGACTTTGATACATACAATAACAAAGCCTTGTATTGCAAAACTACCGGTTTTATATATATATATATTTTATTTTTATTTTTTTCAGGATTGTAAGCAAGCATAGTGGCAACATCTGAGCAGAAAAATATCTAGTAGGGGAAAATGCTGACAACATCTAGAAGATGGATATTTAAAAAGTGCTCTTATTTGAACAAAATATATTGGGCTTCTGCCAAGAACGCACAGACAATCCTCATTTATTCTGCTAACTGTTGAAAATGTGGAACAGATAAGAGAACTCTCTCTTATTCAATTTGTCAGCACTTTACAATACATCAGCTCCAAGAAGAGATTTGAAAAACGATCAATTATGCATCAGTCTTAGGGTAAAAAGTATCTCAGCTTGTCTTGAACAAGGGTTTATTTGGTTCAAGAATGGAACCTTGTAAGTTGAGACACAGAATATATCAGCCAGAATGCAAGACCCTCCACCCCCCCCCCCCCCCAACCTCCACAGGATTGACAATCGTTCATATGCAAGAACATTCAAAGGGATAAACGCTAGTGACCCAATCCAAGGAAAATATTCCGAGCACATCTTCCTGCATAAGGAAGTTAAGAGCCTGGTACTTAGCTTCTAATCTTAAGGATATAGATTGGTGCTCAGGGTCTCAAAAAGGATTCTGGGAGGTGAGGAAGGTAGTCTTGGCTTTTTATAGCTAGGAGGCCAAACTCCTTTATGGATCTCAGTGCAGACATGTACCTTCTAATGTTGAATATGTGAAGATGTTCTATGGATGTTGAAATAGTTTGAAGTCACTGAAAGTGCTACATTATGGAACTCTTTGTTTAAAAGTGCTGTGTCTATTATTTGGAAGATTTACTCCTAACCTGAACTCTGGACAGTAAACATTTGCCTTCCAACTTTACTTGTAGCTTCTCTCATGTGTCCAGTAATTGTAAACCAGGGCATGCTATGCTCAGGCTGTTCATGAAAAAAAAAAATAATTTATATATTGAGATAATATCCCTATTGAATTGTTGATTAATGCAGGAGTCCCCAGATTAAGTCAGTGATTGATTTGAATTTTGATTGATCTCATCTTGCAGGCTATACTTGAGTGCACTGGGAAAAAAATATTTTATGTATTGCATCCAGAGATGAAAATCACAATTTAAAAAGGACTTTATTTTGCTCCTCTTTGTTAATAATTGCTACTAAAGGCAATATTTTGAATCTAAATATACAAATAGCTGAATATTTGCTGATAATTACATTATGCGCACTAGATCAACAACGGCAAGCATTTTAAAACAAAAAAATGGCAATGTTAACTTTTTCTTTATCTTTTTCATTTAATAATATATTCAAAGAAACAAAGAATATGATGCCCACAAGCCCATTCAATCTGCTCATTATCTTTTCCTGTTGCAGTATTGCAAAGTCCAGTTCATCTCTGCCTTAACCTCAGTTCATCTCAACCAAGGATTCTCTGTGCTAATCTAATGTTTGCTTGAATTCTTTACAGGTTTTGCCTCCCCTACCACAATCAGGTGACTAATACATGCATCCATCAACCTCTCTGTTATTCCGGAGTTTATCTTGTTTAAACATCATTTTAGTCACTCTTCTCTGGACCCTTTTGAGTAGTACTGTGTCCTTCTTCATGTACGGCGACCAGTGCTGGATGCAGTATTCCAGGTGGGGGCGTACCATGGCCCAGTACAGCAGCATGATAATCTTCTCTGATCTGTTTGTGATCCCCTTCTTGTGTTTGCCCTTTTTGGCGCCACTGCACATTGCATGGACAGCTTCATCGACTTGTCAACCAGTACTCCCAAGTCCCTTTCCTGAGGGGTCTCTCCAAGTACTACATCGGACATCCTGTATTCACGTATAAGAGTTTTGTTACCGACATGCATCACCTTACACTTATCCACGTTAAACCTCATTTGCTATGTCGCAGCCCATTTCTCGAGCGTGTTTATGTCACATTTCAGGTCCTCATAATCCTTCTGTGTCTTCACTACTCTGAATAACTTTGTATCGTCTGCAAATTTAATCACCTTTTTATAGATTCATCATATTGCAGAAATAAAACCAAAAGCAGGCAAACTTTTTTTGTCTGGTTTCAATTCCATTCTCCAGGAGAAAATCAGATACAGTACACTTCTCCCTCCATATTCACAGTTTTTATCATGCTGGCTCCACCCCCAAATGACATCATCCAGGAGTGCAGAGAAAAATGTTCAGCCTTTTTTCCCAGCATGGTCAGGCAAAAGGCAGCATCGGAGAAAAGTGTACAGAGAAAATTTCAGCACGTGCTTCAGCGTGGTTGGGCAAACTAAAGGAGGTGGGAAAGCTTGTATGCCTAATTAATCCTCTGTTGTTGCTGGGGAATGCAAAGCAAAAAGTTCAACAAATGCCATAAGAACATAAGAATTGCCGCTTGCTGGGTCAGACCAGTGGTCCATTGTGCCCAGCAATCTGCTCCCGCGGCGGCCCTTAGGTCAAAGACCAGTGCCCTAACTGAGACTAGCCTTACTTGCGTATGTTCTGGTTCAGCAGGAACTTGTCTAACTTCATCTTGAATCCCTAGAGGGTGTTTTCCCCTATAACATCCTCCGGAAGAGCGTTCCAGTTTTCTACGACTCTCTGGGTGAAGAAGAACTTCCTTGCGTTTGTACAGAATCTATCCCCTTTTAACTTTAGAGAATGCCCTCTCGTTCTCTCTACCTTGGAGAGGGTGAATAACCTGTCTTTATCTACTAAGTGAATGTTTCGATCATGTCCTCTCTCAGTCTCCTCTTTTCAAGGGAGAAGAGGCCCAGTTTCTCTAATCTCTCACTGTACAGCAACTCCTCCAGCCCCTTAACCATTTTAGTCACTCTTCTCTGGACCCTTTTGAGTAGTACTGTGTCCTTCTTCATGTACGGCGACCAGTGCTGGATGCAGTATTCCAGGTGGGGGCGTACCATGGCCCAGTACAGCAGCATGATAATCTTCTCTGATCTGTTTGTGATCCCCTTCTTGTGTTTGCCCTTTTTGGCGCCACTGCACATTGCATGGACAGCTTCATCGACTTGTCAACCAGTACTCCCAAGTCCCTTTCCTGAGGGGTCTCTCCAAGTACTACATCGGACATCCTGTATTCACGTATAAGAGTTTTGTTACCGACATGCATCACCTTACACTTATCCACGTTAAACCTCATTTGCTATGTCGCAGCCCATTTCTCGAGCGTGTTTATGTCACATTTCAGGTCCTCATAATCCTTCTGTGTCTTCACTACTCTGAATAACTTTGTATCGTCTGCAAATTTAATCACCTCGCTCGTCGTACCAATTTCCAGGTCGTTTATAAATATGTTGAAGAGCACGGGTCCAAGCACCGAACCCTGTGACACTCCACTCATGATGCTTTTCCAGTCTGAGTATTGTCCATTTACCCGCACTCTCTGTTTCCTATCCGCCAACCAGTTTTTAATCCACATGAGTATTTCACCCTCGATTCCAAAGCTCGTAATTTTTCAAAGTAGTCATTCATGTGAGACCTTGTCAAAAGCCTTCTGAAAATCCAGATATACAATGTCGACCGGGTCAACCTTGTCTATCTGCCTGTTCAGGTCTCCCTCCATATTTGCCGTATGGCTACAAAGTGAAAAGACTCCTAGTTCAAACGAAAGCTCCCAAGAAGGAAAAAAAAAATGAAGACCGTACCAGAGGCACCTGGTGCTCACTTATCCTCTTTGTCTCCTCCTCCTGCATCTCATGCAAAACATGTACAGGATGACAAGGGTGAAGACACTGGCTGGATAAGAGATCGGTACATGTTACAGTATCATATTTAACATTACAGTATTAAGAATTATAGTTCAGTACTATATATTAACACTGTACTGCATATGAATAATGCTTTAATGGGATTATGATACAGTATATGCTTGTATGTACATGGTCAGTTCAATAATACGGTACAATACTTGAACTGTACTGCTAAAGTGTACAGTGCAAAGCAAGAACTGCAATACATAATTAGATTTTTTAAAGCAATTGCAAATGCCAATGATAAGTTTTATTCGCGATTTCACGGTATTCACAAGGGCTATGCCACAAACCCCGCGAATATGATAGCAATATTGGTCTTGATAGTTCAAAATCTTCTCTAGAAATTGAATGAGCATTGACGCATTTACCTTATCGGCCCATGGTAAAAAGCTCTACCACAGTTTGATAAAAGGGACCCTTAAATATCTTAAATAGTTTTGAATATCCAAGTCAATATGGCAATAATTCAGTTATTAAAATAGACTTTATTACCCAAAATCTTGAAAATCACTTTACATATTTCTGCTATACATCCCAGAGTACTAAAAAAATTAATTTCAGATCTATTATAAAAATTTATAATTTATCTTTAAAATGAAGCATAGTAAGAAAATTGGAGGATGGCTACTATAATGCCAATTTTTAAAAAGGGTTCCAGAGGTGACTCAAGAAATTATAGACTGGTGAGCCTGGTGTCAATGCTAGGCAAAATGGTATTAGAAAGAATAAAATTACAGAACATATACATAGGCATGGATTAATGGGACAAAGCCAACATGGCTTTAGAAAAATACATTAAAGTAAGAAGAGGGTATCTCCTCCACACCCCTTTCAATAGGCTCACACTTATGACAGGCTTTTTTCAATGTTCACCGACCCTCAAAGGTGCCACCATAATACTCAAAATGTTTCATAGTAACTGGCTTCACGCACCATATCTTCACCGGGTCATACTATTAATAATTCTCTACCTTTTAAGTTTGATGCTTTTTAAACATTTTGTCAAACTATTTAAACCAAGGTACTTAGCTTTTGCCTTTTGCCTATTAGGTGGTCAGTTTGTAGGGACACTTTATGCCGACATGTTTCAACCAGCGGGTTTTTTCAAGGCTCATATCCCTAGAGATTAAACAAATAATACAAGCCTTACTTAAAATGGGGAAGATGGGGTGGAGAAGGACGCTGATAGGACATGGGAAGATGGGGGGAGAAGGACGCTGATAGGGCATGGGGAAGACAGGGTGGGAGAAGGACACTGAAAGCACATGGGGAAGACAGGGGGGGAGAAGGACCCTGAAAGGATATGGGGAAGACAAAGGGGTGGAGAAGGACACCGAAAGCACATGGGGAAGACAGAGGGGGGAGAAGGACGCTGAAAGGACATGGGGAAGAAAGAGGGGGAGAAGGACGCTGAAAGGACATGGGGAAGACAGGGGGGAGAAGGACACTGAAAGCAAATGTGGAAGACAGAGGGGGGAGAAGGATGCTGACAGGACATGGGGAAGATGGAGGGGGGAGAAGGACACTGAAAGGAAATGGGGAAGAGAGAGTGGGGAGAAGACAATGGCAGGGAAGAAGACAGAGATGCCAGACTATGGGGAGCGGAGGGAAGAAGATGGGTGCCAGACCAATTTGGGAGGGGGGAGAAAGGGAGAGGCACAGTAACAGAGCAAATGGAAGACACAGAAACCAGGCAACAAAGGTAGGAAAAAAATTCTTTTTTTTTTTTGCTTCAGGATAAAGTAGTATATTAGTTGTGTTGATAAATCTAAATCTAAGTGGATCCCCCCAGGAGCACCTGATGTTTCCGTAGCAGCCTTCGAAAGAGCAGTATTAAGAGACGTTGAGCTTGCTGAAAAATCACAATTAAAATGTGGTTCTAATTTATCATTGCAACAGTTCAGCTTGCTTCGGTCATTACAACAGGATCCTACTATCATTATCCAATGCGCCGATAAAGGCGGTGGGATAGTGATACAGGACCATGATCAGTACTGTACGGAAGCTTTAAGGCAATTATTAGATGTAAGCTTCTATAGGGAAGTTGATGTGGATCCCACTAAGGATATCAAGATAGCAATTGATATCATATTAAATTCAGCACGTTAAGCTGAGGTTATCACAGTTAAAGAGTTTAAATGTCTGAATGTGGAATTTCCGGAAATTCCATATATATACTTCATCCCCAAAATCCACAAGTCTTCTACGTGCCCCCCGGGCCGTCCGATTGTGGCTGGTATTGGTTCAGTGCTGGAACCTCTGTCAAGGTTTATAGATAGTTTCATCTATAAACATGTTGGTACTGTTCAGTCCTATGTACGGGACTCTTCTCACTTCCTGCAATGTTTGCAGAGTTGTGAGGGTCAAGATTGTAAACTGTTAGTAACTGCAGATGTTTCCGCCCTGTATACCAACGTGCCACAATCGGCGGCCCTGGCCATTATTAAGCAGGTAGTTAGTAAATCCAATATTTCAATTCAAAAGAAGGAGCTAGTAGGAACTTTAGCTGAATTTGTGGTGTGTCAAAACTACTTCCAATTCACAAATAGGTTCTTCTTTCAGACCAAGGGGGTGGCTATGGGGGCCACGGTGGCCCCGTCCGTCGCCTGACTCTACATGTCTGAATATGAAGACAAATATGTCTATACTTCTAGATGGTTTAGTAAAGTTGGTCTATGGAGAAGGTATATAGACGATGTCTTCTTCTTGTGGAATGGGGAGTGTGACGAATTGGAAGAATTCCTAAAAGAGCTGAATCAGGCAGATCCTAACATAACTCTTACTCATGAAGTAAGTAGTGATAGGATATCCTTTTTGGATATCCAAGTAGTAAAATCTCAGATCAACTCTCAAGTGTGTTATGATACTACTTTGTATAGGAAACCGTCCGATCGGAACACTCTCCTACACTATCATAGTCATCATCCAAAACCCCTCAGGGATAGTATCCCGGTGGGACAATTTTTAAGGTTGCGGAGGATCTGCTCTGACGAGTGGGACTTTCAGCAGCAGGCCACGCTTTTATACACAAAGTTTATGGAGAGAGGTTACCCTCCCTGGGTAGTCAAACGGGCATGGAAGAGAGCCCGCAACTGTCAGCGGGAGTGGCTATTTCATCCCCAACAAAGGGAGAATAGTGGGGCCGTGGTATGTGTATTGCCTTATTCCAATCGAAGTCAACAAATTAGAAAAATCATTCTGAAACACTGGCCAGTGCTGTAGGTACATGAGAGCTTGAATGACATCCCTTTATTTGCCCACACTAGGGGCCGGAATTTAGGTCAGATTTTGAAACATCGTGACCCTGTCCAACAGAACAGAGAGGGTCCTCACGTAAGTTTCCATCAGTGTGTGTATTGCCCTCATGTCCTCAACACTGACCGAGTGATAATTCCCCAAACAGGGGGCAAGAAATTCTATCTAAGAACAGGCACTAATTGTTTGTCATCTGCAGTAATATATTGTATTATTTGCCCTTGTAGGCTATATTATATAGGACATACTCGGCGTGCTATTAAAATTCGCATTGCCGAACATTTGAGCAACATAAGATGCAAACGTGTTACTGCCCCCTTAGTTAGCCATTGGATTGAACAACAGCACTCCATTGAGGAATTACAATATACTGTGCTTATGTGTGCTCATAAAAAATCCGGAAATATTACCCAACATCTTCTCTACTTAGAGCAGAAGTTTATATTCCAATGGCATACCATGGCCCCCGCAGGATTAAATAATGATATTGAATGGTTTCAACTATAACCTTTCACTCATGATGTAAGGAGTGATGACATAGCAGGTAGCAAAAGGGGAGTGTATTTAAAGCGTGGCCTGCTGGGAAGTTTCTCTTGTCAGCAGTGCGTGTGTGTGCAGTATGGAGTGTTTGTGCCGGTAAGTTGCAGAGAGAGTGTTTATATTGAGTATTTCAAAATGTAGTGTTTATTAAGTTAGCAAGCTGTGTGGTGTAGTGCTGATTTGAGTCATCTTGTAATTATAGTACCCCTCCTGAAGAAGCCAGCGGGTGAAACCTAGGTTGGGGGGTCGGTATTGTGAATAAACGGAGGAGCCCGGAGCAGTTATGTGTACCATCCACACCATTCAAAGTTAAGTCGCTGTTAAATTTATTATTTTATTTTCTTCAAGTTTATGTGTGGTTATTTAGTCTTTGTTTGGTGGAGGAGACTGTGAACAATAATGATGGTCTCCTTAACAGCTGCTCCGTGAACTTGTTTCACCGGACCTCAGCTGCGGGTCTGAGTGTTCACTTAACCACATCAGCTTGTGTTGTAATCAGAGTTTGAAGTAAAACAAAGGTGATTAGTACAACAGTGATAAAAATTTATAAACATTAGAGGCTCTGGTAGAAACCCGTTTACAAAATATGTATTCTTCCCAATTAATATTTCCAAATTAATAAAGTCTTTTTGCTTATTTTTAAATGGGTTTCTACCAGAGCCTTTAATTCAGTAGCATAATTAAATGAAATAACTATTTCTGTAGTTTATAGGGACGGGCGGGGACAGAGGGGATTCCTCGCGGGGACGGGCGGGGACGGAGGGGATTCCTCGCGGGGACGGGTGGGGACGGAAGGATTCCTCGCGGGGACGGGTGGGGACAGGTGGGAGTCCTCACGGGGATGGGTGGGGACGGGTGGGATTTCTGTCCCTGCGCAATTTAAACATGCACCTTTCTTCCTCCATCCCATGCACCTTTCTTCCTCCATCCCATAACACACACAGCCTGGTGATGATGATTATCATATTGATTCATGAATATATAATGATGTTATGAGTGTGCACCTCTTCCTTCCCATCCTCCTTAGCATGTCACATACAGCATGTTACATTACACAAAGTCTGTGTAATGTAACATGCTGTATGTGACATGCTGAGGAGGATGGGAAGGAAGAGGTGCACACTCATAACATCATTATATATTCATCCATAGCTGCATGTTAATGATGTGCTCAGTCATATGCACTTATTTATCATCATAACATATACATCATCATTAACATGCAGCTGTGGATGTGTAAGGACAGGCTGAGGAGGATGGATGGGAAGGAAGGAAGGTGCACATATCAACATATCATACATTTTTAACATGCATGATGCAGCTATAGGCAAGCTGAGGAGGATGGGATCATACAGATGTGTATGTTCAGATATGCGCTCAGATGTGTATGTTTAGATATGCGCTCAGATGTGTAGTTTTTTCTGATATATTTATTAAGCTTACAGTATTTATAAAAACACATTTAATACTTGTTACAAAAAATATTGTGCAATTGTGATCTACTTCTGGCCTACAAAGGTCAAAAGAAATCCTTAACTGAGATTTTACATTCAAAAGTGAATTATAGCTACTAGCACTATTAGTTATTAATTATTTATTATGCAGATGTTTGTTAGTTTGTTATTAGTTCAGTATTAGACATATGTTAGTTTAGAATAGATAGGTATAGATTAGTTTAGTTTAGGTTAGGTTAGGGCCTTGCTGAAAGAGTCTACCTTGACGTGGTTGCAGGCTTACAAATCTTTTGGTCAAAGAGTGCGGCGACAGAGAAAAGTATGTGTGTATTCGGCCCATGGAAGAAGGGGGGGTCGGGGGGGGTGCGTGGGGGGCCCAATAGGATTGCTCAGTAAGGGGCCCAGAAATTTCTGATGGCGGCCCTGCTATATAGAGTTCATTATTGAGGCTTCCCATTGATCAATAACTAGGGCTTCCTTCTAGAGGGGCTTTGAGCTCACCTTTTTAATATCCCCAGGCCGACCCAAAAAGCAGAAGATCTAACCTGAGAATTTAATGAAGTCTTATTTTCAGTATATTTAAAAAAAACCTACCCAACCATGCAAATATATTTGAAGAATATTCATTGTGAAAATCCTGGAACCAGACTGGTCTATTGCACTTAAGAAATAATATTCTCCTTTTCTAGCATAGGATTGCCAAGAGCCAAAATGAAAAACTCTATGGGAACCAGGTTGTGTATTGAAGATCTATCATATATTTTTGAAAACTGCAAACTGTTTTTAGTTTAATTGCATGTTATGTTGACATTGTCTTCCATAATGCACACAAGTACAGCCTGAGTAGAAAGCAATCTTTCTTTCAAGAGACAGTGAACAAGCAATTAGCTGTGGCTATAACACTGAACACACAATCTTCTGGCTACTGCATTTATTTTCATTTAGCTTCTGGGTTTTTTCTCCACAGGGCAAAAGGGCTAACAAAGGCTGAGAACCTTTTCCCTTTGTTTCCAAAACCAGCTGCTTTTTCAAGCTAGAGTACTGTGGAACGTCTGCATAGAAGGCTTCAGATTTGACAAGAAGAATAAGAAGAAAACTATACTCTGCTTCTAATTAACACTAAAGAGTATTACTGATTCCTGAAAACACTGTGGGAAAGATAAAAATATACAAGAGTTGTCTATTACAAACCTTCAGTCTGTCTCAGAATGACAACTCTTATGTTCTTATGTTTGTAAACATATGGTCCAAGGAAAAATCAATGCAATTTGGTCCAACAATGAGGCTAATGTAACTTTGGGCTCCTTTTACTAAGCCGCGTTAGGGCATTAGCATGCACTAAATTGCCACGCGCGCCAGACGCTAACTCCAGCATTGAGCTGGCATTCGTTCTAGCCATGAAGCGCGGGTTTAGCGCGCGCTAAAATACTGCATGCGCTAAAAACGCTAACTCGGTTTAGTAAAAGGAGCCTTCTATGTTAAATCTAACAATTTTTTTTTTGGGGGGGGCTGATGCACTGAAGTGGGCTATGCTTTGCAAAAGCAACAAAACATGAAAAAAGAACAGGTGTTCTTTTCTGTTTATGAAATTTTGGTGACCACATAAACAAAATATCAGTCCATTTACCCCTAGATTCTATATATGGTGATTAAAGTTACGAGCACAAATTTGACCATATATCCAAACCGAGTGTGCATCTTAATTGTTTAAAAATCAATCAGCACTAATAACTGGCCACCAACAAGCAATTATCAGCACTAATTGTCACTAATTTGAATTTACGCGCACCACTTTCTAAGCATCTATACATATAAAATCGGTTGTATCTATGTGTGACTGCACCAGAACGAACAAAAGCTGAAGAGTCCATGGAGATTTGTGAGGGACTGCCTTTGATAGTTTCCTATAGAATGTGCTGAAATTTGGCAGATTTTGCACGATTTGATTACAAAAAGACTGCTGAGGTAGGCCCTTTGTGGGCCATAACATGATCGTGTCGAGTCCATCTTAATTAAAGAGACTGAACACCAATTGGTCACCTTTGTTGTTGTGTTTGCTGTTCACTGGTGTGAAGGCAGTTTCTCCTGTATGAATGTTCCAGCATAACTCTGAAACACATGCAGAGATTTCAACCAAACTTGGTATACATATGACTTACTATCTGGGAAAAACTACTGTGAGGGTGAGAAGAGGGTCACATGTAAAAATTATCAAAAACGACAGATATTAGTGTCTAACCCATAGTTTTCGGCCTCGCAGAGATGATATTCCAGCATAACTTTGGAACGCATGGAGAGATTTCAACCAAACTTGGTATACATATGACTAACTATCTTGGAAAATCTACTGTGAGGGTGGGAAGGGGGTGATGTAAAAATTATCAAAAACAGCAGATATTAGTCTCTAACCCATAGTTTTCAGCCTCGCAGAGATGATATTCCAGCATAACTTTGGAACGCATGGAGAGATTTCAACCAAACTTGGTATACATATGATTTACTATCTTTGAAAAAATACTGTTGGGGTGGGAAGGGGATGATATGTAAAAATTATCAAAAACGACAGATGATTGGGAAAAATAAATATCTGGACAATGCCAGGTAATCAGCTAGTATTCTATAAAGCAGCACTCATAAATTCTCAAAAGGCACAGATCTGAAAAGGGAGGATAGCCGTGAAAAGGGCATGGGTGGGTCAGAGGCATTCCTTAAAATTTATGTGCAATGTTATATAAAATGCCATATCCATGCAGAATTTAGGTACGGGCACTTACACCAGGTTTTAGTTGGTATAAATGGTCATGTCTAAATTTTAGTCATGGAACCAGCCATTGCTCATGTTCTATAAACTACATTTAACTTTAGGCATAGCTTATATAATAGTAAAATATATAGATTTTTCTGGTGCCATATATAGAATTTAGTCCTTAATGTATAATTTTCCATTGATATTTTCTTTTTAGAAGGTCTGTTTCCCTAAAAGCATTATAGCTGATTCAAGTGCAAAATTCAATAAGCATACAAACTACTTGCAATTCTACTGGGGGAGGTATTAGAATTTTTTTTTGGCCTGCCATATATCTATTGTGATAGCATATTTCCTTTTGTTTTTGATATAAAAGACTGAAGATGACTGAAAGACATGTTTTAAACTAATAAAAAAAGAATTTCATTTTTTGCATAATGATTTTTTTTTTTAAATAAATAACACAATTATGAATTAACCCATGAAAATGTTTGTGAGTTAGCACACATTTTTGCAAAAATTTGGCTACAGTCTTCAAATGAGTTCATGCTTGTTTGCATCCCAAAGCCAAATTTCTTAAGAAATGTTTTGCATGTTGCTGAGGCCAAGAGCTTTGTATATCCCAACAGGGCAACATGAAAAAAATATAAACAAACAAAAAATAAAAAAGAAGTTATTCTCCTGTTTCTCTTTTTGTAGCTATAGAAATGAAGAATCCGTAGCTGTAAAAATGAAGAATCTTGTTTCCTGACTCCAATATCCAATGGTTGTTGTGTAGAGGGCACACAACAACAAAGTTTCTTCTATATTTGCTTCCATATTTTACCAATATATCTGTTCCGGAGCAAATCAACCATGGTGTCTAAAGTGCCCCATTCCGAGTATGGAAATCTCTTACTTTGGACTCTATCTCATTGAAAAAGAAGACTTTGATACAAATTCAGGAGAGAGCAAAGATCTATGCAGGCCCCGAGAAGTGTTTGTCAAGTAACAACCTAGAAATACCCAATATTTAAGAAGGTAAAAGGAAAGAACTAACTAACAAGTACTTTCTCTAGCATTTCAGAAAAGAAGAGATGGAGTTGCATATATGGCTAGTATAAATGTTCACACCTAGATGTTCTCCAGAATCCATGTGGTAGTGCTGCCCAATTCACGATTCCAATCGATTTACCAATTCGAATCAGGTGAATCAATTCAAATCGATTCAATTTGAAAAAAAAAAATCGGCCTCCCGATTCAATGGCCGACCCTTCCCCTGTGCCTTCCTAAAGCAGGATCTGCAGCGCTGCCTCTTGCAGGCCGTCCGCTGCTGCTCCTGCTTGAGGGGGGAGGGTCGGTCAGAAAGGCCTCCCCCAGTTTGCCCGCTCTTGCCTTCCCAGCTTCCCCGCTCTTACCTCCTTAACGCTAATAGAGCAGCTTGCAGGCTCGCTGGTGTTACAGCGATCCCTGTAGCTGCCTGTGGTCCTCAGCGGCACGTTCTCTCTGCCGCGATCCTGCCCCTGCTCTGACGTCAGGGGCAGGATCGCGGCAGAGAGAATGTGCTGCTGAGGACCACGGGCAGCTGCAAGGATCGCTATAACACCAGCGAGCCTGCAAGCTGCCTATTGGCATTAAGGAGGTAAGAGCGGGGAAGATGCAGGCTTGCAGGGGAAGCAGCATTCGTTCCCGGCCAGGGGGGGGAGGAGAAAATGTGCCTTCGCGGCGGGGGTGACCAGGCGTTCATTTGTGGCGGGGGGAGCAGGCCTTCGCGGCGGGGAGGAGGAGAAAATATGCCTTTGCGGCAGGGGATGGAGCAGGCCTCGTGGAGGGAGCAGGCCTTCGCGCGGGGAGGAAGAGAGAAAGTGCCTTCCTGGGGAGAAGGCCTTCGTGGGGGGGAACAGGTCTTTGTGGCGGGGAGCAGGCCTTCAGGGCAGGGAGGCAGGCTTGTGCAGAGGGAGGAGGAGGAAGGAGTAAGAGAGGGGAGGGGAGATGTCAGACCTGGGGTGAAGTGAAGGGAAGAGAGAGACCAAAAAGAGGGGGAGGAAAGCAGAGGAGAGGTGCTAGACTAATGGAGAGAGGGAGAGGGAGAGAGAAATGCAAGACCGCAAGGGGAAGGGTACAAGAGGGACAGATACTGCTCCAAAGTAGGTGGACAAGGTGCAGGATGGCAAGAGCGATAGTAGAAGAAAGCCTATACTTGGGGAAGGGGATACAGGAGGTAATGAAGAGAGAAAAAAGAAGCTAGATATGGGGAGAGATAAGATGCTGGGCATGGAGGGAGCATAGGAACAGGGACACAGACGAGAGATGCTGGAAGAAAGGGTAGATGAGAAAAGGAGAGATGGTGGATCTGTGGATGGTGGGGTCCATTGCTGGAGCAAAAGATGCCAGACCTACAGGGGAGGAAAGGGAAACAGAAGGGGATAACAGAGATGGAAGATGGATGGTTAGCATGGAGAAAGAAGAAAGAAGGAGAGCCTAATCAGAAGACAACCAGACCAACAAGATTTGAAAAATGACCAAAAGGTAGGAAAAATAATTTTATTTTCTGTTTTATGATTACAATATGTCAGACTTGAAATGTGTATCCTTCCAGAGTTGGTGTTGGACCGCAAACGTGAGCTAGGATTTAATAGAGAGGAAAAGTATTTTTTGTTTGTTTATTTTGTTTACACCACAGGACCAGTGTGTGTAGGAGAGGGCAAAGAGGGTGAAGAGGCTTTAAAATAAACCCACTAGTATGTTTGGAAAAAACCACCCAATTGGGCAGGAAAATCAAATCAAATCAAATCGAAAAATCGATTCAATAGGCTGAATCGAATCAAAATTTTTTTTCTTGAATCGGGCAGCACTACCATGTGGATTTACATGCATATTATGTGCTCCACCCATGATCTGCCCAAACTCTGCCTATAAGCAAGCTCACCAGTACATATCATCAAAACATGGTGCATATTTTCCCACTCAGAGCAACAGGCACTAAAAGTGTCCTTGGAAAGTCAAGGAGACCAACTCAAGCCCAAAGGATAGAGATGGGAAGGAGAATATTCTAAAGCAGAGGTGTCACAGTCCCTCCTTGAGGGCCACAATCCAGTCAGGTTTTCAGGATTTCCCCCAATGAATATGCATGAGAGCTATTAGCATACAATGAGAACAGTGCATGCAAATAGATCTCATGCATATTCATTGGGGAAATCCCGAAAACCCGAGTGGATTGAGCCCTCGAGGAGGGACTTTGACACCCCTGTTCTAAAGGTACGCGAAAGTAGGAACCAGAACCCCTAAAATGCCCTTGTAGACAGTTTATAAAGGAAAGTAAAAGCATAATCTCATCAGTCAGTTCAACAAGTTCCCATATGGGTCATGCATAAATCTCAAGAGAGTCTGTCAAGTTGGGCGAGGACAGATTGTGGTGGTTTTTGATGGGTATGTTTGGGGAATGTGATGTGAAATTGTAGTGCAGTAATTGCAATGTGAAGAGGTGGAACGATGTAATTGTTATTGAATTTGATGATGAGATTTGTGGCAGATTTTGAATTTAACAACTTTTGAACTGTTGTATGTTTTGAGTGTGGCAAGACTGAATGATAGAGTTGTTGACAACAATTTAGCTTCATTAAAGTAGGGCAAAATGACATGTAACGTGGGATGTCTTATTTAACAGTGTCAGGGCACTCCATCCAATGTTGAGTCCTTTAGCACGCGTTAAGCAATTAACACAGATTAGAGGCCTAACGTAGCTTGATAATTTCTCCACCCCACCATTGTCTATTAATGCTGAATACTAGTGTACCAGAGAAAAAATGAGTGGGAGAAATACTTGAGTACCTGAATGTAAACCACTTAGGGGCTTATAATCAAAACTTAAACACATCTAAAAACCTGCCCAAGCCAGCACTTGGACAACCTAAAACACAGGTCATCAAGTGTCGATAATCAAACCAACTTTCTGGACATGTCAAGGGACTTTTTATGCCTCAGAATGCTGCTGTGTGCCCAGAGCTGAAAGGGGCGTATCTGTAGGAGTGGTTAGGGCAGGATGTGGGCCGACCTAGACTTAGTCATCCTGCAGGGATAATCAAACGTTTTACTAGACATCCTGGATGAAACTTAAACGTTGTGAGTTAGACGATGTACAAACAGGTATAAGTGCCAAAAAGGCATCCAAAGTGACCAGATAACCACTGCAGAGACAAAGTAAAGACCCCCTCACGCTCCCCCAATGTTCACTGACCCCCTTCACACCCCTACAAAGATCAGAATAAAAAAATTCATACCTGTCTCCAGAACATCAGCACCTGATATAGGAAAGCTCAGTAGTAGCTGCACACAGGTGTCTTAAATAGCCTGAGGGGGGGGGGGGGGGCTAGTGAACCATAGAGAGGAAGACCCAGGTTCATAAACCACTCTAACCACATTTATGGTGGAACATGTGCACCCCCCAAAAACCCCAAACCCCTATTCTACTGCCATATAGGTGCCACCTGCAGCCATAAGGGCTATTGGGGTTGTAGACAGTTGGGTATAGTGGGTTTGGGGAGTGTTTGGAGAGGCTAACCATAACCTATAGGGAGTTCTGGTGAGATGTTTATGTGGCACCCTTTTGTGAAGTTCACAGCAGTGCCCTCTAAGGTGCCCCACTGCTCTGTTGCCATGTCTGGGTGGCCAGTCCAATACAAAATTTACCCCTCCCACGTCCAAATAGTCTTGTTCTGGGTATTTGGGACTTGGATGAAATTTTAGTTGAAAATGTGGGATAAAGAGAGACGAAAACAAAAACAAAAACTGTGGATACAGATGTTCTGGAGATAATTTATTAAACACTGACATATAAAACCATGAAAATTCAATTTAAAAAGTACAATGATAAAAAATACAGTGATAAAAATCCAACCGGACCCTACACGGTCCGTGTTTCGGCAAACACGCCTTCCTCAGGGGTCCAATAGTTTGCAAACTCACATATAAAGAATTGGACTGAAAACAGTCTATTGTCTTTAAACGTGTGAGCAAAGAACACCGCAGACAAGCTGAAGTAGCAAAAAAATGCTAAGAGACGTCCTGGCGGTCTGGACGAACAATAGCATGGTTGTCCAGATAGATGATTTTCAGAAAAAAAAAAATATTCTAGACATATTTTTTTAAAATGGACATTTTCCCACTGCCGACTTTGGACATCTAGCGCCATCCGCCCAAATAGTACTTAGATGTTTGTTTTGATTATGCCCCTCTTAGGCTATAAGTGGTCTATAAATACTAAAAATAAATAAAAATACTTTCACTTTAAAACTTATCCTATAGGAAACACATGTATTCATTATTATTATTTTTACAACACAATTTGTATACTTTGCTGTACTTACACCTAACTGGTATCACAAAATTATACTCATAATTCACAAATCATAAATTATACAATTAAAACAATATAAAATTAACCCACTATTAAAATCAGCTTATGTGTAGCGACAGCCAAATAAGGTTAAACAAATAAGCCTGCTGAAACTCTTTGATGAGCACAAACCACCACCACCCCTTTTACAAAACCGCAAGAGCGGTTTTTAGCACAGGTCTGCACGCTGAATGCTCTGCGCTGTTCCTGACACTCATTCGCAATACAATTTTCAATACAAATGTGCTTTAAATGTAATTGAAAAATAATTTCATTGAAATTATTACATTTTCTTTGTTTCACAGGGGAAATACACAAATAAAAATATGTTTATCATTTTATTTCAGTTTAGAGAATCAGATTCTATTCTGCCGCATAAAGACAGAAATAAAGACTAAATTCTTCTGCCCATAAAATACCATCCCCCATTTTCTTATTGCTTCTATATACTATGTCCAAAGTTGTGTGTGTATATCTGTGTGAATTGCAGATTTGCACTTGCAACTTAATTGGTTAACACACCAATCAGTACTGATAATTGCCAGTTAAACAATTATTGGCACTAATTGACATTAATTAGAATGTACATGCATAACTTTCTAAGCATATTCTATAACATGATGCAAATCTTAAAAGGGAACATAGCCAGAGGAGGAGCACTATTATAGAATATGCCCAATCCATGCATAAATTAGGTGCAGACATTTAGACCTGATTTTCATTGGCATAAATACCTGCATCTAAATGTTAGTTGAGTTAATGAGCACTAAGTGTGATTTTATAAACCACACCTAACTCTGGAGGCAGATTATAGCAGTGATTCCCAACCCTGTCCTGGAAGAACACCAGGCCAATCGGGTTTTCAGGCTAGCCCTAATGAATATGCATGAGAGAGATTTGCATATGATGGAAGTGATAGGCATGCAAATTTGCTTCATGCATATTCATTAGGGCTAGCCTGAAAACCCAATTGGCCTGGTGTTCCTCCAGGACAGGGTTGGGAACCACTGGATTATAGAATACTGCTAAGTGCCAATTTTTTCAGCACTAATTTTTTACTTGTCATACAGTAGCCTCTCAGTTAACCAGCACCCATAGGAATTGATATATATATAGTTTCTGGTTGCTTGAGAGTTACTATTAAAAATAGGCCTAACCATTTTGCTAAATGTGTGGAACTGATGCATATATTTTGTAAATAGTTTTGCATTTTCCTCTTTAACTCCACCCCTCACACCCTGCCTATCTTTTATTTCTCCAGACTCTCCAGCCTGAATGGCCTTCTTCCTTTCTCACCTTAAGAAACAAGCCATACAGTCTAAAGCAGTGGTCTCAAACTCGCGGCCCGGGGGCCACATGCGGTCTGCCAGGTACTATTTTGAGGCGCTCGTTATGTTACCATTGTTCTGGAACGTTGCCTGCCTCACTGCTGTAACCTCACACAAGTGCTTTCCTGCATCTGTACGGTTCATAGTCTTAAGCGCACGAGACAGACGCGTGCCGACAAACAAGCGCCGACAATTCAGCGCAAGACTTCAGCGCGCCACAGGAAAACCTTCTTTTAAAGGGCTCTGACGGGGTGTAGGTAGAGCAGGGCCGCCATCAGAAATTTCTGGGCCCCTTACTGAGCAATCCTATTTGGCCCCCCACGCACCCCTTCCCCCCCCCGACCCCCCCTTCTTCCATGGGCCGAATACACACATACTTTTCTCTGTCGCCGCACTCTTTGACCAAAAGATTTGTAAGCCTGCAACCACGTCAAGGTAGACTCTTTCAGCAGGGCCCTAACCTAACCTAAACTAATCTATACCTATCTATTCTAAACTAACATATGTCTAATACTGAACTAATAACAAACTAACAAACATCTGCATAATAAATAACTAATAAATAATAGTGCTAGTAGCTATAATTCACTTTTGAATGTAAAATCTCAGTTAAGGATTTCTTTTGACCTTTGTAGGCCAGAAGTAGATCACAATTGCACAATATTTTTTGTAACAAGTATTAAATGTGTTTTTATAAATACTGTAAGCTTAATAAATATATCAGAAAAAACTACACATCTGAGCGCATATCTGAACATACACATCTGTATGATCCCATCCTCCTCTGCTTGCCTATAGCTGCATCATGCTTGTTAAAAATTTACGATATGTTGATATGTGCACCTTCCTTCCTTCCCATCCATCCTCCTCAGCCTGTCCTTATACATCCACAGCTGCATGTTAATGATGATGTATATGTTATGATGATAAATAAGTGCATATGAGCACATCATTAACATGCAGCTATGGATGAATATAAAAAAGAAACAATATTCTGTACAATTGTCAATTTATAAATCAGCGTCTTCTCCCGATTCTCTCTTCCCCATTTCCCTTCAGCGTCCTCAGCTCACTCTCTCTCCACTTTCCTTCAGCACACGCACATAAAAACAAGCAAGTAATTTATATCATTTTCATTCTATTCATTCATAGAAATTAAAGTCTAAATAATGCCAGTCACATAACAAAACATGATTAAATTCCCTGCACAGTCAAGCCTTCAAGGATTACTAGATGTCTTTCAGCAGTTCCCCTCCCTCCCCCTTACCTTTGTGGCCAAGTCAAAATGATCTACCAACAATAAAATTTTAAAAACACAAAGCACGCTGTACGTGGGTTTTCAAAGAGGTCAAGGCAGATGACTTTATGCAATGTCACCTCAGTAACAACTATACAAAAATAGACAAATATTCCCCCTCCCTTTTTACTAAAACGCGATAGCGGTTTTTAGCGCAGGGAGCTGCGTTGAATGCCCCACGCTGCTCTCAACGCTCATAGGTTCCCTGCGCTAAAAAACGCTATTGCAGTTTAGTAAAAGGGGGCCATAGTGCAAAATATAGACAGCATATATAAATTCTCAAAGCAGACACATTTTGATCACTAAATTGAAAATAAAACCATTTTTCATACCTTTGGTAATTTCATCAGTCTCTGGTTGCACTTTATTCTTCTGACTGTGCATCCAATATTTCTTCCCTTCTTTCAGCCTCCTGTATGCTTCCTCTCCTCCAGACCTCATTCCCTCCCCAAACTTTTTCTTTGTTTCACCCTGCCCCTTCTTTCTTTTTCTCTCTCTCCATACCCCTTTTCTTTCTGTATGTCTGTTTTTCTCTCTCTCACCCTGCCCCCTTCTTTCTCTCTCCACACCCTTTTTCGTTCTGTATGTCTGTCTGTATTCTCTCTCTCTTTCCGTGCCCCATTTTTCTTTGTTTCACCCTGCCCCCTTTCTTTCTTTCTGGCTTCCTGTCCCCCCTTTCTTTCTTTTTTCTCCCTGCCCTCCCCTATGCCACCACCATTGGGAAAATGCTGCCACTGCCACTGGGGAATAGGCTGCCACTGCTGCCATCGGGAACAGGCCAGCGCTGAGTTCGCCCTGCTTCTCTTCCCCGCGGGGCCGACCAACTCTCGCCACCCGACGTCAATTCTAACGTCGGAGAGGACGTTCTAGGCCAGCCAGGCAGCGATTGTCTGGCCCAGAACGTCCTCTCTGATGTCAGAATTGACGCGAGTGGCGAGAGTTGGCCGGCCCCACAGGGAAAAGCAGGGAGAACTTGGCGCCGGCCTGTTCCCGATGGCGGCGGTGGCACTCAAGTGACTAAAGAGCCGCAGTTTGCCGGCCTAGGGAGAACACTGGAGGGTGGCCAGCTGTGCACCCCCTTGGGACGTAAACCTGGGGCGGACCGCCCCCTCCCCCCCACCCTGGTATGCCACTTTCTGTACCTCACTCCCTCCCTATGACCAAAAATTCTCCTTTCTTCTATTCCCCGTGTACACAACCATCTCTTTCCCTCCCTTCCTCTCTCCCAAGTCCATGCCTTCTGTGTCCAAAAACTCATTCCCTCCCCCACCTCAGTATCTCTTTCCCTCCCTTCCTCTCTCCCAAGTCCATGCCTTCTGTGTCCAAAAACCCATTCCCTCCCCCACCTCAGCATCTCTTTCCCTCCCTTTCTCTCTCCCAAGTCCATGCCTTCTATGTCCAAAAACCCATTCTCTCCCCCACCTCAGCATCTCTTTCCCTCCCTTCCTCTCTCCCAAGTTCATGCCTTGTGTCCAAAACGCACTCCCTACCCCTTTTGTGTTCCGCGTTTGCCTCCCAGCCCATCTTTGCAACTTTCTCAGCAAAACGAAGCTCAAGCCGCGAGGCTTGTCTTCTGTTTCCTGCCCGGAGCTGACAGGGAGCCCGGACTCCCCCAGGGTCCTAGGCCACAGTCTAGGGGGAGGGGAGATCTGCCCCACGTCGACAGGAGAGAGCTGGACGGGGGACCCGCGGAGTTCAATATATCTCGAGCCACGAGGCTCGTCTTCTGCTCCTGCTTGCCCTGCCGCGCACAAATAGCCGACCGGAAGTATTCTCCGACGTCAGCGCTAACGTCGGAGGGCAGGCTTTGCTTAAGCCCTCCTTCCGACGTCAGCGCTGACATCGGGGAACACTTGCGATCGGCTATATGTGAGCGGCAGGGCAGGCAGAAACAGAAGACGAGCCTCGCGGCTCGAGATGTATTGAACTCCGCGGGTCCCCCGTCCAGCTCTCTCCTGTCCACGTGGGGCGGACCGCCCCTTCCCCTAGACTGTGGCCTAGAACCCTGGGGGAGCCCGGGCCCCCTGTCAGCTCCGGGCCCCTGAATGCAGGACTGGTGGTACTGCCCTGATGGCGGCCCTGAGGTAGGGAACCCCCCACTTTACTTAATAGAGATCGCGCTGGCATTGGGGGGGGGTTTAGGGGGTTTTAACCCCACATTATACTGAAAACTTAACTTTTTCCCTATTTTTTAGGGTTAAGTTAAGTTTTCAGTATAATGTGGGGGATTACACCCCCCTACACTCCCCCAACACGGCAGCGCGAGGCAGCGCGATCCCTATTAAGTAGAGTGGGGGGATTCCCCCCACACACCCCCATCGGAGCCCTTTAAAAGAAGATTAAAAGAAGATTTTCCTGTGGCACGCTGAAGTCTTGCGCTGAATTGTCGGCGCTTGTTTGTCGGCACGCGTTTGTCTATCAACAATAAAATTTAAAAAAACACAAAGCACACTGTACGCAGAGAAAATGTTAATTATCTTTTATATTTGTTTGTTTTTTTTCAAAGAGTTCAAGGCAGATGACTTTAAAATATGCACTATCACCTCAGTAACAACTATTCAAAAATAGACAAATATACCCTTTTACTAAACTGCGATAGCGGTTTTTAGCACAGGGAGCTGCACTGAATGCCCCGTGCTTCTCCCAACGCTCATAGGCTCCCTGCGCTAAAAAACGCTATCGCAGTTTAGTAAAAGGGGGCCATAGAGCAAAATATAGACAGCAGATATAAATTTGGACACAGTTTGATCACTAAATTTAAAATAAAACGGACACATTTTTCCTACCTTTGCTGTCTGGTGATTTCATAAGTCTCTGGTTGCACTTCCTTCTTCTGACTGGAAATCCAATATTTCTTTCTTTCTGCCTCCTGCATGCTTCCTCTCCTCCAGACCTCATTCCATTCCCCAACCAGCATCTCTCTCTGTCCCTCCATGAGTCCAACTTTTTCTTCCTCTCTCCCTTCCCCCTCCCCTTTCTTTCTCTCTCTCTCTCCCTGCCCCCTTTCTTTCTTTTTTTTTGTCTTTCTTTCACTCTCCCTGCCCCCTTTCTTTCTTTCTTTCTTTCTCTCTCCCTGCCCCCTTTCTTTCTTTCTGTCTGTCTTTCTCCCTCCCTGCCCCCCCCCAGCCACCGCAGCCAATTTCTCCCTGGTTCTCCGACACCAGGCCAGACACATACATGCGCCGAGCCCACAAGCCTTCCCCCCCCCCCCCCAATATCAATTCTGATGTTGTAGAGGAAGTTCCAAGCCGGAACTTCCTCTCTAACATCAGAATTGGTGTTAGGGGGGGAAGGCTGTGGGCCCGGCGCTTACACACTCCTGGCCTGGTGTCAGGGAAGCAGGGGGAACAGAATGCAAAGGCAACGCAAGTCTATCGTGATCGACTTGCATTGCCTTTGCTATTTACTGATCGATCGCGATCAACCTTTTGGGCACTCCTGCTCTAGGAGATTTCTTAAGATAGTCTCCACAGCCACACTGTGAACACAATATCAGGGAAGGAAGAGATTTCTCTGAACGAGTGCACATAACAGTACTTGGCCCAGAAGACATGGATTTTTCATGAAATGATCATAGGCCTTATGTTTTAGCAGTGTTGTCACACTAATCAGAGCGTTTCACGCTACTAAGACATAAAAGTTTTTTACGCCGGTGATGTTAGCAGAGTAGAGCCCGAAACAAGAGGCTTACGAGTACTGAGGCTTTTTCTTTCCTGTTCTTGCAAACGCCAAACTGACTGTGTTCTATTTAGTGGAGTAGTATTTTTGCATGTTGTTACATTATTCCTCCACTCCTCTGTATATTTGATTTCACATGATTATACAGCACAACCTGATTGGGCATTAATGTGGTCTTCAGCCAATCATGTCAAAGACCACCATTCCAGCTCGGCATTGAAGTCATTTGGATGAACAGATTGTAATTGAACAATCCAACTTGGTGATGTATAATATAGCAGCCATTCAGTGTCCCCTTCCTTCACCCACCCCACCCAGAGCATAAATGTTAACATCCACTTTATAGAATGATCCCTTTATATATAAGCCACTTTCACTGTAGCCTAGTTAATTTATCAGTAGTACATACTTTCTGTGTACTACAAGAATCCTTTAAAACAGATTTCATATACAGTGCACAACATCTAAACAGAGTTTACTCAGTTCTAAACAACTTTGGGCGCCTTTTACAAAGGTGCGTTAGGGCCTTAACGCGCGGAATAGCGCGTGCTAAATTGCTGTGTACTGCATTGAGCTGGCATTAGCTCTAGAAGCATAGCGCGGGTTTAGCGCACGCTAAAATCCTGCGTGCGCTAAAAATGCTAGCTCACCTTAGTTAAAGGAGCCCTTAATTTGTACTGTTGCATTGCACTTGGATAGTTCTAAATAAGCTGAGCAGGTTGACACTGAAACGGTAGCTCCCAAATTTCTAGCAATAAACTATTTTAGTATTTTAGAAACAGACTGCAGCTTGGGAATGCTAAAGAGACCCCTTGCTTAAAGTACACACAATGAAAATGAAAAGCCGTAATAACAATAATAGAGCATGACTCTAAGCTCTGAATGCGTTTTAGGGTCAAGCACTAATACCTTCTTTGAAAGCTATACAACTCACAGTTGCTCTCCTCAAGAGAATTTGATTCCGAGAACTAACCAAAACACTCACTTTGCCCTCAGTAGACGAAAACACAGCTCCAGAACAATAAACATTCTTTAGATAGAGAACAGAAATACAACAGAATGTCTTCAAAGGCATCCAGCACAGTTTAATAATGGCAACGACAATTATAATAAGCAAAACTAGCGTTCAAAATGTGCAAATGAAAATAGTGCTCGTGATTGCTTCAGTTTGACTTCAGAATTATCAAACAGCCAAGCATCTTTGTTAAGGCTGGTCAATTACAGCACAATGACCAGTGTTTTATTCAACACATTTGAAGCCATGAAAAGTTTACAGTTGTTTTACGCAGTACCATCATTGGTTTTCCGTTTACTGGCCTGCAGTTGTTTACAAAAAGCATATGGCTCTAATATAAATAGCGTTCTTAATAACATGCTGCCTGATATTATTTTCTCCGCATATCAGGAAAAGAAGAGTTTGTTTTCCTGGAATTGTCTACTTGTGCCCTAATTATATCTGCATAATTTGTTGAAATACTAGAAGTCGGATTAGAATCATTGTACTAAGCCGGTCGATTTTCAGCTGCTGTGTTACAGAATTGCTCTTACAGGGAATCTAGTGAATGTAACAACGGAATCTTATGTTACACTTATTGGAAGTTTTAAAAATGAATAAATATTTTAAAAAAAATTTCTCCCCCCCCCCTTTTTTTTATGCTGTCTGCATGACTCAATCCTTAATATACATGACTGCCAAAGTGTAAAACAGGAAAAGTTTTAATTATCTCAAAATACTGCCTGCACATGCAGGCATAATGCAGAAAAGAATCATGTTTTTTAATGAAATCATTTCTCCCTGACAGACTAAACTGCATTTTTTTTACAACTCTATTATGTAAACCACAACTATAAAATTACTGTTTTACTTCTGCCTACTAATGTATGCCATCACCAAGTATGCAAGTTTCTATGGCAGCAAAACCTATAAAGTGTACCAGGAGAGTACAGTGATAGATTACATGTACATGCTGTGTCATATCCAATTAACTCAAATTGACTGTGCACTGCATTGTGCTCTGTGCATGGCGGATCAATAAATATGGAGAAAATCCAAGTAGACTCTCTCCTTTCCCATCCGATTCTAATAGGTCTGAGACAGATCATGCTCCTATGATATGTATGTTGCTGCTGAGGGGGGCAGCTGGTGCACAGACACCATTCAGACTTGGCCTATTCAATCCAAACTCTTCTAACTCTCCATTCATGCATAGCAAAACACCATCTGGTCCTATTTTGCCTCCAGCAATCACAGCTGACCAAAAAATGATCATAACAGCTGTTGCAAAACAAAAGCCAAACAAAGGGGGGGAGGGAAAGGTTAGAATCAAGTTCAGCGCCGAGAAATGCTCCATGAAGTGGAGAATGGAAAAGGAGCCATTCATATGACGTGGACCTTTTCAATTCAGTCTGCAGCAGACTTTGGTTAAACCTCAGATATTTAATCCATCTGTCAAGAGAAACCACAATAGTCAGGTGATAATGTATAGTTGGAATTACGATATACAAAGGCATTCAAAGCTTCTGTTCTTCCAAAAGGAAACTAGTAAAACTGTGTCAGCTTAAAATCATAACCATTTGCCCATGCTGGATAATGTGAAACTGTCGCAGTTGCTATAACTGCAGCCTGCATTAAGGTGTTTTGAAAGAAATCTGTTGACGCTCTAGCTCAGGGATGTCAAAGTCCCTCCTCGAGGGCTGCAATCCGGTCGGGTTTTCAGGATTTCCCCAGTGAATATGCATGAGATCTATTTGCATGCACTGCTTTCATTGTATGCTAATAGATCTCATGCATATTCATTGGGGAAATACTGAAAACCCGACTGGATTGCGGCCCTCAAGGAGGGACTTTGACACCCCTGCTGTAGCTTATAAAAGCAAATAAGAAATCAGATGAATGGTGTATACTCAAGGCATCTGGTATTCTGTAATTTTGAGGATGATAAATATGCTGCATTTGTTTACTTGCTGTAACACAATCTGCACTGTCACAAAATCTTTGCATAACTTTTTCCAGTTAAAAACAAAGGGCTCCTTTTACAAAGCCACGGTAGAGGTTTCTACCGCAGGCTGGCGAGGTAAATGCTCCGACGCGCATCAGAACTCTTTGAGCATTGGAGCATTTACCTCACCAGCCCACAGTAGAAACCTCTATCACAGCTTTGCAAAGCCAACGAAAGTTTGGGAGAACTTCATGCTGAAACTATAGTGTATGACAGCAGTCTCACATCTTTACATTGACTGTCCATTGAGTCCTAGGGTCAGGTGAGCAATGAAGGTGATGCACTTTACAACAGGAGACAACAAAAGACAACATTTATTAACATGGTTGTCTTTGACAGACCTAAAGAAGATATCCAACCATCTCGTGTGGTATCACCTGGGCATACCTTCAAGAAAGAGGAGTTTATTTAAAGAGAGAAGATAGAGAGAAAGAAAAATTGTTATTAATAATTTAGTTAAAAGAAAAATATAGTGGTTTCAAAATGAAAAGGTTTCTTCTGCACAATTGAGTTTCCTCTTCTTAAAGGTTGGATCAGAGTAAAATGCCAGTCAAGATTGTTTTATGGGCGCAAAAATATTTTGTCTTAAAAAAACAACAACCCTCGATTGATATGATTAATGCATTTAGAAGCCTATAAAGGGAAAGGAAGTAGATAAAGAGGAAACTGGGTTAAAAAAAAACAACTTTCATACTTATATAGCCCCATTTTAGAAGTAGAAATTGAGATGTACAGGTAAAAGGTATCTTATGTTTCACCAGTATTTGAATCTGCCAAAATAGAGCCTTTTCTTAAATAGAGGAGAAATGGATGTTTATACTCGGTATCATCTCCCCTTTGATGTCACTTCCTATGCGTGGGTTCTAGAAGTGACATCAGAGAGAATGCCCCTAAAGGTACGGGGGAAGGCAAGGGGCTCGCATGGAAAGAGGAGCGGGGAGCGGGCAGGCGGGTGGGTGAGCGAGTGAGCAGGTAGATGGGCGAGTGGGAAGATGGGCGGGACAGAGAGGAGGAGGGGTACCACTGCGCCCTTAGGAAGACCATGCCCAAGGTGGACCGCACCCCTCTTACTATGCCACTGGGCACATGGGATTGTGGATGTGTTTTTGAGTTAGGCAAATGTTTTTTTGACTTGGGCGCCATTGTGCACACAAATTTTGTTCAGGCAATTAGGCATAAATAGGGTGCACCTAAATAATATTACATTACATTACATTAGGGATTTCTATTCCGCCTGTGCCTTGCGGTTCTAGGCGGATAATAGGATGCCTAGTGATGTATAGCAGGACTTAGGTGGTGCTACGCACAATTCTATACAGTGCACATATTTTTATAGAATCGTGCTTAGTGCCACACTAGTTGGAGCTAATGTTTTAGGCAAGCTGTATAGAATTTGGGCCTGAGTGCCTAAATTATGGCACAGAGATAGTTATAGAATTGGTCCTTGTGGTTTCTTCAGACTACAAATCTGCATAGTGATTCTGCTTTAATCATGAGTCCAGGAAGTGTCAGTAACATATCATATCTTGAATGCAATGCATGAAGGTGATAATAATGAGAAAAAAATGTGTGGGAGCAATACCTCAGAAAGATTCAGAGTCGAGAATTATTAACAAACTGAATTCTGGAGTGATTGCTAATCGGTCAACATTAATCAGCAAAGGGGCCCCTCAGCCCCATCTCATACGACCAAATATTATCTTAGCAGTGGTATTCTGTGTAAGGTGTAAATGACTTAGGGCCTTTTTAGAGCACACTAGATAAACAAAGGAGGCCATTCATCAAAGTACATTAAGCAGATAACATAGGAATTAGATTAAGCTAACAGTTCATGTGCTGTTCTCTTACACTTCTGTGGCTGGCATCATAATTTTTGGGGTTGCCTACATCTTGCCTCATCTGAGTAAGTGGAACCAACATTTCTGCCATTGTTTTTTATAGGGTATGCTGTGAGGTCTGCAGTTTGCCTTTATATAGTGGGTTGATTGGTTGGAGTCCGAGAAGGAGTCCTCAGGGAGGCAGGAAAGTCTGTTGACCACAAATTTCAATTTTGCCAGGATATTTCTATATTCTGGTAGATAATGAAGCTGGAAATTCATAAGAATATTTCTGACCAATGCACTCTCCTATCAAATTCAAATTTGTGACCAAGAGACTTTCCAGCCTCCATTTCCCATTCAAATCTCCTGCATCCCTGAGGAAACTACCTATTTCATACATCAACCAAAACCTGCGATATAAAGACAAACTGCAGACCTCATGGAATACCCTGAAGGAAACCACTGTACGATAGCTGAAACGTCAGTTTCACTTACTCAGATATGGCAAGACCTGGGCAACTGCACAGTTAATGTGATGGTTTGACAGTCTGTATGCTCTAATTTCCATACTGCATGGGGGGGGGGGGGGGAGGATGTGTGTAGACTGTGCCTTGCAGCTAACCCACAGTAACTTACCGTGCATAAACTGTTAATACAACTGTAGGATGCTGGGCTATATAGAAAGAGGCATAACCAGCAGAAGAAAGGTGGTGTTGATGCCCTTGTCATTAATGAGGCCCCACCTGGAGTACTGTGTTCATTTTTGGAGGTCATATCTGGCTAAGGATGTTAAAAGACTTGAAGAGGTCCAGAGAAAAAATGGTATGGGGCTTGCGCCAAAAGATGTACAAGTTAGTACAAACAGGGCTTTAAATCACTTAAAATGGCTTCAGCTAACTCAATAATAAATGCCTACTACTTTAAGAAGCCTTCTATTGCACTTATCATATTACCAAACCACAATCTCTGTGAACAAATCACACTACACAACTGTCTTTAGTTTGGAGGAGGAGAGAGTTGCTACAGAGGTTTTGAACCTCATGCTTCTGCTGTTGTTAAAATGAACTATGATAAGAGGTGAAATAACTCAGTGAAACCTGAAACATTCGTGGCTCCTGAAGACGCTGATCCAACGAAACACAGCCCTGTGTTGGGCCAACAGAGAAACGTGATTGTAGAGTCCAATGGTGATATCAGAAAACATAAACTATAATCATTGTGGTTGAGCAACATGAGACTGTGGTAACAATTTGCAATACAACAAGAGAACGTGTGATAATTTTAAAAACGGGACAGAAAAGGCTTTGTTCCAGTCCAGGTTTTCTGGTCCAATGGGGTATTCCTGTTGAGCTGTTTTATAAAGAAAATAGTTGTGTAGTGTGACTTGTTCACAGAGAGTGTGGTTTGGTAATATGTTATTTAAATCAGTGTGATATAAATATATTTATTATGTAGTAATAACAAATAAAAAATGATAAGGGCAATAGAAGGCTTCATAAAGTTAAAAGATGTACAAGAAGAGATTGGAAGACCTCTAGAGGAAAAGAAGGACAGGGGAGATATGATACAGATATTTAAATACTTGAAAAAAAAACGGGGAGACCCAATGATCCACAGTGAAAACAATCCACCGATGAAAACAAAAACTGTGGATACAGATATTCTGGAGATAATTTATTAAACACTGGCATATAAAACCATGAAAATTCAATTTAAAAAGTACAATGATAAAAAATACTGTGATAAAAATCCAACCGGACCCTACACGGTCCATGTTTCGGCGCTTTGAGGTGCCGTCTGGAGCAGCACGGGAGGTTCCGGATCCGGCCGGCTATGTACCCCCTTGGAGCGTGCACCCGGTGCAGATTTCCCCCCCCCCCTTGGTACATCACTGTGGGGGGGGGGTGATATATGTATTTGTCATAGATTACAATTTGATTGTATTTAGGTGCTATTATAGTGTAATATGATTGTATAATATGTCGCACTTATTTCTGGTTTCAAAATGAATAAAAATTATAAAAAAGATTTTAAAAAAACAAAAACTAGAGGACATGAGTTAAGGTTGCAGGATGGCAGACTTAGGAGTAACATTAGGAGATTATTTTTTCACAGACAGGGTGGTAGATGCCTGGAATTCCCTCCTGACGAAGGTGGGGGGAGATGAAAACGGTGAAAGGATTCAAAAAAGCATGGGATGAACACAGAGGATCTCTAATTAGAAAAATGAATAGTTTAAAACAAATGCCGATACTGGGCAATTCTGCACAGTCTGTGTCTCATTTATGGTGATTTGGTTTAGGATAAACTGGGGAGGGCTTTGATAGAAGCTCCAGTGACAGGATGGGCTTCAATGGCAACTCCAGCAGTGGGAACCTAAAGACAGTACTGGGAGGACGTCTATGGTCTATGGTCTATTGCCCAGGTATATTAAAGAAAAGACAATTGAACCATGAATATATAATGAGTGTGACTATTGGGCAGACTGGATGGACCGTTCAGGTCTTTATCTGCTGTAATTTACTATGTTAGGTGATAATAAGTGCACTTACAATATCTTTTATGTGTTTAAATGGCAAGTATATTGTCTCTGCATTAATTGCATGAGTGGTTAAATTCTGGGCACACCCCAGCAGTTAATGAAGATGATTTGTAGTTATGGGATAGTAGCTATAAGAACATACGAATAGGCTTACTGCGTCAGACCAATGGTCCATCCAGCCCAGTATCCTTTATACTGTACTTTAGTAACAGGACCCCAAATTGGTCTTATCAAAGTGTGAGAGACTTAATTAAGGTCATGAATCTTGAGATATGACCTTATGGAACCTCTCCACAACAGAGTGCTTTGTCCAAATTGATCTTAAGCCAGAGCTTCCTCATCTAGTTACTGATAGCAACATAATATTGCACAAGTTTCTCCGATGCAGAATCTGGAGTCCAAAGTAGTAATCAGTTTCTGAGTATCATCAACATCAGAGAAACTACGTACCGTATATCCTTGAGACTGCATTCTGTCAATGTGACAGAAATTAATTTTAGCTACACTGAAGGAAGACTATTTTTAGAGAACCAATCTGGATGCATACAACTTTGAATTTTGCATGCTCCGCGTTTTAATTATTTTACGCTGGCTAAATTAAACCTACACTCTCTTTTACATAGTTCAATAGGATTTCATTAGAGGACCAAGGATTCCTGAAATCATATAATGAGCTTGGAGGCTTGTGTCTTGTTTTAAGTTGAGTTGGTTTTGCTATAAGGTTATGTATGTTACTGTTCCGTTTTACATGGCTAATAGATTTTCTTCAGCATCGTACAAATGTAGAAGATCTCATGCCCTGTTTACTTTTCCACCAGTACAGGGCTGTAAAAGCAAGAAATTTCTTGACCATACTCTAGCATTTCAAGCGGCTTCCCACGACAGAGAATTGAGAACGCTATTGCTTGGAGCTTGTCCTTATAAACATTTTAGAACTGAATTGAAAACTTATCTTTTTTCAAAATACTTGGCCAAATAATTTTCCTGCCCTCATTAAATTGTTTATTATTTATAATCTTTTGTAAACCACCTAGAACTTATGGTTATGCGGTTAAGAAGTACAATGCTTAACCGCATAACCGCAAGTTAATACATGCTTTTAACAGCTGCAGTTTAGAAATTGACTTTAGCTAGTATCATTGCTCTTACATATGTTTGAATATTTTTAGTTCATGAAAGCAGTATTTTGACTTGATTACCTTGCTGTTTTTTGTTTAGTGCTTTTACAATATACTGGCACTTTCAGTTTCATGTATTAGTTTTTAAAGATATTAAGGTTGGCCTCAGTATTAGTAATGATAGTAGAAAAAAGTGGCTGAGCTTAGCCAAGGATTAGGTTTGACAATAGGGTGGTGTGAGGATGGGGGTGGGGGGGGATCAGAGAGGGAGAATCAAAGGGTTAAAGCAGGGGTGTCCAACCTGCGGCCCAAGGGCCGCATGTGGCCCCTTGAAGTATTTTGTGTGATCCCGATTGAGGGCGATGCAGTGTTTTCCTCTGCTGCCCCCAGGTGTTTACCGTCGTGCCGGCTCCCTCCTCTGTCTTTCTGCAGCGTTTGCGCGGCCCCAGAAACATTTTTTTCGGGCAATGTGGCCCAGGGAAGCCAAAAGGTTGGACTCCCCTGGGTTAAAGGATAGTGGATGTAAGTAACAGGTAACAGGAATGGAGATTGGATTGGATTGGACTGATTATATTTAATATACCGCTCGTGGAAAACTAATAAGCGATTTACATAACTTCAAATGGAATAGAATTATGTATTTATTTATTTAACAATTTATATACTGCATAAAACTATGCGGGGTACACATTGGCTACATACATATTATCCTGGTCACCCTTTAGTCGCTAAACATATAATACAAATAAAGGACAGACATAATTTTACCTTCCCCCGAGGGAAAATAATGAAATAGCATCATAAAATCAATACAAGCATTATCAAATCATAATTTCTACAAATAAGATGCAGAAAAGCATTGAATATTACATTCAAGGCAGAAATATTCTTAACACTATATCGTGAAACTAATGAAAATACTGAAACATTAGCATAGGAAAGCATTAACAAAAAGCTGCGTTTTTAACATTTTCTCACAATTGATCTTCCCCGCACAAAATTACAGAATGTCAGGCAGGACATTCCAAAGTTTCACACCAGCCACAGACATCATTGATCCACAATAGACATTTGGCCCTCCATACTCAATTTCATTGGATTTTCAGATCTTAAATTTCTTCTAGGTTGGTAAATTTCAAACATTACAGTATAACAATCCTCTAGCAGCAAATATAATTACAATATATATACCTTTTAGGACAGAAGTACGAATAACATAGACATGTTCATGAAGTGATTGGCTAAGGAAGGGTGTGAGATATGGATTGGCTATCCTGGAACAGTGGACATGTGGAATGTTGGTAGGCTTTGTATATTCTAGGGTAGGCAGGGCAGTAAGGAGGTTGCAGATAGAGAAAGTGGTTGTTGTGAGGAAAAGCATCACGAGTGGAGTGCCGCAGGGTTTGGTGCTCGGGCCTGTGCTCTTCAACATATTTATAAACGACCTAGAAATTGGCACGGTGAGTGAGGTGATTAAATTTACGGATACAAAGTTATTCAGAGTAGTGAGGACACAGAAGGATTGCGAAGACCTACAACGAGACATAAACACACTCGAGGAATGGGCCACGAAACGGCAAATGAGGTTCAACATGGATAAGTGCAAGGTGATGCATGTTGGTAACAAAAATCATATGCACAAATACAGGATGTCTGGTGCTATACTCGGAGAGAGCCCCCAAGGAAAGAGACTTGGAAGTTCTTATTGGCTTATTTATTGGAAGTTAAATAAATACAAGTCAATGAAACCGTCCGCGCAAAGGGCAAACAGAATGTTAGGAATGATTAAGAAGGGGATCACAAACAGATCTGAGAAGGTTATCATGCCGCTGTACTGGGCCATGGTATGCCCCCACCTGGAGTACTGCGTCTAACACTGGTCACCATACATGAAAAAGGACATAAGACTACTTAAAAGAGGAGAGCGATGAAAATGGTTAAGGGACTGGAGGAGTTGCCGTACAATGAGAGGCTAGATAAACTGGGCCTCTTCTCCCTTGAAAAGAGGAGACTGAGAGGGGACATGATCGAAACATTCAAGATATTGAAGGGAATTGACTTAGTGGAGAAAGAGAGATTGTTCACCCTCTCCAAGGTGAAGAGAATGAAAGGGCACTCGCTACAGTTAAAAGGGGATAGATTCCGTACAAACGTAAGGAAGTTCTTCTTCACCCAGAGAGTGGTAGAAATCTGGAACGCTCTTCCAGAGGCTGTTAAAGGGGAAAGCACCCTTCAGGGATTCAAGAATAGGTTAGAGAAGTTCCTGCTGGACCAGAACATACGCAGGTAAGGCTAGACTCAAATAGGGCACTGGTGTTTGACCTAGGGGCCTCGGGGTGAGCGGACTGCTGGGCGCGATGGACCACTGGTCTGACCCAGCAGTGGTAATTCTTATGTTCCCTGCCCCTTTTCTTCTTTTAGCTTTGAGGCTGGGGTTGAGAAACCAAATAGTTCCTCAACAAGGGAGTAGTGCAGTGGGGGAAGTAGCCTAGAGGTAGATGAGGAATGGGGGGAGGAGGTTGTTGTAGCTTTAGAAATGGCAGAAGAACAATGGGAATAAAGGATAGGTAAACTCAGATGTGGGTGGTAAAAAAGGGGGTTAAGGAGGAGTATTGGAGAATGTAATGGTTCATGTGAGACATGTTCATGTGAGACACTGCCATGAATGAAGGCTGGCTTCTGTATCATTGTGATTCCTGCAGAGCTTGATGTTCTAACAATGCTGTAGATGCTACAGATAGGGACTAATTCATCATTGACTGGTTGTCTTAGGTGGAAAAAGGGCCACACGGAGCAGAGTTATATTGGGGAGTGTTTTGCCTTTAATTATTTTGAGTTTATGGACATAAAATGTTGAACTATTAAAGCTACAGCCAATTTATCTACCATACTTAAATATATCTTGCCTGTGTGATTTTATATTAAGGTTGCATTTGTGTGGGTGACCACAAGACGACTGATGTAAATCCCAATTTTATGTATAATTTCAAAAACATACTTAAAAATAAGACCCTTATTGATGTTATGCTTGTTTCAACTTGCAGATAGAACTTTTGCTATTTTTGACAGTCACAATGTGCATAACTTCCTCTTTTTGGAATAAACACCATATTCCTCATAATAGTAGATATAGACATTGTGGTAACAGCATAGTGTAGCTGGTTTTCAGAAAGGTTTGGACAATTTCCTGGAGTCTATAGTCTGTTATTGAGAAAGACATGGGGGAAGCCACTGCTTGCCCTGGATCAGTAGCATTGGATTATTGCTACTTCTTGGGTTTTGGCCAGGTACTAGAGACCTGGATTGTCCACCGTGAGAACAGCCTACTGGGCTTGATGGACAATTAGTCTGACCCAGTAAGGCTATTCTTATCTGCTAAATATTCTTCAATGTTCTTCAAAAAGTTTCCACACTTTCAGATTTTCGCAGGAAATGGTTGGGATAGGAGAAGTAATAAGAGGGCATGTTGTAGAATGTCATGTGACTGGTCGGTCAGGAAAGCCAGCTCACCTTATGTGGAAAAGTGATGTAATTTGCATATGAGATATTTAATAAATAGTATTAAAAAAAAAAAAGTGCTGAAACCTTTTAAAGATCCCTTGTATCATCTTCCAGTTAGCACCTAATACATAAAGCTTCAGGTTTAGCATGAATTATTCTATGTTAAGAAATCTATACTTTGATAATTAGACCATTTTCCTGTACAAAGTATGTATATAATTAACAGAGCACCAGAATATTATGAATTAACAAAAGTCAAATTCAATAATAGCCTCTAGCACAAAAAAAAAAAAACCCAACACTGAAGAATATCTGCAACTTACTGAATCCAATAATCTATTATTTTGTTTCCTATTTAGTGTATTGTAGCCATGGACACCACCTCTAACATGCTCATTCTTTTTGTATTAGGATTCTGGTCATGCCTGACACTTGCTGTTTTTAATTTTCATTTTATCATAAGCAGTTTAAGATTGTTGCCAGTGGTAATTTGCAATTTTTATCAAGATCTCTTCATTATAGCTTCTGACAGGACAGATGCTGTAATTAATCATGCAAGACAACTGGGGATAGTGGCCATGCCGCTCTTGGAGAACGGCAACAACAAGCAAACGAGAGGATCGGAAAGGGAAAGAAAACAGTTGTTCTCACAAACATTTTAAGGCATTTGCTTCTGCAGTGCATTATTCCATAATGAAACATTAGCATTCTTTCAATATAATGCATAGGAGAAATTAATATTAGCGGTATTAATCTGTCACAAAACCAATGCAATGGATACAGTGAATATTTCATAGAATGCACATATATATTTACCAGAATGACACTATAGTGCAGCTAATATAGAAACTGTCAAAGCAATGTTTTGCCAGCAGAAATATGAGCATTTGTTTATCTGTATTTTGGAGATGCATTTCTGGGGCTCGGTTTGGGAGAAATTAATATTTACTTGCAAAAATATATACTTTATACTTGTATGTCAGCTCAGAAAAATATGTACATAAGATAGTCTTTATAAAACTATGTGTATACATTTATACCTGCTAAGGCCCATATTCTATAAACAACAGCTTAAGTTAGGTACCTGTAGGCGCCCTACCAATGCCTAACTTAATTGGTAAAAACAATTTCAAAAGGTTTTAAACATCTTTTAAAAATAAAATGCAGGTGCCTACCAGCTCCTAGAAAAATGCCACCTTTATTGTGTCTACGGAGGTGCCTTAGAACGCCTAAGGTCGAAATAGACGTGGTTAATGCCAGAAACGACCTTAGACATTCTAAGGCATCTCCATAGATGCGATTCTCATCAAAGGTTAGTGCCATAAATGTAGGTAACTAGTAGTATTTTGTAAGTAAGACAGTGTGTAATAGCAGCCAGTGTGCTGTACGGAGAAGAGGAGTAATGTGGTCAAATTATTTTGTGTAATAGATTAGTTTCATCGTTTATTTTGTATTAATTGGACCTGACAAATTTCTTTCTGGCTTATGCCTTGGTAGAGAGCATTACAGTAGTCTAAGGTAGAGATGACAAAGGAATGAATCAGTATATTGATTGATGGGGGATCAAGTAGAGATGAGATAGAGCGGACGAGTCGTAATTTGTAAAAGCATTTTTGTGTCACAACACTAATTTGCTGGTGGAATGTAAGATCTTTATCGAGGATAATACCAAGGAGTTTAATTTTGCTGTCAATTTGAATAGGAGTGGAATTGATGCTAATGGGAGCATAGAGATGTTCATTTTTAGAAGTAGGGAAGAGGAACCAGTAGTTTTGAGAATGTTAAGAGCCAGTTTATTTTGTTGAAGCCAGGAACTGATCTTGTCAAGTTTGAGGTTGATCTCATTTATTTATTCAGGAGATGTAGAATTTAGTGAATGAAGTAATTGAATGTCGTCAGCATAGGTGAACACTATGAAGCCAATAGATTGGGCTAAGTGGAGGAGGGGGGTCAGGAAGATATTGAAAAGAAGGGGGGAAAAGATCGAACCCTGGGGGTCATACCTTATGTGAGATTGCACCATTGGATGGATTTATTACAGCTAAGTAGAAGCAGAAGATTTTGCATGGAAAATATGTTGATTTATTTGCTTTGATTGCTCGAGAGCATGAGGGAGGTGATTAGAAGAAAGATGAAGGGAAGGAAGAAAGTAAAAAGAAGCCGGCGAGAGTTCTGAAGATAATTTAGAGGGAGTTGTGCTTATGAGTATCATGCTATTCAGCCTATGGGGGGGGGTTGTTGAATTGTCTGGTGCATGATACGATGCTGCCTTTAACACATTTTCAAATTGCTGCTGTGTTTAGACAATGTTCGGTAACTTTGGGATGGGACCTTAAGATGTATGGGACACATTGAGGTTCATAATTGAAACAGAAATACATCTAAAATCTCACCTAAATTGGCACTTGGACGACCTAAAAGACAGATCGTCCAAGGGCCGATAATCAAAATGGGTTTTTATACGTATCCAGAGATATTTTTAGGCCTCTGAATGCTGCTGTGCTCCCAGAGCTCAAAGGGGTATTTTTGGAGGAGTGGTTATGGTGGGAGGTGGGCGGGATGTGGGCTGACTTAGACTTAGGGCTCCTTTTATGAAGTGGTTTAATGCACGTAATAGCATGCATTAATTTGCCAGCCGCGCTAGCCACTACTGCCTCCTCTTGAGCAGGCGGTAGTTTTTCGGCTAGCGCAGGGGTTAGTGTGCACTAAAAAGTTGCGTGCGATAAAGCTGCTAACGCAGCTTTGTAAAAGGAGCCCTTAGTCGTCCTGCATGGATAATCAAAAGTTTAATGAGACTGCCTAGATGGAACTTATATGTTGTGATTTAGGCAATCTAAAAACAGGTATAAGTGCCCAGTAGGTATCCAAAGTGACCAAATATCCACTGCAGGGACAAAGTACAGACACCTATACACTTCCACAGTGATCACTGACTCTCTCACACCGCCATAAAAATCAGAATAAAAACGTACATACCTGGCTCCAGAACATCAGCACCTGGCATAGGAAAGCCTAGTAGAGCTGCACAGAGGTGGCTTAAGTAGTCTGGGGGGTAGACTATTGAACCATAGAGTGGAAGACCCAGGCCCATAAGCCACTCTAATTACTGCATTCATGGTGAAAAATATGAGCCCACCAAAACCCCCCCAAACCCTACTGTACTGCCATATAAGTTCCACCTGCAGCCTTAAGGGCTATTGATGTTGTAGACAGGTGGGTATGGTGGGTTTTGGTGGTGTTTTGGGGGGCTCCCCATGATCTATAAGGGAGTTGTAGTGAGATGTTTATGTGGTACCCTTTTTGTGAAGTTCACAGCAGTGTCCTGTAATGTGCCCCACTACTCTGTTGACATGTCTGGAAAAACAAATTCTTGGATGAGCTCCTTGATTGCTCATTCACAATCTTATTATGTATTTAGAAAGTTGATGAAAACTTACCTGTTTGAAAGATTTGTACGATAATTTTATTGTTGTATTGTCTGATTTTATACTTCCACTGAAATGTACTAGTTCTCTTGATGTGAACTGCCCAGAACTATTGGTTGGGCGGTATACAAAAAAAAAATTATTCTTTATTATTATTATTACAGTCCATCACTTTGCTGGCCCCCTTCCACATCGAAAAGGTCTTGTTCTGGGCATTTGGGACTTTGACAAATTTTTGGTCGAGAATATGGTATAAAGATAGACGATTTGACGGCAAACAGCTGGATGTATAATTAGACAATTCTCGCTAAAAATATATTTTGGACGCATTTTTCGAGAATGGACTTTAGACGCTGTTGACTTTGGGTGACTCGCATCCTATGCCCCAAAAGGACCTTTCTTATTTATTAAGCTGCTCATTCTTTCCAGATAGGAGTGGAATCTTTTGCTGCTAATAATGGGGTTCTGCTAGTTTGATTTGTAAAATTTGGCATTGGTCTTCTAATAGATTTAAAGGGTTTGTACAGGGAGTTGGTGGTATGAATCTTTATGTTTAATTTCTTTGTTTCACCTGTTTTACCAGTTCAATTATCCTGCCTCCGGATATCTGTGTATAGATCTGTGGCTATTCCTATGTCTTCTGAGCCCATAAACATGCCTTGGAGTCTCATTGGGGACCCAATTTGGGTCTTGTGGAGCAGAACATTCAAATAAGAGAGTGAATGCTGAGATTGCTAGGTTTGTAGTGGCTACTGGGGGGGGTCTGATTTTGTGTCATGAGTTATTGACAGCTGATTGTCCAGGATTGTATCATATGACTGGGGTTCATCTGTCAGATATAGGATTGGATATTTTCTTGAGTACTATTCAAGATTTGTTGGCTAACTGTTTGAAAGCTGGTGTGGCCGCAGCATTTATCAGGGGAGGGGATGGGGGGGGGGGGGAGAGCAGTGACAATCTCAAGGCTGTCACCACTTGTGGCAGAAAGAGTGCTTTGGCACTGTGGTGTATGTAAATATACAGTGGCAAAATGAAATGTGAACCTTGTAAGCGACACCACTGTGAGGCCTGGCATCACAGTGGTGGCCTAGTTTTGGGGGATTTGTATTAAGGGAGAGCTAGTTTCAGTACTGAATAACTCCCTGGGGTTGTTAAATGTTTTTGGGGTGTTTGTGAGGGATTTGATATGAAATTGTTCAGTGTTTGAAATATTTTGGGGATTGGAAATAAATCTGCGGCCAAACTGATTGTTCCATAAATATTTATGGAGTCTTATTTGGTATGATTGTGAATTGATTGGTGACAAAGTGTAAATTATAGAATGACATGGGGACAAATTTGTCCCCACAGGAACTCAATTTCCCCTGCCCCATTCCTGTAAGCTCTGCCTTAACAGCACAAGCCTCAAATACTAATGATTTTAAAGTGTTCAAGGCTTGTGCAGGTGAGGACAAAGCTTGCAGGAATGGGGCATGGACAGGAAAAGAACTCACTGGGATGGGACAGGAAAATGAATTCCCATGGGGACTGGGAAAAATTTGTCCCCATGTCATTCTCTAGTGCTAATGTCAATGTTATGTTAGGAATTATCAGGAAAGAATGGAAAACAAAGATGAAAATGTAATAAGACCTTTGTATCGCTCTATGGTATGGCCTCACCTCGAATACTGTGTGCAATTCTGGTTGCCGTATCTCACAAAAGATATAGCAGAATTAGAACAGGTATAGAGAAGGGCAACAAAAATGATAAAAGGAATGGGATATCTTCCCTATGAGGAAAGGCTTACATGGCTAGGGCTCTTCAGCTTGGAGAAGAGATGGCTCAGTGGCGATATGATAGACGTCTGTAAATTATTGAGTGGAGTGGAAAGGGTAGATGTGAATTGCTTGTTCGCTCTTTCCAAAATACTAGGACTAGGGGGCATGCAATGAAGCTACAAGTAGTAGATTTAAAACAAACCAGAGAAAATATTTCTTCATTCAATGTGTAATTAAACTCTGGAATGTGTTATTCCTAGGATAAACAGCATAAAATCTGTGTTATTATTTGAAATCTAGCATGGTACTTAGGAACTGGGTTGACCACTGTTGGAAATAGGATACTGTGTTTGATGGACCTTTGTTCTTTCTCAGTATGGCAATTCTTATGTTCCTTTAAGAAGACCTCCCTCCTCCAAGGCAGCACAGAGTCTGCCAGACTGGAGGTGGGACTTTTCTACAATGTCCCTTTAGGTCTCCTCTATGTGCCTATCTTCCTCTGCGTCTCAATGTCTGCTACTCTAGCCTCAAAAATTCAGACTCGTTCCCTGAGTCTAGGAACTCTTTGCAATGAGCACACACATAAGACCTCTCACCAACTGGTAGATAACATGCAAAACTGTGCAAAAGCCTGGATAGCTCCCATCTTGCTGCTGGACTGTTGCCTGCATCTTAATATTTGTGATTTCTTTGTTAAGTTGCTAAGGGAGTAATCTACTTGTATTTCAGCAAAGCCTTTGATGTGATTCCTCAGAGGATACAAATGAATAACCTTGACAAGTTGACGTTAGGACCCAAAGTGCTGAACTGGAATACAGAAACTGGTTGACAGACATCAGAGGGTAATAATTAATGGAATTCACTTGGAAGAAGGAAAGGTGAGTAGTGGAGTGCCTCAAGGATTGGTACGGGGCAATTCTTTTTACTACATTTGTTAGAGACATTGTTGAAGGGTTAAAAGGTAAGATTTGCATTTTACATAATATACCAAGATTTGCAACAGAGTGGACACCCCAGAGTGTGGAAAACATGAAAAAGGATCTGCAAAAATTAGAAAAATGGCCAAATCTTTGCATTAAATTTACAAGTGCAGAGTAATACATTTGAGGAGTAGAAATCCAAGGGAGCTTTATATTCTAGAAGGTGAGACGTTGATATTTCCAGACAAGGAGATGGACCTTGGGGTGGCGATTGTGTTGGAGGATCTAAAGATGATGAAAGAGTGTGACAAGCTGGTAGCCATACCACTCTCACCATTACATTTATGATGGAATCTGTGAGATTTCCAAACTCCACCTAAATCCCATATGTGAGGCGTCAGCTGCAGGCATAAGGGCTATTGGTATGGTGCACAATTGGGCCCAACAGGTTTGGGGTGGGTTTTAGAAGGAATATTATGTGATGTGTACCTGGGAACTTTTATGTGAAGCTCATTATCGTGCCCCACTGCTCTGCTGGGATGTCTGTGTGGCCCCTCCTACATCCCAATGGCTTGTTTTGTGCATTTTTAATTTGGATGTAGGATTTTTCAGAAATGGTTAAAAAATATAGACACGTGGAGGGGCATAATCAAAAGTGTGCCTAAGTCTGAGGTTGGATGTTTTGTGCAAGACATCCATAAACCCAGTAGGAAAAATGTCCATTTTCAAAGCTGCCAAATATCTATTTTTTATTTTTGAAAATTAGCTAGATATAAGTTTTGGTCCTTAGGACGTCTACCTTTTTTGCCCATTTTCAAAAATAAAAACGTCCACATAAAAGCAAGTTTTGTAGACACACCCACCAATTACCTTGTCTGACTGAAGTAGAGGAATCCCAATCAGCTGAGCCAGTTTCGGGGATTCCTGGTGGCTCAGCTGTTGGGGATTCCACCGGCCAGGATCAGTTGAGCTGGAGACATACACCCTTCCCCCTGACATCCGCAACATCCCCCTGACATCTCTGCTCCCCCACATCCCAATATTCCTGGACCCCTTCCCATATCCCGACCCCCCTTTACCTTCAGATGAGAAAATGGCAGGAGGGAAGCACACTCACTCCTGTCTACAGGACCACATGCTGCAAATTATGGGGCTTCCTCCTCCTAATGCATCTTGGGATGCAGTGGGAGGGATCAAAGGCCCTGATTGGCTCAAAATCACCCTATCATTTGCAGTACATGATCCTGTAGGCAGGAATGAGTGGGCTTCCCACCTGCTGTTTTTGTATTCAAAGGTCCAGGGGGGTCCAGGGATATGGGACGGGGCCCAGGAATGTGTGTGGGGGGGGAGGTGGAGATTATCAGAGGGATATTAGGGGGAGGGGTGTAGGGCTCAGCTGATCCTGGCAGGGGAAATCCCCAAAACCAGCTCAACTGATGGGGATTCCTCTGCCGCAATCAGCTGATGAAAAGACTATGGGGGTTTTTTCACTTTTTGGGTGGTGGGAGGGGTCATGACCGCTGAGGGAGTAAGGGAGGGGATCATGACTAAAATCCTCCAAGGGTCCTTCTTGTTAGTTTGTGCACCCTAGACACAACTCAAACAGGTCTAACGGCCGGCATATAAGTTCCCTCTAGGAAAGCTTTGATTATGGCTGCAGTAGATTCAGGTTGAAGCCCACCCAATTCTCACACCTAACACACTTCCCAACACGCTCCTTTGATCTTTGGATGCACAGCAATTTAGAAGTACTGCTGCACATCCAGAAAGTTGGTTTTGATTATCGGCACATGGACATCCCTGCTACTAGGATGTCCAAGTGCCAACTTAGGCTGGTTTTTGGACATTTTAAAGTTTTGATTATGAGCCCCACAGAGGTATAGATGCACAGAGCACAAACATCCATTTTTGAAAAACAAAAACAAAAAAAAAACAAACCAACCAAGATAGATGTTTTGCAGCTTGGATTATGGGCATGTTTGATACTGGATTTTTGTATGGTCAGTAAACCCACTATTTACAAAAATAAACTGCAGATCTCACAGCATGGTGGCTGAAATGCTGGTTTCTACCTGACAAGACGTAGCAAAACCTAGAAAACTTCTACAAGCACAACCTGAGTTATTGCCTTTTAAGTCACATAAGGAGCAAATAGTATGGGTTATTACCGTAACACATCTTGATATCGTCCCCCTTATAATTCCATTCTTTGCCAATTTTTCATATTCAAAATATTCATATTAAATGGAAGGTGTCAATGACAGTGCTTCAGTTTCCTAGACCAGTGGTTTCCAACCCTGTCCTGGAGGACCACCAGGCCAATCGGGTTTTCAGGATAGGCCCAATGAACATGCATGGAGCAGATTTGCATGCCTGTCATATCCATTATATGCAAAACTCTCTCATGCATATTCATTAGGGCTAGACTGAAAACCAGATTGGCCTGGTGGTCCTCCAAGACAGGGTTGGGAACCACTGCCCTAGACAATGGGATGATTTTCCAAGAGCTACTAAGCAGATATGGTGTCCATCTATCAAAGCAGGGATGAAGTGCCTTCTGCAGCAGACTAGCTAATATACTAAAGAGGGATTTTAACAAGATTTGCAAGGGATGGGAGGAAAAAAAACTTTCATCAAAAAACAACAACTACTAGAATCTTAGCTTCTATTTTTTCAAATAATTTCAATGATATGAAGATGCAATATTTCTTGAATAATTTCAATGATATGAAGATGATCTAATTCAGTGGTTCCCAACCCTGACCTGGTGGACCACGAGGCCAATCGGGTTTTCAGAATAGCCCTAATGAATATGCATGGAGCAGATTTGCATGCCTGCCACTTCCATTATATGCAAATCTCTCTCATGCATATTTATTAGGGCTAGCTTGAAAACCCAATTGGCCTGGTGGTCCTCCAGAACAGGGTTGGGAACCACTGATCTAATTTAATGTTCAGTGTAAGAATGAAAGCCAAGGGTTTTTTATGCCTACAAGGAGGCACTTAAGCTTGTGAGAACAGGAGTTCTAGGTTGTGTCCTGAAGCTTTTTGCTTCTCTCTGTTTGAGTGATAGTGAAATGAGATGAAAAAAGCCCCAATGTCATTGATAATTCTCAGGGAATGTAAGATATTAAATAGCTTTATAGAATTTTTTTTTTTTTTTTTTTTAAAGGGCACTATCTGGAGAGCTTTGTATACCCAAGGCCTGTAGTCTGAGAAATATGTTTTTAGATTTAGAGGCTATAATGGTTGGATTTAGCGGTGGTTGCAGAGAAGCATGACTGGGATATAACTATGGTCCAAGAAAAAGAGGTGGCAAATTGTTTGCAACATCAAACACTGAGGGCTAAGAAAGAGCAGATCATGTAGAATTGCAGACTTTATTTGTTATTCACTATTAAAAGCTCCCGGGTCCTTACATACACATGCCCAACATGGCCATGTTTCACCCAGAAGGCTTGCTTCAAGCGACATCAGTTACTGTAACATACATCTATAATGTCAGCCATAAAAAGCCAAGCAAATCAAAGATAAAAGCAATTAAAAACCAAAATTAAGAGAGACAAACAGCCTTAAAATTTTTTCATAACATGGAAACAAAGGCACCAATAAAGACTAAATTTATCTTACCCAGTGGTGATTAGTCCTTAGTCCATAAGGAGACATAGTATTGAATTTGAAAATAAACTTGTTCTGTCTATAGCAAGAGTTTATCAAAATCTCCTCCACTCCAAAATACTCTTGGTTTGTCCAGTACAAAGAAGCTGTTGTCTTCAAAGGAGTATCCTTTATCCAGTGAGTTTTGTACCAGATTAGCTACAGTCAGATCCTTAGGACAACATTTACTGGATAAAGGACACTTCTGCGAAGACTAGTTTCTTTGTATGGACAAATGATGACCATCTTGGAAAACATTGATTTTTCTGTGTTCCTCTGATGACATAGGATCATGGATTATCCTGGTTTTAGATTTTCAATTTTAGCTTTTGAGCTCCTCTGCTATGTTTTATAAGGTCTTGCTTCCTATGTTTTTATGCTAGTCAGCATTCTGAATTTTTATTTGTCGTCACCTTTTTAAATGATTGGAGATTTTTTTTTTAATTCATTCATTGAATATTTTAGATTTAAGCTTTTAATATCTAGTTATGTACTTCTCATGTAACTATCAGACTTAAGATGTAGTTTAGTCATTTTGAACAATATTGTATGACAATGTAGTTTCAAATTTTGAAGAATTTAAGATGTTTGAGATATTTCCCAGATTTGGCCCTGGTAAAAGATGTTCTTCACATTTTTGAGAAGCTTTCATAGCAGTCCTAAATAAAAATTGTAATGTATTGTCATTACTGAAATGCACAACATATTTAGAATATTTTAAACATTCTTGAGCTATTTTCTGCTTTTACACCCATTTTTAAAACTCTGTTCATGGTAGCAGCACAATACAGGATAACAAGAAGAAAGGGATAACAAAGTGCTGAACGGCCATTAATAAAAAATATTGTGGCCCCTTTTCTTCAGGTCACTGTACTATTTTGTTAAACATTACTTGAAAAACCCCGAAGCAGGCTTTTCGCTGAAACTTGGGCAATGTTGGGTCATTCAATAAAAAATATTTTGGTCCCTGTTTTTTACTGTGCTTCTTTGTTGCTTGCAGCATAAAGCAAAATATCTCAAAATGATTGTGGATGGATTTTAAGTTGGCTTAAAATTCCCAGTAACCTGTCACAAAAGCCACAGCAGTGCCTCAAAGAAACTCTTTAAAGTTATAGTTCCTCTGAAAGTGCTATTTATTTACCTCACTTCCTTTTAGCACCGGCTGTGGCAGTAACAGTTCCAACACTCATAGGAATTCTATGAGCATCGGAGATGTTACTGTCAGGGCCGGTGCTAAAAACTGCACTATGGTTTTGTAAAAATGGGGGGAGAGGGTTAGTTTTTAAGAAGATATATCTGGAGGAACATTGCTTAGCAGAAATTTGATGTTTTATCCTAATTTATCTTTTATATTTGTCCAAAATGACATCAAATATAATGGGATTTAGGAGGCTTCTATCATGAGCATTGGAGCACCTTGCTGGCCCGCGGTAAAAATCTCTACCATAGCTTTGTAAAAGCCAGTATAAAATAATTAGTCGCACTCCTTAGAAACATGTGTCAGAAATACTGGTGAAAATAACATCTTATTCTATCTCAGTTTTTTAAATATAGTTTTTAGATTTTTAACATTATTTTCATTTTTATACTAGTATTTACCAGTTTGGTGATGTTTAAAGATATTCACCACTGGGTAAGACCATTAAGTTCAGTCTTTCTTGGTTCCTTAAAGTTTTTCAATTTTTTTCCCCATATGAATGATATCACACTTTGGTTTATTATTTATATGATTTTAAGAATGCCTCTATTATTTAGTTGGTGTTTTAATGGTATGTTTTACTGTTTTTTTACATTTTGGTTTATAATATTTATTTTTTATCTTTATGATTCGATTATTTATGGCTGACATTATGTATATATGTTTTCACCTCTACAAAAGTTTTTTCTGCCTGTGATGTTTGGGTAGTAGAGTGTGGGTTCACCTCTCCCATCATCTGATGCTTTCTTTCGTTTGTGAAATTTACTTGGTGCATAGCTGTGCTGGTTGTAGTATTATTAATGGAGTGAAATTTTTTGGTTTTGATTATTTTTCAGTCCATTCCCTATTTTTGATTTTTTGTTAACAGTCAGGGCTTAGCTTCTCTTCAGACGTTGTAGCTGATTCTTTGAAGGGGATATTGCTTAAACAATACAAGATGTTAATACACCTAAAGATAGGTGGGCTGCTTTTATGGCTAGTAGCAAACGCCTCATTAAAGCAGACTTACATGAATACATTCCATGTGGGTTATGAGTTCTTCTTGAACCCAGTTTGTTCAGTGATGACACTGATTTTACATCTCAATGGTTCCAGATACTAAATAAGGTTCTCTGGACCTTATCATTCAAAGGACTAATCAGGAAATGACTAACATCAAGGCTGAGGTAGAGACCAATGAGAATTCATTTAAAGAGCAACTTGGTGTTGAACCTTTTGAGCAACAACTTCAGGATGCCAAGAATAAACTTCAGCAATTTCATTTGGGTCTATACTGGAGAAAGAAGACCTCTAATTCCAACACAACCACTGTGGGTGACAGTGGGCAGAAAAAGTGGCCTTTTCAGATACTACTGATTCGTCCGCCAGTTGTCATACCTCTGATGAGGACAATAGAAGTGCTTTTTTAGCAGAGTGTGGGAGAGGTAGGGGCAGGAGAAGAATGGGCTGAAGAGAAACAGGAATAAGATCGTCTCAACCGTAGTAGATTCTGTCAATCTCTCTTCTCATGTGTGTCATCTTGGGAAATGCCAGCTTTATCTAAAGGTTTATCCTTTGTTTCTAAAATAAACATAACAGCTTTTCAATGCGCACCGAATTGGAATGCTTTATGCAAACTTTGCATTTTAAAAACTTATTTTGGGGGGGAAGAATGAATCGACTAGTGATTCACATGAGCCTCAATCTACTTTTAAAGTTAAATCTACTTGGATGCTTCCGGTTCCTATGGACCCTCTGCTCTTGGCTTTCAAAGAACTTGTCCTCAAAGATTTGGAAACAATGGAACGCAGACTTGATTATATACCATCTAATCTCACCCAAGATGAGTGGCGTGCTTTACAGGTGTGTTGCATTTCAACAGTTTCCATTGTCCACATCTCAAGCGCAGTCTTCCAGTCTCTCAGTTCCTCCGCTATAGGAAAATTTGTTCCTCGCATGATGAATTTAAAGCTCAAGCTAAGGTTCTATCTACACATTTTAAACAGAGGGGGTATCCTAGCCCCATTGCTCTCAAAGTCTATAAACGTGCTTTATATGCCAATTGTGACAGGAATACGGTGTTGCATTTCAACAGTTTCCATCTTCCACATCTCCAAGCATAGTCTTCCAATCTCCCAGTTCCTCCTCTTTATCAGCTTCTACATATTCCCCCTTCAATCCTTGAGCTTCACTATGCTGCTTTGGGACTTCCTCCTATTAAATATCTAAAAAATATTTACCATAATTGGCTATTTTTCTTCCATCTGTCTTTTCTTTCTTGGTTACTTGTCCAGTCTTTCTTAGCTCTTCCAGGTATTGTTGACTTCCTCTTTCTGTAATGTCTTGTATTTTAAGAAGGCTCTTCTCCCCTACCTTTTCAACTACAGTATAATCTCGTTATAATGGACTCGCTTATAACGAAACCTCGCCTATAGAGGTCTGCTGGTCCCGGCCGTACGCCTTTATAAACAAACAGAAAATCATCGCATATAACGGACAACCAATTTGGTCCCCAGAGCCACTTTTAGCAGAAGTTTTGTTCTGCTATAACGGACATGCAGGCTCCGCCTACAAGGCACGTGGCATGCCGGTGATATAGTATCAAAATTCAACCCAGAAAACAATGAGAGTATTTTTCTTTCCAGTACAGAACAACATAATGCTTTAGAACATCTTTTAGTGTTCTGGTTTTGCAATCGTTTCGTGCCATACCAATGTTTGCTGAGTTTTGTTATTGATGTTGCTGATATGCTTATGCAGCGACTGTTGTTCATTGATTGAATGTTGTTTCAAGTTAACCTAAATAAAGTTTTAAAAAAAATGCAACTCTGGATATAATGGACTGTTTTCCAGGTCCCTTGAAGTCCGTTATAACGAGATTATACTGTACTACTTTTGAGAATCAAAGTGGCTTTCTTTTCCTTTCATAACACACAGGTTTGCCACCCATCAAATTGTTCCTTTCAGTTTTAACCAGTGCTCTTTTATGTCCTCAGCTGTTCTTATCCAACTAATAACTTCTTGTGGTATTCCCCCATCTTGATAGTTAGTTCGTTTGAAGTCTAGAACCTTCAGTTTTGAATAAAAACTCGTCCTTGTGTGTCTTAATATTGAACAAAAAAATCAAAATAGAGAATAGAGGGAAAAATAATCAAAACGCAAAAAAAACTTCATTCTCTGCCACTGACACACCCTTAAGATTACAGGCAAATCACTATCTTCCATTGCCTCAAATGCCCACTTAAATTGTAAATTCTTTAGTGATGGAACATATTTTACCTAAAATATCACCACTGTATAATACTGTACATCTAGTAGTGCCATGAAAATAATTGTCAAATTTATCAGGATTCAATTTTAGGCAGTGCTTATGCAATCACTCCCATTATAGCATCTAGACATTTGTTGAGATCACAAATGGCCATCTCCTGAGACTCTGACATTTATTTTATCCAGAAAAACATAACAAAATTCTAACCCAAACTACTCCCTCAATCTAGCTAAAGGGCCGGATAAATACCAAAATGAAGAGATGAGCATTCTAGAACACCCTTTTACCTGATAGTATACAGAGAACACACTTTCCCAATATACTGCTTGCAAGCTCTCAGCAAGATACTTTCAAATCACTTCAAGGAGATTCCTATCATATGCATCTTATTCAACTGGCATGACCAATGCATGGTTTATAATATCAAAGATCAAAGAAAGATATAATTGTATAATCAAAACATCCTAGTCCTAGGAGCTCTGCTGTGAGGTTTTTCTCCCTGGCTTTTTGAAGGGGGCTATCCCGTTGTGTACTCTCACTGATTTTCCCTTTGCTTAGCTTGCTTCTATTAGTTACTGATGTTGCCTATATTACTTGCTGTTGTTGATGTTCTATCATCATGAGTTTATTTTTGATTGGCTGCTGTATTTCTCTTTGCAATGCTTCTGTAATAAACATATTTTCAAAAAAACAAAAAAAAAACAACAACATCCTAGTCCTTATTAGTCTGCTACCATCACAACTTAAATTTCATCCAACGGTGTTCTTCATAAGAGCACATAACTAACATGGGCATTAAACAGCACATGGGCATTAAACAGCAACTATTGACTTTACAGGCAAGGCATGATATCATTAACCAAGTCTATAAACATTCCCATACTTAATATATTCTTCACTCTTGATATAATCCCTTTACAATTAAATATTATCAAGAATTAACACTTCTAAAAATGAATCACTATATATAGGTGCATGATCAGGTATACAAAGCTGTGTGTACTAAAGAGACATGTCCTTTAGGCACATCCTTTCATTGACAAGCCTGAAACAAGTGCACTGACAACTGGTGTTGCTTTTAGAAAGGACTAGAGGCAAAGAAGGATATCATCATATGGCAAATGACCTTGTATTTGATTAGTAATCAGCATCTTCAGTTAAGAAATATAGATTTCATGACTCTACAGGGATCTAAAGCAGGAACAGGTGAACGCTGCTGAGTTTTAGGTTTTCCTGTTGACTTTTTTGTCCTCCTGTGAAGAGAAACTCACCAAAGTTGCCGAAGTGTCTTTACTAGTGATCACTTAGAAATGAAATGATGCTACCGACTCATTTCACAGAGTCTACCAAAAAGCTTAAAGATGGCAATAGATTTGTCACTGCCATTATGACCCATATTTCAACCAGTGACCAAGAGTTAGCAACTAAATCCAGTGCCCCTAAAATAATCAAACTATTTTACTCATAAAAAGAAAGTTTAATTTATGCAATACATTATTTAGGCCCCCTTTTATTAAGCCACGTTAGGGTTTTTTTAATCGCAGGCCACAGTGATAAAAGTTCCAATGCTCATAGGAATTCTATGAGTGTCAGACTTTTCACCGCAGCAGCCAGCGATAAAAAAACCCTAATGTGGCTTCATAAAAGAGGAGGGGGTTAAAAAATTAAGATGGCAAAATAGATTTGATGTCTAAGATTGTGTATAGCAAACTGATATATGCATCACAAAAGTGGATAAAACCAGTTTGTACTGAAATGTGTTTATTCTATAGCAAGATAAAAGCATTTTTCAGTTAAGCAAAATACAAACAACTTAATTGCTGCTATCATAACTCATAAAAAAGTATAAAACAGCATAAAAACACAATAAGCAATGTTGTAATCAATGGTTTATGTACTCAATGTTTAACATTAAAGCCTCATTTATGAAACACAATATGAAAACTTACAACTTTGAAAGAAAATATTTACATTGATTACTCAGACATGGTTTTTTGTTTTAAATATTCTACTTGCATTACATTACAATAAAACTGCCTCTTTTTAATCCTAAATCTTGAAATAACAGATTTAAGTGCATTTCCCTTTTAAAAATACATTGTTTTGATAAGAAACTTGCCACTTAAAACACAGAATATAATATTCACATCTGCTTTCTAATTGGAATGTACATCATAGGATTGAATCAATATACATAGTTACAAAGTAGGTTTATTTTGGAAAAAAAATCATTGACAGAGGTGAATGGATGGATCAACAATTAGCCACTTGCATTTCACTTTCTGACATTTAAGAAGAGAAAAAAATAAGAGCTTTGGCAAAAAATCTGAGATTTACATTATTTTTCATGACAAAAATGCCATCAACCACTTATGTCATACAAATAGTTTTGTATGATACAGAAATTATCACTTTACAGGTAGTTACAACTGTGCTGTTCAGGGGCTTTATGAGCTCATACTGCCTTGAAGTGCATTATGTTCATTCTGAAGTAAAATATGACAGTGGACAAAGACTGCAAGGGCCCTTCTATTCTGCCCAGTTTTCTCATTGCTCGATAATCTACTTGATCCCTTTCCAGCACCTGAATTCTGATACTATAAATTAAAACACTTCAGCTCTCAAGGGCCAGTTTTGCAGTCATAGTGATCTCTAGGTACTTATTAGACCATTCGATTCATAAATCACAGGAAAAGCGTAAATAAATTAAAAGGCATCACAGGAAAGAGCACAGCTTTTTTTTTTTTTGTTAAAGAAAATTATTTATATTCAGCTAAAAGATGATACACAGCTACATTGTAGTTCTTTATTGCCTATCTAATAGACACTTTATAGTATCATTTGATCTGTTATGCATCGCTGCATAACTACCACCATTTATTGTTTCATCCATGTGTAATTCATCCATCCTCCAAATAAAATGAAATTAATTCTGCAGGGTAATTAATTTTCAGAAAATACTGACTTTTGATAACGCTTGAGTCTGTGCTTGCGGCTGTATTTGTGACTGGTGCTGCTGTGGTGCTGCCTGAGGGCTTCCAATTGATGGGATGGGTGAAGATATCTGTGAGGCTACACTGGACTGGGAGGCACCTGGAGAGTGCTGCCGAGGCGATGACTGGGACTGTTGTTGCAGGTGTTGCATTTGCTGCTGTATCTGCTGAAGCTGTATGTGCTGCTGCAGCTGCTGTTGCATTTGCTGCTGATTAATTTGTTGCTGGAGGTGCTGCTGCTGCAAATGTTGCTGCATGTGGTGCTGAAAATGTTGCTGTTGCATTTGTTGCTGAATCTGCTGATGCATCTGCTGCTGGTGTAGCTGCTGCTGCTGCATCTGCTGCATCTGCTGCTGCTGCAGCTGCTGAATCTGGTGCTGCTGGGTTTGGATGGAAGGACTCACTTGAGATGAAGGGGGTGTTGCAATCACTGATGTTCCCATAGAGCTCATAAGTGGTGTCCCCATGTTAGTTGGCATGTTTGGAGCAATAGTAACAGAGGTTACAATCTGATTAGAAGGCAGCCGCATGGTTAAAGGTTTTGGAGCTATTGCCCTGGGAAGGGACTGTTGAAGAGTCTGATTAGCTGCAGACACTGCTGCATGTTGAGAAAGGGGGGAATTTAAAAGAAGAGAGGAGGAGATATTGGTAGATGCTAACGTTTGCTGAACAGAACGAATTGTCTGTGCCTCAGCTGATTCTGCGGCAGCCTGTAGTAAAACCAAACAAAAAAAATCAGGTTTATGTTGATAAAGTATCAATTCACATTATTTTGGCAAGAAGTCTTCAATCTACCTTTGTATTATGCAGCATAATTTCAATTTTTTAAATGAATTAAATATTTCCATCTGCACCTCCCTCCCCCCCCCAAAAAAAAAACTTGCTAGAATTTGTATGTTTTCCTTGAACAAGATGCAGATATAAAGGTTAAAATAAACCAACATTATTAATCTCTTGGCTAGCTATTGAAAATTGACTATTCTTCATGCGAGAACATGCAATTAGCTGACGATGACAAATTTCAAGGGACTGTTTGCAGCATTATACAGCTGCTTGTCTAGTTACGAACAACAAAAAAAATATGATCATGTTTCTCCACTCTTGGTAGAGCTACATTGACTCTCCATTTCTGCAAGGATCTCTTAAGCTTTTATGCTTGGTATTTAAGGCATTTCGGTTGGGTCTACCACTATCTAAAACGCACAGCTCAGAATCATGACCAAGTATTGTAATCTTTGCAACATTGTTTGCTGACTTTGCCATCATTACAGTGCATCAAATTGACTATCACTAGGAATAGGGGGTTCTCTTATTTTGACACTTTCCTGTGGAACACCTTGCCCTCTATTTCTGAACTGGGTTTTCTGTTTTTCAGAAAGTCCGGAAGACTTGGATGTTTTCTCTCTCAGTTCATGTTTGACTGTGCATTATGGATTTCATGACTGCTATTTTATATTTGATTACATTTTTTTTGTAAAATGTTTTAAAATTTTGTACTAGGCGGTATATAAAGCCAATCAATCAAATGTATAGAGAAGGTGCCATTAAAAATCTCCATAGCCCTTCTTTGGAGGGTGCTGCTGACAGTGATCAACAAAAAGACAATGCTGGGAACAAGCCCAAAAAATAAAAACAAGGGATTTAATTTTGAAATCCCCACACCAGCTTAAACCACCTGGAAAAATATATAGGTTAAAAACTATCCACTGATACTGGCTTATATCAAGTTTCAATGGGATCTTCCTTCTGAAAAATCAACTTCCTGATCTGTGGGTACAAAGTGGGGAGGATAATAGATCTCAGATATTGAGGAGCTGTCATTTCCTTCCTCAGGTTGGAAAAAGGGAATGAGCAAAAGGTGACAACAGAAATGCAAATTGTTTCCTACATGGAATGTATCTGTCACCATTAATTAGGCAGTCAGAATTAAAAGCGTCGCTGAAGAAGATGGACACTAGCATATTTTATTGAGAGCAATTGAATGCAAAACAAACCTGCGTGGATATGATTTCCTGACTATTTTAAAGCCATTTTTAGAAGTGATTTTCAGTACATTCTTGTGTAATTTTATTGCATATGTATGTATGCTTGTTTATAAATATACATTATACAAATGCAATACATGTTGGCTATAACTTCACTTTCTCTCCAAAGAAATGTACTATACTTTTGATCTGACCCTAACTCCAATTTTTCTAGCTAGCACAAGTTTACTACCTCAAATGCCTAAACCCTAATATACCAAGCTTACCTTAGAGACCAGGCTTGCTCTATAGGCAGCAAGTGCTTTTAGGTATTCTTTTTTCGCAGCTTCGGTCTTTCTTTTGTACACCTTTTAACATAAGAGACACCACTTTCAGCCTATAGTACATTATCAATGATTCCTGTAAGATTATTGAATACGCAAACAATATGCATAATGATAATTTAACACTTCTAATAACGCAATATATATTCAGAGGTCACTTGTTTTATCTAAATCTATCACTTATATTTCCTGAAAGAAAGGTGGTTGTACCATCTTAAAAGTTGTAGTGCTTTGTAAAAGTCTTTAGAACCTTGTCTATTTTCCTTCAGTTTTCTATAAAACTTAATTCAAATCATGTTAAAGTAGGAGTTTGTATCACTGATACTTAACACTTTCAACATCTAAGTGTGTTTGGCATTAAATGCAGTAATATGGGCACGATTTGCTAACCTGCCTGATCATGACCGATCCGTGGCAGGCTGATCAATTCACTACAAGCTAATATTTAAATGGGGGTGATTCGAGGAACGCCCCCACCGACCGCAATTGAGTGATTCTGACGCATGCGCAGAACATCTCTTTGCCTGTCGATGGTCTGTGCATGCTCTCTTCGACCAAGGAAGAGCACTTTTGCAGGCAGGCAGGGGGGGGGGGGGGGGAATCAGACAGTCGTGAATCCTACTAGGCTTTAACCCGTCCGACTCTCCGCTGCCTTCCCTGCAGTGCGAGCCTGTGGGTTTAAAGTGGGGCTGCACTGCAGTGTGTTCTGAACATGCCATAGTGCAGCCATGCTTTAAACCCATGGGCTCACACTGCAGGGAAGGCGGCAGAGAGCAGGGCTAGAAGATTGGGGCAGAGCTTGGGGCAGAGAACAGGACATGATCGGGACAGAGCACAGGACAAGATCTGGCAGAAAACAGGGCTGGAAGACTAGGGCAGAACTCGGGGCAGAGAGTAGGGCTGGAAGATTGGGGCAGAGTGCAGGGCGGCAATGGAGCAGGAGAGTCAGCAGGGACATATGCGAGTGGTCCTCAGCAGTCGCTTCTTCTGTTGATCGGCCAGCCTAGTCGTGTCCCAGATTTGTTTTGTGAATCACATCCCTGTCTACTTTGCATGCCGTTTCCCCTCATTTGTATAAGAACATAAGAAGTTGCCTCCGCTGAGGCAGACCAGAAGTCCATCTTGCTCAGCGGTCCGCTCCCGTGGCGGCCCATCAGGCTTATTGCCTGAACAGTGGTCCCTGACTAATTTTATAACTTACCTCTAATCCTATCCCTATAACCTACCTCTACTCCTATCTGTACCCCTCAATCCCTTTGTCCTCCAGGTACCTATCCAAACCTTCTTTGAAGCCCTGTAGCGTGCTCCTGCTTATCACATCCTCCGATAGCGTGTTCCATGTAGCCACCACCCTCTGGGTAAAAAAGAACTTTCTGGCGTTTGTTCTAAACCTTTCCCCTTTCAATTTCTCTGAGTGCCCCCTTGTACTTGTGGTTCCCCATAAATTTGAAAAATCTGTCCCTGTCTACTTTTTCTATGCCCTTCATGATCTTGAAGGTTTCTATCATGTCTCCTCTAAGTCTCCGCTTTTCCAGGGAGAAAAGCCCCAGCTTTTTCAGTCTGTCAGTATATGAGAGGTCCTCCATACCCTTTATTAGCCTAGTTGCTCTTCTCTGGACTCTCTCAAGTACCGCCATGTCCTTCTTGAGGTAGGCGACCAGTACTGGACACAGTACTCCAGGTGCGGGCGCACCATTGCACAATACAGTGGCAGGATGACTTCCTTCGTCCTGGTCGTGATACCCTTCTTAATGATACCCAACATTTTGTTTGCTTTCCTTGAGGCTGTGGCGCACTGCGCCGACGCCTTCAATGTTGTGTCTACCATCACTCCCAGGTCTCAGAAGTGGATCGGAGGAGAGGTTAGTGAATCGGGTCGGAGGGAAATTGGGTTGCAAACCGATCGGTACATGTTAGTGAATCTAGCCCTATATCCCACACATAGAACAAACTACAAACTGGTGAAACACTGGATGCAGGTTAAAATGCTGGTCACACCCCTAATAAGTCACACAGTTTTTGTACTTACAGTATGTTAATTTGGCTGTTAATGTATGCTAAGTGGAAAAACCTACCACAGATCTTGTCAGTCTGTACTGCACCATCCTTCTGCCTCCCTTGATATTTTCATAGTAATGCAAGTAAACAAAGTGGTCAAGGCTGTAAAAAAAGGGCAGAGCCCAACTCATTCACTTCCATAGTCAAAAGCTGTTTCTTTATATTCAGTGGTTCAGAGTTGATAGTAGACTGGTCACCTGCCCAGTCTGGAATGTGAAGTATCACATGTCCATGTAACTAATTATTAGTTCCATTTTTCTGATCCACTAAGATCTTAGACTACTGAGTAGAAGACAACTTACTGCAGCTTGTAAGTAGACCCTGGTAGTAGTAGGACAGCAGAGAAAATTAAAAATGGGGCATTTTCTATTAGAATTGGGATGGCCTCATATAAAGCAGAAACTGATATGGCAATCAGTGCCTTACTGCCTATTGGGAAGTGGCAATTGGCAGCCTATACATTTCTTAGATAGCTTTTGAGAGATGACTCAAACTAAATACATTTACAGTTACCGTATTTGCCGGCGTATAAGACGACTTTTTAGTACCTTAAAATCCTCCCCAAAGTCGGGGGTCGTCTTATACGCCGGGTACAGTTTACATGCCCTTACTTGCGGGGCTGGATGTACTCAGTCGCGCGGCTCTTCTTCTCCCTACCTTCTCTGCTTGCAGCACAGAGCCGAACGGAAGTCTTCCCGACGTCAGCGCTGACGTCGGAGGGGAGGGAGGGCTTAAACAAAGCCCTCCCTCCCTCCGACGTCAGCGCTGACGTCGGGAAGACTTCCGTTCGGCTCTGCTGCAGGCATGGAAGGTAAGGAGAGAGAGAGTACCAAGAGAGAGGGGCGGCCGCCCCGCCCCAGTTGCAGCACAGCCGGCCAGGTCCCCTTACTTTTGTGGCACTTCCCCGACCGACCGATAACAGCCCGGGTCCGACAATCCTCCCTGCCCTGTAGCCGCGAATCTAAATTACCTTCTTACAGCAGCTGTAAGAAGGTAATTTAGATTCGCGGTTAAGGGCAGGGAAGTTTGTCGGACCCGGGCTGTTGTCGGTCGGTCGGGGAAGTGCCACAAAAGTAAGGGGACCTGGCTGGCTGTGCTGCACCCGGGGCAGTAGAGAAGGGGGGGGGGGGGAAGGACTCTGAAAGCACTTGAAGACAGAGGAGGGAGAAGAACGCTGAAAGCACATGGGGGAATACAAAGGGGTGGAGAAGGAAGAAGGGGGGTCGTCTTATACGGCGAGTATAACACAAAACTCTATTTTTTAACTAAAAGTTGGGGGGGTCGTCTTATACGCCCAGTCGTCCTATACGCCGGCAAATACGGTAGCTAATTCGTTTTTGTTTTTATTTTATTTATAACTTGCCTTTCCCAAGGCGGCTCACAATATAAACATACATAATAAAATACATATAAAACAAACAAGATAAGCGACCAGCGCTTTCATAAATACAAATTTCTTAATGCCCATATTTCATCTTGCAAAATAAATGCCTCTTCAGTAATTTCTTAAACATTAATTCCTGGATAGGAAGACTAGAAGGCAAGGGCAAACCTCGACAGTTTCTAACAACAAAAGGTCATTGTCGCTGTGGTGTGACTGATTACTTAACCTTCATACCTAGATATAAGTATAGAGAAAAACAACTGGGTCTCCATAAAGGCAGACTGGGGGAAAAGGACAAGCAGAAGGAAGAATGGCTGAGCAGTCCTATATCTCCAAGGTATATCATCCTAATTGAATGATCTACATATTGGATGTTTAAGAATCCATCGGACCTGCCCGGATCGGACAAGGATCGGTCCTGATCAGGCAGGTTTGTGAAACTAGCCCTTTGTACAGTGTGAAACTGTTTTTGGTCAGGGGGGTGTTAGTCTCGGGGCTGAGATGATCACAGCTGCCCACGTTAATACAGGGACTTTATCTACTGAGATCTATTTTTTTACAATTCTAAACTAAACTAAACCTTAAGTTTGTATACTGCATCATCTCCACAATTGTAGAGCTCGGCATGGTTTACAGCAGGGGTCCCCAATAGGTCAATCGCGATCGATGGGTAGCTTGCCAAGGCAAAGTAAGTCGATCACCCAGGACTCACTTTGCCTTGGCGATCTATCGGGCCGATCAGTCTTCCTCTCCCCGATGTCAATTCTGCCATCAGAGAGGAAGTTTGGGCCAGCCAATCGCTGCCTGGCTGGGCGGAACTTCCTCTCCGACGGCAGAATTGACGTCGGGGAGAGGAATGCTGATCGGCCCGAAGCAGGGAGAGCATGGGGCGGCGTCGGCTTTGGGGTCTGTTATCCATTGGTGGCGGTTTGGGTCCTGCTCCCCGATGGCAGCGGCAGTGGCTTGGGGAAGGGCAGGGAGAAAGAAAGAAAGGGGGCAGGCAGGGAGACAGAAGGAAAGAAGAGAAACAGAAAAAAAGAAAGGGGGCATGAAGAGAGAAAGAAAGAAAGGTCAGGGAGAGAGGAAGAAAAAGTTGGGGGAGGGAATGAGGTGTGGAGGAGAGGAAGCATACAGGCTGAAAAAAAGATTGGATGCACAGTCAGAAGAAGAAAGTGCAACCAGAGACTCATGAAATCACCAGACAAGGTAGGAAAAATGATTTTATTTTAAATTTAGTGATCAAAATGTGTCTGAATTTATATCTGCTGTCTATATTTTACAATATGGTCCCCTTTTACTAAACTGCAATAGTGGTTTTTAGCACAGGGAGCCTATGAGCGTCGAGAGCAGCGCTGGGCATTCAGCGCAGCTCCCTGCGCTAAAAACTGCTATTGTGGTTTAGTAGAAAGGGAGGGGAGTGGGTATTTGTCTATTTTTGTATGGTTGTTACTGAGGTGACAGTGCATAGAGTCATCTGCTTTGACCTCTTTGAAAAAACCCCGGAATAGAAATGATAATTAACAATTCTATGCGTACAGGGTGCGTTGTGTTTTTTTAAAATTTTATTGTTGGTAGATCATTTTGACTTGGTCATTTTAAAAGTAGCTCGCGAGTCAAAAAAGTGTGGGCACCCTTGGTTTACAGGAACTAGTATAAAGAAGGAACTCCATAGTAAGTGTTGCAGGAACTTATTATAAAGAAGGTTTACAGGAACTTAGTATACAGATGGAACACTATAGAGGGAAGGAAGTATTACATTTTTGAGAATAGCCAAGTTTTCAGATGTTTTCAGAATAGTTGGAAGGAGCCCAGATTAAGAGATTATTCCAAAGCTCTGTGATTCTGAAGGAGAGCGATGTCCCTAATTTTCCTGTATGAAAGACGCCTTTTAACGAGGGGAAGGATAGTTTGATTTTTTGGGTGGATCTGGTGGAATCAGGATTCGAGGAATTCCAAGATAGTGGAATTAGGCGAGGAAGGATGCCGTGTAGGATCTTAAAAGTTAGGCAAGCGCATTTAAAGTGAACCCTGGAAATTACTGGAAACCAGTGAAGTTTGGACAGAAGCGGGGAGACATGGTCAAATTTACTTTTTGCGAAGATTCATTATTACCTGTTTTTGTTCTTCTCCCAAGCTATCCCACATTGATGCTACTATTTTGGAAACCTCTCCAAAGGTGGCATTTGGGTTTTGGCCTTTAATTGCAGCCTGGGTGTCCCTGAAGAAGAGGGCATAGGCAGACACTGGCTTTTGTGGCTCATTTGGATCTTTCTTTTTCTTCTTCTTTGGAGTTTTGGGTTTCTTGCCTGAATCTGGGGCAGCTCTCTTTTCACCAATGATCTAGGGAATCAAAGAAATGTACTATTTAAATAGAATCAAATTAAAGATCAGTAAGAATACAGTTACAAACACAAGGTATAGCCAGAATTATCCATAAGTGACAAATTACTTTATAAAACTATACCTTACATGCTTTTATATTGCAAATCCCATTGTATACTGTTTTGTAAATATGACTTTGTTTTGTGATGGAAAAAGCTTGTACTTATAGCTATTGCTAGTTTTCCTCACAAGCTCTTTGTGTCTAAACAAAGTTGTACTGTATATCAGTACTGATATTTAATTATTAATCTATAAAAAACTTACATACCTGAATATGATAAACGAAAACAAAAAAGAGTAACTAACTTAATCCTATACAATATTAATAGCATATTTAGTACAGAAATAGTAATATACTAGTCTTTTAGCCCGTTACATTAACGGGTGCTAGAATATATTTCTGTCTGTCTTTCTTTCTTTCTCTCTCTCCTGCTGTCTCTCTCTCTCTCTCCTTGGCTCCCTTTCTCTGTCTGTCTTTCTGTCCCTGTGTCTTTCTTCCTTTCTGTCTGCCTCCCTCCCTCCTGCTGTCTGTCTGTCATTCTTTCCCTCCATTTCCCTGTGCAGCAGCATTTCCATCCAACTTCCCTGTGGAGCAGCAACAGCATTTCCCTCCCCCCACTTCCCTGTGCAGCAGCAGCGGTTTTTTGGCTTCCCCTCCAGGTCCCTAAGCAGCAGTAGCAGTATTTCTCCCTCCCCTTCCCTTCTCTTACCGCGATCTTGTCTGCTCCGTTTGGCCCCTCCCCCGCGTTCTGGCCTGCTGCGATCTGGCTACTCTGTTGGCTCCTCCCCCTTCCCTTCCCACGGTCTAGCCTGCTCCATGGCCCCCCCTACCCTTATAGCATTCCCCACAGGCAGACAGGCCCAGCTTCTTCCTTTCGGCTCGCGGCTAGAGTCCTCTTCTTTGTTGCCCCCCCTTCCCTTCCCGCAGTCTTGTCTTTTTTTTAAAAAGTTTAAAAGTGCCGCGGCGGTTCACGGCTAGAGTCCTCTTCTTTATCGGCCCCCCCTTCCCTTACCGCGTTCCAAAGTTTTTTAAAATAAAGTTTACAGGTACCGCGGCGGCTCCTCTCTTGATCTCCGCCAGCGTGGAACCCTTCTCTGACACTAGTGCAGCTCGTGAGAGGAGTGACGCCGTGGCTTTTAAACCCCGCAATTGGCACAGCACAGGTGCAGAAGACAGTCCTGGAGACTCGTGCATGCGTACTCTGCCGACCACGGAACTGCAGATCAGGGAACACTGCGGTAAGAGTGCGCATGCGCGCTTAGCATTTTATTTTAGTAGATTAATACACACATTAAAATCTATCCTGCATGTTAAGAGGTGACATCTCTCACTGTTTTCTTTTTTTTTAACCTTTATTGATTTTCAAACTTTGAAAGTGCAATACAAATGATAAATCAGAAAAACTGCACAAAACACACTATTCACTATACAATTATTACATTGAACAATCATTTTCTCCCAACCTCATCATCATTCTTACTATAATAATACATGTGATGTGATTACAAATTATAAATAAATAATTTAATTATTCAAAATTCGCTCCAATGGTTCTTTTCTGCATCAAAGAACACAATCAGTAAAGCTAGGATCACACAAATCAGAACCCAAACCTATCAAATACGGAGTCCCTCAGGGTGCCCTGCTATCCCCTCTTCTATTTAACCTTTACATCAAACCAGTAATTGATATTGCCCAAAACTATAACATCAAAGTCCACTCCTATGCCGATAACATCCAGCTTCTGATCCCCCTAGGAGAAAACCGCTCTGCCCAACTCACCAACCTTCAATACTGTCTCTCTGACATGAAAAGCTGGCTAACAGACAACAAACTACAACTGAATGCCTCCAAAACAGAGCTCCTATGGATCAGGAAAAAAAACACTAGCTTCGCCCATCCAACACTATCATGGGAATCTACATTTCTAACAGTGAAAGACCAGGTGCGCAACCTCAGGGTAATATTAGATGGCCATCTATCCCTCTCTGCCCATATCTCGCAGGTGGTTTCTACCTTCATCTACTACCTACATCAACTGAAAAAGATCAAACCCTACATCTTCAAGCCTGACCTAGCTCAATTTCTCTATGCCTATGTACTCTCCAGGATGCATATCTAATGGAGTGACCACCAAGGAACACAAACGCCTCCAGCGGGTTCAAAACTCGACAATCCATCTCCTGTGCAACCTCCCCAATGCTCCAAGCAGAACACTGGCATCCAATCAACAAATGCTGAACATGTGGCCCTGGTAATAGCTCACAAACGACTCCATCTCAATACACCAGCCTACATCGCCTCCAAACTTCAGAAGTACACCCCCGAAGTAGAAAGGTGGTATAAACCCCCCCCCAGGGAGATCTCTCAGGATGGAACCTGCCTGTAAGCGTTCCTATAGCCATTCTGTACCACACCTATGGAACCAGCTGCCTGCACAGATCAGATCACTGAACTCATTGATGAGCTTCTGAAGAGCAGTAAAAACCTTCCTCTTCATCTGAACTACCTCCAGCAAGCTGCTCCCCTATATTCTCTTCTTCTGATGAACACTGCTCTACAATCATCAGGAAACACCCCCTGTGACTGCTATGAACACCTCTATACTTCCTGTCTTGTCCTACACTAACATGGCTGTCCTATGTAATGCACATGAATGTTCCTATAACTGTAATGTACCTTGAATGTTTAACATAACTGACTGATATGTCCATATAACTGAATGTCCGTTAACTGTAATGTACCTTGAATGTCTAATATAACTGACTGTAATGCACATGTTTAAGTTAATGTTTATTAAGAACTTTATATACCGCATAACAGCCTAAAAAGGATCCAAGCGGTTTACAATACATAATTCATATTCATCAAGAAAAGAACTCCATTAAAAATAGAAAAGGAAAGATTAGGTAATGTACCTTGAATGTCTAATATTAACTGTAATCTACTGTGTATGTGCTTTTGTAACCCGTTATGAGCTCACGGGAGGACGGGATAGAAATCTAAATAAACAAACAATGATGCTTGTCTGGACATTTGTATCCTTATGTATATAGATGCTCATAACACTGAGAGACTTACGTACGCGATGTGCGTCATCTATTCTAGTGGATACTTATGAAGGGAATTTTTTTTTTTAAAGTAAAATTCTGGAATCTCTTGTGGCACACCCAAAATCACTTCAGGACATACCACTGTGTCTTGGCACACAGTTTGAGAGACTCTGCTCCAGAGGAAAAAACAATTTCCTAACATTACTCCTAAGCCTACCACCCCACAACCTCAATTTATGCCCTCTAGTTTTACCATTTTCCCTTCTCTGGAAGAAATTTGGTTCTATATTAATACCTTTCAAATATTTAAATGTTTGTATCATGTCTCCCTTATCCCTCACCAGGTTGCTGTCCTGTTTAATTGTCCATTCATCTTTATCAATTTGTTCTTTCGAGATGCACCAGGATGCCTCTAAGATTTCTACTACTTCACTAGAAATACGACGACTTGTTTCTACATAAAATAACGCTTAACAATGCAAAAATATGGCTTAACTAAACACAATTAAATGCAGGTAAATACTAAGGGCTCCTTTTACTAAGGTGTGCTAGCGGTTTTAGCGTATGCAGGGTATTATCGTGCGCTACACAGATAGAACTAAAGCCAGCTCAACGCTGGAATTAGCGTCTAGTGCGCGGTAATGTAGCGCGTGCTTTTCCGCACGTTAATGCCCTAACGCAGCTTAGTAAAAGGAACCCTAAGTCATTGCCCAGTAAATGGACATACTTTGTTCAGTATAAATGTGAGTCATTATCTCAACTCTTGCTAGTTAAAAAAAAAAATGGAACTGTGATAACTTACTCTGTTAGCTTCATCAGCATCCTCTTCATTTATCGAGCTAGATGGCGAAGGAGTCGCAGATTTGCTTGCAGGAGGTGAAGGAGATGCATGTGGCAAACTGGCACCTCCTAAGTTCAGTCCCAGTTGTACACTTAGCTGAGATTGGTTTATTGTGGTTAGTTGACTAGAAGGCATTATTCCTGTACGAGCAGCATCAGTCATATGGACAATAGATCTCATAATCAATGACTGATCTTGGCAATACTGTGAGATTTGAGTCTGTCTGGGGTCCTACAAGAAAAGAAAAATAACTTTACCTATTGCATGTGTGTTCACATACTACTACTGCCTAGTGTGTTCACATACTACAACAGCAGTCTATACATCTGGTAACCAACAATTTGGCTTCTGAACTTGACAGGATTTGCCATACCAACCTGTACGTCCATTGGCTTTAAGAGATCAACAATTCCTGCCAAATCCATAATAGGCCAAAGGTCATCAAGAAGAGAATCTCTACATAATTTAACTGACCTAAGAAATTTTAAGGTCAATATTCAGTCATGATGCTCAATGGATTTGCTTTGAATGCACATTTACAAAATATATATACTCAGCATCACTGCACAAATAGGTGACACCACAAATAATCTAGAATGTGAGTACTACCAATGACTACATATACAGTATACACTCCATGCTATAACTTGGCACCTATATTTACATGCCGAATGCACACATACATTATAGAATACTAGCACTTGCACACAATTGTTACAGATACACACATAAGAGCTAGTTGGATGCCAAGTGATATTCTATAACTTTAGAATGCAACTCACGACCCTTTCAGAAAACTGTGGTAACAGTTGGCCTTAGCGCATCCTTACTTGGGTCATTGCTGCAAAAGCCATTTTTTCACATGGGTAAAATGGCTGCTTTTTCTATTTTTTTAATTGATGTGTACATGCTAAATTTTCCCTTTAGCAGGCGAGCCCCTGCTGTTATCTATTTTGTATGTGGTTAGGGCTCACTCGCTACTTGGTTAGTGTGCGACAATACAGCTACAGTAATCAATTAGCACAGAACATGCCTGCTTTCTTCCTCCGGACCCATCCCAGGGTTAAAAAAATAAAATCTATTTTTAATATGTGGGAAGTGTGCACTGAAAACAAAATTGCCATGGGACACCTAAGCATGCCCCTGATAAGACCTTTTGCTTTGGTAAGCTTATATTAGTACATAGTGCAGCTTAGCAAAAGGACCTTTTAATGTGTAAATGCAAATGGGCATTCATAGTGGAAGGGGCATAGGCATAATTTACAGAATACTCTGCAGCCCTATATTTAGGTGCACACTAATGCTTTCTAATGACATGGTATAAGTGTGCATGCCTAAATTTAGGTGTATAGATACCTGCACATTTACAGGATTATCCTAACAGAGGACAATTTTAAAAATGGTCAGTTATTGGGAGCCTATTTGATAAAGTAAAGTAGCACCTATATTTCAGGTATGAGAATTTACCCTAAACATGGGCTGGTATAACTGCTCATTACTAGATTACTGTGAAAATATTGTAGTCTGTAATACACATGTGTAATTGTCTGAGAAAAGGTAGCTAAAGTAGCAGATTTAAAAACTGTTGAGAATGGCCAATTTTTCATTTCATTGGTCCATAAGCATTAAAAAAGTTAGATGTTAGAATTTCTGTAACATTTTAATTTTTTCACATACCGGTAAAAGGATAGGATTCAGACTGTTGTAGTACAGATAAGGCTGTACCAAAGACTCGTATTCGATTTGATTTAATCCCAATAGTGCCTTGCATACATTATTCATATTCGGCCGAATAGTGATTTCAATTCAAATACAAAAAAAAAAAAAAAAAAATCGAGGTATCTGCTGTGCTACTGAAAAACACTTGACTTCTGATTTCATATTTCTTCTTTCAGCATTTATAATGTTAAAGTTCAACACCCATTATTCTTTTTCAGTCAACCAACAAAATATGCTATTCAATACAGTTCTAATTACAAAGGGATTCATAATCAAAATTAAAAAAATGTCTAAAAAGTGTCCTAAATGGCTACTTGTACGATCAAAAAGCCTGATCGTCCAAGTACCCATAACCAAAGCTGGTTTTAGACATATCTAAAACCAGCTTAGGCCTTTCCCCTGCCTCTAAACGCACAGAGAGAAAAAGAGGCGTGTTTAGAGGAGGGGAAAGGGCGGGGATGGGCCGACTTACACCTAGGCGTGCAGCAGGTATGACCAAAACCTTAGGCAGGTTGCCTAGTCGGCACTTATATGTTTTTGACTTAGACGAAGTCAAAACAGGTCTAAGTGCCGAAAAAGGGGCTGCTGAGCTGATGGTGGCTGCTGCGATCAGCTCAGCGGCCCCAGCAACCTGCCTACCCCCTACAGCAATGATCGCGGCAGGAGAGATGCCCTATCTCTCCTGCTGCGGGTCGCGGCAGTTCGGGTAGAGGAGTGATGGCATCACGGTAAGGGAGATGAGGCATCTCTCCTGCCGTGATACATCACCCCCCCCACAACATCGGGGCAAGAGGGAGCCCAAGAGCTCTTACCCAGCTGCACCCATGGCACCCCCGATTACGTTTGGTGCAAGAGGAAGCCCAAGCCCTCTTGCCCCGCTGACTCCCCGACAGCATTGGGGCAAGAGGGAGCCCAAGCCCTCTTGCCCCACTGACTCCCCGACAACATCGGGGCAAGAGGGAGCCAAGCACTCGTGCCCCGCGGCACCCCCCAATTACGATCAGGTCAGGAAGCCCTCCTGGCCTCTCGCCCCCCACCCCCTACACGATTAGGCAGGAGGGAGCCCAATCCCTCCTGCCCAGGCGGACCCCTTACCCCCCACTACAATACGGGCAGGAGGGATCCCAGGCCCTCCTGCCCTCGACACAACCCCCCTAACGACCGCCCCCCCGAACCCCGCCGACCCGCGAACTTAGTGCCCCCTTCCTATGTCCTTATTGCCCCTATTGCCTCCTTCCTATGTCCTTAGTGCCCCCCAGTGCCTCCTTCTTATGTCCTTAGCGCCCCCCAGTGCCTCCTTCTTATGTCCTTAGTGCCCCCCAGTGCCTCCTTCCTATGGCCCCTTCACTAACTTCCAGACTTTGTCTCACCCCCACCCTCCGAAGCCAGCCTGCCTGCCTCCCTCTCATCCCCCTTTGCAGTATAACCCTTGGGAAGCATGTTTCCATCTCCCCTCCCCCCCCCGCCACTACCGCCGCCGTGCAACCGATCCCACTGACCCTCCCATTGCGAGTCGACCGACAGGCCTCCTGACTGGCAGCGTCCACAGCGCACTGCTTCGTGGCCTTCTGCTGCCCTGATTTCCTCTGCCGCGTCTCTCATGATGTCATGAGGGACGCGGCAGAGGAAATCGGGGCGGTGGAGTGTCACGAGGCAGTGTGTTTGGAATGCTGTGGACACTGCTGGAGTCGGGAGGTTTGTGGTCAACGGGGGTTCGGGTGCAGCGGGGGGTGGGCAACGATGACGAATTGTGTTACGGGAAAACAGAACCCTAGGTGTGCATGCGCACTCCTACCTGCAACAGACATACGGATCACGGAACACACACATTTATTTTGTATGTTAAGGACTTGTTTTTGGACTTTGGAAAAATCACCAATAAATTATATGTAACTGAAGGTTGGTTTCTGTACCTTTAGAAAAGTCAATAAACCATTATTAATAAGTAGGCTTAGGGAAAATCCACTGGTTATTCCTGGGATAAGCAGCATTGAAGTATTTACTCTTTTCGGAACCTGTCAGATACTAGTGACCTGGATTGGCCACTGTTGGAACAGGACTGATAAATCTTTGGTCTCTCCCATTATGGCAATTCTTATATATTTAAGTATATAAGAACAAAGAATACATAGCCAATGAAGAAAACTAGCTTAACACAGATAAGATAGCCTTTGGCATGGTGTGAACAAGCATGGTCAACCTTCCTTGGCCAGGAGTTAAAAATGTCAACCCTGCAAAAAAGCCTAAAGTCAGGTGGGCCCTATCATTGTACTCTACCACAAAAAATAAAGCACAATCCCACGTGTGGAAATACAGGGCAAAAAAAGTAGGGAAGGGACACCACACATCAGCCGCAGTAACAATCAATTTATTGCAAACATAAATGACTAAAACATAAGGCAAGCTTCACAGAGAGTCCTTAAATCCAGTACAGAAAGGACTTGTTTCTGTGGCTGATGTGGAGCCCTATGGTTGTGCCACAGAAAGTGAAACTATGGTAGGTCAGTTAGATTGACACTGGATCTGTCATCATATTCTGTGTTTTTTTTTGTAGACTTCATTTGAATAGCATCCCTGTTTACAAAATTTTGTTAATGCAACTTCTCAAACCTCTCATTTTGTGACTTTAAGAGAACATTTATCTGAGAGGTGAAGAAGAAATGAAATCGATGGTCAAAGGGCAGACAAATTTAGAAGCAAAAATAACATTTCTGTCCAAATCAATAAGTGAAAATACATGATGATCATCCAGAAAACTTGTTCTAGTGTTTCAAAGAAAATGCCTGAAAGATACAAGAATCATGAAAGTAATGGAAAAGAAATACTTTATTGACCCACAAATGCCTTTATTAACTGTAACATAGGTTTCTTTTTGTTTGTTCCCCCATTTTCACGCCCACTTCTGTAATAATTTTATGCTATATAGCTTAGTCACTTGATGAATGGTATATCAAGTAAAGATTGACTATGACTATTAAATGACTTTGCAGCAAGGAAATATTACACAAATAAATACACATTAAAAGGCAATAAGAAAAATCAATGCAACTGTAACTTTGATGTTATAAATGTCATCTGTGGAAAATAAGATAAAAATCTGTATTTTTTAAATAATTGACTCAAGATCAGATATATAGCAACTATTTGTTTTGGAGCAATACCTGTGTGTGTTTACTTCAAATTCTATTAAAAGGTCTAAAATTTTAATAACAGAACTAAGGTATTTATACAGTGCAAAGCTAAATATCAAGTATAGCTTGTGTTCCAAGCAGTCACATAAATTGGATGCATTGCAAATTATGGTCTCTTTTATTGAATGCAGCCAAATGAACCAACCAGTGACTGACAAATAGAAGAGATTTATTAAAAGGGCAACCTTTAATGGTGACGTGTGCTTGCATTGTCCTACAATCTCTTCTATTTTTTCAGCCAATGACTGGTTCATTTTTCCGCTTACTTTCTGACATTTGGAATTTTGCTGGGGCTTTTCTGTGCCTCGTCTTTTCCTGATAATTTTTATTGGACCAGCATGAAAATGATAACCCCTCCACAGCCCCCCCTTTAAAAAAACAAACAAACAAACAACCTGTATGTAAGCTTTGAACCTAATAGGTTTTCTCTTAATATCTAAAGCCGGATCCTATGAGGGCAACTGTATAAAGAGTTTACTAACATTTTGGCACCAAATATGCTCATAAATCATTAGGAAAGGATATTCATGTGTATGTGTTCTCATATATTTAAACACCAAAATTCTACCTGAACTATTCTGTAAATATGCACATATCTTATATGGCAGGTATTTAACAGATGGGCATACATACAGGCAAAGTCTGGACAGGACTTGTATTTATATGTGTAACTTACAGAGTACTATTAAGTTATGGCATTTAGGCATGAGGATGAATTCTGGATCTATGGCTGGTGTAAGTGCTCATGTCTAAATTATAGGCAAATGTTTTTCACCTATTCTCCTTTTTAGAACAGGGCTCTCTAATCTTTAAGGTCTGTCTAACTTACTCAGCTGGCTAAATCGGTGCTGATATTGGTACTCCACCTCACAACTGGCTTTAACTGGACATAACTGAAAGGTACCTAACTCGACCAACTTGATTCTATAAAAGTAGGCGCCTAGTTGAAAGCAGCTACATTATAAGTAGGTGTTAGGAGAGAATCATTTGTGTGTTTTCGAGTTGGATACCTCTTTGTGAATTAGGTGCCATTAGTCTCCAATATTGGCGCCTAAATTTAAGCAAAGATATGCTCGTACGCAATCAATTTTTCTGGGAAGTAGATGGAGAAGGTTTCACTGTCCAGGTTGGTTTGTAGTTTCCATTCCCTTTCACCATGATACTTAGCACATATAGAGTACATATAATCTGCATGCTATTTCTGCTGAGCATCACCTGGAAAATTAAACTCATTCCGAACCTATTTTCCACCAGATTGATGGAGCCCTGCCCATCTGGCCCTCAGTCTGGAATTCCACAGAAACATCAGTTTGAGTATCAGCAGAAGTGCCAATGATGAAAGCACAGAGCAGCATCTTCTATATCCATTCTGACTTGCATAGCGAGGTGTCAGACACTGAGGGCTGGCATATCACTGCCGAGGCACACCAGTTTAGACTAAACTCCTGGAACAGCATCTCTCTCAATCAACTGCTAGGCCGGTGGGGTCTGACTGATCTTTGGTGGGTAAGAGCTCACAGAACCCAGTCTGAGGTGCAGAGCTCACCATGCATGTGTGTGCTTCCTATCACTCTTTTGCCTCCCCTGATATAGGAAAATTGTTATATAGTTGTCCTATATGTTTTCCATGGTATTACAAGCACAATTTGATACCCAAAGAAATGTAGGTTCATCATGTCAATTTTTTTGATTACTGAAATATTAGTTATTAGGCATGCATAAAAAATTATTAAAAAGTTTTATATCATATCATTGTAATTCTATTAAACTTGACCTTTAAAAGGGATGCACATTCATTTAAACAAGACTTAACATATTAGACAAGGGGACAGTCCGTGAAAGCATGTTTTCATCTGAAGTATGCTGATTTTGTTAAAGTAATGTGAAAAGTTGACATTATATGTGAAATAATTGGAAAGTAAGGAACTTATTGGTTATAATCTGATGCATAAATTTCAGGCGGCAATGAGACATTGAGCTGCTTTGAGCGACATCATAGAGGTCCTTTGACTCATTGAAAAATTATTTTTGGTTGAGATTAGTATCCAAGGACATTGTTTTGAGGCCTAAATTTATAAGCATTAACAATTAAGCTCCTAAAGTAATTCACTATGCATTTTCTTTTTTGTTCCTGAGTAATAAGTGTCCTTTCTTAATTGCCTATGCCATAAAAGTATTTTTAAAAATGGCTATCGTTCCCCTCAAACTTTGCTTTTGTGACCAGGACACTGATATTTTGAAATTGACCTTTTTTTGCAGAACATTCAAGATTGATTCCAAGCTGAGTAAACTTAGTAAGGCATGGTAGAGTAATGCTGCTCAGCAAACAATATCACAGGCATGCCACACCTACTGCTGGGTAAAAAAAGATTTACCACAGAGCAATTCAGCCATTAAGGTTTACAGTGGCTGTGGGAAAGAGGAACCCAAATTATAGCGATGTGATGCTGGGTTCTGTATTAGGAGTCAATGCCCAGGAAAAGGATCTAGGTGTCATTGTTGAGGATATGTTAAAACCCTCAGCTCAATGTGCGGTAGCAGCTAAGAAAACAAATAGAATGTTGGGAATTATCAGGAAAGGAATGAAAAACAAAGATGAAAATGTTATAATGCCCTTTTATTGTTCTATGGTATAGCCAGACCTCGAATACCATGTGTAGTTCTGGTCGCCATATCTAAAAAAAAGATACAGCATAATTAGAAAAGGGAGAAGGATGACAAAAATAATAAAAGGGATGGAATGACTCTCCTATGAGGAAAGGCTAAAGCTGCTTGGTCTCTTCAGCTTAGAGAAGAGATGGCTCAGGGTGATATGATAGGTCTATAAAATAATGCATGGAGTGGAGTGATAGGTCTATAAAATCATGCGTGGCATAGAAAGTGTAGATGTAAATCCCTAGTTTATTCTTTCCAAAAATACTAAGACTAGGGGACATGCGATGAAGCTAAGTAGTAGATTTAAAACAAACCGGAAAAAATTATTTCTTCACACAACATGCAATTAAAATCAAATTTGTTGCAGGAGAATGTGGTGAAATCAGTTAGCTAAGAGGGGTTTAAAAAAAGGTTTGGATATTGGATAATTTCCTAAAATAGAAGTTCATAGGCCATTATTGAGATTACTTGGGAAATCCATTTATTCCTAGGATAAGCAGCATAAAATCTGTTGTACTACTTGGGATATAGCTAGGTTCTTGGGACCTGGGTTGGCCACCGTTGGAAACAGGATACTGGGCTTGATGGCCTTTCGGTCTGTCCCAGTATGGCAATTCTTATGTTCTTAGGAACATATTGTGGGTGTGTATACCCCCAACGAACTGGTGTGCTGTAGTAAAGGCATGTAGCGCTTCTTATCACCAGGTTAGAAAATGAGCCTTTTTTTTTTAGTCATAGGTGAAATAAATTTGTTTTTATTACCACAATTTCATTTTATTCCTTTATACGATGGTACACAAGAGAAGAAAGAGCCATTAAGTTTGTTACCCCAGGAATTTGATGGGAACCACTGACTACTCAAGCAATTGTTACTTTTGCATAGTGCACCCTTCTAAAAGTTGAACTGGCAAGCATGCATCTGTAATTACAATATAAACACTCCTTATCCATCACTCTGCCACATTACCCTGAGCTCCCTATACTCACTCCTCCAGAGAGAGAGAGAGAAAAGCTGTTTTCAGAAGAGAGCAGCAAGTCAGAGTGAAGAGACATTGTAGATCCAGTTTAGAATATCAGTACTGCAGCTGATGAAAGATAACCATACTATCCAAACCAAAAAGACCTCAATCACTTATCAGAGATCTTAGTCTCACAAAGTCCAATGCCAAGCTTTTGATGTCTAGGATAAAAGTGTGCAAGTCACAGATCAGAGGAAGTGTCACCTAGCTTTTACCACCTTCTTCACTGATCAAGATGGGCTCTGCTTCTGCCCCAATGTGACCAGTTTGTTTGAGGCAATTTGAATCACCTGTAACCTGAAAGAGTGGTGTCTTCATTGACAGTTCATCCAGGAGCATCAAAGCCATGCTGTTCCATAATGGGAGCAAGTACCCATCTCTTCCACTGGCTCACTCAGTGCACCTCAAACAGGATTACAACAGAACCAAGACCTTGAAGTATGATGTATAGCTGGGAGCTACTTGGAGACTTCAAAATGGATCTCCAAGACAGTTTTACCAAGTTTCCCTGCTATTTCTGCCTTTGGCGCACTACCAAAGGAAGGACTGACCACAGCAGATCGAGTTCTCTGTGGGGATAAACGATGACAAAACAGAACCATTGGTGGACCCCTGGAAAGCGCTGATGCCACCACTGCACATCAAACTGGACTTAATGCTTAATAAAACAATCTGTCAGAGCTCTAGATAAGGAGTCTACAGCCTTCAAGTACCTTCAAGACATTTTCCCTAATCTATCTGAGACAAAGCTCAAAGTTGGTGTCTTCATCAGACCACAGATAAAGAAGATCCTGGAGTGCAATGAATTTCCCAAGAAGCTAACAAGGAAGGAGAAAATGGCTTGGAACAACTTTGTCACAGTGGTTCAGGGCAATGACAAGGTCACAAACTACATAGAGTTGGTTGAGAATTTAGTGAAGAATTACAGCAAAATAAGCTCTAGGATGTCTCTAAAAGTCCATGTCCTTGATGCTCATCTTAAGATATTCAAGGAGAACATGGGAGCATACTCAGAGAAGCAAGGTGAGCGCTTCCACCAGGATATACTAGACTTCAAACACCACTACCAAGGACAATATAATTAGAACATGATGGGAAACTATGGGCTCCTTTCACAAAGGTGCGCTAGCATTTTTAGCGCATGCTACAGCACACGCTAGCTGAAAAATTACTGCCTGCTTAAAAGGAGGCGGTAGCGGCTAGCGCGCGCTAAAACCGCTAACGCACCTTTGTAAAAGGACCCTATATCTGGGGACTGATTCATGGAAGTGACTTCAATATAATCGCAAATCTCAAAAATCTACTCACTTCTAAATCTTCTGTGGTCAGTTTTGTATAACTTCAATATACATGTTAACTGTGATTCATATATTGCTTTTTATGACTTTATAAAAATGAAACGATGAAAATTCAGAGTTTATGTTTTAAATATGTAAATTGTAAAATTTGACTTTCCTGGTCAAAATCAAATTTATATGAAAATAACAGACATTTTCTAAACTTTTTAGGCATGATCAATTAGGAAATTACACTTACCGCCCAGGCCTTGCTTTAGGCTTAATCTGTAGACAGAAAGGAAATAGAACTGGAGGCTAGGCCAGAGCTAGATGTGAACTTGTCCCTACAGACAAGATATTTCAGTACAGTTGGAACTCATGGCAGCCACTTTTGTTTATGGCTCTGCATGAGGCAGGAGCGTAGGAAGATTGTTCCTACCCACTTCACCAGTAGACTACCAGGTAAGGTGGGGAGAGGTCTGGGAGGCGGGAGCAATATGGGGGTGGGTTAGGGTTTAGAAACTCATGAATAACCAGAGTTGCGAGTCCTAAACCCGCAAATTTGGAGGGAAAAGTGTATATCAAATCCATGACCCTGTTATTGTGAAAGGCAATATATGAAATCCCACCCCCTTTCCCTCCAGAGGTGTGGCTAAATGCATTCTGAATTAGTAATCATACCGCTAACTTGTAGTTGAAGCTTTGCCCGTTAGCTACATAGCTGCCTTCTCACTATGTGCCAGCTACACTCCCAGTACTATGGAAGTTCTGTGCTCACACTATGTGGTAACTTTTGTAGATAGCTATAAAATCACAAAACAGATATTCATTTTAATTCAGAAGGTGTAAATATAGTGTGATATGTTGGGGTTGTTTTTTTTTTAAAATTATGCCTACATGCAGTTAGGATAAAAAGAAAATCAAGCTGAAAAACAATTTTACAGTCCTTTTCTAAGATATCAAAAAGTGAATTTCAAAAATTCAAAGCTAACCCTTCTGTTATGTACAACAGGTTAAGCCGAAAAGAATGTTAACAAGTTCAATTTTCCTTCAATCAGCACTACTGCTCTCTGAAATGTTTCATTGCAGGAAAGAAATAAAAATAATCTATATGGTAATTATGAGGATGAATCCCCCAGTAACTTTCAGCTACATGAAAGGTCAGTTCTATTCACGATATTTTATCAGTCCCTTGCACATACTCCTGTCCTGTCATTTTAAATCTGAACAGTATTTTATTTTCCCATTTACAGCTACCTGCAGAATTAAGTACTTAAGCCAAATAAGAAAAAAAAAAAAAAAGAAAGAAATGTTGAATGCTGGCAAAGGCTATAATAGCATGGAGATAAATCGTTCAGCTGTTCTCTCTCAAGCCTCTGGGGCTGAAGATTTTTCTTCTCCTGGTGCACTGTGGGTATTCAAAACTTGTTCAACATGATTTCATTTCATTTCAGGCACTGCCTGAGAAAACTAAATTACAGAATCAATCATACAGAAGGTCAGAGTGAGACTTCATTACAAGTATTGCATGCTTGCATGAATATCTTTCATTTATGACTGACCCAATATGTCACAATAGCTGTCTAGTAAAAATAATCCACTTTCTGAAATTGATGTACTACTGATGTCAATGCTACTCAGCAGACTGGGCAGATTATAGAGAGGTGTTAAAAAAGAACCCTCTGGAGCGCAAGTTGTAGTTTCAAAGAACTGCTATCTTTGTAGATAAAAATAATTTTAGACGATCATTTAAAATAGACAAAGCCCCAAGGAAATATTTTACAGTAATATACAGTTGCTGATTTTCATTTACAGTTAAGTGCTATGTCTATAACCAAAAACTCAAGTGTGGTTTTTGAAATGAAATGGATCTTTCTTGTGGTTCATTAATTCAGATCCAGGTACTGTATATGCAAATGTTTAATAAAAGATTTTAAAAGCTTAGAATAGGATTTGTTTGTATTGTTCTTTGAAGCAGTAACAGACACTTATGATATAGGGTGCTCGTACAGAGAAACCCACTTATAGAAATGCCATAACGGTAATTTGGGCACCCAAATTTAATTATAGAATACTAGAATAATCTAGCATCAGCAAGTCTTATATTTAGGCACCTGCAGCTAATATACCAGCCTTAGAGCTGGTGTAATTGAGTGTGCTCACAAAACATACTACTGAGAGAAATGCCATGACCCAGTCATGTTCCACCAATGTGAATGACCCCTTGAATTTGCATGCAATAATGTCTGCATGCTTCTTAAGTGTAGTACTGAGGGCATTTATGGGTGGTTGGGCTAATTAATGGCACATACAGTATATTCACAAAAAGGAACATCTAACATATTTTACATTATATATTTCAATATTTCGCAAAGTTATGCCTTTTAACCATGCTTTTCAAAATCTTCCATCTTATGTCCATTTTTCAGTTGCTGCTTTACATTCATACTGCAAATATATTTATGATTGTTTATTGTAAGCTTCTATACCACTACAAATGACTGTGAAGTCAATTTAGAGCTGTTTATATGAGCTTCTGCAAAAGTGTTATAATATAGAGCAAAAATTCCATTGAAAACCATCAAAACGCTATGATGCTTGCTTATTGTTCTTAATAGAGAACTGCTAAAGCATTCAAGAGCAGTAAAGCTTATTAAGGTTCAAGAAGTCAAAATCTTTAAAGTAAAATATTTCTTTGTAATTGAAATATAAGTCAGTTAAAATATTAACCAGGCCCCTATGCCATTAGAAAGTAGCAAGGGGCCCAGTAATATGGCTGAGTCTGAGTCTACTCATTGGGTGAGAGGGGCGTTTGTTGCTTGTATTCATCCAGACTCTCATTCTTATTACTACTATTTTCATATATCACAATTGCCTATCAAGTCCTGTCTGGGTTACAAACAAGACAACTTGGATAATCCCAAGGAATTGCAAATTATACATTTCAAAATTTTCCTGCCGTTATTAAAATTCCTGTATTCAGGCATTCGCTAAAACATATTTTCAAAACAAAAACATTTTTATTGCCATCCTAAACATAGGAATTTCTCTGTAACCTAATTACAGTCAGTAAGGTATTTCATATTTATGTTGCTTGATATAGAAGTGTTGATATTTATATGGAAAAAAAAGTTAACTAGGGACTCTTTTTACTAAACGGCAGTAGAGGTTTCTATCGTAGGTCGGTGAGGTAAATGCTCCGATGCTCATAGAACTCTAGGAGTGGCGGACCATTTAACTCACTGGCTTGTGGTCGAAACCTCTATTGCTGTTTAGTAAAACCTGTAGATTTGCTAGATTTTCTTTCTTTTTTTTTTGTAAATCTTTATTGACATTTCAAACTTTTATAATGTATACAATTGAAGAATCAGAAAAACTATATGAAAATACATTCTTATCATCACAATTATTATATTAAACAATTTTTCCTCCCCTTCTTATCCTAGTTATAAACAATAATATTATCTTATGCTATCAATATAATAAAAAAATTAATTTTACTCTTCCAAATAAATATTCTACCCCCCTCCCCCCACCCTCCCTGGATGTGTAAAGGAATCTAACGAAAACAAAAGGGAATCATAAATTAATTATAACGTAATAAAATTAGTTAATGGACCCCATACCTCATTAAAGGACTTGCTAAACGTTCTGCCATAATCTTTTCATATTTACTCCCATGTTCACACAGTTGCCCACCAAAAATTGAAATTAATCCTATCGTGATTTTTCCAATTATATGTAATCATTTGAATCCCTATTCCTGTCAAAATCATGAAAAGTGGTCTAAACCATGGTCTAAACCACTCTAAACCATCTATCTCTTTAGTTGAATAATGCTCAGAAGAATACAAGCTTTTATAAAATTTCAAAAATTGTTTTAAGAAATTTCCAATTTGAGATTGGATTATTCCATTCTCATCTACAATAGCCATTATGTTTACTCTTCTTTTTTTTGCTTTAAGATAATTAGCTAGTAATCTTCCCGCCTTATTTGAGCTTCCATAATACAAAGCTTTATGGGATACCAACTCTTTCCTGGCCAACTGTGAAAAAATCTCATTGTATCTATATTTTTCTTTTAGAAGAGTCTGAAAAGTATTTTGTTCCCATTTTGCTTTTAATTTAAATTCCAGTTCTTTAATATTTTTTTCTAAGATTAGAAAATCTTTATTTAGCTGTTTCCTAATATATGTTGAATACGAAATTGTGTGTCCTCTCATGGTGGCTTTAAAGGCATCCCATAATGCTTCCTGAGAGATTTCTTCTGAAGCATTAGTCTGAAAAAATTCATTTATTTTCAGTTGAAATTCTTCCATAAAATTGGAATCTGCCAGCAATGCATTATTGAACCTCCAAACAGGTCTATTATTTTCTTGTCCATCTATCTCACAATCAATCCAAATACCCCCATGATCTGATAAAATAATTGGATATTTGCTTTCTTAATCTGTTGAACTAAATTATCTGAACCAAATATATAATCAATTCTGGAAAATGATTTATGAACATGGGAGTAAAATGAAAATTCCCGATCATTGAAATGAAGAATCCTCCAAATATCTTTTAAACCACAGGAATTTATCAAATTATCTAATCCTAAAGATTTTAATATTTTACTAGGCTTTTTATCCAATACAGGATCTATTACTGCATTAAAGTCCCCTGCCAAAATTAAATTGGAGGCAGATGATGGTAATATTAATTGCTAAAGGGTTTTTAAAAACTCAGTCTGATTCGAATTAGGTGCATATATATTAAACAGTATCAAAGTATCTTTCCCTGAGCTCATTTTCACTTGAATCCACCTTCCCAAAGGATCCATAGATATCATGTTAAAGGTAGCCAAACATTTTTAATGTACCAAAATAGCAACTCCAGCTTTCTTTCCTACAGCAGGGGCATACAAACACTGTTTAACTCAATCCCCTTCCAATTTTCTTGATTCTAATGCAGATAAATGAGTTTCTTGCAGAAAATAAATATCCGCCCCCTGTCTTTTAAGAAAAGATAAGTGTTTTCTTTTTCTTTATAGGGTGATTGAGCCCATTAACATTCAATGAATACATTTTCAAGTGCATTTCTTTTTTTATTTTTAAGGAACCCAATAAATTGAACTGAAATATTTTTATCCTTACACATATATTATCCCTAATACACATCCATTTTCCCTCCCATAAATCCCCTATATACCCACCCACACCCTTACCCCATGAAAAATACGAACACTTGACAATACACATCAAGACCAGTAAATTGAAAAAAATCCTCCTCAGCATCTCATACTATAAGCAAATCTTAAAAATCATATTACTTTATGTATTTATATTATCATTCCCAATTATTCATAATATAGCCAATATAAGAACTAAATCAATTGAATTTTAGTCACTACTTTAAAAATTATGATATACTTCTTTATATAATTAAAATTATATCCTTAATAGAAATGTATTGGTCTAGAATTAAATTATATATCTTCTAATATAATTTTAGTTTAAAAATAATTAATTGAAATAGAAATCGCATACACTATCATATTATATCTTAAATTTCAAAACATACATTAAAATTAATATGTAAAACTACCATCTTATCCAATCAAATATTAAAGCAGGGTTTTCAGAAAATCCCGATTTAATCTTTATGATTACCCAATATATAATTGAATAGTGAAATAATGAAAATTCACTATCACTAACCCTACCATGACTCCATAAATAATTAAACCTTCAAATTCAATTCCTATTCCTTCATATTAATAATTAAAATAAAACAGAATTCATTAAAATACATATAAATAAATAATCAAATTAGTACCTTCCCAATCTTTTCTTCTTCTTTTCCTTCTTTCTCTTCTTCCCTCCCCTTCTTTCTCTTTTTTTCCTTTTTCTCTTTTCCTTTCCCCCTTACAATTAATCCTAATATGTTTATTATAAAAACTCTTTAACTATACATCTGAAATCCATTCATACCAAACCAATCCCCAATTTATAAAATTCTCAATTATATATACGTAAACATACATTCTTGAATATAGTAACACTCAAATCATACTTATCAATCTCTATTTGTTCCCAATTCATCTGAAGGACTCCATCAAATCATAACCTTCTAACATAAGTCATAAAATTAGTACTCCATCTATCTCCTTACACATAAAAATTATAGCATACTTAACATTCAAACCCCATCACTTTCACACATTAACCAAAACTCATGACATTAGCTATTTAACTATACTAAAATTTACTATTCTGACCCGTTAAACCGTAGAAAGGAAAATGACACGAAACCCCCCCAAAGAAAAATGAATTGTGATATGCCCATAACTTCAAGTTCATTCATCTTAAGCTTGACGTTTCCTTTCATTCTGCCGATTTCATCCTACCAAAAAGTATCTTCGATATTAAAAGTACTTGAAATAATGAAGCTTGCTGTGTTATTTATCAAAAACTCTCAAATTCCTTTCGTTAAACAGAACATATCAATCCATATTAAATGCTCTCTAATTATAATGAAAAGTGCCTCCAATAGAAAGAACTTAAAGCAGATGGAGCCTGCTTTGCCGTATTGTTGAACCCGACGTCTTTCACAAAACAAAATTTATTTTTGCTTTGTTTTTCCTTTTCACTTCTTTAATTAAAAAGAATCTTTGATAACTTTAATCATCTTGTATAACAGTTTATCCTCATTCTTCAGTCAGATCTTCAGCCTGACCAAGTAATATAAAGAAAGTCCATATAACATCTTAACAGCCGCTTCAGAACTTTACAGGACGCAAGCCTTGCTGATAGTTAAACTTTAACTGCACAGTGGAATTCCATCTTGAAGATAGAAATACAAATCTTTTGCCCAAAAATAAATGTTTCTTTATAGATCTTCTTATCTCAAAATATATTTAATATAACCTTTGCAATTAAATGATTAAATAATATGTTTTTATTATTATATATTATTATTATTATATTTTAATATGTCATATCCTTGTTCTTCACTGACTCTCTATTCCATAGGATTCTCGCATCCTGCAATATATTGCTGTAATTTAACAGAATCTTCATACCTTACAGTATGATTATTGTGAGTCACTCTCATATAAGCCGGATAGTACAAGCCATACCTTGCCCCTAACTGCTGTAATTGGGGCCGTAATAATAACTGCTTTCTTTTCTCTGCCGTTTTTGGGGTAAAATCAGGCACAAACATAAGATTAGAGTCTTTATAGTCCAATTTCTTCTTTTCTTTAGCAAGCCGCAATATTTCTAATGCACGCTGAAATCTGAGTACTTTAAATATAATAGGTCTTGGTCTAGGCTGTCCGTTAAACTGCCTCACAGGAATCCTGTGTGCTCGTTCTATTTCAAATGTATACTTCGTTGAAATAGGAAATAATTTTGGCAGCAAATTTCCTAGAAAGATGACACAATCTTTCCCTTCCGATCCTTCAACCATCCCAAGGATCCTAACATTACACCTACGAGAATTATTTTCATAAGCCTCCATACGTTTTTGCAGGTCCTTAAGCTCAGCATGATCTTTCTTGCACTGCCTCTGATCCACTTCCGTTTTCTCAATGTGGGACTCTAACTGATCCACACACCGATTAGACATCTCTAACTGCTTGGTAAGGCTAGAGATCTCTTCTCTCATAGCTGTTATATTTTCTGCATTTTCTTTTAACATCATTTTGATAACCCAAAGCTCCTCTAGAATATCCACAGACACAGAATATGCATCTTCTTTCAGTAAGGGAACTTGAGCAGCTGTGACCGATTCTGCCTTTAATCTCTTTGCTTTTACTTCCGTAGATAACATTTTCTAGTTTCATTTGCTTTAAAGAAGCCATTTCACCTCTTTTCCTTTTATATTTTAAAAATAAATTGCTTAATTATTTAAAAAAAACTGCCGAGTATGAGGAGCTCTTCAATCAGCCAGCCATTCTGTTGCGCTGCCAAGAAAGAATATATTATGTTGATGGGTACATGCCTATGTTATTCCATGGCATGTGCTTGTTTTGACATTTGACTTGACATTGTGTTCTGCCATTTTTCATTGGGTGGTAATGCAAGTTGTAGTTTTGGATGTATAGGTCATTATTTCAACATAAGAATAGCCATACCAGGTCAAACTGAAAGCCTATCTAGCCCAGTATCCTGCTTCTAACTGTGACCAATCCAATTGACAAGTATCTGGCGGAATCCCAAATAGTAGAAAGATTTTATGCTACCAACACCAGAGTTAAGTATCGCCTTTCTCCATGTCTATCTTAACATCAGTTTATGAACTTTCCCTCCAGGAAATGTTCAGATTTTTTCTTTTTTAACTCAGATATGCCAACTGCTGTTACCATATCCTCTGGCAAAGGGTTCCATAGCTTGACAAGTCATTAAGTGAAAAAATATTTTCGTCTAAAGTATTATCTTATAATTTCATCGTGTGTTCCCTAATTTTTGTACTTTTTGAAAGAGCAATGAATTTATGTTTATCCATTTTACTTTATAGACCTCTATCATATGCCTCCTCAGCCATCTGTTCTCCAAGCTGAAGAGCCCTAGGAGCTCATTTTCAAAGCACTTAGACTTACAAAGTTCCATAGGTTACTATGTAACTTTGTATGTCTAAGTGTTTTGACAATGAGCTCATTCATTTTTTCTAATATTTTGTACAAGTAACCTTAAACTGAAGGCAATTTAAATTATAAAATACAGTAACAAAATCTTCTTTCTACCATAGTATTCATTAATGCACTGTTTTATAAATGCAGATAAATGTTAAAATAATTTCACAACTCCATCTTTTCAGATCATTTCCAATAAGGTACATTCAGTTGACCATAAAATGAATTTTCATAATGAAAATACCCCCTTTCAGTAGACCTTTTATTGCAGTAGTAAAATTCTAGTTTAGAGGTAAGGTTATTCACAAAATGCCAAATTTAAAGACAAATTATGGCATTAATATATATTTACTGACTTAATAAACTGCATTCTCTGGCATGAAATATGATGCAGGATTTTCTTCATTATCTATTTTGGGAAATATAAATGAACCACAGAGCAATAAAATAGAAACATGAATTGTAAATTCCTAAATTAATACATGCATATGTAAATTAATCTTGCCTGCTTTTATTATGTCAAACTGATGGGAGAATATATGTTCTGTTGCTTGGAAATTATTTCTCAATATTTCACATATAAAAGGTATATAGATCAAGTAGCTTACTCACTATTAAACCTGTAAATCGCTGCTGTTATGGGCTAACAAACCCATATTTAATATTAGCCTACTATAAACCTTTAAGATGTATAGTTATTTATTATATAATGCACAAGTATTATTGTACTGTTACAACATTTTGTAACAAATAAAACCTGAATCTATAGCTATGTTCCACATTTTTTGCTCCATAAGATGCACTTTTTTCCACCCAAAAGTGGGTGGAAATCTCGGCGAGTCTTATGGAGCGAAGGTACAATTTTGACACCCCCCCGCAACATTTTAAAGACCTACCTGCCGCCAAACCATTTTAAAGCACCCTGCCGCCATACCTTTTAAAACCAACCACCTACCTACCCGCTGTCACCGTAGCTGCACCTTTTAAAACAAACAGCTACCCACCCTCTGCTGCCTCCTCCTCCTCCATCGTAGTTGACATCGCAGTCCCTGGTGATCCAGCGTGTACCCCTCCCTCGCTAGTGGCGCACAGGTCAGGAGCGCGGACGTCAGCAGCAAACCTTTCCGCGCTCCCGCTGTTTTATAAATAGCTTCGTCAGTTCTCGCGGGACTCGTGAGAACTGACAAAGCCATTTAGAAAACAGCGCAGGTGCAAGCGGGAGCGCAGAAAGCTTGCTGCTGATGTCTGCGCTCCTGACCTGTGTGCCATTAGCGAGGAAGGGATACACGCTGGACTACCAGGTACGGGAGATGATTTAAAAATACTAGGGGGATTATCTAAAAGTACTGGGGGAAGATCTAAAAGTACTTATCCATGTGGGAACCAACGATATTAGCGGACGGAAATACGATAGGGAAATAATGAAGGACCAGCTCCGATCACTCGGGAGGCAATTGAAGGTCAGAGATGTAAAGGTGGCTTTATCGGAAATCCTCCCGGTGCCGAGAGCGGACGCAATGCGACAGGAGGAACTGAGAGAAGTAAACGCCTGGATGAGGCGATGGTGTGATGAAGAGGGTTTCGACTTCGTGCGAAACTGGACAACATTCTGGGGAAAAAGCAGGTACTTTAGAAAAGACGGTTTACACCTCACCAAGCAGGGAGCGAGAGTCCTAGCTGAGAACATGAAGAAGTTCATTGAGAAGGCTTTAAACTAAAGATCAGGGGAGAGCCGACAGTCGACAATCAGTCAATGACCCGGACACCAGGATATCCGAAAGAAGAAACTTCAAAAAAACACACAGCTATAGGGGAAGAACAAGATGAAACTACGGGAAGCGATGAAAACGAAAAAGATCAAATGGATACAAAAGGTGGTAGGAGAATTACTAAATCCAGGAAATTAGCACGCACATATCTTAAATGTATGTATACAAATGCTAGAAGCTTAAGAAACAAAATGGGCGAACTGGAAGAACTAGCAAAAAATAAACAACTGGATATCATAGGAATAACAGAAACGTGGTGGAATGAAGAAAATGTATGGGACACGGCATTGCAAGGATATAAACTATACAGAAGAGATAGGATTGGGCAAAAAGGGGGAGGCATTGCCCTGTACGTCCAGGAGGAAATAGAGTCTGTTAGAGAGGGGGAGATGGAAGCAAATAGTAAACTAGAGTCCCTCTGGATAAAGATTCCTGGACAAAAAGAAGCAGATATACAAATTGGCCTCTATTATCGACCACCAGGACAGACTGAAGAAACAGACAAAGAAATGATGGAGGAAATTCACAGTGGATGTAAATCAGGAAATGTAACAATCATGGGGGACTTCAACTTTCCGGGGATAGACTGGAAACTGGGAACGTCAATCTGCGGCAGAGAGACAAAATTCCTGGAGATGATAGGAGATTGTTTCCTTGAACAAATGGTGGGTGAACCGACAAGAGGAAATGCAATCCTGGACTTGGTTATAAATGGCATTACTGGAAGGACAGCAGATGTAGAAGTTACAGCCCCGCTGGGGACAAGTGATCACAATATGATCAATTTTACCATTGGCATCGGAAAGGGGAAACCAATCAAGACTAAAACCACAACCTTTAACTTCAAAAAAGGAAATTACGACAGCATGAGAACCATGGTTAACAAACGGCTCAAGAAGGGCAAAGCAGAAATCCATTCAGTTGAACAAGCATGGTCTCTACTGAAAAACACCATTATTGAAGCTCAGAATCTTTACATACCGAAGATATCCAAAGGAAGGTGAAAAAAGAACAAAGGAAAACCAGCTTGGTTATCCAAAGAGGTGAAGGTTGCAGTAAGGGAGAAGAGGAACTCGTTTAAAAAATGGAAACGGGAAAAAACGACGGAGGCCTGGAACTGTCACAAAATAGACCAGAAAAAGTGTCATAAAGCGGTAATACAAGCCAAAAAAGACTATGAAGAAAAGATAGCGCAAGAAAACAAAAACTTTAAACCCTTTTTTAGATATATAAAAGGGAAGAAACCAGCAAGAGAAACTGTGGGCCATCTCAACGACCAAGGAATGATAGGGTCAATCAAAGAAGACAAACAGGTTGCTGATAGGTTAAATTCATTCTTTGCCTCTGTCTTCACAAACGAGGACACTACAACAATGCCAGACACTGGGAGGGTATTCACCGGAGGCATAGAGGAGAGCCTAACATCAATAAATGTGGAGTTGGACCAGATTTACTTTCAGATTGACAAACTAAAAAGTGATAAATCCCCTGGACCGGACGGGATTCACCCGAGAGTTTTAAAGGAACTTAAGATAGAAATTGGGGAACTACTACAATCTCTAGCTAACATGTCAATTAGAACCGGGCAAGTACCAGACGACTGGAGGATAGCAAATGTCATCCCAATTTTCAAAAAAGGATCAAGAGGTGAACCAGGAAACTACAGACCGGTGAGTCTCACATCGGTTCCTGGGAAGATAATCGAAACACTAATTAAGGACCACATTGTAAAACACTTGGATAAGCACAACCTAATGAGAGATAGTCAACACGGCTTCAGGAAAGGGAGGTCATGTTTGACAAATTTACTTCAATTTTTTGAGAAGGTTAACAAGCAAATAGATAGTGGAGATCCAGTGGACATAATTTACTTGGGCTTCCAAAAAGCGTTTGACAAGGTTCCGCACGCAAGGCTTATGAGTAAACTATTAAGTCATGGAATAGGAGGAGAAGTGCACGGTTGGATCGGAAATTGGTTAGAGAACAGAACGCAGAGGGTAACCATAAATGGGAAATTCTCGGAATGGGAAAAGGTGACCAGCGGGGTGCCCCAGGGCTCGGTTCTTGGTCCCATTTTGTTTAATATTTTTATAAATGACCTGGAAGAGGAAACAACTTGTAATATAATCAAGTTTGCGGATGATACAAAACTATATCGGGCGGTTGGCTCTCAGAGGGACTGTGAGGATCTTCAGAAAGATCTACCGTATTTTCACGCAAATAACACGCACCCGTATAAAACGCGCACACGAATATAGCGGGCAGAAATCACGATGATTTGCACAAAAACTTTGATATACCGCGCTCACGGGTATACCGCGCATGCTGCCCGACGCTCCTTTCGCCCGCCCTGACTTTCCGTGCGCTGTCCCGACTCTCCGTTCACCCCCCCTGACTTCCGTGCACTGTCCCCCCTTGAAGGTCTGTCCCCATCCTGAAAGCCTGATGCCCCCCCCGACGTCCGATACATCCCTCCCCCCCCCCCGATGGACCGCCGACTCCCCAACAATATCGGGCCAGGAGGGAGCCCAAATCCTCCTGGCCACGGCGACCCCCTAACCCCACCCCGCACTACATTACGGGCAGGAGGGATCCCAGGCCCTCCTGCCCTCGACGCAAACCCCCCTCCCCCCCAAGAACCTCCGACCGCCCCCCAGCCGACCCGCGATCCCCCTGGCGACCCCCACGACCCCCCCACCCCCCTTCCCCGTACCTTTGGTAGTTGGGCCAGAAGGGAGCCCAAACCCTCCTGGCCACGGCGACCCCCTAACCCCACCCCGCACTACATTACGGGCAGGAGGGATCCCAGGCCCTCCTGCCCTCGACGCAAACCCCCCTCCCCCCCAAGAACCTCCGACCGCCCCCCAGCCGACCCGCGATCCCCCTGGCGACCCCCACGACCCCCCCACCCCCCTTCCCCGTACCTTTAGTAGTTGGCCGGACAGACGGGAGCCAAACCCGCCTGTCCGGCAGGCAGCCAACGAAGGAATGAGGCCGGATTGGCCCATCCATCCTAAAGCTCCGCCTACTGGTGGGGCCTAAGGCGCGTGGGCCAATCAGAATAGGCCCTGGAGCCTTAGGTCCCACCTGGGGGCGCGGCCTGAGGCACATGGTCGGGTTGGGCCCATGTGCCTCAGGCCGCGCCCCCAGGTGGGACCTAAGGCTCCAGGGCCTATTCTGATTGGCCCACGCGCCTTAGGCCCCACCAGTAGGCGGAGCTTTAGGATGGATGGGCCAATCCGGCCTCATTCCTTCGTTGGCTGCCTGCCGGACAGGCGGGTTTGGCTCCCGTCTGTCCGGCCAACTACTAAAGGTACGGGGAAGGGGGGTGGGGGGGTGGTGGGGGTCGCCAGGGGGATCGCGGGTCGGCTGGGGGGCGGTCGGAGGTTCTTGGGGGGGAGGGGGGTTTGCGTCGAGGGCAGGAGGGCCTGGGATCCCTCCTGCCCGTAATGTAGTGCGGGGTGGGGTTAGGGGGTCGCCGTGGCCAGGAGGGTTTGGGCTCCCTTCTGGCCCAACTACCAAAGGTACGGGGAAGGGGGGTGGGGGGGTCGTGGGGGTCGCCAGGGGGATCGCGGGTCGGCTGGGGGGCGGTCGGAGGTTCTTGGGGGGGGAGGGGGGTTTGCGTCGAGGGCAGGAGGGCCTGGGATCCCTCCTGCCCGTAATGTAGTGCGGGGTGGGGTTAGGGGGTCGCCGTGGCCAGGAGGGTTTGGGCTCCCTTCTGGCCCGATATTGTCGGGAAGTCGGCGGTCGTTCGGGGTGGGGGTGCGAGTGGTCCTGCCAGGGGGGGGGATGTATCGGACGTCGGGGAGTCGGCCGGGCAAGAGGGCTTGGGCTCCCTCTTGCTCCGATCGTGGATGCGGGTGTGGGTGGGAGCGCGTGCGAGCGGTCGTTCGGGGTGGGGGTGCGAGTGGTCCTGCCGGGGGGGGGGGATGTATCGGACGTCGGGGAGTCGGCCGGGCAAGAGGGCTTGGGCTCCCTCTTGCTCCGATCGTGGATGCGGGTGCGGGTGGGAGCGCGTGCGAGCGGTCGTTCGGGGTGGGGGTGCGAGCGGTCCTGCTGGGGGGGTGAATCGGGCGTCGGGCGGGGTGGGAACTATGTTTTAAAACTTTGGTATACCGCGCTCACGCATATAACGCGCGAGGGGTATGCGCGGTAGGTAAAAACGCGTATAACGCGCGCGTTATATGCGTGAAAATACGGTAAATCAGCTGGAAACGTGGGCGATAAAGTGGCAGATGAGTTTTAACATAGACAAATGCAAGGTGATGCATCTGGGAAAGAAAAACAAAGAACATGAATACAAGATGTCGGGGGTGACATTAGCCAAATGCGAACAAGAAAGGGATTTGGGGGTGCTAATAGACAGAACCCTAAAACCATCGGCTCAATGCGCGGCAGCGGCGAAGAAAGCAAATAGGATGTTAGGCATAATTAAGAAGGGGATCACGAGTAGGTCGGAAGATGTTATAATGCCACTTTACAGAACAATGGTCAGATCACACTTAGAATACTGTGTCCAACACTGGTCTCCATACCTTAAGAAGGATAAAATTCTGTTGGAGAGGGTACAGAGGCGAGCCACGAAACTATTCAAAGGCATGGAGAATTTAAGCTACATGGAACGCCTCGGAAAACTGGGACTGTTCACCCTCGAAAAGAGAAGACTGCGTGGGGATCTAATAGAGACTTTTAAAATATTAAAGGGATTTGATCAAATTGACCAGGAAGCAGCATTACTGACATTTTCAGATGTGACGTGGACAAGAGGTCATAGCCTAAAACTGAATGGCAGCAGGTTCAGGACAAATGTCAGGAAGTTCTGTTTCACACAAAGAGTGGTGGGCGCTTGGAATGCTCTCCCGGAGGAGGTGGTGGCAGAAAATACTATGCTGGGTTTCAAACGCAAGTTGGATGCACACCTTCTTGCAGATCATATTGAGGGATACGGGAAAACCGGGTCTCCAAAAAGGAGCACCTAAATGGGCCTCCGCGTGTGCGGATCACCGGACTAGATGGACCTTGGTCTGATCCGGTGAAGGCGTTTCTTATGTTCTTATGTTATCTAGTTTCAAGGTTATCTAAGTGGTTTTACAATCAGGTACTCGAGTATTTTTCCCTCTCTGTCCCGGTGGACTCACAATCTATCTAACGTACCTGGGGGAAAGATCTAAAAGTACTGGGGGGATGATTTAAAAGTACAGAAGAATGATTTAAAAAGGTACGGGGGGAGGTTAGGGGGCTGGCTGGCTTGGGGCGGGCTGACTGCCACTACGCATGTCTACCATTAGACGTGCCCACCTCTAGACGTGCCCTGTACCCTGTCCCGGCCTACCACTAGACCACCAGAGGGGAAGACAGAGTACAGGGCACACCATTTGGTTCAAAATTTTTTTTTCTTGGTTTTTCCTCCTCTACAGGTGGGTGCGTCTTATGGAGCAAAAAATACGGTAAGTTCCACTCTAAATATACATTAGTAACTTATCAAACCATGCCCAAAATCTTAAAATATTAATTTTTTTGGTATTACATATAAGGCTACATAAATCAAAGTCACATTTTGTAAAACTTTCCTCCCCACCCCACTTCATGAGTTGGAAGGAACTCCTAATCTAACAAAACTAGAAATGGAACGTAAAGAAACATTTACAAAATCAATTGAACTACTTAGCTAAAACAGCTGGACTCTCCATTTAATGTGCAAGTTCTTGTTAGCACTGCATCTCCACTCTAATAGGTTCGCTCATTCAAGGGCAGATGACTTGATAGTCCAATAAGCTCCACGGCGGTTTCAGCGTGACTGTGCCGCTGCGAAAGAAGTGGGGCTTATTGGACTACCAAGTCATCTGTCCTTGGATGAGCAAACTTATTAGAGTGGAGATGCACTGCTAACAAGAGCTTGCACATGAAATGGAGCGTCCAGCTGTTTTAGCTAAGTAGTTCAATTGATTTTGTAAATGTTTCTTTACATTCCGTTTCTAGTTTTGTTTTGATTCGGAACATATGAACTGATATCTTAGTTAATCCCACTGGATAAGTTATTTATTTATTCATTCATTCACTAAGTTATTTATATATTTATTCATCCATGAATTGAAATTGAATTTATATTGGAAACATATTTGGCATTGGGATATGACATGTTCTAAAAGACTTTGGATATGAACTTTGATATAGACTTTGATATGCTTTGTTCACTTTTATATGTATTTTGATATTTTTGAATTTTTTGCTTTTGGCTTGGGTGTCACTTTTATGTAGTTTTGTTTTTGTGATTTTTGGGGGGAGGGTTCTATCTAACATCCTTGTATATTTTTTCCTTGTTTCCACACTGGTTGTAGGTTTGCACTTTACCTCCATTTGCTTATTTAAAAAAATAAGGGTATCATGATGTACGGGGCAGGATTTATTTAGACTTTGGTCTAAGTGCTATTCACTCATGAATACCTGTACAGGGCTTCCGGTTACTCGAGGGGAAAATTGAGCCTGTACTGAAACCCCTTCTTTATTTATTGAGCTTATTTAAGTATTAAGCCGGCAGTACAACTATCATTCCAGTGTTGGTTTAACAAGGGGAAAACTTTACCAATTATTTTGTTTTTGAGTTATCTTATTGTTGGTAAAATATTTTTTGGTTTTCTGAGGCCAGTTCGGTAAAAAATTAGAAGGAACATCACATTCAGGAATCTGGAGAATGTAGGGATTTTGGAACATTCTAACTCAGTTCAGATTAAGAAGTAGGATTCTCCATGCAGTGGTATGAAAAATATCTGCTCTACTTCAATTGCATGAGGTATGAGCAAACAGTCTACCTTTTGAGGCACAAGTACTGCACTCTCAGCTTTTAAGAGTGTAGTCTTCTCAGCTGGGTCAAGGAGAGAGCAACTGATGAACTTGGAGGTCTGTTGTTCATGTGATGCTGAACAAAAGGCAGATCCCCCCTTAATTGACAATGCTTCAGTACTGGTTTCAGAGGTCTACAAATTAATGAGTTGCTGCATGTAGTAGTGGTTACCAAGTAAAAAAGTGATTAATTTTCAGGAGACAAGTTGAAACATGTGCATTAAAAGGTAACTTCAGGACAAGTTAGTCTCTGTTGGAAACATTTAATTTTGCTTTTGGGTGATCCCTATGGGGAATGGTATTTACTAGGTGTTTGACAAGGCTGACAATAAGTGTGTACAGGATTGCACCATTTTTTTGTGCCTACCCCATCAAATTAGGACTGATTTGGTGACCTAGAAATCTTTTCTGCAATATTTCAAGACGCAAGTGATGGCAGGTGCCCATGGTATCAAATTTAAATTTGCAGGTTTTCACAGCTGATGTGGGCATTTGGTATCTCTTATAATGAAACATGGTATGTCTGAGTGACTAGTGAATCGGTGGCAGTAAGAGTGACCTTTGAGAAGCTCTTTCATATTTAGTTGCTTTGGTGTTTCAATAAACTCATACAAGATGATGAAATGGGGCCAAAATAGCACATTGTTGTGGAAATGCACATGTGCCCAGTTATAGGATAGCGACCTCAGTTTATCTGCACTGAACTGCAAAGGGGACATGGGTGGGTCAGGGGTGTTGCCAGAGGATGTGTTTACAGTGGTTAGCATAGCTGGGTTTAAGAAAAGTTTGGACAAATTCCTGGAGCAAAAGTCCATAGTCTGCTATTGAGACAAATATGGGGGAAGCCACTTCTTGTACTGGATCATTAGCATGGAATGTTGCTATTATTTAAATTTCTGCCAGGTGTGACCTGGATTGGCCAATGCTAGAAACAGAAAATTGGGCTAGATGGACCACTGGTCTGACCCAGTATAACTATTTTTATGTTCTTATGATATGCTGGCAGAGACTTAGACATTTTTTCTCTACTTCCACAGGGATTTTAAGGTGATTTTATTAAAACAGCCATTTACTATAAAGACGTTAGGAATAGCTTAATAACTTTTTAAATCAGTTTTAATCTTTTTGTGGTAGGTGAAATACTCACGTGGATTAAAAACTGGCTGGAGCATAGGAAACAGAGAATGGGGGTAAATGGATAATACTGGAAGAGCGTCACCAGTGGGGTGCCGCAGGGCTCGGTGCTTGGACCTGTGCTCTTCAACATCTTTATAAACGATCTGAACATTGGTACGACGAGTGAGGTGATTAAATTTGTGGACGATACAAAGTTATTCAGAGTAGTGAAGACACGGGGGGATTGCGAAATGGGCATCGACATGGCAAATGAGGGTCAACGTGGATAAGTGTAAAGTGATGCATGTCAGTAACAAAAATCTCATGCATGAATACAGGATGTCCAGGGCGGTACTTGGAGAGACCTCCCAGGAAAGAGACTTGGGAATTCTGATCGACAAGTCGATGAAGCTGTCTGCGCAATGCGTGGCGGCAGCAAAAAGGGTGAACAGAATGCTAGGAATGATAAAGAAGGGGATCACGAACAGATCGGAGAAGGTTATCATGCCGCTGTACTGGGCCATGGTGCGCCCTCACCTGGAGTACTGCATCCAGCATTGGTCGTCATACATGAAAGACATGGTACTACTCGAAAGAGTGCAGAAAAGAGCAACTAAAATGGTTAAGGGGCTGGAGGAGTTGCTATACAGTGAGAGATTGGAGAAACTGGGCCTCTTCTTTGAAAAGAGGAGACTGAGAGGGGACATGTTCAAAACATTCAAAATACTTAGAAGATAAAGACAGATTGTTCATCCTCTCCAAGGTAGGGAGAAAGAGAGGGCACTCTCTGAAGTTAAAAGGGGATGGATTCCGTACAAATGTAAGGAAGTTCTTCACCCAGAGAGTGGTGAAAAACTGGAATGCTCTTCCGGAGGCCATTATAGGGGAAAACACCCTCCAGGGATTCAAGACAAAGTTAGACAAATTCCTGTTGAACTGGAACATACGCAGGTAAAGCTGGTCTCAGTTAGGGCACTGGTCTTTGACCTAGGGGCCGCGGCGGGAGGGGACTGCTGGGCATGATGGACCACTGGTAAGCTCCCTGTACCCTGTCCACAGAAATGCATGTTTTAGGTGTTACCCTAGGCTTATGGTTCTCAAAGGTGTTCTGGAGGCTCCACAGTCAGATTTTCAGGATATACATAATAAATATTCATGAGAGATTTGTATGCACTTCTTCCACTGCATACAAATGTCTCTCGTTAATATTCATGGTTCATATCCCGAAAACCTGACTGGATGGGAAGTCCCCAGAACAGGTTTGGGAACTACTGCTCTAGGCAAAAAATTGTCCAGGAACTCCAGCACTCATAGGAAAGAAGATACCAGCGTTCACTTCTACTCCATCCCAATCACTATCCCAGCTATTATGGAAATCAGGATAATGGGAGAGTATGTGCTTTAAGGGTCTGGTTGGTACTTTGATCTTGGAAGGTGGTGGATGGTGCAAGTCACCCAGCACTGGTCTCTTAAGAAGCTCCCCTGAAGCAAGAGGCTGCACATTAGCTCCAGGGAAGAAAATGTCAGCAACACTGGACTTCCTAAATCACCTGCACATCTTCACCCTCCCCCCTGTTTTCTTGTGTATCAGTTACTTTAAGACACACCTCTAGATTACTATTATTACATTGGCAAAGGTTTGTGGGCATTCAGTTTTCAAATGTTATAACTGAATATAATTTCTTAATTTGTTTAAGACTATTGGGCTGTAATCTTTTTTGGTACAGACTACTTGGATGCAGTTACTGAAACAAAAACACATCTTGTTAGTTATCACTTACAAATAAATAATTTAGCACGTATGGCATATGTTGTGAATTTTATCTAACTAGTGTTATTTGCTATATTTTTCTAACTGTAGTTTGCTGTTTGGTATTGTCAAAACAAGTCTTTTTCTAGGAAATTATTGGCATAGTTACAGCTGCGAGTGTTGTGATATACGTAATTTTATAACCCGTTTTGTTGTTGTTTTATGTCTCTCCTGATCATATGAAGGATGAAAATGTATTACTGCGTTTGATAAGTTAATAATAATACTATAGAAGCAAAATGAAAGTACATTTTTTGTTTCTTAATATGTGAAAAATAAAAATACCTTGAGGCATCTATATACTTGTGGTAAATTCTATATTGTCTTTGATAATATACTTACCAGGTTTATGGGCTGGTATGACATCTTGGTATGTAGGGAAGAGCTCACACTACAGAAGTGTGTGCAGATAGCTGTTCTATATTAAGGACACTAATAAGAATACAGGTAGTCCCTGGGTTAAGAACGAGTTATGTTTGTAAAGCTGTTCTTAGGTCTGATTTGTAAGTAACATGTAGATTTTAAGATTCTTGCTGCTTATCTCTGCTCCCAGCTGATAAAAGGGTCAACTGTCCCTACCAGTGTTCCTTCAGGTATAGATAGCATGCACAACCACACACTGTTCTTAATGTGGCTATGCATAATTCCTGAATCTGCTGCAGGAAGTGTAGGAGTCTATGCCACTGGAAATAATGCTCAGTGGTGTAAAAGTAGAGGGGGGGGGAGTTCAAAGAGATGTGCATATGCCGGACTGGGGAGGGAAGAAATAATGGGTCTAGAAACAGAGGAGAGGAAGAGCGATGGTGGACAATGGGATTTAGGGAGGGAAGGAACAGAAAGGGAGAGAAGTTAGGCACAAGGGATGGTGCGGGGGGGAGGGGAGGGGAGGATAGAGATACTGGTTAGGAGGGTAGTTGGGAAGAGAATTGGAGAGATGGTGAACCCTGGGGTAGTGGGGAAGGAGGGAGAGATGCTGGATAAAAGGGTAGTTAGGAAAAGGAGAAATGGTGACAAAAAAAAAATGTGATAGTAGTAAAAATTGCAACATAAACAATATCAGAAACTCATTTCTTAGTATTGCAACGGAAAGTGAAACGAAACGAAACAAAAATCCATACGAAAAAGGAGATTACCGCTGAAAAATAGCTGGAAAGCGATGACCACAAATGCTTGCAGTCTAAGCAACAAAGTTCATGATCTGCAAGCCCTGATGTTAGAGGCAGATCTAGATATTGTCGCTATCACAGAAACATGGTTCAGTGAATCCCATGGATGGGATGCAAACATACCGGGATATAATCTTTTTAGGAAGGACAGAGATGGTCAAAAAAGTGGAGGAGTAGCTCTCTATGTAAAGATCAATATCCAAGCGACCGAAATGCAAGGGACCTGGTGAAAGGAAGAAGCGATATGGATCGCTCTGAAAAGAAAAGATGGAACTTCTATCTACGTGGGTGTAGTCTACAGACCGCCGACTCAATCACAGCAAATTGATAAAGATCTGATTGTGGATATCCAAAAGTTTGGAAGGAAAGAGGAGGTTCTGTTGTTGGGAGATTTCAACCTGCCAGATGCGGACTGGAATGTTCCGTCAGCGGAATCGGAAAGAAGTAGGGAGATTGTGGATGCCTTTCAAGAAGCTCTGCTCAGACAAATGGTGACGGAACCCACAAGGGAAAAAGCGATATTGGATCTGGTCCTTACAAATGGAGAGAGTATCTCTAATGTTCGAGTGGGTGCTCACCTGGGAAGTAACGATCATCAAACGGTTTAGTTTGATATAACGGCTAAAGTGGAGAGCGGCCGCACGTTACTTAAAGTCCTAGATTTCAAACGTATGGACTTTAATGCAATGAGAGAGTACCTGAAGAAAGAGCTGTTAGGATAGGAGGACATTAAGAGAAGTGGAAAGACAGTAGTCTAAGCTGAAAGAGTGATAAAAATGGCTACGGTCCTTTATGTGAAGAAAATCAATAAAAACAAGAGAAAAAGGAAGCCGATATGGTTTTCCAAACTAGTGGCGGAGAAAATAAAGGTGAAAGAGTTGGCGTTCGTGAAATATAAAAAAACCCAAGAAGAGGAGTGCAGAAAGGACTACAGGGTGAAACTGAAAGAAGCCAAGAGAGGGATACGTCTGGCGAAAGCACAGGCGGAAGAACAAATGGCTAAAAAAGTAAAAAAGAGAGACAAAAATTTTTTCAGATATATTAGTGAAAGGAGGAAGATGAAAAATGGAATTGCTAAACTAAAAGATGCTGGGAACCGATATGTGGAGAGTGATGAGGAAAAAGCAAATGTGCTAAACAAATACTTCTGTTCTGTGTTCACAGAAGAAAATCCTGGAGAAGGACCGAGATTGTCTGGCAAAGTTACACGAGAAAATGGAGTAGATTCTGTTCTGTTCATGGAGGAGAGTGTTTATGAGCAACTTGAAAAACTGAAGGTGGACAAAGTGATGGGATCAGACGGGATCCATCCCAGGATACTAAGGGAGCTCAGATTGGTTCTGGCGAGTCCTATTAAAGACTTGTTCAACAAATCTTTGGAGACGGAAGTGATTCCTGGGGATTGGAGGAGAGCGGATGTGGTCCCTATTCATAAAAGTGGTCACAGGGATGAAGCAGGAAACTACAGGCCGGTGAGCCTCACTTCAGTTGTTGGAAAAATAATGGAAGTGTTGCTGAAAGAAAGGATAGTGTACTTCCTTGAATCTAATGGGTTACAAGATCCGAGGCAACATGGCTTTACAAAAGATAAATCATGCCAAACGAACCTGATTGAATTTTTTGATTGGGTGACCAGAGAGCTAGATCGAGGACATATGCTAGATGTAATTTACTTAGATTTCAGCAAAGCCCTTGATACAGTTCCTCATAGGAAGCTGTTGAACAAACTTGAAGGGCTGAAGTTAGGACCCAAAGTGGTGAACTGGGTTAGAAACTGGCTGTCGGACAGACCCCAGAGAGTGGTGGGGATTCATGAGAGGAGCCGCTGCCACGTCTTCAGTGGCGTACCAAGGGGGGGGGGAGAGGTCTGCCCCGGGTGCAGCCTTAGGGAGGTGCACAGCCGGCCAGGTCCGGATCTGGCCGGCTTTGCACCCCCCCTAAGGCTGCCATCGGAAAGGAAGTTCGGGCCAGCCAATCGCTGCCTGGCTGGGCGGAACTTCCTCTCCGACGGCAGAATTGATGTCCAGGGAATGCTGGTCGGCCCGACGGTGGGAAGCAGAGAGAGCTTGGGGCAGCCGCGGCGGTGGCTTTGGGACCTGTTTCCCCTGATGGTGGCAGCAGTGGCTTTGTGGAGGGTGGGGAGAAAGAAAGAAAGAAAGGGGGCAGGCAGGGAGACAGAAGGGAAACAGAAAAAAAGAAAGGGGGCATCAAGAGAGAAAAAAGAAAGAAAGGGCAGGGAGAGAGGAAGAAAAAGTTAGGGGAGGGAATGAGTTCTGGAGGAGAGGAAGCATACAGGCTGAAAGAAGGGAAGAAAGATTGGATGCACAGTCAGAAGATGAAAGTGCAACCAGAGACTCATGAAATCACCAGACAAGGTAGGAAAAATGATTTTATTTTAAATTTAGTGATCAAAATGTGTCTTGAATTTATATATGCTGTCTATATTTTGCACTATGGCCCCCTTTTACTAAACCGCAATAGTGTTTTTTAGCGCAGGGAGCCTATGTGCGTCGAGAGCAGTGCTGGGCATTTAGCGCAGTTCTCTGCGCTAAAAACTGCTATTGTGGTTTAATAAAAAGGAAGGGGGATATATTTGTCTATTTTTGTATGGTTGTTTCTGAGGTGACAATGCATAGAGCCATCTGCCTTGACCTCTTTGAAAAAAATCCAGAATAGGAATGATAATTTACATTTTCTCAGCGTGCAAGCCCAAAAAGTTTGGGCACCCCTGAGCTAGAGCGTTGAAGCTGTGTATTTCTATTTTATCCCCCTTTTTACAAAACTGTGGAGCGTTTTTTAGCGCCAGCCGTGGTGGTAGCAGCTCTGATGCTCAGAATTCTATGAGCGTCAGAGCTGTTACCACCGTGGCTAAAATCCACACTACAGTTTTGTAAAAGGGGGAGGGGTTAGTTTGTGATGACATATTCCATACTAGGCGAAGGTGTTTTCTGTGTTTTGTGTGTTCGAAAGACATGGTTTTCTGTTAGGATTGACGGTGTAGGATTGATCTGTGCTGGTCTGGCTTGTTTAGTTTTTAAATGGGTGTATTGATGTACTGCTCACTGCAATATGTAAGATGCTGCCTTTTCCTAGGTACTCATGTGTGACGTGTGGCTTGTTACTAAAAATCATGTTTTTCGTACAGATGGGGCAGGGGGGTGCCAAAAAATGATGGGCCCCGGGTGTTACATATGCTAGGTACGCCACTATATGTAAAGATACCAGAGCTGGCGAAGCAAAAACGTTAAGTAAATTGTTATTCTTCTAAGTTTTGAGAATTTAACACTCCCACAATCTCACGGGCATTCGTCCTCCGCGCCTGCTCATAAATTTGTGGAGTATGTAACTTGTCGCTCATGCATTTTTTTTTTTTTCCACACACCTCATCAATCCTTAGAGGGAACATTGGTTAGGGCCTTATACCGCTTGAATGTAGATCGTTTGTTGACTGAGACTAAGGGGCTCCTGCGTTGCTGAGTGAATCTTCCTCTCTCGTTGATGGGTCATGTTCATCTCTTCCGGATGGTTGTCTTTTCTAAGTGGTTATATTTGTTACAAACAGTTTCCTTGTTTCTTTTGAAAAAAGACCTAGCCAGTCTTCAGAGATCAGTTCTCTCCTTTTGTTGGGTGGGGGTGGGGAAGAAAGGTAAGATAAACAGTACTTTTCTTTATGGATCCTGGTCTATGGATGGCCTGTGGCTTCCCTTGGTTCATCTTTATAATTTGGCTTATTTGCTCTGCCATGTGAGAGACTGGCTTTTTGCTAGCTCTAACTACATGGATGTAGCCTTGGAGGTTGATTATTTTTTTTCCTTGGGCTTTGCCATATCTTTTACAGTGGGATGGGAAGCAGTGGTGGGGTCCCGAGGCTCATAGCTATTTGGTTCACCCGCTGCACTGGGCTTGGAGGTGTGTGTTACGGTTTTGGGGCCATTCATCTTCTAGCTCGGTTCTCCTGCCCATAGTGGGTAATACAGCCTTTTGTCCAGGTCAGGATAATGTTGTTTTTAAATGATGGGTACGAAAGGGGCTCTGTAATCTGGGGCATTTTCTTCAGGTGGCTGGGAGTCCTTCTCCTTTCCCGGCTTTCCAGGCATTCTGATCCCTGAGTGTTTTGGATCATTTTGCGTACCGGCAGCTCTCTCATTACGTTGCTACTCTGCCCAGGGAATCCCTACAGCATGCTTTTTTGGTCACTGTGCAGGATTTCTTTTTTGATGATAATTGGGATTGGCTCTCTGTGTCTCAATACCATCGCCGGCTGGTGGCTCTGCAGCCGAGGAGGGACTATTCTCAGCTTCTGTCTCTGTGGACCCGGGACTTGGGCTGCCGCCCTCGGGTGGAATCCTTGTCTCCTCTAGTGCAGCAAATCTCTCCGGTGGTGCAGAAGAGTGCTGAGCTTCAGGAATGTCAATTTCGGGTCCTTAATCAGGGGTATATTTCTCAGCAGCAGACTTTTCACTTTGGGTGTGTCTATACCTCTACGTATTTGAAATGCCACCGGGTTGATAATTCTCTAGCACCTGGTCTTTGTCCAGTTATTGCTGTCTTTTGGTTGGAGGTCCGTTGTTATCTTCAGAGCCTGGTGGGCTATGCCCTTCCTTCTCAGGTTGAGGGGATTCTTCACTTATCCGCAAGGGCTATATAGTAGCTAAAAAATGTATCCTCAATCATTGGCTTCAGGACTACCCACCCACCATTTGGTATTGGCACAATAAATTCCATCTTTTAATGGTCTGGGAATCCTTGGTCAGTTCGGTTTTCTCATCATTGTTGTAAGCTTTGGACGTCTTATTTGGATATTATACCCCCTTTGATTAAAAGCTAAGTACTCAACCGGCTGCGGAAGCCAGTGGTACCAGTGCTGCCAGTGGGTTAAGGGTGGGATGGGGGGAGGGGGGAGGTATGGGGGTGGAGAGGGTCTTATTGTGAGGTAGGGCTTGGCTGAGTCTGGATATAAGAACCCAAACCGAACTCTGCCTGTCTCCACCTGTTCTGGTGGTTTGTTGTTTTGTACACAATATTTTGTATTCTGAAAATGTTGTATCAGCTTCTTTATTGGTTTGTATTTCGTCGTTTAATAAACTGCTTTGAAAAAAACAACAAAAAAACACCCAATTGGGCAGGAAAATCAAATCACATTGAAAAATTGATACAATAGGCTGAATCAAATCGAAATTTTTTTTCCTGATCGGGTAATGTGTAATACCCCTCTCTCTTCACACATTGTTATAGTGCATAGAAACACAGGGCAGTTTTCTGGGTCTCGCCACATCTAGGTAGGTAGAAGAGCCATCGTGCTGTGGCTTTCCTCAGGCTGTTCCGATTAGAGTGCTACCAGCAGTGATTGCAGTTTCTTGATCTGGACTCTGTCCTTGGCATAAGTGGCAGCACTGGTTTCTTAGACTAGGCCATGTCAGCAGTCACAATGGCTTTTCAGGCAAAACTCACTAACCTTATTAACTTTTCCATTCTATATCTAGATTCAGGTGCAATCCGTTTAGTCCCTTAGATGACTTGGCTGTCAGGTTTTCTCCAGTCCTAGTTACTTTTGTTCAGATCCACCCATATAAGAAGTCTCTGGTTCTTCACAGGATACTGTTTGCCCAAAGTATTAATTATAACATCGGCACTCACTCCACACAATCACCAAACACAATGTTGCAATAAGGGCTTGTTCCTGTCCATAAATCCAATAGTTATACAGTGGTACCTTGGAATCCGAATGCCCCAGAACTCGAACGCCTTGGAATTCGAACTGTTTTTTTTCTTAATTTTTGTCCCAGAATCTGAATGCTACTTTGGAATCCGAACTGCAAGCAATGCTCAGCTCAAAGCTTCCCCTCTGACGTAGCTTCCTGCTTCCGCCTGGGAGGGAAGCTTTGGGCTTGCAGTTGCCAATCTTGTTGCCTATGCCAGTAGGCGTCCCGATCTTGTTGCCTGTGCCGGTGGGCGTCCCGATCTTGCTGTCTGTGCCGGTGGGTGTCCCGATCTTGCTGTCTGTGCCGGTCTTGCTGTCTGAGTTTGTGGGATCAAGGAACGGATTAATCCAGTTTCTATTATTTTCAATGGGAAAAATTGTCTTGGAACTTGAACGCTTTGGAACTTGAATGTGGTTCTTGAACGGATTAAGTTCGGATTTCAAGGTACCACTATATTTGTTTCTTGAGCCAGCAATACTTTTATAGCTTTTGTTCTATAACATGATGCACCATTCTGTTGAAAATAGATGCACATTCATGACCTTATCCAATTTGGGAGTTTTTTCTGTCAGTGTAATCAAATAAACATACCCATTAAGGAGGGGGTAGGGGGAGAGAAAAGAGTGCTGTTACAAGAGGCCATAATGTCCATAAACTTAATAGCACTAATTCAGTACAGTAAAGTGTACAAAACTGGTATTACCATATTTATGCAACAATACTAACAAATCCTAAATGCGAGAAATGGAAAGTCATAGGGGACGCCACTGCTTGCAGTACAAAATGTGGCAATTTGGCTTAGGTCGCACACATATCTATGATCATGTAACTCCATTATATTTGAAATTCCATTGGTTACCAATGGAAATTAGAATTAAATTTAAAATCCTGATGCTGGCACATAGGGCATTATTTGAGTTACAACCATTATATCTCTCTAATCTAGTGCTATTTTACACACCTAGTCGCTCGTCGAAATCTTTAAATGACAATAGAGTAGCTGTTCCCCAAATCTCAAAGGCTCACCTTGCCTCAACCAGACCGCCAACTCTCTACTTTGCTGATAACGACCACTGACTACAGAACATTTAGAAAAGAAATAAAAACCATACTATTAAAAAAATCCCTGATACCCAACAATCGAAACCAACCTAATGCCTCCCCACTCTCTAAAACAACCTAACGCCACAAGAACCACCTCATCTCTATGAACCAAATTGACTACTCTCTAACTATTCTATAATTCCTTTGGAAATGGCCAGATAGATCCTTTTTGTAATCTGCCTTGAACCGCAAGGTAATGGCGGAATAGAAATCACTAATGTAATGTAAAGTAATGTAAATGGAACATTTTTATACTTTTTCCCAATACTGTGGAACAATTTACTAGTAGAGTTAAGGAAGGAAGAATCATTTCAAAATTTTAAGACATCTAAAAGCACATTTTTTTCAAATGTCTCTCCCGAAATGAATAATGGAATGGGGGACTGCAATCTGCCTTAATTTGTATTAATTTGTACTGATTCGTGTTGATTTGGGTTTATTTATTTCATATAACAGTTTTAGTGGATATGTTTTAAAAATGTTAATTTCTTTGATGCTCTTAAGCTCTGCCAGTGACGGATCTGTGAAGTGTGCTATGCCGGGAGTTGTATTAAGACCTGCACTAAAATATGACTGTTTGCTATCAGGCCGCTTCAGAGACTTTTCTATTTCTTAAATTTGTTTTATTTTATTTTTAATTTATCATCTTCTTTCATTATTTCTATTTTTTATCTCTTTGATTTTTGATCTTGGAAATGTATTATATGCTGTTATTACATATTTTTAGTTTATCAGATACTTTAGCTAGATTGTGAGCCTTCGGGACAGATAGGGTAGTTTTTCTCAAGTACCTAATTTCATTTTAGTTTTATACATTATAAACCACTTAGGTCAGTAAAATGCAGGAGTTGTATATCAAATATTAAATAAACATAAATAAACATTGGTAGCATGGAATATTGCTACATCTTAAGTTTTGGCCAGGTACTAGTGACCTGGATTGGCCACCATGAGAATGGGCTATTGGGCTTGATGGACCATTGGTCTGACCCAGTAAGGCTATTCTTATATGTGGAGAGTGATGAGGAAAATGCAAACATGTTAGATACTTCTGTTCTGTGTTCACAGAAGAAGATCCCGGAGAAGGACCAAGATTGTCTGACAAAGTTACACATGAGAATGGAATAGATACCATGCCATTCATGGAAAAAAAGTGTTTATGAGCAACTTGAAAAATTGAAGGTAGACAAAGCAATGGGACCGGATGGGATCCATCCCAGGATATTGAGTGAGCTCAGAGAGGTTCTGGTAGGTCCTATCAAATTTATGGGTAACTCAAAATCTGGTAATTTTCTATTACTAGAATTCTGTCCTTCACAAATTTTGTAAATCAACATTATTGTACAGCCTCTTTACTCTCTTGTACATCGCAATGAACTGAAAGGTATTTGCGGTTTAGAAATAGAAATGAAAATAAAGATTTGTTCACTAAATCTTTGGAGACGGGAGTGGTTCCTGGGGTTTGGAAAAGAGTGCATGAGGTCCCTATTCACAAAAGAGGTTGCAGAGATGAAGCGGGAAACTACAGGCCCATAAGTCTCACTTCGGTTATTGGAAATATAATGGAAGCGGTGCTCAAAGGAAGGTGAAATTCCTAGAATCAAATGGGTTACAGGATCTGAGGCAACATGGTTTTACTAAAGGTAAATCATGCCAAACAAATCCGATTGAATTTTTTGATTGGGTGACCAGAGACTTGGATCAAGGATATATGCTAGATGCAATTTACTTAGATTTCAACAAAGCCTTTGACCCAGTTCCTCATAGAAGGCTCTTGAACAAACTTGACGGACTGATGTTAGGATCCAAAGTGACGAACTGGATTAGAAACTGGTTGACGAACCAACACCAGAGAGTGGTGGTTAATGGAATTCGCTCGGAGAAGGGAAAGGTGAGTAGTGGAGTCCCTCAGGGATTGGTGCTGGGGCTGATCCTGTTCAATATGTTTGTGAACAACATTGTTGAAGGATTAGAAGGAAAAGTTTGCTTTTTTGTGTATGATATTAAGATTTGGAACAGAATAGACACCAAGAAGGGAATGGAAAACTTGAAAAAGTATCTGCAAAGTTACAGGAATATTCTAATATCTGGCAACCAAAATTCAATGCAAAGAAGTGCAGAGTAATGCAGTTGGGGATTAGAAATCGGAAGAAGCCGTATGTGCTCGGAGGTGAGAAGCTGATATGCACAAATGAGAAGAGGAACCTTAGTGTGATAGTGTCTGAAGATCTAAAGGCAAAGAAACAGTATGACAAGGCGGTAGCTGTTGCCAGAAGGATGTTAGGCTGTATAGAGAGAGGTGTGACTAGTAGAGGAAGGAAGGTGTTGATGGCCCCTGTACAGGTCTATTGTGAGGCACTACTTGAAGAATTGTGTTCAATTTTGGAGACCGTATCTGGCAAAGGACATAAAAGACTTGAAGCGGTCAACAGGAAGGCAACAAAAATGGTAGAAGGTTTGTGCCAGAAGATGTATGAGGAGAGACTGGAAGCCCCAAATATGTATACCCTAGAGGAAAGGAGGGACAGGGGAGATAGGATTCAGATGTTCAAATACTTGAAAGGTATTAACGTAGAACAAAATCTTTTCCAGAGAAAGTAAAATGGTAAAGGGGTGGTAGACTCAAGAGTAATGTTAGGAAATTCTTCTTCACGGAGAGGGTGGTTGATGCATGGAATGCGCTTCCAAGGAAGGTGGTGGAGAACAGTGAGAGTTCAAACAAGTGTGAGATGAACACAGAGCATCTCTAATCAGAAAATAATGGGTATATATTGAAGGAACTAAAGCCAATACTGGGTAGACTTGCATGGTCTGTGTCCCCTATATGGACATTTAATTGAGGATGAGCTTCGATGGCTGGGATGGTTAAGATGGGCTGGAGTGAGCTTTGATGGAAACTCCAGTAGATAGAACCTAAGCACACTATCGTGCAGGGTTCTAGGTTTCTGGCCCAGAAATATCTAAGAAAAAGGACCATTTAAATACGATGATTAATTTATGGAGCATGTATGGTTAGGCAGACTAGATGGACCATTCAGGTCTTTATCTGCCATCATTTACTATGTTAAATGCTGACAAAATAATACCATATTATTTCTTATGTTCCACAATATTTCAACAAGGATTCAATGTACACACACACACACACACACATATATATATATATATATATATATATATATACACACACACATAAACACACACACTCAAACTAGATTCTATAAATATTCAAAATTACTTAATGGTGAAAAAGATTTGTCTTCAACATTTTCTTAAACTTATATGATTCTAGTTGACAGACTATTCCACAGTTTGGGTCCTTGAAATTCAAAGCCAGACTCATGTAATTGTTTACAGCAAACCTACAGAGGAGAAGGAAAATTTAAAGTGCTGCATTGATATTGAATTATTTAACAAATTTCAAAATATTAATATAAAAAATTAATCCAGTAGATTTTACTCCATATATAGCATTATAGACAATACAAGCAATCTTAAATTGGATTCTCTTTTTCAGTGGCAACCAATATAGCTCTTTCATAAGTGGACTAGCCCTCTCAAATCAATGTAATTGGAAGATAAATCTGGCCGCTGTATTATGAGTAACTGTAATCTTATATACTCATTTTGTTAAACCACAATAAAGTCTGTTACAATAATCTAAATATGGAAGCAAAGACAGCATGTGCAACAACCCTAAAGCTAAGCCTTACTTAATACTGATCTTATTGCCCGTTAATTGCTTTAATCTTAAAAAAAAAAAAAAAACTTTAGCAGATAATTAATCTGATCAACAAAATTAAGATTAGAATCCATAACACTACCCTTTGATGTTCTCTCAATCTTAAATTTCTCTCCTGTGATCAGTGCTAATTCTGTACAAGGAAGTGAGTTATAATCATCAAACCAGGTAATTCTCATAAATATTCTAAGACTTTCATCTTTATAAGTATTGCATTGTATTAAAAGATTAACATATGTTTTTTGTACTGTATTTCAGATGTTATGAGAGCGATACAAAAATCTTCCTACCATGGTCAGACCATTGCTGTGGATAACACCTTCTGGTTCAACAACATTTCGTGATATAGTAATAGAAGGAAGATCCAGGCTTTGTGGAGGAAACTGAGGTGTAAATTCATTTCCTTGGGTGGGCAATGGGTCACCGAGGCCTTGAAAAGGCAACAGCACATCTCCCATTCCAAGAGTCAGATCCGATTCTGGAGGTGGAGTGATAGGGGGAATCTCAAATTCTTCATCACCCAAGTTTGGAGTATGGAACGTCTGGCAAGAGAAGAGAGTAAAATGGGTCTTGAAACAAATGTATTTATGCGAACACACATCTATAAGATCATATATTAAGCAGCATTAGTTAGTTTGAAATTTCTTGAATACATTTTGGATTCATATCTGAATTTGCCAATCATTCCAATTAAAGATTTAAGTCTAATCATCATATAGCTTTAATCATGTATCAGTATTAATAGTTTTTTTAATGCCTACTTAATTGGAAACATTTGTCTATTGTTCGATTGAACATTAGCTATATCATATCTGGTTGTATAACACACTGCCACTTTTATTGATCTGTAGTGCAATACCTCAGGGAGCTTACATTATCCTTATGCTTCATAAAATGCTGACAATTCTACAGTGCATAGTAGAATGCAACCTAGCAATGAATGTTAAGACTGTTTTCTGTATTCTTAATAAAACATGAAATGTTATAATTCTCTTTACAGTTTCATTTTCTATGTCTACCCATAAAATGTAATAGAGTTCTTTATACTGGCAGTTACTCTTTGGAAAACAAAATTTATAGTTGGAATGGGGAAACTCAGATCTCTGGGGTTTTGGCAGAATCTAGAATTATTTTCAGATAAAACAACAATGCTGAACTTAGAAAACATCTATAGAACTTTTTAAAACAGTGTTTGCAGAACAAAATATTGCACGGCTACTTATGTGCAACAAGCACTTTCTGGGAACAGCAGGTAATTCATTCCATAAACATGATGTTATCAAAACAGTCCCGACTGGAACCTTATGGAAAGCTTCTCAGTGATTGCTCTATGATCTGCTCAACATGTATGAGCTTTTCTCATAGTAATCCAGTAAATGACAGCAGATAGAGACCTGAATGGCCCTTCCAGTCTGTCCAGTAGTCACACTCATTATACAGTATTATTTATGGTTAAATTGTCTTTTCTTTAATATTTCTGGGCAATAGACCATAGAAGTCCACCCAGTACTGTTTTTAGGTTCCCACTGCTGGAGTTGCCATTGAAGCCGACTCCAGCCTATCCCAACCATCCTGTCACTGGAGCGTCTATCAAGTTCTCCCCAATTTCAAGTGTTCAGTGCAGCTTTCATAAACCACTAGATCCACCCATCATGGAGATACTGCTGCTTCAAAGGCTCAAAGGATCCCAAAAATGCAGCTCTTCAAGTCTCCCCTGATTCGCCCTACCTCTCTTGAAATGAAGAGAAGTGTTCATATAAGCAGGGCAAATCAGACAAAAAATGCAGAGTCACACCTCTGAAGTCCCTAGAACCCCTGAAGCAGCAGTATCTATTCCAGAAACCATTGGCCATCCTCAAGTAGATCAAAAATGATTAGGGACTAGCATTTATGACTAGGATCTGTTTTTTCTTATAATTTAACACAACTAGAAGAAACTAAAATGAATAGGCAAAGATAAATTAAAACACACATGTACAGTATTCCAAGGTGCCTCCTCAAGTTTTTATTGAAAGATTAGGTTCTTACCTGGATAATAATCTTTCTGTTAATCATCTCAGGAGTCTGTATGTAGGGTGACCAATCTGTTCCCACGAACTAGACTTGCAGAAGTATAAATACTTAAAGTTTTGAGCATCTCCCACATAGAGGCAGAGCACAGTGTCCCTTTCCAGTTTTGTCCCAAAGCAATCGAGCTCCATTTAAACATAATACAAAGAAGGAGGGGAACAGGGAATGTCCCTGCATATATTACACAATTCTGTTCTGCCCTGTAACTTACAAACAAGAATTAGAACAATGAACAGGAATTTGTATAAAACAACTTTAGAGAACCAACCTGCGGTGTGCAACTAGCGCTAACAATAAGGGAGCCAAAGGCTGAAAGATTCACTTACATATACAAGATTTCTTCACATACAGCCATCTGACTGACAGAAGAGCTGCAGGCCTGGAATCTAACATCCAAGGCAGAAAAGCAGGCAAAACAGAATACACTGAGGGCGAGCCATATGGACTGCAAAGAAGATTAACAGAAATTAGATTATCAGCTAAGAACCTAATCTTTCATTCTGTTACAGGAGTCCATACATATGGTGATGTACCAAAGCAATGACTGGTGTCTAGGGAGGGACAGAAGAGCCTGCCCACAAGATTGAGGATCCAAAAGCGGCATTCTCTTGAGCCACCACATCCGGAAAAAGTATGCAGAGTAGACCAAGTAGTTGCTTTACAAATCTCTGTGGGGGGAGCTGCCCAAGACTCTGCCCATGAAAAGGCAACACTCCTAATGGAATGCACCTTGAGAAAAACTGTCGGCTCTTTACCAAAGTTTCAAGTTTATTTATTCTTGATGAATCGCCTATTTAAATTACTAGGCGATGTACAATAATAATAACATAAATTAATAAATTAAACAAATAAAATGTTAATGTTGACATAAAAACAAATTTGTTGTTAGTTAAAATTTAACAAACTTAACAAACTGAGTGTAGACATAACTTTAAAATAATTTTGTGGGTAAGACTTACAAGACATGTGTGGTTAAGAGGGGGAATAGTTACAATTTTTGATAGAAGAGAAGAAAAAACATAAAAGGGAAGAACAAGAAGAGGGGTAATAAAAGCCAACATATGCCGAAGAGATGGCCATGAAAATCCATCTAGCTAAAGAAGCCTTGGATTCCAGCCTGCCACGCCAGGACTGGCTGGTTAGCACAAACAGATGATCTGAAAGGCAAAAGTCATTGGTCTTTTCTAAATATTGCAGCAAAACTTTCTGTATGTCAAGCTCTCTCTAAATTCCATCCTGCTTGTTTGAACCAGTAGATTGAAAAGCAGACAGACAAACCTCCTAATTGACATGGAAATCTGACACAACCTTCAGAAGAAAGCAGGAAACACTTGCTTCCATAATTCTAAGGAAGGGCTCCCTACAGGAGAGCTTGCAGCTCCGAGATACACCATGTCTAAACAATAGCAACAAGAAACAGTCTTGACTGTGAGATCCAAAAGGGAAGCATTTATGAGTGGCTCATATGGGGCCTCAGCAAGGCCCTTTAGGAGAATGTTAAGATTCTGTGAAGGAAAAGGATGTCGCAACAGGAACCTGAGCCAGAGCGCATCTCCCAGGAATCTTGTCACATCAGGATAACAGGAGAATCCGGCCACCTGCACTTTAAGGAGGCTGCCACAAGGCCTTTCTCCAGTCCAGCCTGAAGGAAAGCCAGGATGACCGGAATGGGATCCTGAAGCAGCTCCACCTGGTTCTTTTCACACCACTGTTCCTAGTTTTAGTGTAGGCTGCCATTATAGATGGCTTCTTAACCAGGAGAGTAACAATAACCATGTCTGAATATTCCTTGTGGAATAGAGCCTTGCGCTCAAGAGCCATGCCGTAAGACCAAAGCGCTGTGGATTCTCCATGGGGACTGGCTCCTGAGTCAGAAGCCTGCAATAAAGCGGCAGCTTGAAGGTCCTGTTCCGCTGAAGGTGTACCAGGTTCACATACCACGGTCAGTGAGGCCAGTCTGGAACTACTGGGATCACGAGTCCTGGATGAATCGTGACCATGCAAATGACCTGGCCTACCGTGGGCCACGAGGGGAAGACAAAGATGACTGCCAGATCTGGACCAACACATCCACTCCAAGCTTTCTAGTTTCTCTCTGACTGAAAAAGCGCTTCGCTTTTGAGTTTTAGGCAGAAGCTATCAAATCCCATCATTGGCCTGCCCCAGTGGCGAACAATGAGATTAAACACCCTTTGGGAGAATGACCATTCTCTCATGTCCAGGAACTGTCAACTTAGGAAATCAGCCCAAATGGTTTTCCACTCCAGCCATGTGGGCCACAGAAAGAGCCTGAAGATGGGCTTCTGCCCACTGAAAGAGCATCTGAGCCTCTAGGTGTAAGGGGATGCTTCTGGTGCCTTCCTGTCTGTTTACATACTCCACTGCTATGGTATTGTTGGAGAACACTTACAGCTTTTCCCTCAACAACCTTTTCCAGCACCTTCAAGGCCAGTCGGATGGCTTGGAGCTCCAGATGATTTATGGACCACCCCTTCTGATGGCAAGCCCACTGGCCCTGAATCGAGTGGTCAATGCAATGAGCTCCCCAACTGAAAAGACTGGCATCAGTCGTGAGAGTCACACACTCTGATATCCATAGAGGCATGCCCTTTAATAATGTGATTTCCTGAAGCAAAAAAATCAACCCAAAAAAACACACATACACACAGAACCAAATCCATAAACTCAAAGTCGCAAGTCAAAGAGTGAATATGTCCTAATAAAAATGGTGAACACTTTATTATACAAAAGTCCTTTATTCATCAAATAACTGAACAATTCAAACTCAGTGATTCATTGGAAGAAATTTGTGGCTCTGAGCCATGTCGAAAAGAACTCCCAGACACTCCAGAGTCTGGGTCAGTTCAAGATGGCTCTTCTTGAAGATGACAGTCCAGCCCAACTGATGAAGCAAATTTAACACACATTGCACTGCCATCTCACAAACCTACCTGGATGGGGCTCTGATGAGCCCATAGTCCAGGGAGGGATGTACCTGGATCACCATCTTATGGAGATGAGTTGCAACCACCACCATAACCTTAGTAAACGTGCGGGGGGTTGTTGCCAATCCGAACAGAAGGGCTACAAACAGAAAATGCTGCTGAAGTATGTGAAACCTCAAATATCTCCTGTGGCCCAGAAAGATGATAATATACAGATATATCTCCGTGAGTTCCAGGGAGGCCAGATATTCTCCAGGAGCCACAGTTGCGATGACAGACCAGGTCGTTTTCATGTGAAATAGTAGAACTTCAGAAAGTCATTTACTGCCTTGAGATCCAAGATGGGCTTCCAGTCCTCTGTGCCTTTCTTGGACATGATAAAGTATCTGGTGTATCTGCTTGAGCCCGAGAATGTCGGGGACAGATTCTATCCCCGAATGTCCAAAAAGTTTTTGAAGCGAAGCCATGACCTTGGCTTCCTTTATTGGCCACCCAGTCAATGAACAAATCCAGAGAAGGGAGATAATACTCAATCTTGTGACCCACTCGGATAATATCAAAGATCCATTGGTCTGAGGAAATTTTCTCTTACTGCCCCCGAAATGCCGGCAGCCGCCTCCCAATATGCAGAGGCATGGCCACCAACCTGGCATCATTGGGGTTTCTTGGAGGGAGGGTTGACACAAGTCCCAGAGAACTGCTGGGGCCTGGAGCTACTGAAACATTGTCTATAACCTTGGAAGGACCTCTGGACAGAAGGCCCCTGGTTAAACTGCTGAGAATGATGTAAAAGGACGAAAATTGTGATCTGTCACTATGGTAAGGTCATCAAGGCCCTTACCGAACAGCATCTCGCCCTTAAAGGGCAGCATGCTCAAGGTCACTTTGGACGCTGAGTTGCCCACCTACTGTCGGATTCACAGCATTCTGCGAGCTGAGACAGCATAAACCAACACCTTGCTTATGACTCCGATAAGGTCATATAAGGCATCTGCCACATCACTCCTTCCAGCACAAGCTCCGTAGAGAGCTGCCACCATAGTCTGGTGTGGTAAGTCCAAGCAGCAAACAAAAACAGTAGCAGCAACCTTGATCCCTAGAGCAAGAGCTTCAAACTGCTGTTTCAAAATCATGTCTACCTTGCGGTCCTGAGCATATTTCAGCATAACACCACCCTCACTCGGGACAACCGTATGTTTGGTGACCTGAGCCACTGATGAATCCACCTTCAGCTGGTCAAATAGCTGCTGGAACTCTGGTGCCATGAAATGAAGCCTGGACATGGACTTAGCAACCGCTCAGGGACCACTCCAGGGTCTTCCACTCTTCTGTAACCAGTGCAGTAATATCTGGAATACCAGGGGGAAAAAAGGAGGTCTGAATGTTAAAGCCACTCATGACCGTGCACTGGGACGTGGAGGTTGGAGCCTCCAGCTTCAGTTTTTTAAGCATTGGCAATAAAGTGATGGACCGACATGAAGAGGCAGCAGATCCGAGGGTCACCCCTGGTCCAGGAGTCAGGGAGGCCTCAAATGACGACTCAAACAGGGAGCCAGAGTCATCCAGGAGTAAATCCGAGTCCTGAGACAAAAACGTCAGTGTCTGACCTCCAATCCAGCTCCAAAAGGTCACTGGAGCCAAGGCCTGGCTTGCTCAACTGAGAAGCAGATACCGGAGGAGAGGATGTTCCCTGGTTCAAGGGCTGCATGCATGCAGGCTGCACTGATTTAGTCTCTTAAGAAAGGCTCTCCACATCAGGTTTATAAATTCTGGGGAGAAGCCTTGTGCAGGCGAAGCAAATGAAGACTGCAGAACCTCCGGCTAGGCTCTCATGGAATCTGCACATGCTTCCACTTTACGTCATCACGAGATAGGGGATCTGGATGGGACTTTTTACCAAGTTTCCAAGTTTTATAAAAAATTTGATAAAACGCTTATATACAAAGAAGACATATAAATAATACTTAAATTAATACTGACTTACAAGAGAAACCAGGAAAAAAAGGGGGAGAACTATAATTTTTAAAAGCAAAGAAGCATTCAAGGTAAACACATTAAGGGAGGGAAGGGTTTTAGCCTTATAAGGCTAGTTTCTGGTATTTTAGAGAGTCTATCTATCACTGTTAATGAATACTATCAACCATTTCAGAGCCTAATTCTGAAAAACATCATTAAATATTAAAGTTTTAAGAACAATTTTAAATTTGTCTGTCTTTCTTCTCTTATAAAAAATGGAAGACGATTCCAAATTTGTGGGGTTGTTATAGAGAAAATCTCTGCTCGTCTCGTATTTATGATTTTCAACAATGGAATTGTTGGGACATGGCTTGGCTGCGAGGCAATATTGACTTGCGATTGCTTTACTCTTCTCTTAAGAGGCACTTCCAGCTCAATTATCAGTAATTTGTAGTACTGCTTCTTCCCTAAAAGATTGGAAATTCTTTATTATGGCAGCGGGGAGATAAACAAGGCTGGAAACTGTGTTTGCAGCAACAGGCACTGCTAAAAGATCTAAGCCTGATCCTCCTACACCCTCTAAGGTGCCACTGCCAAATGATTCTTCAGACATCCTGGAACAGCTGATAGTAGAGATGTGGAGTATAAAGGAACTGCTCCAAGATAACTCTATCAAGCTCTCTACAGTCCAAAAAGAAGTAACAAATCTTTCAAAGCAGCTGAATATGCTCATATGGAAAAGTTAGAGCACCGGGTAACTGAAAATGAGACAAGCCTGATTCAATTACAGTCAAATAATAAAACTATTATGCGTCTGACTAAAGAACTAGAGGATCTTAACAACAGGGGCAGAAGGAAAAATATCAGACTATTAGATCTTCCAGAGGGAGCTGAGGGTGCCAAGTCTATCAAGTTTTTGGAGGACTTTATACCAAAAATACTCTCCCTGAATTTCAAACAACCGTTAGAATTTGAAAAAGCCCACTGCATACCATCGCGAAGAAACAGCAGTCAGAATGGCCCTAGATCTTTAATCTTTAAGGTGCTTCAATTTCCACAAGCCATGGAAATATTAAAGGCTGCAAAAGAATAAAGAAACTTAAAATGGCAAGAATCAAGAATTTTATTCTTACCTGACTTCACGAAGGCTACAGCAACTGTGAGGAAACAATTTTTGCTACTCCGCCCACAGCTGAGGCAGATGGGAGCAATATACGGGTTGTTATACCCGGCAGTGATGAGGGTTACACATTATAATAAGACCATACATTATGAAGATCCAATGAAATTACAAGAATATATGAACCAATTTCAAGATGGAATATCATAAACCTATGTGGTTTGACTTTATAAACTTTGGAAGACCATCTTATTTTATTACTGACTCTGGTGAATATGTTTTTAATTTTCTGGGGCATGGTAATGACTGCTTATTTAAATGGCGATTTTTGTGCTGGAGACTGAATGGACACTTGGATTAATGAGAGTTACATGGGAGGACCATTATTTCATGGAGTTGGAGCTAATATTCTAACTTGCTATTAACAATGTCGATTTAGAATATTCTAAATGAGTATTGAAATGGCTCAGTTAGGTGGGCCAAGATGTCTGTCAGTTATATGTTTAACACCGGAAGCCGAGCCGCTAATAAAGATTGTCTTGACTGCAGGAAGATCAGCTCTCAAAATGGAGATCGGGTATAAAAATTGTCAAAGCTTTAATACTTGATTAATTTAATGAAATTGGAATAAGGGAAATACTTCATTAGTCTAGTTTCCTATACATCAAAGGTCATGGCAGGGTTTCCAGATCGGGTGTGACATGGAACAAGATCGTCCACGTCAGAAACAACCAAAAATGACTTTCTTTGAAAGGCTGGGGATAGGGCTCGTTTCAGAGCTTACCATTTCTGTGGGACACTATGAGGATTGGGGAAGACATGCAGTATGGAGTAACATTCTGTTAGGCTGATAAATGCTATGGCTTATATGGCTATAAGGATATATAAGTTTAAATGACTAATGTCCTTTTTAGATAGAATTTCTATCTAATCTGTATGAAGGGGTGAGTAGTTATGGAATTATTTTAATGCACTTGTTCATTCTGGGTATAGGGATTAATGGATTACTAATTATTTTTTTGTTTTTAATTGCTTTTAATTAATCAAGATTCTACTATAATTAATATTTTGGTGACAATATTGATCTTGTTAGTACTAGTCTAATATATATTCACTAGTTAAGTGTTAGATTCTGACTAGCAATCACAGATATTTATCTTACTAAATGGAGGTTATTGCATATGAGAGGGTTTATAGATTTAATTTCTGGCTTAGGAATAGGTATATCAGTTTGCTTATTCAATAGATGATAAAGTATTGATGTTTTAATTTTACCTTAGTATTTATATTTAAATATATAACCTTTGAGGTATAAATAGATTGTTTATGAGATTTATCCTTTTTAAAGGGAGTAATTTATTATTTTAATTAATTGATGGTATAATAATTTTATACAAAATGTTAAAGATCATATATATAGAATGTGATATTGTTAACCTCACAGTAGAATAATATTTAATGAATTTACTGTATTTATGTTACTAGAGGGGTTAAATGAAAAATTTCCTCTACTTTGTTTTCTGGATTAAGTAGCTAGATAGGATGTAATGCATATGGTTTAACTGAAATCCTGGGGATTAATAATCTCAATTTATATGATTTTGTAGTTAAGTATAGTTGGGAATTATAATTTCATTTATTAGTAAATATTAAACATAGATTAATTTGGGGGGAGAATTCAAAGTGTTTGGGGGAAGATAGTAATTGCTAGTCTATATGCGTGCACCCAAGTTTTCGTATGATTTACAGGGAAGGGATATGGGAGGGAATTAAGGTATTTTTAGTTTTGGATCCTGGATATGTATGGAAGATTAGTTTTGGTTTTGGCAAAAAGGATATTAGTTTTCCATTTTTTAGTACCTTTATATATAAGGAAATGGCTTTAAAATTATACTCATTAAATGTAAATGGTCTCAATCACCCCAACGGACTCAATCACCCCATCTAAAAGAAAAAGATTCTCAACTTTCTGAAAAAACAAAGAAGTAGATATTTATTTTATATAAGAAACCCATTTATCAGCAGTGGAGGCGGCCAAACTGGAAGGAGTTTGGATAAAACATTGTTTTTTTGCTTCTGCAATAGGAAAAAAAAGCAGGTGTGACAATCCTGATTAAGAAGAAGATCTCTGCTAAATTTGATAACTTTCGGGTTGATCCAATGGCTCTATGTTAATATGACCTCAGGAAAGATACCCTGATGCTTCTTAATATTTCCACACCTAATACTAATCAGGCGGATTTCTTTAAAAAAAATTGCAACAAACAATTCTGTCACTGGCTATGACTAATTTAATCGTATCTGGAGACTTCAATGCTGACATTGATCCAATAATGGATAAACAACTGAGTAAACAATTAAAATCATTAGGTCTGGATAATCTTATACATACATGTGGATTAAAGGATATATGGCGGATTTTTCATTTTAATGCTCGAGAATTTATGTTTTGTTCCCAAGTTCATAAATCATTCTCAATAATTATTTTTTTTTGTTTCAGATCATTTAATTCAACAGGTTACAAAAGCCAACATAGATCCGATCATTTTGTCGGGTCATGCTGGAATTTGGATAGAATATCAGTTCACTGAAGAAGATTCTAATAGACCTGTTTGGAGGTTTAATAATGCACAGCTTGCAGGCTCAAACTTTCTTGAGGAAATTCAAATAAAAATGAATGAGTATTTTCAATTCAATACCTCAGCGATGTCTTTGGAGACTATGGGCTCCTTCTATAAAGGTGTGTTAGGGCCTTAACGTGCAGAATAGTGCACGTTAAAATGCAGCGCGCGCTAGCCGCTATTGCCTCCTCTTGAGCAGGTGGTAGTTTTTTGGGTAGCACGCACTATAGCACGTGCTAATCCGGTGCGTACGCTTAAAACGCTAGTGCACCTTTATAAAAGGAGCCCTATATGGGATGCTTTCAAGGCAACTGTAAGAAGGCAGATTATATCATACTTGGCACATGTTTGGAAAATACTTAGATTTCTCCAATTTGGAACAAATTATTTTGGCTTTAGAATCACAATTGGCTTTGAAATGGGAACATGATACTTTGAATGCTCTGTTGAAGGCTAAATATAAATATAATGAGATTTGCTCACAATTGACTAGGAAAGATTTGTTTTGTCAGCAAAACTCAAATAAAGCAAGAAGAGTATTGGCTAATTATCTTAAAGCAAAAAAAAAAAAAAAAAGAAGAGTAAAGATTGCGGCCATTGAAGATGAAAAAGGTAAAATTTATACCCATTGTGGATGTTTTAAATCAATTTCTGGATTATAAAGCTTTAGATTCTTCTGAGCTATATTCAAATAAAGAGAAAGAAGGAAGAAAATTTTTTAATTTAATTAATGGGCCAAAAATTCCAGAGCATATAAAAGAAAAACTTGAGGCGCCTATATCATTTACAGTCAGCATTGAAGTCTCTCAGAGCTGGGTCCGCTCCGGGTAGTGATGGATTCACAGTGGAGTTTTTCAAATCTTTTGAAACTATACTGTTACCTCATCTTTTAAAATTATATCAATCACGAAGGGTCAGATATCAGGTACTATGGCAGAAGCTTTAACAATTGTTTTGCCAAAGCCAAACAGAGATCCCATGTTGGTTTCAAACTATAGGCCTATTTAATTAATGTGGATGGAAAAATTCTGGCTAAACTATTGGCTCTAAGGTTGGCTAAGGCTCTCCCTTACATAATTGGAATACACCAAACGGGTTTTGTTGCTCAAAGACATTCTGAAAATAATACCAGATTGGCACTTCATATACTTAATTTAGCAAAAACAATAGATGATCCAGCAATCTCTGTTTCCTTAGATGCAGAGAAGGCCTTTGATCGTGTATAATGGACTTTAATGTACCAAGCAATGGATTGGTTTGGGATAGGTTCCAGATTTATTCAAATGATTCAAACCTTGTATAGTTTCCCCCTCATCTAGATTATATATTAATAATTCATTCTCGGAACATTTAAGCTTAAAGAGGAGAGTTAGACAAGGATGTCCCTTATCTCTTTTGATATTGTTTTAGAACCCTTGTTGTTGGCCATTCAGCAGACAAAGGAGATACAGGGTATTCCATATGCAGGTCGAGATTATAAAGTTTTGGCTTATGCAGATGATATTTTGCTTCATTTGAAAAATCCTGAATCAACCATCCCTCATTTACTAGAATTGATTGATAGTTTTGGAAAATTTTCTGGATATAAGATAATTTGGAGTAAATCAGAGATTTTCCATTGAATATACATTCTGTAAAATGTTTATTTGATCCATTCCCATTCCTTTGAAAGAGGGAATAAAATATTTGGGTATAATGATTAAAAAATAATTGGGGAAGATACAATGACAGTAAATGAAAAATCCTTATTATTGAAATTCAAAGAGATGTGTGAACATTGGAATCCATTATATCTTTCTTGGTGGGGGAGAGTCCAAACCATCAAAATGATGATCTCGCCTGTAGTTTGTTACCAAATGAGTATGTTACCAGTTCATTTTCAGAGTTCTTTTTATAAAAAAAATTAAATGGGATTCTTACAAAATTCCTTTGGCTTGGTAAAACTTCTAGAATAGCCTTAGTATCTTTGCAAAAATCTCAATCGGCAGGAGGGGTAAATTTTCCAAATTTTTACAGGTATCATCAAGCCTTTATTTTGCATCAGGGTATGTATTGGATCATTCCTGAACTCATGGAGACCCTGCTGGATTGGTTAATTCTGGAAAGTCATCTTATGGCCCCACTTCATCTCATATAACACCCCTTATAATAGATTCACTTGATCAGATCAGTGACCACTTCATCTCAGCCATATATCGAGTATCAAATTACCTAGAATATATAAGGACAACATTATCTTTCATTAACTTACGTGACATTAAAATTTACTGATGCTTTAATGCCTATTCCGATAAAGCAATCTAAGGTGTGCTAGCGTTTTTACCGCAAGCAGGATATTACCGCACGCTAAGCGGCTAGAACTAATGCCAGCTCAATGCTGGCGTTGGTGTCTAGCGCATACGGAAATATAGCACACGCTATTCCGCGCGTTAATGCTCTAATGCAGCTTCGTAAAAGGAGCCCTAAAGTGTCAATCCCTATGGTTAAACTCCAAGATACAAATCGGCAAGTCTAAAATCCTCTGAAAACTTTGATTGCAGGCAGGCATACGTACTAGAGAATGACACGCTGACAAAATTCATCACTGTTCCCGTCCCCGCGGATAACCGCGGGAAATAATCCCATATCATTTTCTAGTGTCTATTTCAACCTCAGTCCTTCTACACCAGCATTCTTCAAAGCAAAGCTTAAGGGTCAGTGGTTGAGTCCATTCATACTCTGATTCTTCCCTCTCTCCTTAAAGAATGACATGAAGATGGTTTCCCGCGGTTATCTGCCAGGACGAGAACGGTGATGAATTTTGTCACCATGTTATTCTCTAATACGTACTCTAGATGATGTAATTTTAAATGGGAAAATGGTAGATTTATTACAGCTACAACAATCATTTGGTATATCAAAGTCTCAAGGTTATAAATGGTTACAGTTGAAGCAGGCCATTCAAAAAGGGTTCCCTGATTGGCACAGCTTAAAAAAAATCAGTATAGCTTGTGGGGCTATGCTTTCAGACAAATTTTCAAGGGCATCAGGCCGCTAAGTGGTACAAATTAATATTTGGCGAAAAAAACCTAATACAAGTTTGAGACATCTGGAGTATAGAAACAAAGCAGCATATTTCTGCTACACAATGGCCACGAATTTGGACTTGGAGAGTGAGATGTACAGCGTCAGCATCTATGAGACAAACTTGGTTCTTTTTGTTATATAGAACTTTTTGGATACTTGTTCATTTACAAAAGTTGGATAATTCAAAGTCTAATAGATGCTGGCACTGTCATCTTGAAATAGGGACACTGGATCATTTGTTATTTTATTGTCCATTGATACTCAATTTTTGGAAGTCAATTTGGGGCAAAATTAATATGATATTAGGTGTCTCTATGCCATTGTCTTATGACGTGGTTATATTTGGGACATTGTTGAAACCTAAGAGTCCAATCGACACAAATAAAAGTAGACTTCTTCTGATTATGACGGGGGTGGTCATGCAATTGATAACTAGGAACTGGAAAAACTATGACAGGTTAAACTTTTATTTTTGGTGGGAAACACTTTGTTTGTACTATAGGTATGAAAGAATGAATGTGGAACAACTGGGACACAATAAAAAGTTTAAAGAAGTTTGGGGTCCATTGAAGGCATTTGTTAAACAGAAGATTGATTAAATTAATTAAATCCTTAATTCCTAGAATTTCTTTGATTTCTACATACATCCAGATAGGGAGGGAGGGAACGGGGTGGGCAGTGGGAGTAATTTGTTTTAGTATTTGTTCAAATATAAGTGTTTTTATTTGTTATATCTGAATGTATAGTATATTTGCACCTTTTATAAGTTTTGAAAATTAATAAAGATTTAAAAACATAACTAACAACAACAACAAAAAAAGGAATTGTTAAAAGATTTTGTTCCGCTGATCTAAGTGTTCATGATGGAGCATAAGGCAATAGCAGTCTGTCAGAAAAGTAGGTTGTTGTAATTGCCGGATTTTAAATGTCAGAAGCGCTAGTTTGTAGGTTATCCTATGCGGAATCGGCAGCCAGTAGGCGTTTTTTAGGAGGGGTGTAACATAATCAAACTTTTTGAATTAGCAATGATTTTTATCGCTGTGTTCTAAATAATTTGTAAACGTATTTCTTTATGGGGCAAATTATTGTATGAAAAATTGCAATAATCTAATTTTAAGATGACCAAAGAATGTATTAATATATTAAGAGATGCTGAATCAAGTACTTTTGCTAGAGATCTAATCATTTTTTAATTTAAAGAAGCAGTTTTTGACAGTTAAGCTGATCTGATCATGATAAGTTAATTTGTAATCTACAAGGGTCATTTCATAAATAATGCACACTATTTTTTTTAATTTACAAGGTTTTTTTTCCCAAGTATTTCTTTACAGTCCTTCAATATAATCTCACTGCTTTGCAATGACCGAGTCCCAACATCTGGGAAGCTTCATTATTCCATCCAAGACACCGTTTTGTTCACTTGCCAAATGGCTCAGGTACTGGCGGAAGAAAGCTTTTCCATAGATGCAAAACGATGTCCACGCATAGGTTGTTTCAACTTTGGAAAAAGGTTGAAGTCTGGTGGACTCATGTCTAGATTTCTAGACTGTAGGGAGCATGAGGTAGCACCTCCCAGCCATATTCATGTAGTTTTTCAATGACGAGTGGAGAGCTCCATCTTCCCCACGACCAAAAAAATTTTGATGAACTCAAAAGTCAAATGATGATTTTGCTTACGATCATGAAGGCATCATTATCACAGTCAAAGTTCCATGTAGAAGAAGTGTCACAGCAGTGTATTATCGTGATTTTTTTGCAGAAAAATGCACAAAACCCGACTTCAATTGTTCTTGGATGGGCAACTCATTCTTCACAATGCTCGCCCGCACACAGGGAATGTCATTGAAAAACTACACGAATACAGCTGGAAGGTGTTACCTCATGCTCCCTACAATCCAGACATGAGACCATCAGACTGACTTTTTTCCAAAGTTGAAACAACTTATGCGTGGACATCGTTTAAATTCTCTAGAAGAGCTTTCTTCCGCCAGTTCCCAAGCCATTCGGCAACTGAATTAAAACGGTGTCTTGCATGGAATAATGAAGCTTCCCGGATGTTGGGACTCGGTCATTGCAAAGCAGGGAGACTATATTGAATACTTGAAAAAATACTTGAAGAAATACTTGAAAAAAAAAAAAAGCAGAAATTTAAAAAAAATGTGTATTATTTATGAAATGACCCTCGTAGATTGACGCCTAAGATTTTAACTGAACTGACAGATTGGATGGTGGAGTTAACAATTACAATTGGACTTTTCTGTGTAAGGCCATCGTTCCAGGGAATTAACATTGTATTGGTTTTATTGATATTAAGTGCCAGAATATTGTCTCCTAACCAACAACTAATTTGTTCCAATTTTGCATTCAATTCAAATATATTGTTTGGGCTCTCGGACATCTCAAGGATATGGATGGGACTAAGCTTGAAGTTCCCACCCAGTACAAGGAGGCTCCTCTGCTGAACAACCAGCACAATTTGGATAAGTAACTGTCCTCACACCCCGAGGAGTCCATCCCAGTCAATTAAAATTAAAATTGAGTGGTTTTGAGGAAGTTAGAGGCTTTTGAAAAAAGTTTTATGTTTCAAGTTTATTAAGTCTTGATATACTGTTTTTTGTTTTTTTAAAGTAGTTTAAAAAGACTAAGGGCTCCTTTTATGAAGGCACATTAGCGGTTTAACGCATGTAATACTGTGCACTAAAACGCCAGCCGCACTAGCCGCTATCGCCTCCTCTTGAGCAGGCGGTAGTTTTTCGGCTAGCATGTGATAAAAAGTCACACGTGCTAATGTGCCTACCGAAGCTGCAGTAGCGGTTTAACGCGTCTAAGAGTGCGCGCTAAACCACCGGATGCACTAGCCGCTACCTCATCCTCTTGAGCAAACGGTAGTTTTTCAGCTAGTACGGGGTTAGCGCATGATTAAAAGTCATGCGCATTAAAACCGCTACTGCGGCTTTGTAAAAGGAGCCCTAATTGAATTCCAAGATGGCCGCCACCAGTAAAATTGTGCCAAAATTGGCCTGTGGAGACTTACTAGAAAATTCAAAATCAGTGAAAAAGGAGTTTTGGAAGTGGAAGACCTAAACCCTAACATCAGAAGCCCTCAAATTTAAGATGTTCAGACCCACCCCAATTTTCCAACATGAAATAACGGGGCTGTACTCACAGTTCTGTGGATGTGTACTCACAGTTCTGTCAGCTATTTCAATGAAGCTGGAGAGAAGGAAAGGACTTTTGGCCTCAGATGCTACCAAATCCAACTCCACAGCAATAAATCTTCGGGCTGCTAGTCGGACAGACTCCGACCGAGACCTCCACCCCCATGGAATCTCACAACGCAACAGGGTGGGCAAACTACACACATAACACTCTGATACCCTTGAGGGTTCTTACACAGGGTGTCCACAGCCTGCGCTCAAGCCACTGAGAAACTAAGAAAGTGAGCTGGCTCCCAGGGGAACAGACCTTAAGCCCTGAAAGAATCTCAGCAGGCTGGCTCCCCAGGTCCACCTGAAGGCTTGTCCTGCAGAGCTGCAGTCTGGCTCAGTGAAACTTGTAAGAATGGGGTCACAGGGCACCAAAGTCTCAGAAAAATGAACTTAAAGCTGAAAAGAAAAAGGATCATTCCATGTCAAGTGGACCAATATTAAAAATCACCTCCACTCGACCTCCTTCAAATTTAATACAATTTTGTGTGGATGTTCCCTTTAGCTTGAAATGAAGTCATGAATAATGTTTCACCTGGATCTCTATTGGCTTCAAGCCTAGGAGGCTGTTGAACGTAGGTCACTCTCAAATGGCAACTTTGACTAGGTACTACGCCCAAGAAAGCCTCCAAAGAATTGCAATTTTGGGGATTAAATAACTTTTAAAAGTCACGTTATGGGTTTTTTTTTATTGCTAGCCACTGTGGTAAAAGCTCCGACGCTCATAGGAATTCTTTGAATGTCGGAGCTTTTACCACAGCGGCTAGCGATAAAAAACCCTAATGCTTGATAAAAGGGGGCCTTAATGTGCAAAGCTTGGAATGTAATATTAGTTTATCTCCCCTGTTATGAGGAAACAAAGCAGGCAAAAAATGTTTAAAAAGAAATGTAATGCCTTCGATTCCTTCATTGCTCCTGACCTGCATTTCGGTTCAAATCATAACTGTTCCAGCAATCATGGCACATGACATGCACAAAGAATTTGCATTATGAAGCTTTGCAGCCAAAGATATAATTCCACAAAGCAAAGATATAATTCCACAAAGAAATAATATTAGTGCTTTATTCAACAGGAAGGCAATGCAGCTATTCACAAACTGTTTTTGTCCAATATTGATAACAAATTCCAGGCATTGCACTCAGGCTAGTTGCATGATGAGAGGCATTTGAAGTGCTTGTGAAGCATGATTTGTCTTTGAAATTGTTACTCTTATCCAAACCATACTGTTCTTTGATCACAATTTTTCATCTTAATAAAAATTTACAGTTATTAGAAAGCCACAAATTTCCAGTTCAAAGTTTCTCTCATTATTCCAGTGCCTGTCTACATCTCCCACATATTTTAACATAAAACGCAGATGTACTTTCAGGCCTTTTTTAAGTTATTATGAACAGCAGGTCAAAAATGTGGTTGGTGAGTTTTGTAGCCAAATAATTGCTCTTTCAGATGGTACAGAAGAGAGGAAATTGGAGGATATACAGTTGTGATATGACATTAACGGCTCCTTTTACTAAGGTGTGCTAGCGGTTTTAGCGCATGCTTAACGCGCGCTACAATGCCACGCATACTAGATGCTAATGCCTCCATACAGCTTGCATTAGTATTTTTCGTTTAGCACGTGGTTTGTGCGCGCTAATCTTCAGCGCACGCTAAAAACGATAGTGCACCTTAGTAAAAGGAGTCCTAAATATAGCTGAAAATTTGCATAATTTTTTCATCAATCTTAATAGCACTTCATCTCAGGAAAGAACAGCGCAGTGTGCCTAAAAGTTTACTGGGGCAGTATCTGGTCATAATTTCTTCCAGTTCCTAAAATCTGATCCCTATTGAGCTACGTTGTGTCAAATATTTGTCTGTGCATTCCACAACAAATTTTTTCATCAAACTTGTGGTCTACAGCGATTCACCAAAGTATGCACCAATGATCTGAGTGGAATATTTGGACTCAGCACAAACAGTTGTACTAAAAATATGACTCTCGGGATAGTCTGATGCCACAATAGTCATACCAGTTACCTCACAAAGTTACACGTCTCCATGATCCTTGCCCCTCAACACAGGATCAATTGGTAGTTCCCTAAAGATAAGACAGTGGTATTAACAGGCAGAGGTGGCAGCATACCTTTCCCCTGTCCCCAGCAATGCAATTGCCCAGGAGTACCTCTGTCAATAGCAATCTGGTCCATCGGGCTGCTGACAGAAGTGATTGGAAATCAGGGTACGTTTGAGTTTTTTCCTTATGCTTCTCCATCAATATTAGGAAGAGGTAAATTTTTACAAAGAAAAGCAGAAAGCTTGGACATCATTTTGGATCTCAACCCCCACAATTTTATTTTTTTAATAGATTTTATTAATATGATATAAATTAACAAACTTACCATTTAACTGTACAAATCATGATAGTATATACAAATGATTATGTAATAACATACATGAAGTAATACAGACATAAGAGAAACTCACATCTGAATTTTGGTTTTCCGCCTGTTAGAGAATGCAAACTTAAAAAACATCAACAAAATCTTTTTTCATATCAAACGGCGTTATGGGGTAAGGATTTAGAACAATTGCTTTTGCTTACTGACACTTATGGGGAATTTAGGAGACATCTAAAAACATATCTGTTTTTCAAAGTATTTAGGCAGCTAATTCGTAAAAAATTTATTATGTACTATTTTGATCATTTTAGTGTCTCTAATTATTGGCTTTTAACTTTTTTAGTTCTATTCAACTTATTTTATTGGGTTTTTAAAAAAAACTATTGTAAACCGCATAGAACTTTACGGCCTTGCGGTATATAAACTGATTATTATTTACATAGTGGAGTCAGTATACACATTATCTGTAGGAGAAATATTGTGAATACGGAGTACACTCAACGAGCATCATATTAACCTGACAAAAAGTAGTCATTATATGTATTAAACAATATGTTTTAAAATTACTATATGTCAATGGTCCAAAACTCAGTAATTTTGGACAGGGCTCCAGATTAGAGGTCTGCACGGGAACGGGGATCGCGGGGATCCCGCAGGTTCCCCCCCTGGCCCACGGGACTCCCACGGGGACGCCCCCTGGCCCACGGGACTCCCACGGGGATACCCCCCTGACCCACGGGACTCCCACTGGCCCACGGGACTCCCACGGGGATGAAAACAGCCTACCTAAATTCTGGCGATGCAGGCGTGCAGCTTACAAGTCCGGCGTCGCAGCGGGAAATAGCCATGCTGAGCAGTGAGCTCAGCACGTACACAGATGAAAGCCTTGCTTGCTGATTGGTCCGGCGGCACGGCAGGGCGGGGCCGCCGGACCAATCAGCAAGCTAGGCTTTCATCTGTGTACGTGCTGAGCTCACTGCTCATCATGGCTATTTCCCGCCGCGACGCCGGACTTGTAAGCTGCACGCCTGAAAAAGAAATCATCCTGGCCGGGGTTGGTGTCATGCTCCGGAGCTTCTACAGCCTTCCTATCTCCCTCTCCCTTCTACCTGCTTCCGGCCACACCCCCTGCTCCGCGGCTCTCTTCGGAAACTCAGCAGCAGCGATCGACACAAGCTTCTGACGTCGGGGCCTACCCTCTGCGAGTCCCGCTTGTTTCAACTTCCTTTTTCCACAAAGGCGTGACTGGTAGAGGGAAGGCCTCAATGTCGGCAGCTTGTCTTGATCATCGCTGCTGATGAGTTGCTGAAGACAGCCGCGGAGCAGGGGAGTTTTGCCAGGTGCAGGTAGAAGGGAGAGGGCCAGATGCAGGACTCGTGGGTGAGGGAGCAGAAGAGAGAGAGAAAGAGAGAGGGGAGGGAAACCAAAGGAAATATTTCATACTGGGCTGGGCCGGAGTGGAGGGAGGGTGGAAAGATTCTGGCTTCCGGGTGCAGTAACAAAGGAAAAGGGGGGAAAGCTGAAAATGGAGATAGTGACACAAAGAAGAGAAAGGGTAAGCAGGACCTACTGAATAAGGATAGAGATACAGAGGGGACATGAAGAGGGGGTGAAATAGAGACATAGAAGTAATGCTGAAAAAGTGGGGGTGGGGGGGAGATAAAGACATTGAAAGGGCAAATGGTGAACATGGGGTAAAGAGAAGGACAGAGACAAATGAAGATTCTGAAAAAGTGGTGAGATAGGGATATAGGTGAGATGGACACAAAGAAGGGTGATGCTGGAAAATAGGTGGAACGGTAATTCTGACAAACATAGAAGGGAAATGCTGGATCAAGGAGAGATGGGGCTCAGGCTGGATGGAATGAGGAGAAATGCCTTGTTGGCCCGTAACTTCCTCTCCTACGTCAGAATTGACGTCAGGGAGCGGAATGCTGGTCAGCGTGACGCTTCTGCAGGGAAAGCTTGGGACAGCGGTGGCTTGGGGGCTATTCCCCGATGGCGGTGGCAGCAAACCGAGTGGCTTGGGGGAGGGCACGGAGAAAGAAAGAAAGGGGGCAGACAGGGAGACAGAAAGAAGGGGGAACAGGGAGACAGAAAGAAAAAGTTGGGGGAGAGAATGAGGTCTGGAGGAGAGGAAACATACAGGAGGCTGAAAAAAAGGAAGAAAGATTGGATGCACAGTCAGAAGAAGAAAGTGCAACCAGAGACTCATGAAATCACCAAACAGCAAAGGTAGGAAAAATGATTTTATTTTCAATTTAGTGATCAAAATGTGTCTGTTTTGAGAATTTATATCTGCTGTCTATATTTTGCACTATGGCTCCCTTTTACTAAACCGCAATATCGTTTTTTAGCGCAGGGAACCTATGAGCATTGAGAGCAGCGCGAGGCATTCAGCGTAACTCCCTGTGCTAAAACCTACTATTGTGGTTTATTAAAAAGGGAGGGGGTGTATTTGTCTATTTTTGTATTTTGTTACCGAGGTGACATTGCATAGAGTCATCTGCCGTGACCTCTTTGAAAAAACCCGGAATATGAATAATTAACATTTTCTCTGCCTTTCATTGTGCTTTGTGTTTTTTTTAAATTTTATTGTTGGTAGATCATTTTGACTTAGTCATTATAAAGTAGCTCGCAAGCCCATAAAGTGTGGGCACCCCTGCTCTTACTCTGGGGCACCAGACCTCTCTCACGGCACACACACGGCAAATGGAAGAAAGAGGAGAATTTTTGGTCGTAGGGAGGAAGGTGCAGAATGTGATAGGGAAGAAAAAGATGAGAGTGAGAAATGTGGCAAGGGAACAATGGGACAGATTGAAAGGGATACAAGAGGGAGGAATATTGGACAGTGGTGAAGGGAATGGAGGGAGAGATGTGGCATAGTGTTGGAGAGGGGTGATAGAAGGAGAAATGTTGGGCATGGGGCTGGTGGGCAGGCACGAAAGATGAGAAAGAGATAAATGCTGGACCATGGTAGGGGGAACCAATGGACAGCAACAGAAGGATTTACAGAAGATGGGAAAGCGGAAAAAAGAAACTGGGACCAACTTTATGGAAAAATAAGTCTCCAGACAACGAAGGTAAAAAACGGAATTTATTGACTAAAATATGTTAGCTTTGGGAAATGTATATGGCAGATGTCTTTGTTTTGTGTTCAAAAGAAAAGGAAATGCATTTCTGGTTTTATTTCTACAGTGTTGAAGTACTTGTTGACCCTTGCTGTGACTGGTGGGGATCCCCAAGCACCGCCAGCAGAGGACCTCCTCTAGAGATGGCCAGAACTCCCCTCCACCAAGCGCAGCAGTCGCTGGCAGCATCCATGAGCCACTGAGGTGCCAGCATCTGTGACTCAGGGACGCTACTGCTGCCTGCCAAGCTTGGCAAAAGGGACCCCCAGCCAACTGCAAAGGAAGTCCTCAGCTGACAGTTTGTGGGTTCTCATCAGCTGAGTATTTATATTTACATTAGAGGTTCTGGTAGAAACCCATTTACAAAGTATGTATTCTTCCCAATTAATATTTCCAAATTAATAAAGTCTCTTTGCTTATTTGTAAATGGGTCTCTACCAGAGCCTTTAATTCAGTAGCATAATTAAATAAAATAACTATTTCTGAAGTTTATAGGGAAGGATGGTGACGGAGGGGATTCCTCGCAGGGACGGGTGGGGACGGAGGGGATTCCTCGCGGGGACGGGTGGGGACGGAGGGGATTCCTCGTGGGGACGGGTGGATATGGAGGGATTCCTCACAGGGACGGAGGGATTCCTCACGGGGACGGGTGGGATTTCTGTCCCCGCGCAACTCTCTACTCCAGATTTTAAGAAATGTGCCAATGGATTGATGTTTTCCTGCGATTGACCCTTCAAACTTGGTAGTGAAGCATACAGTGTTCCACCAGACCATGAATTCTACTTTGGATAAATTCTTCCCAGAATGCAGTATGTTCTTAATAGCTAAAAATAATAATATATTGAGGCGGCGAGCATTTGGTTCTGAAAGAGGTTGCGCAAGGCCCTGTTGGCCAATGACAATAATTTTAAGATATAGTGGTTCATGGATCTTCAATATGGATGTGATGGTATGCCAAACCTTATACCAGAAAACTGTAAGATGAGTGCATTGAAATATCATGTTGGGTAGCATTCCCACTGATACCCCACAGGACCAACATAAATTAGAAACTTTGTGTGAGAATTTGCTAAGCTTATATGGGGTCCAATGAGCTTAATGTAGGAAGAAGTATACTGACTGAAGAATTGAAGCTGATCTAATTGACTTAAAAGCTCTGGACCACACATCTTGCCATAGCTCATCACCTGCAGTAATATCTAAGTCAGTATTCCAAGCACTCATCAATTGTGGCATGCACACAGGCTACCCTTGACGCAACAAATCATACCATTTGGAAGCTACTCCTTTGAGAGGAGCAGTGATAGTACATTGATGAAGGAGATCAGGTATGGGTTTTAATTTTTGCATGTCTGAAAGTGCTGTATTAACATATTGCTTTAACTCGAGCCATCTGTCAAGTTGATTAATTGGTAAATTAAATTTATTACATATTTTTTTTGAAAGTCATCCAGCAATTATTCTCAAGAAGATCTTGTAAGGTATGGATCTCACAATTTTGCCATATCTGCCAATTCAAAGTAGAGCCTTGGATTTTAAAGGTATCATTATTCCACAAGGAGATCATTGAGGTGTCATTCCATTTGATTTGCATGGCACTGTCGAATTGTTGTAATACTGACATAGTTGAGTGACAAATGTTATTCATTCGCTTTTGTATTTTTGGAGTGGGAGGGATTGACAGAGAAAGTACAAGCGTGTTGGCACCAAGTAAACTCTTTTCCAGCACTAGCCATGACGGGGAATTAATTAAGGTTTTAATGCTAATCCATATGGAGCCCTGCCGCATTATAAATGCTTGATGGTATCTAAAGAAATCGGGAAAATTGACACCTCCATTTGACTTTCTGGTTTTAAGCTTGTGTATTGCAATTCGTGGTTTCTTGTTATTCCATAAAAATTTGCTCAGGAGTTGTTCTATACCAGGGATCTCAAAGTCCCTCCTCGAGGGCCGCAATCCAGTCGGGTTTTCAGGATTTCATCAATGAATATACATGAGATCTATTAGCATACAATGAAAGCAGTGCATGCAAATAGATCTCGTACATATTCACTGGGGAAATCCTGAAAATCCGATTGGATTGCGGCCCTCGAGGAGGGACTTTGAGACCCCTGTTCTATACTGTTGTATATTTTCTTATGTACCAGGTAAGGCAGCATGCTTAACACGTAGCAAATTTAAGGCTGGATCATCATTTTTATTGTAGCAAGACGGCCCCACCATGTGATTCTAAATGGTGACCATCTGTGTGTTAAGTCTTTTAGCATATTTAATATGTATTCAGAATTTAATCTTTCGGTATCTCTCAGTGATGGGCCTATAAGAATTCCTAAATATTTCAATTTACTTTCATTCCAGGCAAATCCGAGGGATTCAATGATTTGTTTGTCTTCTAAGCCACCGGTGGCTTTCCATCTGCCCTACGGTGTGGTATCCGGTGGCTTCTTCATCTGTTCTACCACCACCTTCGGATGAACTCTTTATTTCATCAGCTAAGTTGCTGTTTTTTTATTTTTTGCCCTGGGGAGTTGGCTGTGTGTGTGTGTGGGGGGGGGGGGGGTGTTTCACAGAGTTGTCGCTGATTGACTTATTAGTTTTGCATTCCTTTATTTGTGTTTTTTCACGGTTTTGATTGCACACCTTAGGCGCCCGATGATGGTGTGCGGGTGGTGGTTGATGACCTCCTCCTGTAAGCTTTAGCGTTAGAGCATTGTCTCTTATCACTGTTCCTCCACACTGAGGGCACCTACATCTTTATTATTAGTGATTTATACACTCATTTGTGTCGTGCTTTAGGCACGTGTCTTCAGCGGCCACTCTTTGAACCCTTGACTTTACTGCCTTGTTGTGGGTTTCTATTTTGAGGTTTTTGGCAGTCCTTTGGAGTTTCTTCTTGCGTAGTATAATAATGAGGCATCGAGTAAAATACATCCCATATAAACCTAGAAAATAACTTCATCCCCCATCAAACCGCACTCAATCTATATATGATTACATTTTTTAAATCATTTAATACCCTCTACCTTCCCTCCCCAAACCCCCCCTTCCCCATTCAAAGGTACTCTCCTTCATCCCCCATCAAACCTCAATAGTTTGAAATGTTTCAATCTATTTAATACCCTCTACCTTCCCTCCGCAAATCCTCCCTTCCAATGGTACTCTCTACCCCTCCTCAATCTCAGTTAGGACACCCATCTTAATTTTAAACAGCTGATAGTAGCCTTCAAAGGACTCCACGGCATGAACCCCCACTACATGGCAAGAAAGCTCCATCTACCACTCACCTAGGCCACTCAGATCCCTAGAACTCCAGCTGTGTATTCTGCCCGTGCGCTGTCTCCACCTAGAAACTGCCCAGAAATGATCATTTTCCCCATAGTTTCCAAATTGTGGAACCAGCTCCCCCTGCCATCTGAGCTATAGGCAACCTGTTACCCTTCTGGAAAGCAGTGAAGACCACTGCATACCTGACTTAAGACTCTAATTCTCAAGTTATGATGGATCATAATCCCACACAGCTGCCGTTTAATGTTCATTGTCTATTTTTTATTTTAAAAATTTCTATATCGTTTAAAACTAAACGGTTTACATAATTTACATACATAATTTTAAAACAAAAACATGATAGAATAAACATATAAACAATCCTCAGAAATCATGACTATAAAATAATACCATAGCTTTGCATAATAAATATCATGAATAGTTCATCAACTCTGCCAGAGAGGAAAATTATTGGCTAGAGAAAGGCATCTACAAATAATTGCGTCTTAAGTAATTTTCTAAACATGCCCCTTTCATGACAATTTCGTATCTGACCCACCAAGGAGTTCCATATCTTAACTCCTGCACAAGAAAAAGTCATTTTACCAGTCTCAACAAGCCTTGGATTCACAGTCTTCTTAAGTAAAGCTAAATTCTCCGAATGTAATGATCTTTTTGGTGTATATTATTTTTAAACAAACTGTTGTCTTTAGTCTAATGGGGAGAACGGGCTATAAAACTAACTAACTTAAACCACAAATTTTTTGTGGGTTCTAAATTTGGCAATCCAAGTTTGCTTTTAGCTAAATTACATCACAACAGTGGTAGGTAAAATGACCTTCCATTATTTTCTAAGGTGAGAAGATACCGTATTTTTCACTCCATAAGATGCACTTTTTTCACCCCAAAAAGAGTGTGGAAATAAGGGTGATTCTTAAGGAGTGAATGTAAAAACCCCCCAAAAAACCCGTACCTTTTTCCCCCATCCAGCACTCCTGTCTCGGTTCCCCTGCTCTCTTCTGACAGCGGCACATCAGTGCACAAGGCAGGCGTATGCTTTTTGCGTGCCTGCTTGGTTCCGCGCTGCACTCCAAATGGTGGCCTGTCAGTTCTCGTCCCGCCGGAATGGGAAAAAAGTACCAGGGGGTGCCTGCCTTTGTGTTGGGGCTAGCTGGCAGGCCTGGGGTTGGGCTGGCTGGCTTGGGACTGGCTGGCTACCACTACACAAGCCTACCATTAGATGTGCTCACCACCCTGTCCAAGCCTACCACTAGACCACCAGAGGAGGGAGATAGGGTACAGGGCACGCAATTTGGTTCCAAATTTTTTTTTCTTGGTTTTTTCCTCCTCTACAGATGCAAATTTTTTAATATATTCCTTCAGGCAGCTTGCTATTTTTACTTTACAAATCTATTGTTCATGCAGTTAATGTGTTTTTCACTCCATAAGACGCACCTGACCATGGTCTCTTGTTGAGACTGGTGTATTTTATAGTCATGTGTTAATGTGTTTTTCACTCCATAAGACGCACCTGACCATGGTCAGGTGCGTCTTATGGAGTGAAAAACACATTAACTGCATGAACAATAGATTTGTAAAGTAAAAATAGCAAGCTGCCTGAAGGAATATATTAAAAAATTTGCAGTCGGTAGCAAAGATTTTCTTTATCTAATCAAATCTGCAACTGATTCACTCTGCTATTTTCTATTTGAAAATTAAAATTCTTCAAGATATTTTGGGTCTAACAGCATAACATCTTTGCTTAAAATTAGACCATTTAGACTAATCTCAAATATAAAAACAAAATACCACTTTTCTCTAATACAAAAAGACACACTTATTCCTAAGAGCTATGAGGGAGAATAAAGCAGAAAGTCCAAACATAATGAAAGTACAACCTAATTTAATTTAGTATTTTCTCATCAAAGTTATAGTAATACTGAAAATGGGAAAACATACTTTTCTATCCTCCATTCTACTGATATAGCAGGCTTATAAGATTAGAGAAAGTATTTTCCATTCCCCAGGTAATTATGGAATAGCAGATCTAGCTCCAGAGTTTGTATGGAGGTAGATCCTTGGGGGCTATCAGAATTTTCTACTATTCAAAGTTAGTGAGTGATTCAGGAACCACAAAAGGGGACAAATTTGGCACTTTTCTAAACGATGAATAAACCAAGGTTATCTAGAATGGCACGCATTCTACTTATTTTCCCTAAGCTAACACCAATTAATAACACAAGGCAACAAAAAAATAAATAAATAAATAAATTTCAGATACATCTGATACAGCACATTTTTCTAAATCAGTTCTTCATGCTGGTTTCAGGTTTGTTATTAGTTTTTTCAGTCACGTAAACTTTTAAAGTTATGACTAATGTTAGTTTATAATGACAAAAAACAAAAAATAACACAAGCGGAATACCAAACAAATGCAGTGTACCACCAAAAAGTATTCACTATAACTATCCAATTATCTGAGACTACTTAGAGCAGATTCCAAATACGGAGAAAAGACCTCAGTGTTCCCTGAGAATCAACTCGGGAAACTACTATGACAAATACTAAATTGTCATAGGAAGCACATCCTTGGTCATAGAAAAACTCCGTTAAAGTGCAGTGCATATATAAATATATTATCAAATTGTTATGATCAAAAAAACTTAACCAAAAAGAAGGAATGTGCACTTATCTCAAAATTGTCCTCAGATATGGAAAAGATCACCACTGCTTGATAAAAAGCAATATCCCAGTGCAGGGACTCAATTCAGCTTCTTGCAAATCTTATGACTCCCATCTCATAACTCCTGACAGGCCCTGTTTCGCAAAAACTGCTGCATCAGGGGAATTAATTTAGAAATGAGCTTCTGCTTCAAAAATCTTCTTCAAAATGTTAGTTTATAGCATTTTAGCATATAGGGTTTTAAGAATTGCAGCATCAGCTTAAAGAAATGTTGCAGTATCTTCGGTTCAAAGTCAAATAAGCACACAACATAGCATAATTATACTGGACTGTGTCACTTAGCAACCAATATTTTTTCAAAAATGCTTAGAGTACGATTTCTTTTTGTGATTTGTCACAGCACAATATCCAGCAGTAGTTAGCCATCATACTCTCATTCCAGAAACCTTGGTAGCAACGCTCCATTAACTTAATGTCCTGGTGAAAACATTCTCCTTGCTCATCACTCACCATACCAAGATTTTCCGTAAAAAAGTCAAGATGTGAGTGCAAAAAGTGTATCTTTAATGACATGCGACAGCCAAGTTTTTAACTCCATTTAAACTTAACATCCATATTGTTCAACTGCTGATACTGTTCATTGTCTCTTACAACCCACTGCTTGTATCCCTATCTAGCTCATAATCCTAACTTGTTAATCTACCCACATTCCCTCTCTCCCTACCGCTCACAAACACCTTACCCATCCGAATTATTTCATACTAACCCAACCACTACTCAAGCATCTGTCTCTCCTCCTACTCCACATCTCCAGTCTGCCCCCCCTCTCCCAGTTTATCACCCCTAGCTACCTCACCTATCAACAAACATGTCTAGCCCTACCCACAAGCTCACCGCCCTTCTCCTTCTCTACCTCCTTACCACAAGAAGCTGGATCCCCAAAGCTTCAGCCTTCGAACCTATACCTACCTACATCGCATGGACTAGAATCCCGGGACACGACAAACCCCTCCGACCTCACCGACTCATTCAGGACGTCACAGAAACAGGTCCTTTCCCCATCCCCGTCATCCACACTACCCGCCACACAACCAGACCAACACAAAACAAAAAACGATCCCTAAAAAATTTACAACGCTCGCAACTCTTGCCCCCCCTAGAACAATCCATTCTCCCAGGTGCCTACCTGAACATTCGCTCAGTTAGAAACAAAGCCCAACTCTTCAAAGATTGGCATGAAGAAACCCATCTGGACTTTGTACTTCTAACAGAAACATGGCTCATCTCCGACCAGGATGCCATCATAGCAGACATTCTCCCACCACACTACAAAATAATCCCCCTCTCAAGAAACTCCAAAAGGGGAGGTGGCCTGGCCATCATATTACGCGACCACTTCCACTTCCAAATCCTAGATTCCAAATTATGATCTAGAAATCCTCACCTGCAAAATCTTTAAAACCGACCTCATCGATAATCTCAACATCACGCTATTCTACATCCCCCCTAATAAATGGAACCTAGCAAAAGAAGACTACTTCGAATTTCTTATCACAAACTCGGCAGCTGGCACCCACAACCTCCTAGCAGGAGACATCAACCTCCATCTTGAACAAGAAGAAAACCCCAGCGTTGCAGACTTATACTCCTTCCTCACATCACTAGGCTTCGCCAAACCCCCTTCCGCCACAACACACAATAAAGGTCACCAGCTTGACATGGTCACCTTCCTTCCCAACCCCTCTACTACTCCACACATAAGTCTCACCAAACTAAACTGGTCTAACCACCTCCTATGCCACTTTGAACTATCCTGGCTCAAAAAACAACCAGACAGGAAACACACACCTAACCAAACAAAGACAATGACCTGGACAAGAGAAAAAATTAATCCTGTAGATTTCTGGTCCCACTACACCCTCATTTCCAAATCCGACCCCAACCCCAACTTCCACCTTGACTGGAAACACTTCAGCGACAAAGTCCTTAACACCATCGCCCCCCCAAGACTCCGCAAAAAATCCTCTCGGCCCACAAACAAATGATTTGACACGGATCTCGTAGCCATAAAACGCGAAGTAAGGAAACTTGAACGAAAATGGCGCAAATCAGGGACCGACAATGACAGACTTAACTGGCGGAAAAAAGTCAGCGAATACAAAAAATCCATAGCTGAAAAACGCAGTAAATACTACTCTCAACTCATCAACACCCCTACTCTAAACAGCAAAGCACTTTCCGACTAGTCAACTCCCTCCTAGACACCGATTCACATAAACGCTCCAGCTCAGAACTTCCGCCCCCCGCAACGATCCTAGCTGACCACTTTGCCAATAAAATCAAAACCCTAAAATTATCACTTACAACTCCCAACACTGAGACAATTCCTACCCTTCCAGCAATAGACACAACAGGCTCAAGGGCCGACATGATCTGGAGCTCATTCGAAAGCCCAGACTGGAACCTTTTTCTCAAACTCTTCTCAAAATATGCCAACTCCAACTGCCTATTAGACAACTGCCCACCCTCCATTATTAAATCTGCCCCCCCCTCAATACAAAGCCGAACTCTTCAATTGGGTCTCATTATGCCTGTCCACCGGCCTCTTCCCGACTGAACTCAGCCACATTCTCGTATCCCCCCGCCTCAAAAACAACAAAGAACCCATCTCCTCCATCACCAACTATAGACACATCGCCAACATACCACTCTTCCAAAAACTTATGGAAGGCCTCATTAACCATGACCTCATGAACTACCTAGAAAAGTTCAACATCCTTCCTGACTCCCAATCCGGCTTCCGCACAAACCACAGCACGAAAACAGTTCTAGCTGCTCTAACCAACTACCTCCTCCAACTATTCTCCCTGGGCAAAAGCGCCCTAGTACTCCAATTCGACCTAAGCAGCGCTTTCGATCTGGTCGACCATGATATTATGCTCCGTTGCCTTGACTCCATCGGCATTTCCGGCCAAGTACTCCACTGGTTCTCTAGCTTCCTAACTAGCCGTACCTATCAAGCAATGGAATCTTCTCCCATCAATGGCGTAATTCCTGTGGAGTCCCACAAGGCTCCCCACTCTCCCCCTCCCTCTTTAACATCTACTTGGCACCTCTAGCACGTACACTAGCTGATTTAAACCTTAAATCATTCATCTACGCTGATGACATCACCATCATCATCCCCTTAACTTCACTCACCCTACAGACGGAACAACTCACATCCTCCATCCTCACCAAATTAGAACAATAGACCTCACAATTTAAATTAAAATTGAACACCGAAAAAACCAAAATCTTCCTAGCAAGCCCTTCCCACAAAATAACAAACACCTCCATAAAACTAAACGGCCTAGATTATCCTATCAACCCCTCCATAAAAATACTCGGAGTCATCCTAGATAGATTCTTAACATTAGAAGACCATACCAATGCCCAGGTCAAAAAATGCTTCTGTACCCTCTGGAAACTCCGCACTATTAAACACCACTTCGACCACCTCTCCTTCCGCTTACTGGTCCAATCATTAATCTTAAGCACATTGGACTACTGTAATATCATATATCTAGGAGCCTACAAAAACGCCGTCAAACGCCTAAGAATAGTACAAAATGCCGTCGTCCGCCTCATCTTCGGCCTCAAAAAATATGACCACGTCAGCCCCTATTATGCTAAACTCCACTGGCTGCCGGTGGAGGCAAGAATCACCTTTAAATTTGCCTGCCTCTGCTTCAAAACCTTAGCAGGCTCCTCACCAATCTACCTATCCGAACACCTTGAAATTGCAAGCCCCTCTCGCACACGAAACACCTACCTGTTCTCCTTCCCCTCCATGAAGGGCTGCCTCTACAAAAAATTCCTCAACCGATCTCTAGCATTCCAAGCGGGCAAATGGAACAAATGCCTCTCTACCCTCATCTCCAATTCCCCCCACTACCAAACATTCCGGAAGTTAACCAAAACCTACCTCTTTGACAAATTTCTCTGATCAACCCTCCCTCCTCCCCCTCCCCTCCTGACCTCTCCCCCTAAACCCTTACCACCTCATGCAACACTGCAATCTGTAACGCTGCTGTATCTAACTATAGCAATTGTAACCGTTCTGAACATATAACCTAGCTGCTAAAATAACTTCACAGTATATTTATTGTCAAAAAATGTAAAGGTAACCTGACCAAATTTGTATCGTCCAAAATTGTAAATCTAACCTTAACGAAATTGTAACATCGCTGTAAATGTACAGTCTCTTCTTCTGTTAACCGCATAGAACTTCCATGGTAATGCGGTATACAAGAATAAAGTTATTATTATGAGTCAAGGAGATTCTGAACTCCTTCCTTGTATGAAAGAGACTTATGGTTGCCTAGAAAGTTTTCCACTAACCACTTGAATGCCTCTCAAGCTTCAAGCTCAGCTGCTAAGAGTGATTGCTTAAAATCTTCATCCTGAATAATGGACTTGATCTATGGGCCTATAAATATCCCTTCCTTCAGTTTTGCAGCACTGATTTTTGGAAATTTCTTAACAAGATATTGAAAACCTGACGAATTTGCTCTACCCATGGCCTTTATCAGGTTCTTCATCAACCCCAGCTTGATATGAAGTGGTGGAAGAAATATTTTATGAGAATCCACCAATGGCATAAATTTCACAATGCTTGTTCTTGGGCTATAGGTATCCCTCAGCTGCCAGACACGCTTAACATAATGCAGATCTGCTATCCCACAAGCACAGAAAACAGCAGTATTTAGTAAATCCTCCTTGCATTCCCATTAGCATGCCAATGATCTTCAGATCACCAGATGTTCCACTGGTGTGTTTTATAACTGATTGCTTCTAGTAAATTCTTCATATTCTCATAAGACTCCTTTAGATGAGCAGAATGGGCAATTGGTATACTTGGTTTGGAATTTCCATTGTGCAGTAACACTGCCTTCAAACTTCTCAGTGAAGAATCAATGAAGAGACGCCATTCATCTGGACAATGCACTTGTGACAAACTGTTGAAGAGCCCGTTGATTTCATGACAAAAGCACAATGAACCATTTACAGTGAAGAATGTTGTTATGATTCCTTTTTCTGTAATGAGTTATATTAGCATCTTTTGCAAGCAAGAGCTTTTGCTTAAGCCTTGAAGCAAGAAGTTCTGTTTTTTCTTTTGAAAGATTTAGATCACGAATAAGATCATTGAGTTCAGCTTGTGTAAAAGGTCTTGATTATTTACATAATCAGGATCAGATAATTCTGGATTGTGACCAGCTGCTGTATCATCATCATCACATTCCTCATCATGTTCCACAGAAGCAAGTCCATCTTGTGGAGGTACAGGGACAGACATGAGGAACAGGCCTAATAGCAGAATCCCAGAGTAGGATATATACTTTTCTGCTTAGTTTTAGCTGAAAATCCATTTGTGTTCACAAGGAAAAAGTAACAATCTTTAATATGGCCTTGCAGTTCCCTCCATATCATTGGGATTGCAAATGACATCACTGCCTTTTGTCGATTAAGCCAGTCACGAAGTCCGTTGGAACAACTGGTACAGATGATATGTGGAACCCAAGACTTATACTAGTCACTCAGTGGACAGCCAAAGTACAATCTGTATAACTTCTTCAGATCTACGGTAATTGGGTGATGTGCTTTTGTTGTGAATGAATCAAAGACGTAACAGAAACTATATGGATGATTAGTACAATGTCTTGGCATGATAAAGACTGATATTAATCACTGAAAATAATGTCTGTAGCATAAATAAACAAAGACAACTGTCGTTAACCCTCCTTATATGTTTATCCTATAAATGCATGATATATCGCCCAATTAACGTTTATAACAACATATAATGAGCCTCATCACGAAAATTTGACGTGCTAGTGAGAAACTAAATACAGATTTGAAATTAGCATGAAAAATACTACAAAACCCATCCAACATTAACTCTGAAAATGATATGTTGACCTGTGTAATGTTTGGCCTGATATTCAGCCCATGGCTTGTAAGCTGCTCACAGCCAAAGGGTAAATTAACCCAGGATATTTAATTTGAGGATATGTCTGACCTCCAGCTTTGAAAATGCAGCAACCCAGAAGTTAGATCAGGCAACAGCTGATATTTAGACTGGTGCCTGGTTAAGTTTGTGGATAAAGTTAGAAACATAGAATTATGATGGCAGATAGAGGCCAAATGGCCTAGCCATACCCTTTTTGCTGCCCTAACTTTATCTACAAACTTAGACAGTTAGTGGACTGAATATTGTCACTAACTTGCTAAGTAGTGGCTCTGCCCAAACTCCTTCCCAAGGATGTCTGTATCATTGGCCAAATAATATCAGAAGAGCAGCCAGCTCAGCAGCATTTAACCAGGCAGGAGTCTTTCTTGCTCAGTTCAGCCCTTTTAAATACTATCCCATTATATTTAACTATACCATACCATACTGATTCTTTAATCTCGCAAATGTAGACTAGGAATCATTGCGACTTATATAATATTAGAAATGATACAGAGGTACAGACTTCATACACATGAATAACAGGTCAGTGCCATGAGGTGAATAGATGCGTTTTCAGTGCCTTCCTAAATTGGAAGTATGTGATAAGTCATTGTAAGCTGCTTGTGAGTTTTTCCCAGACTTTGGGTCTTTGGAATTCAAAGGTGGTCTCGAAGAGAGCTTTTCTCTGGACCTGGCATGGGGAGGGGTATGGCAGCTTGTCCTCGAGTCGTTGAAAGACTGCTAAGACCGGGATAGCAGAAGTGAGTCCCCAACTATGACAGGAGTATAGAATATGTCACAGACAAAATCAGTTCCAGGTTGCCAATATAGAATATACCCCCCGGGGAAAGAACAGAAGAAAGGAAAAGGAAAGATTTTGCTACCTTTAATACCTTGGACAAATGCTAAGGAATACAGGAAAGAGATCCATATTCTCAAAGGTTCAATCTATTTAAGAATATCAGGTGCCAGCAGTGAAAAGTCAATCTCTTTTTTTTCTGGGCACCATAGATATTAGAATTTCATTTTTAACTTACTACCTCTTCACCAACTTGTGATGAAAATAACCCAAAACAAATCACATGGACAGAGAAATGAAAATACATCTTCAAGTCTGAAGAACCTCTGCAGGTAAACAATTCCATGTGAAGTAAATAAAGAGAATGCATCTTTCAAAATTCTTTCATCATCTGTAAAGGCCGATCATGCCAGACAAATCTACTGCATTTCTTTGAGGGGATAAGTAAACAATTGGACCAAGGTTACCCCGTAGACATCGTATATCTAGATTTCCAAAAAGCCTTCGACAAGGTGCCCCATGAACGCCTACTGAAGAAACTGTGGAGTCACGGGGTGGAAGGGGACGTACACAGATGGATCAAAAATTGGCTGGCGGACAGGAAGCAGAGGGTAGAAGTAAAGGGGCACTACTCTGACTGGATAGGGGTCACAAGTGGTGTTCCGCAGGGGTCAGTGCTGGGACCACTGTTGTTCAATATATTTATTAATGATCTAGAAATGGGGACAAAGTGCGAAGTTATCAAGTTCGCGGATGACACAAAACTCTCCAGAATGGTCAGAACTGTTGAGGAATGCAAAGACCTGCAGAGTGACCTGAACAAACTGAGTGAGTGGGCAAAAAAATGGCAGATGAGCTTCAATGTGGAGAAATGCAAGGTCTTGCACATAGGGAAGGGGAACTCCAGGTACAGCTATACGATGGGAGGGAGGGTACTCGGGGAAGGCAGCCAAGAAAAAGATCTGGGGGTATTGGTGGATAACACAATGAAGCCGGTGGCGCAATGTGCAGCGGCCTCAAAAAAAGCGAGCAGAATGCTGGGCATTATCAAAAAGGGTATCACTACCAGAACGAAGGAAGTTATCCTGCCACTGTATCGAGCAATGGTGCGCCCACATCTGGAATACTGCGTCCAATACTGGTCGCCATACCTCAAGAAGGACATGGCAATACTCGAGAGGGTCCAGAGGAGAGCAACGAGGATGATAAAGGGTATGGAGAACCTCTCATATGCCGAACGGTTAGACAGGCTGGGGCTCTTTACCCTGGAAAAGCGGAGACTGAGAGGGGACATGATACAGACTTATAAAATCATGAAAGGCATAGAGAAGGTGGAGAGGGACAGATTCTTTAAACTAGCAGGGGCAACTAAAACAAGAGGTCACTCAGAAAAACTGAGAGGAGACAGATTCAAAACAAATGCAAGAAAGTTCTTCTTCACTCAACGGGTGGTAGACACCTGGAACGCGCTTCCCGGAGAGGTGATAAGCCAGAGTACAATTCTGGGGTTCAAAAAGGGACTGGATGACTTCCTGGAAGCGAAGGGAATAACGGGGTACAGATAGAGGTTTACCTAACAGGACACTGAGCAAATAGGGTATGGACTTTTTAGATTAGGTAGGGAACATTTTCAGGTCATGGACCTGGAGGGCCGCCGCGGGAGCGGACTGCCGGGCGCGATGGACCCCTGGTCTGACCCGGCAGAGGCAATGCTTATGTTCTTATCTGTCCAGGCACATGCCTATCCCACCTAAAAAGAAGAATGTTCCATATAAGCAACAAATTGCCTTCTGGTGCAACCTCATCTGGAGCATTGCATTCAATTCTGGTCTCTTTATCTCAAGAAAGATATGGTGGCACTAGAAAAGGTTCAAAGAAGAGGGACCAAGATGATAAAGAGGATAGAACTCCTCTTGTATGAGGAAAGACTAAAATGGTTAGGGCTCTTCAGCTTGGAAAAGAGATGGCTGAGGGGAAGATGTGATTGAAGTTTACAAAATCCTGAGTGCAGTAGAACGAGTACAAGTGGATCAGTTTTTCACTCCGTCAAAAATTATAAAGACTAGGGGACACTCGGAGTTACAGGGAAATATTTTTAAAACCAATAGGAGGAAATTTGTTTTCACTCAGAGATTAGTTAAGCTCTGGAATGCACTGTCAGAAGTTGTGGTAAGAGCGGAAAGCATAGCTGATTTTAAGAAAGGTTTGGACAAGTTCCTGGAGAAAAAGTCCATAGTCTGTTATTGACAAAGACGGGGGGGGGGGGGGAGCCACTGTTTGCCCTAGATTGGTATTATGGAATATTGCTACTCCTTGGGTTTTGGCCAGGTACTAGTGACCTGGATTGGCCACCGTGAGAATGGGCTACTGGGCTTGATGGACCATTGGTTTGACCCAGTAAGGCTATTCTTATGTTCTTATGGTTAAGAAGCTCGTAGGAGTAAAATCTTTCAGCTACTAATTATATGGGAGACCTTGCACAATAGTAACCAACTGTATAATCCAAGGGTCCCCAAAGTCCCTCCTTGAGGGCCAAATCCAGTTGGGTTTTCAGGATTTCCCCATTGAATATGTATTGAAAGCAGTGCATGCACATAGATCTCATGCATATTCATTGGGGAAATCCTGAAAACCCGACTGGATTTGGCCCTCAAGGAGGGACTTTGGGGACCCCTGGTATAATCCTTCAAGTAGTACAGTTAATAAAGGACATAAACCCAAGGATAACACATCGGTATCCTTGCCTTTGAAATTATAGCTTTAAATTATATAATAGGACTGGGGCAATTACCAAAACATGAATTTCCTAGATTGGATAAGTATCTACTCAAGCTGCAAGCGTCACCAGTCAGCCTGGGTATAAAGATTTGGTATTCTATCAGAGATAACAGCAAGTTGAAGGAACTTTAAAGACTTGTTTTAATCAGCTCCAGTTGATCCAGCAGCTTAAGGTCTATTTGATTCAGGAAAATCTGATTATGCTTCTCCAGTCTACTGTGATCAGCTATTTAGACTATTCCAACTCTTTTCTTAGGCCTCTTTCAAGAATGTGCAAAAGGTTACAACTTATTTAAAAAAAAAACAAACAATAAAAAAAAATGGCAGTGAGATGACTGATGGGAAACTGAGATGGGACCATGTCAGTCGGCCTGCTGTTATGAAGTCTGCATTGGTTGCCAGAGTGTAATTTAGAGTTGTGTGCTTTACAGAGCTATTTATAAAGGCCAGCTGCAGTATTTGGCAGCCAAGCTTGTCTGGTATTCCCCTTCTAGACCCTAGAATTCTTTAAGAAAAAGCTGCAGCAGTTACCACTCTTAGATGTTGTTCACCTGCCCATATCTAAGAGCAGTAAAGTTACATAGGGACAGTTTTGTAAAATAAGGTTCTTCAAAATGAGATTACCGAAAAATATTAAGGCCTGGTTATTTGTTCAATTATTTGGGGAGGATGATTGAATTATTTGTTGTATAACTCATTTTACTGTATTTAAAAAATACTTATAACTTGATTTTATACTATGAATTGCAAAGGGGAAGTAGCTACTGCTAGACAAGGCTAAAATATGTAGCCCATTGGTATAGATTGGCCCCAGGGAAATTAAAGGAAGAATGAAAAGAAAAGGTCTCACTGCAGAGAAGGACCATGAAAGCAATGTCCTGAAGAATGGAAAATCAGGCTTCTGATTCTACCCCATCTTACCCACACTAAATAGGATAGATATGCTGACAGAAAATAGCAGGGTGCTCGGGGGAAGGGGGAAGAGAATAGACAAAACAGCAAAAACAAGGCGATGGAAAGAACAAGAGAATGAAAGTCCTGACTCACAGGAAGAGAGGTGCTCTAGTTTAAAGGGCACTCTGAAATACAAATGGTGAACTGAGAACCCCTGAGAGCAGAAGAAACCTAAGTCCCAAAATGAACATTTATATGAGAAGGTATAATATGATGGATAGGAGGTCCCCTTGGTGGAGAGAAGCAACTGAACAGTGAACCCGGAACGTCCACACTAACAAAGGTAAAAATGAGAAACTACTTATCTACAGTAAAAAAAAGTAACCGATTGGCCGACATGAGATTTTCTCTTTAATGTTAAAAACATAGGCATGATTTCTATAGTTTTGCTTGAATGTATTAAAATTAAAATTATAGATAAAATACTACACACTATCCCCATTTGTTTTGTCTGAAATAGCTTAATGCTAATTAATCTAGAAAAATGTTAGTGAAAGATCTCATTATCTGCAATAAACTGTCATTCTTCACACCGTTAATGATGATATAAATTAATAACTATTTCAGAGATGATGGAAACTAAAACACATGCAAAATATTTGCTACCATACAGAACCTGTCAGCTGTCATTCTGTGCTCCCAAGAAACATGAGATTGCATAAGTTGCAGCCTTCACTCTAAACCAAGTTAATTTTAAATTGTAGAGTAGAATCTTGTAGCTGTAATCGTGTTGCACAGCAAAAGGTGCAATGCTTTCACACTGTGGAAACTCAGGATCACATACACAAGGGATGGATTCACCATGATGAGATGTAGCTGGCTAATGGACATAACCCTATGGCTGCATTTGCAGTTATTTGGCACTAATGTGGTCTAGTAACAGATGCAACTGTAATTTGTGACTCATTTGCTACCCCATTACTGCTTAATGAAATCTAACATATCACATTAACAATACGGATAAGCACTCATTCTTGTTATATGGCATTTAGTTGTTTTCATTACCAATGTAATTAACACTTGAAATATTATTTCAATAAATATTTGAGGTGCTCTAGAAATGGGTCGAGGCAATTAAGACAAAGAGGCTGTGAAATAAGATCAAAGCATATGAAATTTAAGCATTTGGGAATTATATTTCTTACACTGTTACAAGTTTAAGATGACAATTTTCAAAGCTGTTTATATGAGCAAACAACAATTTACACATTTAAATTGACTATCAGAGTATTGCTCTCCCTCAATGCAGCTAAAAATACATATGTTGTTCTACAATGCATATTTTAGTTGCATTTAGAGGAGGCATTCTCAGGGACATATTTAGGTCAGGGGAGGAAAATAACACAGATGGCTTGCATCTTCAAAGATGCATACATTATTCTCCATTCAAGAAGGGCCTGCACAAAACAGGTTCAAATTGCCACAGGTACTCAGTACCTGCAGCAATTTTCAAAGCAAAACATGCATATACATTATCTTTGAAAACTGGGACTACAACTGATGGTAAAATGTACTTGGGGACTTTGACAAAATCTTTCTCACTCTCTGTCTCATCACTTCGAATTCTGGTACAATCCCTTATACTGAGTCAACTCGATTATTGTAACATCGCCTACTTGGCACTCCCCCAGAAGTATATGCGGCGATTGCAACTAGTTCAAAATGCAGCAGTTAGACTACCTTGTGGACTGAAATTTGATTACATGATACCTTCCTATCCACTTTTACACTGGCTGCCGATGGAGGCACGTGTGAAATTCAAGTTTGGTTGTTTTTGCTTCAAGATACTTTATGGCTTAGCCCCTAAATACATAACAGACCTTTTCTCTTTCACAACCAACAGACACAAGCGAAGCTCACACCCGAACTTTGTTTCTCCACCGGTTAAAGGTTGTAAATTTAAAAGTCATCACCAACATCTTTTCGCACATCAAGCAGCATTATGGGGTAAAGACCTTGAACAATTGCTCGTGCCTACTACCTATAGGGAATTCAGGAAATGCCTAAAAACATATCTGTTCCTGAAATACTTAGGAAACCAACCTATACAATCTTAGCTCTCAACAAACGATTGCTAGAACTATCAATCACTAAGTCTGTTGATTCCATTCAATCTGTAACATTTCTAATCATTGTAAACCGCATAGAACTTCACGGTCCTGCAGTATATAAACTGTTATTATTATTGTCCCTATGTAGATAGTTTAAAAATTATCTTCAGCATGAAATACATTGTCCCAGATATCACTTTAAGTATCTTGGTCATATTTCAGTTTTAATGAAATTAATGAGATCGTGGCACTCTTTAAAATGTCACAATGCAGTATGTGAATGTGTTGGCTACAAATTACTACACATTGCATAAAGCAAAACTGCTCATCTGTTAGAGAGAGAGATGTATGCATTCATTTTTGGCTCATTTATTGAATTTTTCCAATGCTTGGGTGGTATTTTTTGTTCATTTAACATATACATTTTAAGAACAAATTTTTAACATGTAAAACTAAATTTGTGTGTGTTTATTCATGCACCTTAAGGTAAAATTAGGTCTTATCTGATCATTTTCTTTTCCTTAGCCACAGCAGATGAATCCAGATGGAAGGGTTATGTCCATCTACCAGCAGGTGGAGATAGAGAACATTGAATTGCCTATAGCAGGCATGCCCACACTTTTTGGGCTGCAAGCTACTTTTAAAATGACCAAGTCAAAATGATCTACCAACAATAAAATTTTAAAAAACGCAGAGAAAATGTTAATTATCATTTATATTCGGGGGGGGTTTCAAAGAGGTCAAGGCAGATGATTGATTATACAATGTCACCTCAGTAACAACTGTACAAAAATAGACAAATATACCCCCTCCCTTTTTACTAAACCGCGATAGCGTTTTTTAGCGCAGGGATCTGCGCTGAATGACCTGTGCTGCTCTCGATGCTCATATGCTCCCTGCACTAAAAACTGTTATTGCAGTTTAGTAAAAGGGGCCATAGTGCAAAATATAGACAGCAGATATAAATTCTCAAAACGGACATATTTTGATCACTAAATTGAAAATAAAATAATTCTATGCCCACTTTCTGTCTGTCTCCCTGTTGTCTCTCTCCATGCCCCCTTTCTTTCTTTCTTTCTCTCTCCATGCCTCCTTTCTTTCTGTTTCCCTTCTTTCTTTCTGTCTTCCTGCCCCCCTCTTTCTTTCTTTCTCCCTGCCCTCCCCCAAGCCACCACCACCACCATCGGGGAACAGGCTGCATTCTGAGCTCTCCCTACTTCCACGCCGTAAAGAAGACGCAGAAGCGCCAGGACCAGCCTTCCCCCACCTTACGTCAATTTCTAACGTCAGAGAGGAAGTTCCGGGCCAACCAGGCAGTGATTTGCTGGCCTGGAACTTCCTCTCCGACGTTAGAATTGACGTCAGGTGAGGAAGGTTGGTCGGCCCAGCGCTTCAGCGTGCTCTTTACGGCGTTGGGAAGCAGGTAGAACATGAAGACAACGTGAGTCTATCACGGAGCCCAGGATGGGCTTAGCGATTGACTCGTGTTGCCTTCGCGATCTACTGGTCGATCACGATCGACATTTTGGGCACCCCTGGCCTATAAGATGGCACACTCCCTGGCTTTCCAGCATTACTCTAACAAAACAGAAGAACAAATAGTCCAGCACTGACCACCATTTGGCTACCTCATCTAAATAACTTGTCACCTTCTAAGTGACCACCCGTAGTACGAAGGATCACCTTATTATGGAACACAACCTGTTACGGAGACAAAACTAGCTGAACAACCAACCACATTAAACAAATAACTAGTAGCAGAGCAGCAAACAAGGTGGGACCCTGGATTCATCTGCTGTGACTAAGGGAAAGAAAATTATTAGGCAAGATCTAATTTTACCTTCCCAGTCATCAGCAGCAGAAGAATCCAGAAGGATGCAATGTAGCAAAGCAGTCCACAGCTAGGGAAGGATGACAACACTGCCATCATGAGCACCAATGCCCCGAAGGATGAATCGCTGCACGCTGTCATGTCCACCCTATAATGTTTTGCTAAAGTGTGTAGTGATAACTGGCTGGCCACCCAGCAAAACTCATCCAGAGTAAACATCTGTGATTCCGCCCAAGTGGCAAGTCCTAGTAGATTGTGCCCGCAGTGCCTGCAGGGCCAATTTATGGGCCAACATGCATGCGAACAAAATTGGTTCCTAAATCCAATGAGCCAGTGAAGCTTAGAAGACTGCCAAATCACTAGACCAGGAGCGTCCAACTTCGGCCCTCATCAGGTCAGGTTTTCCGGATTTACCAAATGAATATGCATGAGATCTATTTACATACAATGGAAGAAGTGCATAAAAACAGATCTCATGCAAATTCATTGGGGAAATCCTGAAAACCAGACTGGTTTGTGGCCCTCGAGGACCAACGTTGAACCCTGCTTTAGACAGTTCTCCAAATAGCAGAAACAAATAGTCTGAACAGTGGAACTCATTTGTAATTCATAGATAACACCGCAGAACTCTGTGGATAGCCAAAGGATGTAGTTGATTGAAGAGTTACAGATAATCTACCTACCTAAAGGAAGGCAGAAAAAGCAGCTGGTTTATGTGAAAAATTGTCATGATCTTAGGTAAAAACAAGTGAACTATGCGCAGAGTAACCCCAGCCACCAAAAAGAAGAAAGGGATCTCTACAAAATAGGGCCTACAGCTCCAAGATATGCCTGGCGGAAGAAAATGCAACTAAAAACACCACTTTCAAGGTAAGGTCCTTCCATTCAGAACACGGCGCCTATAGCAATGGATGTAACCTAACGCCTTTGAAAAAGCACACATCTGGGTGCACTACCAGTGACCTGTTCTGAAGTTGACCCAGGAAACAGGTTAATGCTGTCTCTTGCACTTTAAGCAAATAAGCAACAACCCTTTAGAACAACCATCCTGAAGAAAGGCCAAAATCAGCAGAAGTGCTGCACACAAAGGTTCCAATGCCCATTGAGAGCACCAAAACTCAAATGTTCACCACACCCTGGCATACATTACCGAAGTAGAGCTTTTGAGCCTGCAAAGAGTGGTTGTAAGACCATAGCAGAAGGCACTGTCTATCACTACTTAACCCTGATAAAGCAGATCCGCCACTAGGGGCAATCGGCATGGATCATCCGCTAAGAGTTGAATGAGATCTGCATACCACAGGTATAGCGATATATAAGAAATAAATTATTATTATTATTAAAATTTCAAATGTAAGAAAAGGCCTGAAAACAACAAAAAAACGCAGATCAGATAAGAAAGACACCTTCTCAACTTACTTGCAGTTAGCAAAAACTGAGAGGGCAGGTGCCAGCACCCTGGGAAGGAGGCAGAGTTTAAAGATATACGGGTTCAGATGGATAACTCTAGCATTCAGGACTACTAGACACATTGCACTAGAATAACAATTTCAATATAAAACAATACATGTATGTAAAAATATAAATACAATTAAAACAAATTGTCAAGAAACAAAATGTGCAAGCATTAACAATTGTGTGTTATCTCAGGAGATCTAAACGCTTTAAGGTCTTTCCCAGAACAGTCAGATAATAATCTTCCAATCAAATGTCAAAAAAGTAAGGAAAACTGGACAATATTTTTTTAGCAATGTGTGGACACATTGCATTACAGATTCTTTCAGTACCTTAAATATCAATACAAGTATATAATCTTCAACATCAAAAGCATCAAATGCAAATTATGCATAATGGGAGTAATATGTTCCACCTAATGGCTGGTGGTCAAATTGTGCATCAATTGTTGCAGCACTGGACCCCACTGTCTCAAGGTACTGAAGAAACTGAGACACTCTTAGGCACAGGCTTATTATCAGTACTCCAAGTGGCTCATTAGACCATAAAACCTTGAGGTTAGTAGGTGAAACTTGATTTTTCTTTTTGACATAATAGGCAATGGGCCTGACCTTCTGGCACCTCCCATGTATTCCAAACTCACAATGGTCAAAGATGGATATATTTTTATATTTGGGATAAATTCAAAGCCACTGCTCTGCCTCTATGACATGGTATGAAAAACTGATGTGGCAGATTCAAACAAAGAAATCTTCAGGATGATAGATGAGAAAACACTTAAAAAAAAAAAATTGATCAATATAGTTGAAAGCCTACAGCAGAGACTAGATAAGCATGCTACTAGCAACTAGAATGACAAAATAAATTGAAATGTGTAGAAAATCTTTATAGGAAAAATATAACTGAAGAAATACAAAGAAGCAGGACCATCAAGCTCATATGGTCAAAGTCTCTGGCAGGCAAAAAAACCAAATAAACAAAACCTGAGGGGAGTAGCAGGGTTTCAACAATGAAGCAAGCTCTGGATCAGACCGTCTGTTCAGTGCTAAGTACTCTCATGTCACCCTACTTGTATGACTTCAATGAATTTGCTTGTTTTCAGTGAACAGTACTTTTATTTATGTACATAAAGTTCTATGGTGAACATATTTATTTTCAGATATGAACTTGCGTGTATTAGCTTCACAATGGAAGGGAAAATTAAAAGCTTTTTTTAAATTTTAGAATAATAAAAAAAGAATTCATGTCAGTCACATGGCAATATATATATATATATATATATATATATATATATATATATAAATAATCTACATATCAAGATGTTGCTGTATTATTTATGATTCATTTATAGTATTTAGGAGGTGATGTAACAAACACAAGAGGAAAGATTACAAGAATGTGAAGTACCTTGAAACAATCCTCAAACCATTGCTGCTTCTGTAAGTGCAATAAGAAAGATAAAGATAACCCAAAAATCTGGTTAATATAAATGCAATATAGAGGCAGAAAATCCCTAGAACAAACACCAGTAATCCACAGTACAGTGCAATTCAGATTTCTAAAGGTATGGAAGAAATTCTGGAGGACATATCTGCATGAAAAATGCAACACATTCCTATTATAAATATATTTTAAATGTAGGTTTGCTTTAAATGAATTCTATATAACTATTTTTAAAATGGTTATACTTTTCTTGCCAAAAGACGGTGACTACATAGTTGAATGACATCTGCACCAAAACGTTCAAAACATTTGTTCCTTTTGATAAAAATGCAAATCTGGAGGACTGTTGTATCAACATATAACAGCCAATGTCTGACACGGTGAATTATCACAGCTGGAATTAAATTGTCTCTGAACAGCTGCTAGCAGCAGAGCTTTCATCAATGTTTGATTCAAATGTAGGAAAGAAATTCTACAGAATGAAACATGTTGTCCTTACAGATGGGGTTTCTGATCATTATCACAAATAACACTGGAGCCTGTGCCAAAACAGTACTCGCTTATCTGAGCAATCTTGTTGGGTAAAAAGAGACAATGGCTACTGAAAATCATTTACAAAGTGCCAGCTTTAATTCAAGCATTCACATTTCTTTATCAAATCTTCTTAAATATGATTCCTTTCCTATCATTTATCTTTAGTTGTTTGTTATCATTTATTTTACAATAACAATAATAGTTGATATGGAAGAAATGTCACTTTTGGTTTCAGATGCCAAGGCCACTCAGTTGCATTATCCTTTCCTGTGCTCTTAAAGTGACTTGAATTATTTTTTATAAATGTATTTTTAAAACTTTATTACATATGTATTTGGTTTCAATAATCACATTTCACTTGATATGTAGGGTAGGGTAGGTTCCCTCCTCTCCTCCCAATTTTCACTGCTTCGCACAAAGATACATTTTGGGCAAGTGCTGTGCATTAACGTGGAAGGTACAAAATTGATTCCTGGGCTGCGCTTCTTCTAGAGAATACCAGAGGGGGAAACTTATCCTCAACCCCTTCTTCACAAACTTTGATCCCCGTCCTCACAAATTTGAACTCCACTGCACCGGTTCTATCATATTTGATAAAAGACAATTGTTTGCTTTTTTTTTTTTTTTTTGTACATATGAGATTTTGGACCGGATGGGGAGAAACTTTGGGCTCCTTTTACTAAGGTGCGCTAGCGTTTTTAGCGCACGCACAAAATTACCGCATGGTACGTTTCTACAATAATGCCAGCTCAATGCTGGCGTTAAGGTCTAGTGCGCGCAGCAATTTAGCGCGCGCTATTCCATGCGTTAAGGCCCTAACGCACCTTAGTAAAAGGAGCCCTTTGTCCCAGTGTTATTCTCTAGCTTCTGCTCCCCAAGGAAGTTAGGACCAAGGATGTTTTGAGAGCAGAGTTCACAGCCATTGGCAAGAGAGTGTCTCGGATATTGCTCGACAGTGTTACCTAGTAGTCCAACTTGAGGCCGGTTAGCAGAGATTCAGAGGGAACTGGAGTTTGTGGAAACTAGCCAAGGACTGTTCCCCTCCCCCTCTTCACTGGACTATAGAGAGAGGGAAAAGGGGTACTGCATGAAGGCTCAAGAAGTCATAGTCCAGCAGTGAATGGTTCTAATTGAAATGGCAGTCCAAAAGTCAATGAAACTGCTGGGGCAAAAGAGGATTCACTGAATAAGCTTGATGAACTTTATCTGAGGAAAAAGCATCTATTCAGTGTCGCTATCTCTCCATTTCTCCTGTCTTTGTTGCAGTTTTCCGACTGTTTTCTCATTCATTCACATACACCCATCTTCTCCTTCCTTTCATACTTTGCTGCTGCTACTGAGCCCTGCCTACTGTCTGTCTCCTACATAGGCTCCCCATTAACAAAGCTCTGTCCTCAATTCACATTACTTCAACCTCAGTGCCATCATATTTCATAATCCCTGTTGCCCATCCCACTGAGTGGCATAGGAACTACATGGAATGGGCAGGAAATCCCATGGGCCTCCGAGTCTTGGGGTGCCCCCTAAGCCAGGGCTCAACAAACCTCAGGTGCCAGGTTACTATAGTGACTAAAAAATCAGACCTAGCGCCTAAGGTTTGCAGCTAGTACACGTACAAAACAATACTGCACATGCAACCTTTTCTTTCTAGAAAGCCAGTTAGAGGGAGAGCAAATGAGATGCTGCGTTCCTTGCCGAAGAAATGAATGCAGCATCTCACTGGCTGGCAAGGCCAGCAAAGACATAAAAGTATCTCCTCACCCAATGGAGCATTTGTAAGCCCACTTGGAGCACTAGGGATTGAAGCATAGCAGTTGCTTAGCAGTGGAATGCTTTTTTCCTCCCCCCTTCCCTCACTTACGTACACATGGCAGTTATGCAGCGGTAAAGAAGGGGGCCAGCAGTGAACAGCAAAAACATCAGGAAGCAACAGCAGGAGCATCGAGAACTGGCAGAGAGAGGTGCATTGGGGACCCACAGGGAGGAGCAGGAGGCGTATCGGGACAGGCCAGAGGAGTGGCAGGAACAGTGAAACAGAATAGCATGCAGAAGAAAAAAGTCTCCAGCCTATGGTAATGCCATTTAAAAACTTTAAAAAGAGCCTCAGGTTTGTTTGGGGAGATGAGAGATCATGAGAGACTACTGAGTGGGATTTAGTATGGAGGGAGTCAATTATGTGGGATGAGAGGGATGGGCCATAAGAGAGGGGGGACCCTCCATATTTTTCCCATGGGTCCCTGATGTTCTAGCTATGCCACTGAGTCCCACCCCATTCACAAAACTGAGCCCTTTCCTACTAACACTTCAGTCTCATACCCTATTTCTGATGGTATCACATTAGTTTGTCCATTTCCTCTCACATTTTGATACTCTCAAAACCATATTAAACTAATAAAGACAGCACCAAGCCTTGCTTTCTCTCTCCCTTTAATAAATTATTGTCAAGAATCATCACCTTCTCTTACAAATTCCCCACTAACAGCACTCAGCCCAACTCCCTCATCCTTCTTATTCAAGTTGTCCCTCTTTCCATCTTCCTTACTCTCTTTCTCCAATATAACTTCTATTCTCACACCTTAAGCAAAAGCAGTGAATAGAAAAGATGGGTGCAATGTTGCAGAATTACTGGAAGACAACACAGTACTACTGGGAAAAGAGAGAGAAGAAAAGGAAGGAGATATCATTGTGCTGGAAAATGCACAATTTCCCCCATACATTCGGGGAAAACGTAAACCAAATTTAAATCAAATTGAACTTTACCTGGTTCAAAGTTCAACCTTGAATCAGCTGCACATATGTAATCAGAAGATGATACTATTATTGCATGTGCTGGCATTACAAAAATTAATGACAAAAGGTAATATAAAACATGGACACTTACTTATGACTTATCTCTTGCTCTATACTCTCTGTTGGTATGAGACTAAATGCATAATTTCCATAAGAATCAACTTTTCCCAAGACTAAATGCATAATTTTCCATAAGAATCAACTTTTCCCAAGAAAGATTCCAAGATTTTTGACCTATAGTACTTCTAAGAACATGATTCTTATTTGCAAGTCCCGCATAAAATTCCCAAACTTTCCTCACTTTGGTCTTTTATGCAAATAAATTAATTTGCCAATGGCATATCTGAATGAGAATTTTAACTTCCAATGCCTACCATAACAAAGAGCAACCCCACCCCCACCCTATTTACAAAACCGCGGAAGCGCTTTTTAGCGGTCAGCAAGCTGAGTGCTCTGCGCTGCTCCCAACACTCATAGGAACTCTATGAATGTCAGGAACAGCGCAGAGCATTCAGCGTGCCGGCTTGTGCTAAAAAACACTTTTGTGGTTTTGTAAAGGAGGGAGGAGATAGTCTCTTATTCTTCACCTCCTATTTAGGTCTTTTTTTTTCTTTTTTGTTCAAGAGGTAGATTTGTTTCCATTGATATGCTATGTAAGTAACAGCTTCACCAGCAACTAAATTGACTAGTAATAGAGAGCTGTCTGGTTATTTTCTATCCCATTAAAGTCTTTATTTTGTGCTTCATAAAAACTGCATTCAAATTCCATGTTTCACTCTCATTTATCCACTGAAAGTCTGCTAAATTATATAAGAAAATGGCAGAGTACAAACAGACAAAACACACGCACCTCATTTGCAGCAAGAAATGCAGTATTTGCTTCTGCCATGTTCATGTAGCTGTTATTACTTCCAAACTGAAAGAAAAATAGATTTTTGTTTCAATCTTAAGTTTGATATATTCCTGTTTACGATTACACAGCAATGACATTCTCTTTTCATTTATCAGAGTTAACCCACAAGCAGCATTTTAGAAAATATAAGATTAGGATGCAAAAAAATAGTAGCTGCAAAATAAGCAGACTTATTCACCACAAAATTGTGTTAGTCAAAATAATGAATTTGTATTATTTTTGTGTTCTGTAAACAATTAGAAAAATTAAGCTTTTGTTTTCAATCTCAGTCTTTTAAGTGGCCAGTAATGACTACAGACTATCATTAGCATTCTGTTAATTGATATAGGGCTCTCTAACAAGGTAGTAATAGTGAGCTCCAAGAAAGGATCAATATTGGGGAATTCAGTTTTAACAGTTAATAGAAAATTATTTCCTTTTTTTTTTTGTTTAGGCTAGCATTCTCTTTTCCCCCTCAGTTGTTTCACGACAACTAATATACCATCATGACTACTAAAAATAAAGAAAAATACGAAGGATTTTCAGAAACAATGATTTATTCTTATACAAAACTCACGTCTAAGTAATGATGAATTTTTGAATACAGAGATTTCAGAATCCAGTCACGGTACAGTGGGGTGCAAAAGTCTGGAATCACTTGTGAATTTGTATTTTTTTCAACTTTCCGACCTTTTAATTTCTTTGTTGACCCAATAGATTTGTCTGTGTATCATATTAAAAGGGATACAGCTGGCTACTAGAATCAACTTTTTAAGACCACTTGTTTCTAATTTTACAATTTTGTCAATACTGGAACATAGCTGCTATAACTTTTACAGATCATGCTTCAAAACTGGATCGAGACTGTCCAATTAGACGTTATTTCTGACCAATAAGGAGGCTGCTTTTGTCATTTAATTACAGTCCAGACATCTAGGTTTCAGGGCAGCCCTATAAAGTGCAGGCATTTTGGGTTTCATACACTTTCTGCATCAACTATGAACAAGACTCAAAGCCTGATGCTGGAGGAGCATGTTTGTGTGTCATTGATGAGCGAGGAAGGATTTTCATGCCGTCTGGTCATTCAAGTTTCAAGTTTCAAGTTTATTAAAAATTTTGATTAAACGCTAAGTCATATTTCAAAGCGTTGTACATCAGCAAAATCGGCTACAGTCACGGGTTCAGTAGTAGACAAGTCTCTATCCGATCGTCCATGTGCGTCATCACCAAGCTATGACAGTGCTCTTCGATGCATTTCGTTGACCAATCACAAGTTGACCTCATTTCAGCTACTGCATGAATAGTCAGATGAGTGTCATGTCAGTGTCAGCTCATCAATAACTCATCGCTGGTAGCTGCAATTTGGTCTGCAGGGCTGCAGAGCATGCAACAAGCCACTGATGACTAACGTCAAAAGACGCAACTGGATCGTGTGGGCACGGAAGCACTTAAGCTGGACATGTGAGAAAAGGTGCTTTTCAGCTATAAAAGCACCTTCTGTCTGTTTGGTAGCTAGGCCCATAGCTATGTGAGGTGGTGTCCTGGAGAGGAGTTCAAGCCTGAGTACCTCAACATCGCTGTGAAGCATAAATTGAAGGTCATGTTCTGGGGTTGCATGGTTGCTAGTGGTGTTGGACATTGTCAAATCATCAATGTAATAGTCAACAAGATCAAGATGATCACAATACTACAAAAGTGCATGGTGCAATCATCTCATCAGCTTTTTCCAAATCAGTTCCTATTCTAAGATGACAACACACCTTGTCATTGCTCCAAACAGGTGATCAATTGGAAGCATCAGAACATCATCAAGCCAAATCTGAATCCGATAGAAAACTTGTTGCACAAGATGGCCAGAGTTATCAAAGGACAAAATGTGAGTTGATTAAGTCATTCATTTCAGCTTGGAACCACATTGTCACCCATGATTCACCTCATCAAACTGGTTCACTCAATGCCAATATGGTGCAGACAGGTGATCAAGAACAGAGGGTTGCCCACCAAATACTGAGCAATCACCGACACACAAGTGTCATCTATCCTTCATGTAGGTAACCTTGAGAAAGGCTGTTTTGTATGTAGTTTTTGGGCCAAAGAATATTTATGCAGAAAATGATTAACATAGCAACTTAAACTCAGAAATTTAAGGCCAAGCTAGAATAAAGTTGATTCCAATTGCCAAATGTATCCCTTATAATGTGGTACACAGACAAATCTATTGGGTCTACAAAAAAATTAAAATAAAAGGCCAGAAAGTTGAAAGAATGCGAAATTCACAAGCGATTCCAGACTTTTGCACATCACTGTATATCACTATAGCCCATCACTTCCATTTCAGGAGCAAAAACATGAAGCAGACCAACTGTACCAGGAAGTGAGCGATATATTATACAGGTACCCAACATGGCCATGTTTCATCCAACGGCTACATCAGGGGTTGAAACCAAAAAATAAATACACACTTTCCCCTTTAGGTAATCTCTTTCCAAACACAAATCAAGAAACCTTCCACAAAGTAGCAGCATCTGTCCTCGTCAAACACAGAAATACTAGAGAGCCTGCTGGACCTCCCTGCTGTTCCTGTCTTCAGGTAAGCTACCACCCCATTTCCTGCCTGTCCACCTGTGCTTGGAAGAGGAGCTGCTGCTGCTCAGTGGTAACAATGAACCCCTTGCTCTACTGCAGATCCTGGCTGATGAATAGGAGACACTACAATCACTAGTCACCAAGGACACATGGGAAGCTGAGGACTCAAAGACCTGTACGTCTTCCCTCCCCCTTTGTCTGTCTTATGCCCCTCCTGTTCACCAGAGCAGAGGCCCCCTCCCCTGATCCCAGGTCCATTCCCAGAGAACTAATATGTGTATGTGTGTGGGGGGGAGGGGGCTATTGGAGTCTTTGATGACCCAGTTGTTATGGTGGACTGGGTTGAGGTGCTCATAGAGGGCCATCCATTCTTTCCCCATGCTGCAGGGCCATCCTTGCTAGTGCCCACTATTTCCCTACACTCTGGTCTCCTGAACACAAGAGTAAATTCTAGTCTCTTCACTGGCTAAGTACACAAAATTTTACTTAAAATAAACAAAGTTTAGGGGTTGCCCCACCTCGCTGTTTTTTGTTGTGTTTTTTTTAAACTATTGCCAAGTTTAAGAGTATATTGTAATTCTTGTGCACTCAACAAATATAAGTCAACGGTCTATGACACACGAGCCACCTCTGATGCAGGACGAAACCTCTCTCAGTGGCTGGCCACTAGCCAAAGAACAAATTGCTTCTGTTCTTCATCTTTTGTCAAAGTATCATATTTCTGAAGTTCCCTAAAAACTGGATCGTTGCACCACTCACTCTGTGGGATGTTTCTTCAGGAATATTTTTGCTTTTGTTGATCTCCCTTCAATAAAGAGATCAAAAAATGACTGTTCTCTGTGTTGCAAGACTTTCAAAGGTCACAGGTTCCACATGAGATGTCGTGGAATGTCTGGCAATGGTGGGTTTTGCTGTACGTTTTGCACCATTCATAGCTTTGTTTTTGGTGAGATTCTGTCATCAAAAAGGGCAAGTGCTGCTAGGTGCTGAGAGAGAAACCAACAACCACAGGTGATGTCAAGATATTCTTAGATGTTTTTTGTCAATGATATAGTACTAGCAACCTCAGTAGACACTGATTTCATAGGCTGATATTCATCTTCAATTTCAGACTCGCCAGATGAGGTTGTAGAAAATTTAGATGTTATATGGGTAACTACTTTGGTTTGCCTTTCCTCATACCTCACTTTTGTCATGATTTTCTTTTCCTTGCAGTTGTTTGAAGGTCAACTCCACTCATACAGCAAGAAAACATGCTCTGTCTTTGCTTCTGTAAGAATTATCGATCTTCATTTTTAAGTTCAGTCATAACATCTGTTTTTGAAATACCAAATTGTTTGAGTTCACTTCTAAAGAATTCTTCATTCTATCACCTTCTTGTTGACTAGTTCTGAGAGTTTTTTTTAGGGACAAATACAATTTGTGTAGTTCGTGTAGTTTCTTAAACTTCCTAACACAAGTATCTATGCGTTGTATTTGTATCCTGGCTTGATTCAATACCGTCATTGCCGACTCATACGCCAACTTACAGCTTTCAAGTAAAGGTTTTCCTTCATCAAAATGATGAAAATTGACCAGTCAAAGAACATCCAGTTCATGTGGCAGTCTAGCAATTGACAGTTGACATTCTAACTTCCCAATGAGCCAGTTTTCAGATGCAGATTACAAACTAGATGATACCATATAAGCTAATTATGCGCAATCACCTACATACACAACACACAAGCAAACAGTGCATGTTGGAATGACCTCTAAATATTGTTTAATCAAGCTGAAACATAAGACATACCAAGTGGACAGAAATAAGCCTTGTGGAGACAAGATTTGACATGGTTGATTTTTTTTTTTTTGCATATTACTGTGAACCACCCTAATGTCCATGCTTTTCTCTACAATGCCTCCCTTCATCTGCCCATATGTATGATTTTAAAGTTTTATCTGTTAGCATAACCTTTTAAAAATGATATCACATTGTTTTTATCTGTACTAATTTAAAGCAGTACCAGTTAGCATCAGCTTAGACGTAATATGTCACAGTTTTATCATCTGTATGTAATCTTTCACAGCTGTATATTTCATGACATTAAAAATCTGGTATCACATGAGTACCATCTCTCTGCTATTGCCAACCTGTTCATTTCACCATGACATTATCAAGATTTGAGTATTAAACATTTATTAATATCTCCCTTATGTCACATATCATTCAATGTAACATGTTGCTGCGAAGAAGATGTTTGTGCATCTCCTAAAGGCCTCAGCCATATAGTTTGGGGCACAGGATGCATGCTGAACAGAGAACAAACTCTAGTCTATGCACTCTGTTTCCAAATCTTTCTGAAAATCCAGTTATATAACGGGGTTCATTTTCAAAAAAGAAAACCATCCAAAAAGTGGCATAAAAGGGCAGATGGACATTTTTCTCACCAAATCCTTCCAAGTCACTTTCTGAAACCCATTTTCTAGGCAGATTTCTATAATGGTCGTCTGCACTGTATCTAAATCTGAAGGTGTGTTGAAGGTGTGCTTTGGGCAGGGCTAGGCGTGATTTAGATATTTTTCTGCAATAATCAAACATTTTAGAAAACATCCAGGACACAATTTGTACATTTGGGGCTAGACCTGTTTTAACAACAAATAAGTACTAAAAAGGTTTATAGTTTATTATTTATATTTCGCTTTTATCCAAGGCGGATTACACCGGAACATACATAATTAAAACATTTTTTTAAAAAACCAAAAACATTAACAGTCACAACAAAGAATGTCAAAGAACTGCTTCTATCTGGCAGAACAAATGACATTTCAATTTTTTTTTTTTTTTAACTGAAACAAGTCCTTCTGATGTCAGAGTGAGACAGATAGTCTGTTCCATTCTATATAGCCTGCACAGGAGAATGAGCTCTTCCTTACTGCTTCCAAGTGTAATTGTTGTTGAGATTGAATTAGACGACCACTGGAGGGAGGAAGTTATGGCCCCCACACTTTCCCAGGAGTCAATGACTCCCTCCCACTCACCATATGCCCACTGTTGATGTTTGTGGGGATGGCTTTTGTTTCTTCTTCCAGCTGCTCAAAGTTGATAGATATGAGTGTGTCACGCTGAGGCCTTTGATTGTTGGCTGCTGACAGGCAAATGCCTCTCCCCCTCCCCTGAGCCATACCATGTCATCTTATTGTTTGGAGTTCTGGGTGTTGCAGGCATACTGAAGGGAGGGTTGCTGTGTACTGAGAACCTGATGGAGGACAGTGAGGCTGTAAGGATAATGTGTGGAATACTTACATTCAGCCCTGAGATGCAGTTTCATGCATCAGATGAGGTTAGGATCCTCCAGGAGCAAACGTCTGTAGCAGCACCACAGTAGCTCCAGGTCTCTGTGCACCCCAAAGGGTCTGCAAGACATAAGTTGTTGGAAAATGGGATCAGGTGATTGACCTGCCTGGCTTCACATACATGATTGTTGAAGCATCCTGTAGACTGCTCCTCACATGGCATGGGACAGATAGCAACAGGGTACCTGCAGGGAGGTTGGGCGGAGGGGGATGGCCAGTAGGACCTAGGTGGTGGTGAGCTGAGGTAAGCATGGGGCCCCAGGGTGGTGTAGTAGCCTTTGTGTTAAGCATTTGCACTCTTGGTGCTGGATGGGGTTGTTCACTGGGGACAGGCAGGTATGATTTTTGATGGCTGGCCCCAACATTACTCTGACTATGTGGGAGTGGGGAGCAAAAGGGGCTTACATTTATGGGGCCCCTCATATTAGCATGGCAAAACTGGGGTGGGAAAGGGAAACCTGCAAGCTCCTGATGGTTTCTTATGTCGACAGCTTTGCACAGTGGTATTTTCTTCTTTGATAGGACATGAGCAGTTAGATGTTTAAGAGCCATGCCCTACATGTATGTATAGTGCTTGCACATGAGCATTGCTGTGGACCTGGGAAGCAGTTTCACACTCACCTGTATAGACTGCTGTGGATGGCCCTTCAGGCCCTCATGGACACACTGAGGGGGGGGGGGGCAGGTGATAAAGGTGTTTGAGTATGTGCCTCCTGTAGCATAGGCACAGGAGTATCAGGGCCTCAGTCTCCTGGGGGAGTAAGTAGCCTACCCCAACAAAAGAGATGGATTGGAAAGCCAAACTGATAGCCCAAGCTCAAATGAGACCATGACTTCCAATAACCTGCTCAGAAACTGATGAAAATATTAAGGATTTAAGTCTGAGACTTATCCGTTCCAGATTTCAATCATTGATCCTAAAAAAAAACCCTCTCATATTATCAAACACCCTATTTTGTGTATATTAGTGATTTTAAAAATAATTTTTAGATAATTTTTCAGAAACCTATGAAACTGTTTTCATATGCTACTATACATTCAATACATCCTTTTGTGTATACTGAATGAAGATTTTCTGCCTAATCAAATGTACAATGAATGTTAAATGATTCAAGATAACAGCTGACTAAGAAATAAAGAGCCTCCAAACTTATCTCAAAATAGTTTTGTCAGTCCAATCCCGATGGTGCCCATTTCGCCAGACTCAAGTCGGCTTCTTCCAGGACATACAGGACTGAAACAAACAGGACTGGCTCAAAAAGATTTTGTATCGTCAGCTTGGCATCCAAAAGAGATTTGTTTAAGGACATATAATTGTTTTTTAGTCTTCATCTGTCGTCCGATATCTTAATATCCAACTGGACCCCTGAGGAAGGCGTGTCCAGTGAACACGGACCGTGTTGGGTCTGTAAAGGATCAACATATGTGGACTATCTTTTTTATATATTTTTACAAATTTTTATTGTGAAGATTTTCCAAAATAAATCAACATTTAGAACATTTTCATCCACAGTCTCTTTTAGTAGCGTATGAAGACTGTTTCATAGGTTTTTGAAAAATTATCTAAAAATTATTTTTAAAAATCACTAGCATACACAAAATAGGGTGTTTGATAATGTGAGAGGTTTTTTTATTGATTGAAATCTGGAACGGGTAAGTCTCAGACTTAAATCTTAAATTTTTCATCAGTTTCTAAGCAGGTTTTTGAGATCTTTTTTCCTCTCAAATTTGCCTTTTGTTATTGGAAGTTATAGTTTCATTTGAGCTTGGAGTAATGAGCCTCCTTCCTAAGGGATATTCTCCTGTCTTATCTTGTCTCTCCTCTCTCCTGCCTCCCTCTCCCTATCTCTGCCTCTCATCACACTTTTTCCTTGCTATCTATCTCTATGCTTGCTACCTCCACTACCTCTCCTCTATCTCCACACTCCCACAAGAAAACATTTCTCCACGAGTAGTGTTATATCTATAGACACACACACTTTCAGCACGTCACAAGAATGCTGTTTCGTTACCACTGAAACATGTTGACATCATCACTGATGTTCTCTATGCACAGTAATACTTAAAATGTTTTTCCATGGCATATTTTCGATGCACGGCGACTTATCAGCCAACAGTGATACCTTCTCTAGATGCCAATTTCCCAGATGTTATTTCACCAATTTTTGAAACATGTCACACATTTCTGTTGTTTGATTACAGCTGCTGATTTTTGGGTGTCTCCTGGGAGATATCTAGTCCCATACTTGGACATCATATCAAAAATGCATCTTCACATCACCCTGGAATCAGTAATCGATTGCCCCTGAAGTAGCTCCTTGGGCAAAACATGGCCGTGTTGGGCATTCATATGTAAACACTATGAGTATATGTAGTGAATAAAATCTATCATACAAGACAGGTCTGTTCATCTCTCTTTTTCTACTCGGTTATTCTTAACTTCTACCTTACAACTAAGAATTGTTTTTAGGGAAGTTTGGTTTCAGGAACACCAAGAAAGAAATTCTGTAACAGCAATGCACTAATGTTAATTCTATAACAGCATCTTGGCATCAAGATTCTGTTGCAGAATACTAGCACAAAAGTGGCCCACTACCTAATGCTATAACAATAAAGACATAAGGTGGTGTGCTTATTTTCACCAAGTGACACACCCAGATTACAGTGTTCTAAGAGACATGCACATAGACAGCCCATGCTCTATATCAGACATGGGCAAACTATGGTCTGTGAGCCATATCCGTTTTTTAATCTGGCCCACCAACCATCCGAATCCCGCCAACTGTGAGCCCTACATACCTCCCTCCAGAGCAGTGTCGGGCTGGCAGCACTCTAAACAGGCTGCTTCGTGGCCTTCTCTCATCAGGTAATTCCCTCTGCCGCATCACTGATGATGTCATCAGTAACACGGCACACGGAAGCCCCGACGAGAGAAGGCCACGAAGCAGTCTGTTTAGAATGCTGCTGGTCCGCCAATGCTCTGGAGGGAAGTATGTAGGACTCGCGGTTGGTGGGGTTTGAATGAGAGGGAAGGATGGAGGGTCAGTGGGGTTCGGCTGTGCGGCGGGGGCTCAAGGGTTCTGCTTCAAAAGGAATGGGAAAGAGAGAAGGAAGGATAGAAGCTGGGCAAGGGTTCTGCTGCAGAGTCAATTTCAGAACCCCCAGATTTAGTCTCCTATCATGTTCTCATTATAATGCCCTTGGTAGTGGCGTTCAAAGTCCAGTATATTCTGGTGGAAACGTTCACCTTGCTCCACTGACTATTCTCCTGTCGTCCTTGAATGTCTCAAGATGAGCATCCTAGAGCCCATTTTACTGTAATTCTTCACGATTCTCAAGCTCCATAGTTTTTGGCCTTGTGATTGCCTATAAAGCCCTGAATCATCTCGACAAACCTGTTCCAAGCCGCTTTCTCCTTCCTAGTTAGCTTCTTGAAAAATTCTTTGTCAGACCACAGATAGAGAAGATCATGGAATGCAAAGACAACTTTGCTTCAGACATATTAGGGAAGATGTCTTGAAGGTGAGATAAAGTGTCCAAATGGTTCATCCAGTCTGCCCATCTGCAGCATCCATTATCTCCTCCTCTCCCTAAGTGATCCCAAGTGACTGTTCCATGCTTTCTTGAATTTAGACACCGTCTGTATCCACCACCTCTGCTGGGCGATTATTCCACACATCTATCACCCTTTTTGTAAAAAAAAAAAAAAAAAAGTATTTCCTTAAATTGCTCCTGAGCCTATCACCTCTTAACTTCATCCTACGCCTTCTCATTCCGGAGCGTCCTTTTAAATGAAAGAGACTTGCCTCATTCACATTTATGCCACATAGGTATTTAAATGTCTATCAAATCTCCCCTCTCCTGCCTTTCCTTCAAAGTATATATATTGAGATCTTTAAGTCTGTCCCCATATACCTTATGACAAAGACCACTGACCATTTTAGCAGTATCTCTGGACCTACTGCATCCTGTTTACATCTTTTTGAAGATGCAGTCTCTAGAATTATAAACAGTATTCAAATTAAGGTCTCACTAGTCTTATACAAGGACATTAATACCTCCTTTTTTCCTACTGGCCATACCTCTCCCTATGCACCCAAGCATCCTTCTAGCTTTTCATCTTGCTTTGCCACCTTAAGGTCATAAGAACATAAGCAATGCCTCTGCTGGGTCAGACCTGAGGTCCATCGTGCCCAGCAGCCCGCTCACGCGGCGGCCCAACATGTCCAGGACCTGTGCAGTGATCCTCTATTTATACCCTTCTATCCCCCTTTCCAGCAGGAAATTGTCCAATCCTTTCTTAAACCCCAATACCGTACTCTGCCCTATTACGTCCTCTGGAAGCGCATTCTAGGTGTCCATCACACGCTGGGTAAAGAAGAACTTCCTGACCTTGCATTTCTTAGCATTAAATCTCAGATCATTCTGAAATTAAATTTCAGACCATTCTTCAAGCTTCACTAGGTCCTTCTTCATTTTATTCACATCATCAGGGGTATCTACTCTATTGCAGATTTTGGTATCAGCCACAAAAAGGCAAATCTTACCTGATAGCTCTTCAAGTAATATCACTTACAAAAATCTTAAAATGAACAGGCCCAAGAACCAAACCTCGAGACACACCACTGGTAACATCCCTTTCCTCAGAGCGATCTCCACTGACCACTATCCTCTTTTGCTTTCCATTCAACCAGGTCCTGATCCCATCCATCACTTTGGGACCCATATCGAGGACACTCAGTTTATTTATTAGATGTCTATGTGGAACACTGTCAAAGGCTTTGCTAAAATCTACAGTAAATACACCATATCTAGTACACTCCCTCTATTCAATTCTCTGGACACCCAGTCAAAGAAATTGATCAGATTTGTCTGACAAGACCTGCCGATAGTGTTTTAAAAGTGTTTCCATTAATTTATTTACCATAGAAGTCAGACTTACCGGCCTGTAGTTCCCTACTTCCTTACTTCCACTTTTGTGGAGAGGAACCACATCCGCCCTTCTGCAGTCTTCTAGTACCACTTTCAGTACTAGAGAAGCATTGAAAAGGTCAGCCAGCAGAACTACCAGAACTTCCCTAATTTCCTTCAGTACCTTGGAAGTACACCATCGGTCCCATCACTTTTACCACCTTTAGTTTAGCTAGCTCCTCACAGACTCACACCTCCATCCCTATTTGTTTTTGTTTTCTGCGGTTCTGCTCCTGGCGCTTCAGCTGTAAACACAGAACAGAAATATTTGTTAAGCAATTCAGCCTTATCTTTATTAGCTGCTACATATGTCTTCCCTTTTGAGTCTCACAATGCCACTTTTGCACTTATTCCTATCACTGATATCTAAAAAATGCCGTGTCCTCTTTTAATTGAAAGCTGCCAACTCCTTATCTAGAGCTCTGACAATTTGTTTCATCAGGCCCAATTTGATTTGCAGTGGTAGCATCAGCACCTTACAGGGGTCAACCACAGTGGTTCACATTTTATGTTGTTTCTCCCCGTAGAGAACTTTGTCCACTGTGGTCATGTCTGCCTTTGGTAGTGTGCCTTTGTGTCCCTGCTATCCCAAAGGCAATGGTAACAGGGAAACTTGGTAAAACTGCCTTGGAGACCCATTAGGAATGCCAACATTTTGTAGTTTCTGATAACCTCCCAGCCATACTCATCATATTTCAAGGCACCTAAGTAAGGTCTTCATGCTGTTGTAATCCTCTTTGAGGTGTACTGAGTGAGCCAATAGAAGAGATTGGTGCTTCTTCCCATTATGGAGCACCATGGCTTTGATGTTCCTGGATGAGCTGTCAATGAAAACACACCACTATTTCAAGTAACAGATGATTGCAGTTGCCTCACACAGACTGGTCACATTGTGGCAGAAGCAGAGCCCTTCTTGATGGGTGAAGCTGGTGGAAAAATCTTGGTGACACATCCCGATCTGTGACTTGCACACTTTCACTGAGCCTAAACGTCAAAAGCTCAGCAATGGACTTGGTGAGACTAAGATCTCTGATCAAGTTGAAGTCTTTATGGTTTGCATAGTATGGGTTTTTCTCATCAGCTGCACCAATGATATTGTAAACTGGATCTATGTCATTTCTCCCACTTTTTGACTTACTGCTCTCTTCTGAAGACAGCTGCTCTCTCTCTCTCTCTCTCTCTCTGGAGAAGTTGATATGGGGAGCTCAGAGCAATGTGGCACCAGAGCGATGGATGAAGAAATGTACAGATATGTGATTGAAGATGTATACTTGACAGTTCATCATTTGGAAGGGTCCACCATGCAGAAGAAGCAGTTGTTTGAGTGATCAGTGGGTTTGCACAAAATTCTTGTAATAGCAGACTTCATGGCTCTCTTTTCCTCTCTATACCATCCTGTAGAAGAACAAAATACAATAGTAGTAATGAAAACAATAAATTTATTTCACCTATGATTAATGTGTACGAGATTCTCGCAACATATTTCATATAAATGAAAATTTAAATATTTTTAAAAATTAAATATTCAAAGAAATTTTATAGCAGAAAATTCTACCATCCTAGTGAGAAACAAAATTGGCTTACCTTGCAGAGTTTTTTGACAGTGCTCCCATGCGATACCTAAGGTTTGTCTTGATCCCCAACAGGCATGACAAAATATGCCTTGTAGGCATTGTACATTTTAGCTGATGCTTTTAGGAAGTACTTTTCCCCTTTTCTTGATAAATTGGCTACATACATAGAATCTTCTGGATATTTGTGCCTTAGTAGTAAAAGGACCCCTAAGTTTACTCCGCTTGGAATCAATCTGGAATGTTCTGCAAAAAAAAGGTAAAATTTCAAAATATCATTGTCCTGGTCACAAAAGCAAAGTTTGAGGGTAATGATAGTCATTCTCTATACTTTTGTTACATAGGCCATAAGAAAGAATACTTATTACCCAGGAACAAAAAAAAAATTGGTTACATAGTGTAATTCAGCTTACATTGGTTCTTCAATTCTTATTGAACATGGTTCTGTGAGGATTTTGTTAATTTCATTTTTCAGGGCTGAAGTTTTCAAAATATTTCCTTTCTAGTGCGTAGGAGGATGACATTAATCCCATGCAGTCCTAAAACCAAATGCATTTGAAGATCTTTCCCGATATGTTTTTGAGAAGCTCTACAGTTTTCATCTTCAGTTTTGGTTAATTCTAGATTATTTAGAAGCTAGGATGAATCATGTGCATATTCAACAAGCTCACGTACAGTTGAGAAGAATTTCATTTCTGCCTTAGCCTGTTTTAATTCATTTGCTATTTTTAATTTAAACCTTCAGTCAATGCATATGGTAACTAAAAAAATGCATCTTTTAACAGATCTTAAAATCTCTCTAATAGATTTTACTGTCTCATAATAAAATCCATTATCAAACTTGTACTGAAGTACAGAAATCTGGACTTTACTGCAGGAAAAACAATGGAGAGAGGACAAAAATTACTTATTTCATAGGTTAACTATTCAAAAGGCTTTGTCTATTATGAACTTTTAGCCCCTTATCATCTACTTCAAAGCAGTATATAGTCCACTTTTGCTTTAACAAATGAGTTTTATCTAGTTTTTAGCACATATCCTTCATACAGATCAGGAACACAACTTAATACCTTCCCTCAGGAGTTCTGATGGTTCCTTATTTGACAATAAAGATATATATGAAACCTTTGCAGTTTATTCTAGTGCAAGTTTTCTTTTATCATTTGAAGTTGGGTAAGATTAGGGCAATGTTGTCTAGGTTAGACTTTCAGTTAGTGGTTCAAAGCTTAGTACAGTCAAAACTGGACTATTATAATAGTTTATATCTTGTGGTTTCACAAAGATGGTGTAAAGTACTACAGGGAGCGCAACAGGCTGTAGTGCGTCTGATTTTTGGTATTTGTCATTTTGATCATGTCTCCGCTTTAATGACATCCTTACACTGGCTCTCTGTCTTATATAAAGTGCCTTTTAAATTACTGGTTCCTATTTTTAAAGCTATGAATGGAGTGGGTAGTTGTGCATTTTTAAACAGATTTTTACAATTTTATGCATCTCAGCATTCTCCAAGATCAGAATATGCATGACAATTAACAGTGCTTTTGCTGACAAGAGTTGCATTTTATAATATTATAAAAGAGGCAGCATTGTGTGATAGGCTCAATAATGTGAAATAAATTACCTTTGTGGTTGAAGACAGTGAAGGAGCTGAGCATGTTTAAGAAGCAACATAAAGCACATTTATTTGTGCAGGCCTATTTTGGTGTAGACAGAGAGCAAAACGTTTGTATATTAAGATGTGTGATATGATTTTGGGTGATTTGTTGTTTTGTAATTCGTTTTGATGTTTTAATTTATGTGTAAATAAATTATACCCTGCCTAAAAATGTAAAAATACATAAATCTCTACACATGTGAACTCAGAGGCATAGTGAGGGTGAGAGATGCATAGAGTGGTGGCGCCCCTCTCCCACCCTTGTCTCTGCCCCCCCCACTCCTTCCACAACCCTCCTGCCGCAAGCGCACTACCTTCCCTTCCCCCGTACCTCTAGTAGCTCACTGCCACAACCAACAACTTTAGTATGCTCCTCGCAACCATATCCTCTCTGACGTCACTTCCTATGTGTGGCACCCGGAAGCGATATCAGCAGGAACCAACGTGGTCGCAAGGAGCGTGTTTAAGTTGTTACTTGCAGCGGTGAACAACTAGAGGTACGGGTGAAGGGAAGGGGGGTGCGCTAGCGGTGGGGGCAGGAGTGAGAAGAGGGGGGAGCAGAGAGGAGGAGGGGTGCTGGCACTGCCACTGTCTGAACTTAATTGTAATAATATGAAGATGGAAATTTTTAATGGGCTAAATCTTCCCATGTTACCTCAGGAAGCTATGAATGCTTTGATAGTCAAATAGGAGAATGGAGATGTTACCCTTATGATTAAAGCCATATGAATAGGCAAAATATCAAGAACAAATGTTTTTTTTTTAGGGGGGGTTTATAAGACCTTTGCTAAACAACTTATCAGTTGACTAAACTGGGAGACAATTGGCACTAACTAAAAAGGTTAGGGTTCTTCAGCTTGGAAAAGAGACGGCTGAGGGGAGACATGATTGAAGTCTACAAAACCCTGAGTGGAGTAGAACGGGTACAAGTGGATAGATTTTTCACTCTGTCAAAAATCACAAGGACTAGGGGACACTCGAAGTTACAGGAAAATACTTTTAAAACCAATAGGAGGAAATATTTTTTCACTCAGAGAATAGTTAAGCTCTGGAACTCATTGCCAGAGGTTGTGGTAAGAGCAGATAGCATAGCTGGTTTTAAGAAAGGTTTGGACAATTTCCTGGAGGATAAGTCCATAGTCTGTTATTGAGAAAGACGTGGGGAAAGCCACTGCTTGCCCTGGATTGGTAGCATGGAATGTTGCTACTCTTTGGGTTTGCCAGGTACTGGTAACCTGGATTGGCCACCCTGATGATGGGCTACTAGGCTTGATGGACCATTAGTTTGACCCAGTAAGGGTACTTTTATGTTCTTAACTCTGTATCGGCCTGTAGGCAGATTTATGGGTATAACTAATTAGTGCAACATAAACAAGTCACATGCAACTCTTGTTTCTAGGATATCCCATAACTGCACCAAGGATTCAGATTTTTGCCAACTTATACGAATACAGAGACTAAAGCTACATGAAATATTTTATTATAGATATAAAAATATAATTCACAAGCCAGCAGTAAATAATAACTAATTATTGTTCACAATATATCTGAATACAAACATATAATATTTCAGCACACAATTATTATACAGTAATAACTAAGTAAATTAGTAAATATGACTAATTCTTATACACAAGGTATAATTCCTTACAATACTAAGTCCTGATAATAGCAGCAATCTAATATAGCTTATCACCAAGGGAACCTAACATTCCTATCTATAACCAATACAATTCTAGCTAGCCCAGCTGAAAGAAGAGATAATTCCTTTTCTCACCCTTTAGATTATGCCTCAGCAGATCCGGGAGATGGACTAATCAAAGCAGAACAGCAAAAATGAATAGCCTTTTTTTGTGCAGAGGCCTTGGAAGGCCCCATAGATGATAAGCACAGAAACACAGATCATAACATAGTTCATAACTCCTCCAGGTTCACAGGAGCTGGGCATGTAAGAATAGCAGATATCCTTGACTAGAAACACACAGATCTTGTAAACACATCCAGAATGCATCAGGCAGCAAAGATGGTTCATGCAGGAATGATGGTTCAGGCTTGCTTGACATAAGTGAGGCCTAACCTTAAGTGTGATGCAGGAATCACCCCTACAGGCCTCCACTTATCAAATCACTAACATCAGATCAGCAATTTCATGTGGTAGACTTTTTTATCACTAAAATCTTCTTTAGTGATTGGAGAGTGGCTAATGTTACACTGAATTTTACAAATGGCTCCAAAGGTGATACTGGATACGTCAGTGTCAGGAAAAATAGCTAAAACAATTATAAAAAATAAAATAATGAAACATGTAGACAAACATGGTTTAATGGGACAGAGTCAGCATGGGTTCAGCTAAGGGAGGTCTTTCCTCACCAATTTGCTACATTTCTCTGAAGGCTTGAACAAAAATGTGGATAAAGGAGAGTCTGTTAATATAGTGTAGCTAGATTTTGAGAAAGTTTTCGACAAAGTTCCTCATGAGAAGCTCCAGAGAAAATTAGAGAGAGTCATGGGATTGAAGGCAATGTTATGTTGTGGATTAGGAATTGGTTATTGGACAGAAAACAGGGTTTTCAATAGAGGAAGGTAAATACTGGAGTGTTACAGGGCTCCTGTACTGGGACTGGTGCTATTTAACATATTTATAAATGATCTGGAAATTGCAATGATGAGCGAGGTGATTTTGCAGATGCCATTAAACTGTTCAAAGTTGTTTAAAGCACATGCAGACTGTGAAAATTGCAAGCAGACCTTAAGAAATTGGAACACCAGGCATCCAAATGGCAGATGAAATTTAATGTTGACAAATACAAAATGATGCATATTGGGAAGAATAATCTAAATCACAGTTACCAGATGTTAAGGCCTACCTTACAGTATCCAAAAAAAAGATCTGTATCATCACAGACAATATGCTGAAACCTTTCATCCAATGTGTGGCAGTGGCAAAAAAAAGCAAGGAAGATGCTAGGCATTATTAGAAATGGGATGGTAAATAAGAGCAAGATTATAATGTCTCTGTACTTATCTAAAGTGTGACCTCACTATGAATATTGCATTCTGGTTGCTGTATCTAAAAAAAATATATCATGGAATTAGAAAAGGTTCATAGAAGAGCGATCAAGATGATAAAGGAGATGAAATACCTCACGAAGAGGTTAGGGCTCTTAAGCTTGTAAAAGAGGTAGCTGAGGGGAGATATTATTGAAGTCTATAAAATCATGAGTGGTATAGACAGGTACAAGTGAATCAATTTTTTACTCCATCAAAAATTACAAAGACTAGGGGGACACGCGAAGTTACAGGGAAATACTTTTAAAACTAATAGGAGGAAATATTTTTTCACTCAGAGAATCATTAAGCTCTGGAACATATTGCCAGAAAATGTGGTAGTAGCAATTAACACAGATGGGCTTAAGAAAGATTTGAACATGTTCTTGAAAGAAAAGTCCATAGTCTGCTATTGAGACAAACAAATATATTGGCTTGACCTATGTGTTCGGTAGCATGGAATGTTGCTATTATTTGAGTTTTTGCTAGATACTTGTGACCTGGATTGGCCACTGTAGAAACAGGATACTGGGCTAGATGGATCTTGGTCTGACCCAAGATGGCTATTCTTATGCTCTTATATAACCATACTTCTCTATTACTTTACAACACAAGATTATTTGCAAAAGTCCTGGTTTCTTGCAAAGAATTACATTAACCCTAGTCCACAGAGGTCAAGCAGGTTTTGTCAAGGCCTGCCAACAACATAACATTTGATGGACTATTAACCTAATAACTGTATCCCAAATGCCTCTCATAATACTCTGCTCATCTATTTGGATGTTGAGAAGGCAGTCAGTAGTGTTAAATGGACTCTCCTGTGTGCTGAGCTGTGGGATTTTTGGTGATAATGTTTTATATTTGATTCATAATTTGGATGACTCGAAACAGCTGTTGCATAGACCCATTTATTTTGCAAGGATCTCCTTCATCACTTCTATTATCTGCCTTTACCATGGAGCTCTTTGTTGTTATGACTAGACCAGTGTTTTTCAACCGCTGTTCCGCGGCACACTAGTGTGCCGCGAGATGTTGCCTGGTGTGCCGCAGGGCCGCCGGGCCCGGAGCTGACAGGGGGCCCGAGGCAGGGGCGCCAGTAGCTCGCCAAGGCAAAGTGAGTCGATCACCCAGGACTCACTTTGTCTTGGCGATCTAATCTATCGAGCCGATAAGTCTTCTTCTCCCCGACGTCAATTCTGCAGTCTGAGAGGAAGTTCGGGCCAGCCAATCGCTGCCTGGCTGGGCGGAACTTCCTCTCCGATTGTAGAATTGACGTCAGGGAGAGCATGCGTCGGCGTCGGCTTTGGGGCCTGTTATCCATTGGTGTCCTGTTCCCCGATGGCAGCGGCAGTGGCAGTGGCTTGGGGAACGGCAGGGAGAAAGAAAGAAAGGGGGCAGGCAGGGAAACAGAAGGAAAGAAGAGAAACAGAAAAAAAGAAAGAAAGGTCAGGGAGAGAGGAAGAAAAAGTTGGGGGAGGGAATGAGGTGTGGAGGAGAGAAAGCATACAGGCTGATAGAAGGGAAGAAAGATTGGATGCACAGTCAGAAGAAGAAAGTGCAACCAGAAATCACCAGACAAGGTAGGAAAATGATTTTATTTTAAATTTAGCAAAGTGGAGGCAGTATTACCACAGTTTTCAAAGGAATTTGCCCAAATAACTTAATAGTTAACTGGGTAAATTCCCAGAGATGAAAACTTCCCTTCACTTACTATGCACAGTTCTGAATTTATATCTGCTGTCTATATTTTACAATATGGTCACCTTTTACTAAACCGCAATAGTGGTTTTTAGCGCAGGGAGCCTATGAGCGTCAAGAGCAGCGCTGGACATTCAGCGCAGCTCCCTGCACTAAAAACTGCTATTGTGGTTTAATAAAAAGGATGGAGGGTATATTTGTCTATTTTTGTATGCTATAAAAACCAAATACAGAGAGAGACTGAGAGCTGTTGACGAAGAGCTACGTGTGTGTCTTTCTTCGATTCCAGCCAGAATATCAGCTTTGTGTTCAGCCAAACAGGCCCAGGTTTCGCACTGAATAAAGTATTTTATAATTTTTATAATTTTTATTTCGTAATAAGGTAATTATAAAATACTTTCTTTGTGTTTATTTGATTCCTATTCAAGAGAATTACTTTATATATAGTCAATATAGGCAGAGTTAAATTTTTTAACATTTTCTAATGGTGGTGTGCCTCGTGATTTTTTTCATGAAACAAGTGTGCCTTTGCCCAAAAAAGGTTGAAAAACACTGGACTAGACAATATCCTAAATATTCAGGCACATGGCAACCCTCCCCTCCCCCCTCTTTTACAAAGCTGCGCTGCTAAGCAGCTCCAGCTAAATGCTGAGCCGCCCATAGGAATAAAATGGGAGACTCAGCATTTAGCTCACACTGCTTAGTAGTGTGGCTTTGTAAAAGGTAGGGATAGTCGAGCACTGGATTGCATTATTCTGATGATGTTCCTTTGTATGTAAAAAAAAAAATCCTTTGGACCCAATTCCAGGTACATGAGATTAAACAGGAATATAGTTTGATATGTGGGTATAAAAATTAATCAAGGAAAAAGATAGTAATCCTTTTTTTAAAAAATTCTTTATTAATTTTCAAGCTTTGACAGTGTATTACAATTAATATAACTTTAACAGATTGCATAAAATACACCATATTACACACATTATTAAAGAAAAAAATCCCATTTCCCCCCTCCTCCCAATTATTAATATATTAAATGATATTATTTATCACAATATTATATTTAAATATTTTTAAACTCTTCCAAATACTTTCCCCTCCCTCACCTTGGATGTGTAAGGAAATTTAACAAATAAAAGATATATCTCTATTATTGTATGTTAACAAATGCAGTCAATGGGCTCCATACTTTATTAAATGTATTGCTAAGACCCAAGCATTCCGCATTCATTCTTTCATATTTATATGTATTACACACACTTGCCCACCAGAATGTGTAGTTAAGTCTGTCATAACATTTCCAGTTCCTTGTGATCATTTGGATGACTATTCCTGTCATGATCAATAAAAGACGGCTCTTGTATTTATTCAAAACAGACAGTAATCCTGAATCTCACCATGAGTACAGAACCTATGGCTTATCTTCAAAGTGCTTTACCATGTAAACTATGGGCTCCTTTTACTAAGGTGTGCTAGCGTTTTTAGCGTGCGCAAAAGATTAGCACGCTAAACGAAAAATACTAAAGTAAGCTCTATGGAGGCATTAGCGTTTAGCATGTGCGGCATTGTAGCACACACTAAAACTGCTAGCGCACCTTAGTAAAAGGAGCCCTATATATCCACTCTTAAGATATTTAAGTGTACAGATAAATGTTGACTTAGAAAGATTACATTACAAACTATTTCCCCACATTAAATAAGATTAATATTGATTTAAGAATAAGGGTACTACTTCAGCTAGCCTAGTTTGATATATAGACACTATCCAAAGGAGCATATTTCCTCAATTATTCTTCATAATGGCTCCTAATTTCCATCACAAGGGCCTTCTTTAAAGCATTGAACAAATTGATTTTAACCTTTTATTTAGTGTAGGAAAAGGTGGTGGGCAGGCATGCAAGAATATTTGTATGGGATAAGACTCTGTTACAAACCATAAAACAATTTCAAATTTATAAAGTTGACCTAAGATGATGCACTGCGGTAGATTCCAGATCTTAAAAATACCCTGGAGTATACGATGCCTAAACCTATATTCATGGAAAGCAACTATGTGGACAAAAGTCCATACTGAAGCCCTACAAACTGCCTTAGTGGAAAGTGATGTGAGATGAAAAAGTAATTCAGTCTTTGTTATGACATAAGCCCTTTTAGAAACACACCTAACTAGGGAATGATAAAGAGAGATGCAATCTGTCATACAATTAAATATAGTACATTTGCTTAAAAGAAGGTCAGTCTTGTCAGAGTCAAAAGAAACAAAACCAAATTAAAAGAAAAAAAAAAATCAGAATAAAGGGGTAGCTTGGGGAAAAATATTTGACTGCTTAAGAAGGAATTCTAACATCACGTTATTATTATTAACCTTATTCCATTCCATTGGTAGCTCATCAGCTGGGTATATATCACACCAAAGTCTTGATACTGCAAGTAGCATAATTAAAAGTTCCAAATGAAGTAAATCTCACATGAATTAAACCACTATATGTTGGGGATAGCATACAGAGCAGGCTTAACAAGCATATGAAGCAAAAATAAATTTAATATAACAGGTGCCTGACAGGGCCACGTTTCGACCCAGGGAAGTAGTTGAAGGAGTACTGCATCAAGACTACTGTTGCTAAATTTTTGTACTAGTGAGAAGTGTATTCTTTGTGCTTAAAAACTCTGGATTTTTTGGTAAGCTGTTACATTAAAGAGAAGCTCGCTGTGTTCTTCCTCTCTAGTTTTGCCTCTGACGAAGGCCTTGGTTGAAATGTGGCCACATCAGGCATGTAACATTAAATTTCCTTTTGTTCTATATACACATTTGGTCTGTTCTACACCTGAATCATAACAGATCATCTGCCCCTCTTACGTCCCTCTCACCACTATACGAGGGCAGTTCAAAAGTATCAGACCTTAATTTTTCTTGCATGGGAGGCGTGGGTTGGTGCACATATGTAGGCGACCCTAATGTGCATGCTTGAATTTTTTCCCGCCTTCAAAAGTTGTCAGTCGCTGGCAGACCACTGATGAGTGAGGAAGTGTAAGTGAGCACTGGATTTTCTTTTTTGACAAAATGACAGAAAAAAGTCATCTTTGGTTCCATATAGGCCTAAACCTACAGATCAGAGCACTGCCTGGGGTAATGGAGGATTTGGTGACTTGCCCTGGGTCACAAGGAGCAGCACAGGGTTTGAACTCACAAACTTCAGGCTCTAAACACTGCGCCACACTCTCCAACTCTGTTCCTCAGATCAACTGCTCTTAGCTGCACCACTCTCCTCCACTGCCAATTCCAGACTTCATTCCTTTTATCTAGCTGCCCCATATGCCTGGAATAAACTACCTGAGCTTCTTCGCCACACCCTTTCCCTTATGTTGTTTAAAAGCAGATTTAAAACCCACTTTTCTGATATAGCTTTCAATCCATAGCCCTACTCCCCACCTCCCATGGCATCTGTATGTCTGTCTTGTCTGTTTAAATTATAAGCTCCTTCAAGGAGGGACTGTCTCCTTCGTGATTTTGTACAGTGCTGCATTCGTAGTAATAGTCACAAACTATTAATTAACCTATCAAATAAAAAACCCAAAATATTATTGAACAAAACCACGTAAGAGTTTCCAGTTTTTTGCACCCAATTAAAATGTTTTACTGTTTTTACCTAGTTAGCCTTAATTTGACTTCTACCTACCAAGTTTCTGAAAAAAATAAAAACAAAACTAGATTGCCAACACTAGTACATGATACATAAAATGGAGCCTCACCAGAGTGCTTATACAGAAGCACTAACACTTTCTTTTCTTGCTGGTGATTTGTCTTCCTATGTACCCAATCATCCTTCTGGCTTTTGCCATTACCTTTTCTTTTTTTAATTTGTTGTTAGGCCACATTTAGATCATCAGATATGATTAACTCCAACTTGCTTTTCTTTCTTGCACAAAAGTATTGTACCACTTGTACTGTACTACACCCTCAGGTTTTCGATGCTCATAAATTTTAGCTGCCAAATTCTAGACTCCTATTCAAGTTTTGTTAGATCCCTTTTCATGCTGCTAGGAATGTAACATGGTGGTATCTTTTCTGAACAAAACAGGGATTCGGTGTGAAGTCGATCCTAGTGCAGATCTTGGTATCGTGCACAAAGCAGAAAACCTTTCCAGTCAGCTCTTCTGCAATATCACTCACAAAAATCTTTAAAAGAGCCATTTCTGGGTAAACTACATTTATTTTATCTATTTATTTAAAAAATTTCTATCCCACTTATCAACTAAGCTGGTAACAATTGATACATACATAGAATTAACAAACATTACATATCAAGTTAATGCATTGTCCAATAAAAACCTCAATAAAAATAATTACCCTTTATTACCTTCAGTTCAATCAGTTTCCAACGCAGTCTAACTCCTCATTTAACCTACCCCATTTAAACTCCTCAGATCTTCTGGTCGATTTCTTATTGGAAGCCAGAAGCATCCATCACTCTTCAATGGAGAAACCAAAGGGAAGGAATCATGAGGGCCATAAACAGGATGTTTGAATGAAATAGGGCTCCCTCATTCTACGTGATCTAAGTTAAAGTGTTCCCCAACTGATTTTTTTTTTTACTGATACACAACTTCCAAAGAAAACATCAAATCATTCTCAGCCAAAAAGAAACTATGAGAATCTTAGTTCCTTGGTGTCTTCTGAGCTTTAAAGATTGCAGAATACAACATATGCATACAGGAAAATTGTCTCTTCATCAAAGGAGAAAACATCTTGTTAGTTTCCCAGCTGATCTTCTATAAGAAGGCAACAGTTGGACCTTTCTGTTTAAAGGAGCTACTACTTATTTCTTTAGAACTGCTAGACATATTCAGCGCTGTACATTAAACGCGTAAGTGACTGTCTCTGTTTGAAAGATCTCTCTCATATGCCCCCCCCCAACTCAGTAATTTCCTGTTTGCTATGATCCAATCCAAGGGCCATTCACTGGAATCTAGGTCCTAATTAAACTTTGTCTGCTAGTGTTCTTTCTCTATAAAGTATGTAGCTCTTATGGCTGTTCTGCGAGAGATGGCTTTGTTCTTTCATTTAAGTTTCCTATCATAGATTGAGTCTCTTACATCTTAATTGTTCAGATAGAGAAGTGGTCTCAAACTTAAACCCTTTGCAGGGCCACATTTTGAATTTGTAGGTACTTGGAGGGCCTCAGAAAAAAATAGTTAATGTCTTATTAAAGAAATGACAATTATGCATGAGGTAAAACTCTTTATAGTTTATAAATCTTTCCTTTTGGCTAAGTCTTAATAATAATATTGTCATTTATAACTAAAGAGATATATGATCAAGAAACTGTTTTATTTTACTTTTGTAATTATGATAAACACACTGAGGGCACACACCGAGGGCCTCAAAATAGTACCTGGCGGGTCGCATGTGGCCCCCAGGCTACGAGTTTGCGACCACTGAGATAGAAAATGATTACTTGATTTTATATTTCTGTTAAGCAGATTTTAAATTACCTGATCATAAAATCCTTTTGACCAGTGGTTCCCAAACCTTGTCCTGGAGGACCACCAATCAAGTTGGGTTTTTAAAATAGTCCTAATGAATATTCATGAGAGAGATTTGCATATAATGGAGGAGACAGGCATGCAAATCTGCTCCATGCATATTCATTAGGGCTGTCCTGAAAACCTGACTGGCTGGTGGTCCTCCAGGACAGGTTTGGGAACCACTGCTTTAGACTATTCATTACTGCCTTTACTTCTAGGAAGGTAACATGGTAGCATCTTATCTGAACAGATCAGAGACTCAGTGTAACGTTCTCAAGTAGATGTTCTTTAGAATAGATCGGAAAACATTATTCCCTATACAATCTAGGGAAACAAGGCATTTAGAAAGGCAGTCCCTTGGCTAGACTGGCATGGGAAGATACTGAAAATCATCTGAGCTGGCCCCATTACTTAAAAGTACTGTACTCCTTATTTCCTGTGTAACTTGATTTCACTGGGACTTCGGAATTTATTGGGATTTATACACACACACCAAAGGAGTAACATTAACCACTGATGCTAAAGGACCAAACGTCCTTGTCTCGGGCAGATTTCTACTGATTGTAAAGGACTCCCTGAGACTGCTGCTGGAAGTCTCAGCAGCTATTTTTGTCGCTGAAAGAGCATGGGCAGGAGCGAGTGGGAATCATTCCTGCCTCAGCGTGACGCTAGACCATCAGGAAACAAGGTTGGTCCGAGAGGGAGTTGGTAGTATTGGGGGGGGGGGGGGGGCGGAGAGGGGGAATGCTGCCTTTTCTTGTCGAGAGGGGGGGGGGGGCGCTGACAGCATTTTTTTAACAATCATTATTAAAAACAAAAAAATAATGTTCAATTATCCAGACTGCTTTCTGCAGAGGTTAATCCAGATAATCGGCATTCTACTGTACATCTGATCAAGACTACAGACGAGAGTCTTATAAAGCAGTGGTAGAGGTAGAGTCCCATGCACATCAAGTAAAGGCTTCTATAAGGTTAAGATAAGACATGCTCTGCATCCGTTGTATTGCATTTTATCACATGTATGTATGATTGTATTCTCTGTAAAGCAAAATAAATCAGAATGCTACAATATGATTACTGATTCTACCCAAGCCTCACTCTTCACCTCCCTTTCATAATAGTTATTAGAGAATAATTGATAACAGGCTGCCTAAGTTGGGAAGGCCTGCACAATTAGGTGCCTACGTTATGACTTTTATAAAGGTAAAAATATACACTTACTGTATATAACTTTATAAAATTGTTTTCCTGAAAGATACCGCACTAAGTTATATCTGCCCAGAGGCATAAGTGTAAATGTATATATAGGTATGATTTTTAAAAGATATATTGTACACAAAAGTGCCAATCTTGAACCCATTTTACATATTCTTCATGTCCAGAAATGCCTCTGCATGTATTGTATAAAAGTACACTGGTTTCTGAGGTTTTCTTTTACATACGCATGTACCAGGGCAATATTATAAATGACTACTTGAGTAAGTAAAACAATGTTCTACAAGTTCAAGTTGCTTACAGATTTACCCCCATAGTGATTACAAGGAACATGGGGAATTCATATCTGCTGGGCAAGATGGACTTTTGGTCTGCCTCAGCGGAGGCAACTTCTTATGTTCTTAAAATGAGGATGCAGTCCAAATCTGTTTTGAAAACTGCTGCATTTCCTAACATGCACCACAACCCAGCATTTCATTCAGATTTTCTCCTTGCTGTGTTAACACAACCCTGCTTTAAATGCATTTTTTAATCCAGCTTCGAGAAAAATAAAAACGTGAACCTTGTCAGTAACTTCTTCCAATGCAAAATAAAAATCTTTATTGAATGAAAGTAGTTGCACTTCCAGGAAAGACATGATCAAATTTTAGTCTATATCAATGTTGCTGTAATGAGGAACATGAAATTTAAGAAATAATGGAGGTTATAAAATAAAAAAAAGTCTCTAGGCAGTGCTTATGTCTATATCCTACTTAATTATTATTGTGTATACTTTAATATTTAACTCAGTACTGTGCACTCTGGGTAGGAGTTAAGAGGGAATTGCTGAAGTCTGTAAACACAGCATAAATTTTTTATTTGTTATTATTACAAACCCATTTAAAAACAAACAACTCATTATTAGTGAGAACTTTTAAGATTAAACTCACTCATTATCTAGTAGTACCTCTGATAGCAGAGGAAAATAAAAAGGCTATTATCTTAAGGACCTAAACAGTTAAAAAAAAATTAAGTTTCAATTGCAATAAGAACTGGGTTTGAAATCCTCTTCTGAACAGTTTAGCAAGGGAATGTAATTACTGAAGAAACTACAGCTAATCAGCTGTGAATTGTATCCATTAATTAGTATTTGCCCTGGAGGAATGAGAAAATCAGTAACAACCTTAACGCTGCAATGCACTGATGAGCACTGAAACATGGGGCCCTCAGCATTTAGTCAAGCAGGTGGCTTCAGTGATCCAAGTAATTTAAAAAGATCTCACCTGAAGTGTTGAGCCAGAATTAGATAGCACTACGTCCCTATCTTTATATCTCTATAAGGCTATAATTAATAGCTTTTAATTTAGAAACACTTTGTGATCAATCAGGAAGAGTTTTAAATCATTCTAAGTATGAATAAAGGTTCTATCCTGCTAAAGGATATTGTGTTTTGGATACTGTAGATACTTCTATTTACTTTCCAATTACTTAAGATGTCTATTGAATTATTCTATTAGCGCACACAAGTGAATACTCCTGGCGGAATTCTGTGCAACTGCACAATTTCCGCAGAAGTACACAGTAGTGCAGAATTCCTTTTTCCCCGCACAGAATTCTGACCATGTCAGAATCTTTGGGTCGCGGTATCGGCAGCAATTCTCACGCGCTGCCTGCTGCTAATCCAGAAGACTTTCCACGGCAGAAGGGAGGCTTCTGAGTTAGCAGCAGGCAGCATGTGAGAGTCACTATTAATACTGCAACCCCAAGAAGCAAGCCTTAGAGTACATGGGAGGAGAGGAAGGAAAGTTGGTGACCCACTGCCAGGGGAGGGAAGAGTGAGAGGATGGAAAGATGGTGGCACAGGGGAAGGGGAAGGAAAGATGGTGGCACAGGGTGAGGGGAGAGGATGAAATTCCATATAATGGAGGGAGGAAGGAAGAGGTGGTACACAGAGAGAGATAGAGAGATTTGACACAAGGCATAAGGAAGGGAGAGAGAGATACTGGATATGGGGGTGGATAAGAGGGATGGATACACAGGAGCTGAAGGGGAAGAAGGAGGAAGGTGTTGGATCTAGGAGTAGAATGATGGAGAGATGCCTGGAAATTGGAGTGAGACAAGAGTGGGAGAAATGCTGAACCATGGGGGAGAGTGCAGCGGGGAAGAGACAGGCTACAAGGGTGGGGAAAAGAAGGAAGAGAGCAGGTGCTGGGCTATAAGGGTGGAGGAAGGAAGACGCTGATAATGGTAGAACCCTGAGGATTAGGAGAGGATGGCAGGGAAACAATTAAAGGACAGATATAACATGGTAGAAATATGGCAATGGAGATACATTTAAGATAAAAGGAAATGGAAGGCTGAGGAAGGAATAAGATGGGGAATGGGAGAGAAGATGGAAATTTGATAGGTAGCTGAAAAGTGAGAGAAGGGCACGAAAGAGGCAGAAAAAAGATAAAAAGGAATGATTAATATGCCTGAGGCAGGTGTAGTGGACTAGACAGGACTAAAAGAGACAAATGGATAGCTTCCACTTGGAGAATTAGCAGATGCCAGACAGGAAAGCAGAAAAAAGAAACAGGAACCATTAAGATGGAAAAAATAAAACATTTGGACAACAAAGGTAGAAGAAAACCATTTTATTTTAAAAGAGTCCCACTAGTTTAGACTAGTGGGATAATAACATTACATGAGCTAGTCATTGGAAGAGATTAGAGATTAGGTGAGGGGAAGGGGGGAGGAGATAGGACAGAGTAAAATTTAGAGGGGAAGGGGATTAGGTGTTTATCGGGGTTGTGAGGGTACATGTGGAAGAAAGATGTATGATTGGTCAAAAAGGGGGTAAGGATGATTGGAGGAGAGTTTGTGAGGAGTTTGGGCGGGAGAATCATTTTGGGAATTGGAGGGAGGCGAGCGGTTGGTTTGGTCGTGGGAAAGAATTTTCCCGCCCACCCATCCATATTGGAGGACGGGGGGGATTGTTTGAGAAGTGATTGAGGGGAAAATCTTTATGAGGTTCCGAGTATATGGGTTGGGGGGGAGGCGGTCGCAGCTTGACTGTTGGGAGTTGGGGCTGAATGGGGAGAAAAATATTATGAAATGCAGCTGGGGGATTGAATTAATATATGTTGAAGGGGGAATTGAAATGGATAACTCATGGATGGGGAATCAATGGGGAGCACTCATGGGCGGCACCGCCATGAGATGGGTGGGGAGGGATGACCTGACGATACCGTAGGTCATCTTATGGCTGAAGTTGGAGGGGGTTGATAAGATGGAGAAGCTACGTTCGTTACTGAATAGCTCATGCGGAAATGGGGCTTGGGGATTGCCGTATTGGGAATTTTGAATGTTAATAAATTTAAGTATTGAGTTGTGAGCATTGTTTAAGTTATTAAATAAAGCTGCGGCCAATTATTTATGCCACAAGAAGAGGCTGTATGTGTTTTATTGAATGTCATAGGCAAATTCTAATGTTAATGTTTTAAATGTAATTTGGATAATAATTAGCAAAAATAGTTTAAATTTTGACAAATCTTGCAGAATTTGCTAATTTTGTGCGCATAATCGCTTAGAATTTTGATTAAGTGATCTATCAAATTTTAAATAAAACTTGAAACTTGAAGATCTGTGTGTACCTGCAGTCTGAGGCCCTGGAACCTCTTAAGATGCACTAGGTCTGTGTACCACAGCCTGTGTAGCCAATCTGGTGCTAAGAGAACCACTCTCTATGGGTGGTATGTTATTCTGTGAAGTACTAGCCCATGAAGGAAACAAACACGTACAAGAGCTCATTCTTTGGCCGTGGCTGGACTAGGGCATCCAGACCTTCACTTCCAAGCTCGGATCTTTGACAGAAGAACCAGTCCACCTTCTTGTTTCTCGATGTCGCCATCAGATCAAAAGTTGGCCGACCCCATCAAAGAACAATAGACTGAAACACTGCTGCACCCATTCTCCTGGGTCTAAGGTCTGCCTGCAGAAGTAATCAGCCTAGTCATTGTCCACTCCTGTTACATGTGCTGCGGAGACCACCTGTAGGTGAAGCTCTGCCCAACTAAACAATAAGTGGGCTTGCAGGCTCAGCTGTGCACTTTTGATGCTTCCTTGGCGAATGACATTACACCATCACTGTAGCATTGTCCAGGAAAACTTGGACCACCTATCCTTCCAGAGTCCACTCCAGCTTCTGTAATGCTAGACAAATGGCTCAAAGCTCCAGTCTGTTGATGAACCCCTCTCTGAGAGGCCGACCATCGCCCTTGTACTGGGCACTCATTGCAATGGCCTCTCTAGCCGAACCAACTGGCATCTGTTTTGAGAATCATCCACAAAATTTTCCTGAAGGGCATGCCCTGCAATAATGACTGTGGAAGGAGCCACCAATCCATACTGCAGCAGAATTCCGAAGTCCATGGGAGAGTCATTTGAAGGGAGTCCATTTGTGGAGACCATCAAGACAGCAGCCTTCACCCAAGGGACTACATCTGTAATAGCCACCATGGAGCCCAGCACTTGAAGGTAATGCCATGCAAACGAGGCTGGCTTAGCTATCAGTCCTGTTATCTACGTGTAAAGCTTCTGCCTGCGTGCTTCTAGAAGTTAAACTCAGCCTTCTGCCATGTTGAATAGCACTCCCAGGTATTCCAGGATTTGGGATGGAACCAGTTGGCTCTTTCAAAAATTCACTATCCAGCCCAGGTTCTGCAAGAGCTGGGCCGCCTGAGCTACTTTTTTTACTCCTTCCAAGAATTACGGAGCCTTGATCAGCCAGTCATCCAGATATGGGTGCACTTGCAACCCTGCCCTGCAAAGATGTGCTGCTACCACCACCTTGGTAAATGTGCAGGGTGCTGTTGCCAACCCAAAGAGGAGCACTGAGAACTGATAATATCTCTTTAGCACATGGAATCTCCTGTGTTACAGAAACATGGGAATGTGGAGGTAGGTTTCCATGAAGTCTAGTGAAGCAAGAAATTTCCCCAGAGTCACTGCTGTGATGACTGACTGCATGGTTTCCATGTGAAAGCATGGAAACCTCAAGGCTTCGTTGACGTGTGTGAGTCCAGAATGGGTCTCCAGTTTTCTGAGCTTTTCTTGGTCACTATGAAGTATAGCAAGTATCTGCTCAAGTCCAATTCTTCTGGTGGCACTGGCTCTATGGGCTGAATTTCTACCAAGTCTCTGCACTGTTGCTACAACTCTGCATGACTTTCCTGGGCACCCCACCAGGGAGTCCACAAACCAGTCTGTTAGGGGATGGGCAAACTTCAGCTTGTAACCTCCCCGAATGATCTCCAGCACTCAGCGGGGTCTGACGAGATCTACTCCCAGATCTCCGCACTGCCAAGAGCCTTCCTCCTATCTTCAGGGGGAAGACACTGGACCTGGCATCATTGTGATGGCCTCTTTTCATATACATAAAATTTGGCTGTTTAGTTGAATGCAGCAGCATAGCCATAGGTAGGCTCAGGTGAGCAGGGGCCTAGCCTTACTGTAGCTGACAGGGATCCTTAAGCCCTGCCAACTGCAGACTCACAGCCAGAACTCTCTAAACCAGTGGTCTCAAACTCGTGGCCCGGGGGCCACATGCGGCCTGTCAGATACTATTTTGTGGCTCTCGGTATGTTTATCATAATCACAAAAGTAAAACAGTTTCTTGATCATATGGCTCTTTAGCTATAAATGGCAATATTATTATTAAGACTTGGCCAAAAGGAAGATTTATGTTTATATATCTTTATTAATTTTCAATTTAAATTCAAGTTTAACACTTGTATAGAAAGCATTATTCATAATAACATAAGAACAAGAAACAAATTTACGTCCAATAAGAAAAATATTATTTAACTATTTTGCTCAAGTCCTCCTTAGATCCAAGATTTAGAAATAGCGAATAATATATAGCAAGAAAAATAAAAATTTATAGCAAGATGCTAAAAAACTATAGCACTGAAATTGAGATCTCATATTTATATATAGGGTTTAAGATATTCCTCGATCCAAAAGGAAGATTTATAAACTATAATGAGTTTTACCTCTTGCAAAATTGTCATTTCTTTAATAAGACATTAACTTTTTTTTTTTTGAGGCCCTCCAAGTACCTACAAATCCAAAATGTGGCCCTGCAAGGGGTTTGAATTTGAGACCACTGCTCTAAACTGAGTAGCTGGTGACAGTGTCCTGGAGCAGCCATCATTCCCTCTTCCAAGTTCATGCTATATTTTTGCACACAATCAGGAATCATTCTAATAAAGCTGGAGAGATTAGCAATTAGAGAGAAAAGAAAACACTGCTGGCTGCACAACCTTTTGGTAAAAAAATGGAATATGTGAATTATCGAGTGTAAATATAGGACTAAAAGCAATAAGAGCTCAAAGGAGTCTACTGTGGAGACCCCATAATGATAGACTAACCTTTGTACTGGCATATATAGGGGATAGAAGAGGAATCTGCTCTGTCTCTCCATGCTAGAGTAGTTTAGACTGGTCTGCCAGGAGTCAAGGTCCTGTTTGGTATGAGATGTGCTGAAAAGTTCTCAACCCAGCCAAGAAGAGAATGACGTGGAGCCATGAAACTTATAAATTATTCCACATATTTACCCCTAAGTTCAACACACTTGACACATAATGTCTGAAGTTTCTGTAACCCTTCCAAAAAATACTCTGATGTCTGTTCACGAAAATACTACTCTGCTGGTGCAATCACCTCCAAATCACTTGAAAATTGTCACCCTTTCAAACGCTTTTTAAGGTTTGGAAACAGAAAATAGTCAGATGGAGCAAGATCTGGTGAAGTAGGGTGGATAGTCTATGTACTGAAACCCCAACTGTGTCAAAACATCCATCGTTTTGCTAGCCTTGTGAGCAGGTGCATTGATACATTATCAAAGAGGCCACATTATCAAAAGGACGTGAAGAGAATGGAGCTGATCCAGAGAATGGTCACTAGGATGGTCTCAGGACTTAAAATCTCCCATACGAGGAACGTCTGAGCAAACTACGCTTATATTCTCTTGAGGAGCGCAGAGATAGGGGGACATGATAGAAACATTCAAATACCGCATTGAAGTGGAGGAAGAAATCTTTTTTTCTTAAGGGTCCCACGGCAACAAGAGGACATCCGGTAAAATTTAAGGGGGGAAGATTTCATGGTAACACCAGGAAATACTTCTTCACCGAAAGGGTGATTGATCGATGGAATGGTCTTCCACGCCAGGTGGTCGAGGCCAGTAGCGTGCTCGACTTCAAGAGATGATGGGACAAACAGATGGGGTTGCTACAGAGTTAGGCTTAAAAGATAGATTCTCAAGGGAAGGAGGGTTCTTGAGTGGGCAGACTTGTTGGGCCCCCGGCCCTTTTCCGCCGTCATACTCTATGTTTCTATGTCTTTCAAAAAGAGAACTTCTTTCTGTAGCTTCCCTCTCCTTTTTTTTTTTCTTTCAATGCCTCCTTTAATAGGCACACCAATTTACAGTAGTCTGCATTAATTGTTTGGCCTCTTGGAAGAGTGTCATTGCAACACCTTCCTGATCCCCCAAACACTGTGTTTTTACTCCTACTGTTGGGCTTGTCTCATGAATAGAAGAACAGGATTTTTAAGTAATATATTGATCAAAGTTTCTAAAGCTCAAATTACAGAAAAAGGAAGTATCCATAAAATGACGCACTGACCCAGTGTTCAAAATGTCTTTGCATTGTATCTAGATACATTTTTCTTTACTGGTTTTCATCTTCAACAATTTAATTTCTAGTGCAATAGTTGTCATTCTGGATAGTAGGGTATTCCCATCATGCCTGCGAACCATGGAGAAGGGAGCCATGCCTGGTTTTTACTTCACCACCTTCTCCAGTTTTGGGTGAATCACTTCATGAAAAAGCAGTTAATAACACACACAACTTTTCATTTTCCCTAACTGAATATTTTACAAATGGAAGCCAAACCCAAAAATCTGCTTGTCAGTACTAATGGGAGGATAAAGAAGACAACTGGACCAAGGAGAGAAGGGTGAGAGAAAAACATCTGTGTGGCTTGTATTTTGTATTCCTTTTGAGTAATTCTTTTCCATTGTTTTCAAACTTTCGGTCTTCTGTTATAAAGTTACTGAAAGAGGGGACATGGTTGATGAAAGAAACGAGCACAGACGAGAAGAAGAGCAAAACAATGTGTGTGAAAGGTCTGTGAAAAACGAATGTATGGCTAGTTATAGCAAGGATAAGATGGAAATCTACTACTTCTAGTCATTTCTATAGCACTGCCAGATGTACACAGCACTATACTTTAAACATGTAAGAAATCTAAGGAGGATATAGGAAGGGGAGACAAATACATAAGGTTAAAAGCTCCAAACTCACGTTCATACTAACAGACTAGTGAAATGTTCTCGTATACTATTTCTCTAAATGTAGGATTAATCAAACAGTTTTGGTTGGATGATCTGAGTGACCTGGGAGGGGGAAAAAATGTGAGAGGAAGCATAGTTCACCTAAGCTATAAATTTTATAAACTAGTGGTAATAATTTGATGAGGGGAGTTATGTAGTCAGTTTTTGTTTCTTTGACCACTTTTAATGCAGTACTTTCAAAAGATTCCAAACAATGAAGATCCCCGACTCCCTACTAGAGAGTTGCAATAATCCAATTGGCTAATAACTGAGAAATGAACCAGAATGTTAAACACTGGGAGGATAAAGTGAGGATTGTATGGAACAAATTAATGGTAAATTATAGTAAGAACATTGTACTATACTATACTGAAGATACTTGAGATCTAAACATGAGTGTGCTATCTAAAGTTATTCTGACTTTAGTACTTGTATACAAAGTGGGCCATGTACCCTCAAATTCTGCTGAATACAAGAGTCACTGGGAATGACCAATGCAAATGACCCAGAATTGGTGCAACCAAATTCTTTATTATAGAAGATAGATACAACACAGGTCGCATTTCAACAAACAAGCCTTCATTGGGGATTTTGTTGCAAACCAAATTGCTACCTCACATGAAGTGGCCACAAATAGTGTAAAAAAAATGCAGTGTACCACAATCTATTTATTTATTCAATTTTCTATACCATTCTCCCAGGGGAGCTCAGAATGGTTTACATGAATTCATTCAGGTACTCAAGCATTTTTCCCTGTCTGTCCTGGCGGGCTCACAATCTGTCTAATGTACCTGGGGTAATGGAGGAATTAAGTGAAGAACACCAACAGTCTGACTATACTAATCACTACTGGTGGGGAGAGGGAAATGCTGGCAGTATCCAGTTAGCGTGAGAAGAGAGACAGAAAGGGGGATGTTGGTACTAGTGGTAGGATACAGAGAGGGGAATTCTGGTGCTGATTGGGGAGGGTAGTGATACGGATACTGAGCTAGCCATGGAATATAACTCAAGGGTAAATGATTCTCAAGAGAGTGTAGTAACACAAGGGTAGGGGTGTTAGAGAGATACTGATGAATAAGGTAATGGGGGTCAAGAAGAGAGAGGCAGACTGGACAGCATATGTTGTCACTGAAACATTCTTTTCACAGTCCCCCAAGAGAAGATATTTGTCCATTCTCTTTCAGGCTCTGTGAATTCCAATGTGGCTCTCACTTACAAATAAGTAAAGACCACTGGTACATGGTTCAATTTACAAAGCAAACAACATATCCTTGATATAATTTGGATCCACTGAAACCAGCTTGGGCTGGATATAAATTTCTTCAACCAAGACTAAATTACCTAGATATAGCATTTTGCACATTTTGAAACTACTGAACAGATATTTTTTTTGAAAGTCCCAAATACAGATTGTATCCAAATACAGGTGGAATACAATGGATGCATGTTCAATACATGAATAACCCTACTCAAATGGGTACAACATCTTCAACTTTCTAATCTCAAAAAACAACTCACATCACATCCACTGAGCCACATTCTTTCATTACTCTCAGGTTTGCTACTTGATTTTTCATATTTTAAAAATGTTTAAACTGTTTAAATCTAAGCAGCGCACATAAAAACATACATAATATCAGAACAAAACAAATGAATCAAATACAAGGTAAAAATACAAAGTGTATTTCAATCCGATATAGTCAATGGTTCATCAAATTTCAATTCTTAACCATCAGACATTACTCAGTCTTAAAGAACAAAACCTGTCATAACCCTTCTAATATCACAGAAAAGCATCTATGAACGGATATGTCTAACTTAGTAACATAGTAACATAGTAGATGACGGCAGATAAAGACCCGAATGGTCCATCCAGTCTGCCCAACCTGATTCAATTTAAATTTAAATTTTTTTTTTTTTTCTTCTTAGCTATTTCTGGGCAAGAATCCAAAGCTTTACCCGGTACTGTGCTTGGGTTCCAACTGCCAAAATCTCTGTTAAGACTTACTCCAGCCCATCTACACCCTCCCAGCCATTGAAGCCCTCCCCTGCCCATCCTCCACCAAATGGCCATACACAGACACAGACCGTGCAAGTCTGCCCAGTAACTGTCCTAGTTCAATATTTAATATTATTTTCTGATTCTAAATCTTCTGTGTTCATCCCACGCTTCTTTGAACTCAGTCACAGTTTTACTCTCCACCACCTCTCTCGGGAGCGCATTCCAGGCATCCACTACCCTCTCTGTAAAGTAGAATTTCCTAACATTGCCCCTGAATCTACCACCCCTCAACCTCAAATTATGTCCTCTGGTTTTACCATTTTCCTTTCTCTGGAAAAGATTTTGTTCTACGTTAATACCCTTCAAGTATTTGAACGTCTGAATCATATCTCCCCTGTCTCTCCTTTCCTCTAGGGTATACATATTCAGGGCTTCCAGTCTCTCCTCATACGTCTTCTGGCACAAGCCTCCTATCATTTTCGTCGCCCTCCTCTGGACCGCCTCAAGTCTTCTTACGTCTTTCGCCAGATACGGTCTCCAAAACTGAACACAATACTCCAAGTGGGGCCTCACCAATGACCTGTATAGGGGCATCAACACCTTCTTCCTTCTACTGACTACGCCTCTCTTTATACAGCCCAGCATCCTTCTGGCAGCAGCCACTGCCTTGTCACACTGTTTTTTCGCCTTTAGATCTTCGGACACTATCACCCCAAGGTCCCTCTCCCCGTCCATGCATATCAGCTTCTCTCCTCCCAGCATATACGGTTCCTTCCTATTATTAATCCCCAAATGCATTACTCTGCATTTCTTTGCATTGAATTTTAGTTGCCAGGCATTAGACCATTCCTCTAACTTTTGCAGATCCTTTTTCATGTTTTCCACTCCCTCTTCGGTGTCTACTCTGTTACAAATCTTGGTATCATCTGCAAAAAGGCACACTTTTCCTTCTAACCCTTCAGCAATGTCACTCACATACATATTGAACAGGATTGGCCCCAGCACCGAACCCTGAGGGACTCCGCTAGTCACCTTTCCTTCCTTCGAGCGACTTCCATTAACCACCACCCTCTGGCGTCTGTCCGACAGCCAGTTTCTGACCCAGTTCGCCACTTTGGGTCCTAACTTCAGCCCTTCAAGTTTGTTCAACAGCCTCCTATGAGGAACTGTATCAAAGGCTTTGCTGAAATCCAAGTAAATTACATCTAGCATATGTCCTCGATCCAGCTCTCTGGTCACCCAATCAAAAAATTCAATCAGGTTCGTTTGGCACGATTTACCTTTTGTAAAGCCATGTTGCCTCAGATCCTGTAACCCATTAGATTCAAGGAAGTACACTATCCTTTCTTTTAGCAACACTTCCATTATTTTTCCTGTTTTTTTAAAACGTCATACAGTCCTTACTTAATCTCAAGACACCGGGAAGAGAATTCCAAAGTTTTATACCAGCAATGGAAAACAGAGTTCTTCAATCTAGCATATCGTACTCCTTCTTCCTTAATCAGTCTCATCCTGTCTTCAGACCTCAACTTATGGGCTGGTTGATAATTTACCAAGATCTTTAAAGGACACAGAAACAAATAGACTACTTGGTGCATAATCGAGAGCACCTTGTAGTATATTTGCTGTTGGACAGGAAGCCAATGTAAAGATTTCAAAACTGGGGTGATGTGTTCTGTTTTAGAAATACCTGTTATCAGTCTTGCTGCAGAATTCATTAATTGATGCAGGGATTTACATTTCAACTTTAAGTCAAGCCAAGAAAAAGTGTTACAATAATCCAGTCAATAACAAGGCCCGAACAACGGATCAAAAAATCATAACATTGGTTTCTGTCTACACAAGGTATACAATTGAGCATATCCTCCTCGAATCACTAAGTACCTGCTTCCCCCATCGAGAGCGGAATCCAGACTGAAACCCAAAACTGTCACCTCTTTCTTTACCAGCAATCGAGTTTCCAGGACTGTAAATTTTTCAGGATGTTCTCCATCACTTTACTTACTCACAATCATCATCTCAGTCTTCGCTACGTTCAACTGCAAGCCATGATCTTCCATCCAACAATAATTCTCATATTTAATCTCATCAATAGGTTTGCTGTTTTGCTGGATTTAAGTTTATTTACAAATATTCACCTTTTGACTCGAGAACGGAGCCCATGCCCTCTGCATGGCAGTGCAGAATACTGCCACTAAACCACCAAGTGTCAAGATTATTTAGGCTTGATATATCGCTTTAATTACCAAAGCAGTTTTACATTGTACAAAATTTAAAATATAAGCAAAAACGGGGAAATGAAAAAACAAACTACAAGACATTACCGACGAGACATGCTACAAAAGGGAAATGGGTGGGATACATTACATAAAACTAAAAAGAAAGGGGAATGGTGAGAATGAAAGGGAGAAGGGAAGTGTCTGATATGTGCCCTTTGTCTGAATCTCATAAGCATTTAATCCGAGGTATAGATCTCGTAGGCATCTTTAAAGAGAAAGGTTTTGAGGCTAGATTTGAAGTTATTGGAGTTAGTTTCCTATATCAGGGCTAAAGGGAGGGCGTTCCACTTTGGGCATTTCCTAAGCATTTCTACCGATATTACCTAACGACAATTCGTACACATTTTTCCTACTACTATGACTGGTTTAATTCCACACTGACAACTTTTCACTAGGTGGGTAAGCTTACAGTGCTCATTTGTTCTCTGCAGTTTACCATTAATGTTTTGCTACTTATCTGTAATCAGGTTCCTGATTGCTTGTATGTGTTCTCAGCTGGCTTTGATTTATCTTGCTGGGGAACTTTCACTCCTGCTCTGACCACTTCTGCCTGTCAGCTCCACCCCTTTCCTTAACCCTTGCTGTGTCAGATTGCCTGACGAGGTTTTACAGGAGAATTAACAGATTGTTTATAAAAGGGATTATAGGGCTAGATTCACTAAACTCCTCTTACCTCTCTCCCGTGAACATAACTTCCACACCTTATCCTGAATTTCTTCCTCACACTAGGTATCCACATTCCCTGTCTGCTAAAATTCTCTCTTCATAATTGTATCCTGATATTCGCTGGTGTCAGACTATTTTCAATTGTAATATGTAAAATAATTATTTATACATTACTTGTTGGAATATTCATATTTATCTCTATCTCTACCTCTGTCTTTATATTTTTATCTTTACCTTTCATAAATTGTTTCTTCAGATACTTTAGTTAGATTGTGAGCCTTTGGGACAGTTAGGGAATTCCCAAGTACCTATCTTATTTATTTTTATCTATTGTATCTTTTAATGCATCATTTTTGTAAACCGCTTAGAAACCTCACGGTTATTAGCGGTATATAAGAATTAAATTAAATTAAAAATTAAAATATTATTGCCACTACTATTCAACAAAACAATTGGTTCTCACTGTAGCTCCAATTACTTAGTTCAACTCTGGAATCTTGATGTTTGCTCATAAACTTCTATTTCTAAACACAAGTCAAGTATACAGACAAGTTGAAACCACATTTTTTGTCTGGACCTTTGGAGCAAAACCAGATACTACATACTTCCAGCTATCATTATCTTCATCGGTCCAATTTTTATTTATTTTACTATTGGATATTTTCTTCAATGTTATAATTTGATTTTAACTTATACTTTAACAAGAAGAGAGCCACTTAGCTTATAGTGGATTATCACTCAACTTTCCTTCAAATAAGACCGATGAACATAATAGCCAGAAGTATGTAGTATCCGGTTTTACTCCGAAGGTCCAGACAAAATTTTGATTTCAACATGTCTGTATACTTGACTTATGTTTAGAAATAGAAGTTTATGAGCAGACATCAAGATTCCACAGTTGAACTAAGTAATTGGAGCTACAGTGAGAACCAATTGCTACTTATCGAACATCTTTTAGCAGAAAACAATTCTCATGAGACACAAGATCCAGTTCACAAGAAGTCCTAAGACATGATGCAGAAGAACTGACTTATTTCTATGTAACTACTTCATAACGCAGAAGCAAGAACTATGAATTAAACCATCTTCAAAATACCAGTACCTCTCCAACTGGTTATTGTTTTTCCTTTTGAAATCACTCAGTAATTCAAAAACTGTTCCCTTAAGATTAGACCAGAAAGAATTTTGAGATTGAAGAAAGATGCCATACAATCAAGATATTAATGTTAAGATAAATAAAAGAAGCAGATTTAACAAATCAATATCAGCAGTCGCAGAATGAATCCAAGTACAGTGGTACCTTGGAATCCGAACACCCCAGAACTCAAACAACTTGGAATCCAAACTTTTTTTTTTTTAAGTAAATTTTGTGTCGGAATCCAAACGCTGCTTTGGAATCCGAACGGATGGGACCTGCAAGCGTTACTCAACCTAAAGCTTCCCCTCTGACGCAGCATCCTGTTTCCACCTTGGAGGAAAGCTTTGGGCTGAGCAATGCTTGCAGTTCCTGTATGTTCGGATCTTGCTGCCTCTGCCAAGGGGGACGACCCAATCTTGCTGCCTCTGCCAGGAGGGGGACCCGATCTTGCTGCCTCTGCCAGGGGGGAGCCCGATCTTGCTGCTTCTGCCAGGGGGGGCTCGATCTTGCTGCCTCTGCCAGGGGGGGCCCAATCTTGCTGCCTCTGCCAGGGGGGGCCCAATCTTGCTGCCTCTGCCAGGGGGGCCCGATCTTGCTGCCTCTGCCAAGAGGGCCCGATCTTGCTGCCTCTGCCAAGAGGGCCCGATCTTGCTGCCTCTGCCAAGAGGGCCCGATCTTGCTGCCTCTGCCAAGAGGGCCCGATCTTGCTGCCTCTGCCAAGAGGGCCCGATCTTGCTGCCTCTGCCAAGAGGGCCCGATCTTGCTGCCTCTGCCAAGAGGGCCCGATCTTGCTGCCTCTGCCAAGAGGGCCCGATCTTGCTGCCTCTGCCAAGAGGGCCCGATCTTGCTGCCTCTGCCAAGAGGGCCCGATCTTGCTGCCTCTGCCAAGAGGGCCCGATCTTGCTGCCTCTGCCAAGAGGGCCCGATCTTGCTGCCTCTTCCAAGAGGGCCCGATCTTGCTGCCTCTTCCAAGAGGGCCCGATCTTGCTGCCTCTTCCAAGAGGGCCCGATCTTGCTGTTTCTGGAAAAACTGCTCCTATTTGAATTAATGAAAGACAGCGTGCTGGTGATGTGATTTCTGAGACAATCATTTGTGAGAAAGCCAAAGTTCTTCACAATGATCTAGTGAAAGGCCTGCCTGATACTACTGTTGAAAAGGAGGAGTTTAAAGCCAGTAGAGGGTGGTTTGAGAACTTTAAAAAAAGGACTGGGATCCATAGCATTGTTATGCATGGGAAGGCAGCCAGTTCTAATTTAAAAGCAGCTGAAAAGTTTGTAAAGGATTTTAAGGAGTTTGTGATCAGTGAGAGCTATGTTTCGACCAAGTGTTCAATTATGACAAAACTGGCCTCTTTTCGAAAAAGATGCCCAAACAAACATATTTCAAAGGAAGTCTGTACTAGGCCATAAGCCAATGAAAGACCGCCTTACTCTGTTGGTGTGTTGTAATGCTAGTGGGGACTGCAAGATCAAACCTCTCCTTGTATTACCATTCAGAAAACCCACAGGTCTTTAAGAAGAATAACATCATTAATAGCAAACTTAATGTTATGTGGAGATCGAATGTGAAAGCATGGGTTACCAGGCAGTTCTTCACTGAGTGGATACACAAGGAGTTTGCTCCTCATGTAAAGGTTTATCTGCAGGAGAAAAACCTTCCGATAAAAGCTCTCCTTGTCCTCCACAATGCTCCTGCACATCCACCAGGGCTGGAGGATAATTTGGTGGGTGAATATAATTTGGTGGGTGAATAGCTTCATCAAGATCAAATTTTTGCCCCCCAATACCACTCCTCTTATACAGCCCATGGACCAGCAGGTGATCTCAAACTTCTCAAAACTGTACACCAAGGCTATGTTCCAGAGATGTTTTGAAGTTACAAATGAAACGTAACTGACTTTCCGAGAGTTCTGGAAGGATCACTACAACATCCTCCATTGCCTAAGAATCATTGAGAAAGAATGGAGGGAAGTGTCTTTCAGAATGTTGATCTCTGCCTGGAAAAACCTCTGGCCAGAATGTGTTTCTGAAAGGAACGCTGAATGCTTTGAATAACCACCTGTTGTTCCTGATATCGTATCTCTGGGCAAGTCCATGGGTTTGGAGGTCAGCAAAGAGGATGTCAATGAGTTAGTGGATGATCACAAGACAGAGCTGACAACGGAAAGCTTCAGCACCTCAACCAGCAGCAACAGAAAGAAGTAGCCGAAGAAATTTCTTCAGGGGAGGAAGAGGGAGACGCAGGTACCATACCCACAGCTGAAATCAAGGATCTGATCAGCATGTGGTCAAAAACACAGGCTATCATAGAGAAGTCTTCAAAAAATGGCTATTAAGATTCAATGTTAAATTTCAGCCCTAGTCACTCAAACATAAATAACAGTCCAATAAATTAGACCCAGGCTAAAGACACCTTCACCATTCATTTAAGGTTACTAAACGGTAGCCTCAGCCCCACCACTCCACCGCTAAATCAATGTTTCATTGCGGGAAGAATTACGTGAGAACTCATCACTGGCTGCCTCTAACAAAATTTTTTTATGCCAAAAATTAGTTATATCAAAAAGTCTTCATGTACCTCAATAATAATAATAAATATTCAATGCTTTAAAGCGTCATTGTACTTAGCTTGTTTTTATCAGCCAACGTCCGGGAGTAGAACCCGACACGCTCTTAAAATTGGTGGAGTCGGATGACACGGGCGTTCTTGGGAGACCCTTGATACAGCACTCTTGTAGTGCGAAACATGCATGTCGGGTTCTACTCCCGGACGTTGGCTGATAAAAACAAGCTAAGTACAATGACGCTTTAAAGCATTGAATATTTATTATTATTATTGAGGTACATGAAGACTTTTTGATATAACTAATTTTTGGCATAAAAAAATTTTGTTAGAGGCAGCCAGTGATGAGTTCTCACGTAATTCTTCCCGCAATGAAACATTGATTTAGCGGTGGAGTGGTGGGGCTGAGGCTACCGTTTAGTAACCTTAAATGAATGGTGAAGGTGTCTTTAGCCTGGGTCTAATTTATTGGACTATCATAGAAAAGTGGCACCCTGATAAAGCCCTTGTTAACAGGTGTGTTAACTTATTCAATGATAACATCATTGAACATTTTAGAAAAGTTCAAAAAGGTTGCCATCATCAAACCACTTCGGAACGTTGGTTTTCAAAACACACCATCAGAATGCAGAGACCAGAAACATCTGAACCACCTGATGACAACACAGAAGGTGATTCCAAGGTGGTACTTCGGCAAAGAGACTAAAAAGAAGCAGAATGAAGACACCTAAACCATTTGATGCCAACACAGAAGGTGATCCCAAGACCTCTACAAGTGGTACTTTGGCAAAGAGCCTAAAAAAGAGCATAATACAGACGCCAGAACCATCTGAACCACCTGATGCCAACACAGGTGATCCCAAACCCTCTACAAGTGGTACCTTGGCAAAGAGCCTAAAATGGAGCAGAATGAAGACACCTGCCTGGTAACACATGCTTTCACATTCTATCACCACCAGAACCACCATAGGCTAATCTGGAAAGTGACTTGCCTTCCTAACAATAATCTACCTCCTGTTCCAGGTTCCACATCATGATTCGTAATCACTGATTACTTTAAATTACTGTACTGAACATTATTCTACTGTACTATACTGTATTATCATTGGTTAATATCTAAGAGTGTTATGAATAAAAAATTACAAAACAAACTGGACCTATTTCTCAGAGGCTTCGGTGTTGCCGGTCTTCTCCACTGCTTCTCTTTGTTTTAAACGCTACAGCGCTGAAACTAGACGATGGCCAACGTTTGATGATAAGATAATCATTTCTTCAGGGCTCTGGAATTGTGAGAACAGTAGCTGTCCCGTGTTCAGTTATCTAGTTTCAGCGCTGTAGTGTTTAAAACAATAAGAAGCAGCAGACAAGACTGGCAAAACAGAAGCTTTTGAAAAAATAAGTTCAGCTTGCTTGCTTTTCTTTCTTTTCACAAGACTGGTTAATTTACATTACTGTACTGAAAATTACTCTACTTTACTGTATTATCATTGGTTAATATTTGAGTGTGTTATGAATAAATAATTACAAAACAAAACTAGTGTGTTTACTGTTAAATTTATTTGAAAATCTGAGTTTGTGGGACCATGGAACGGATTAATTCAGTTTCTATTATTTTCAACGGGAAAAAATTGTCTTGGAACTCGAACTGAATTCGGGAAAGGATTAAGTTCGGATTCTAAGGTACCACTGTACATATTACTTTAATGATGGCATTTTTACCCTCAGAATCCCAAGAAATAGTTTTATGCCATTATATTAAAGATTACTTCAATATTTTCTTGCATGAATTTAAAATGATGTCATTATATTGCAATTGGACTATAAGCAGCTTTATTGTGCATCTAAAATACAATTTTATTCAGTTCAAATGCTGAAAATTCCTTCCCAGCATATAAATCAGTTCAACTGAAGAAAATTAAGTCAGGTTTTAACTATTAATGGGTAATTTTACAGGCATTTCTGAGCTAAAAACAGTGTTTTATGTATAAAAATGCTTTTTATAAAATTGTCTGACAATTTATATGGGCATAAGTATATCCAAATTGAGTTATGGCATTTCTATGGTCAGGCTAAGGAAGATTCTATCTATATATAATTTGCATGAAAATACTGGCAATTTTGTGCATATGTAATTGCTTTTCATGGGATAATTTTCAAAGGAAAAGGATGCATTAAGGGGCTGTTTTATAAAGCTACATTAAAAAGTATCCTGCAGTATCATGAGACTTTCCAGGCTACTTTTAGCACAGCTATAAAATGGCCAAATTTCTTCTCTCTCCCCCCTTCCCCATTACAACATGGTCACTAGTGCAGGAACCCTTACCAACACCTATTACTAGGTGGTGGGGCTCTGTGCTAACCACACACTAATCGGTTAACACATGACAATGCAGCTGCACTAGCCAATTAGTGCTGGGCATGCCTACACTCAGCCCCCAAACACACCCCAAGCGCTAAAAAATATTTTCCATCTTTTAGTGCGTGCTGAAGACAAAACTATGTTAAAATAAAAAAAGGGGGGGGAGGAATAAAATACCCACAGTTGAAGTAAGCAGAAAAAAACAAAGTGTAACAAACAAAATACTGTATCTGGATGAACCTGCAAAAATTTATTATAAAAAGACAAATCTTGATTGTAGCTATCTATCTATGCACAAAATTAAATGATAATGGATTTGAACAGGACTCAACATGGTCTATGTTTCGGAGCTATGTGCGTTCCTCAGGAGTCCTCAAAGAAAACACACAGATAACAGTAAAATAAATGTGTAAACACAAAAATCAATGTAGTGAACAACAAACCAGAAGTGATAAGGTGGAGTTCATAAAAATAGGTCTTGTGTCACCTTTACTGGTTAATTAGAGAAGTTATATATAATCAAAAGGTGAATGTGAATGTATGAGACTAAAAAAAAAAACACATAGTAGTCTCGTATGTTAGGGAGAAGAGAATGAAGGAAAATAATGCAAACAAAAGTGCACTGTGTGTCAAACTACAAGGGTGACAATTATTTTACGTGCAAAAAATTGTGACAAAGTGGTAATTGAGTGACCACGTATATATATGAAAAAACATATATTATCATAAGCACTCATATCGAGCTTCTATATTATCATATCAAACACTATCTGAAAAAGAAAATGCAGGTTGATACATCTATTTTTAATAATTACTGCAGGATGTCTGAGAATACCCTGCAGTGGTGGATTTTAGGCTGCAGTAAGAATGTGCTAGTACTTCACTGCAGCTCAGTAAATGGTCTTTAAATTTTCTACAGAAAACGGGTGCAACTTATCTGCAACACAAGTTAGGCAGCCTGTTATAAAATTATTCTAAGGGTATAATTTTATACCAGTAACACTGATAAATATTTCCGAACATTCGCCTATTTTATAGAGGCAATATAGACATTTATGTCCCTTTATAAAATAGGTACCCAGAACTTTCCCTCTTCAGCACACAAATGCCCAAACACAAATTTTCACTTGCTTTGAGACTGCCACAAATATATGTGTGCATCATAACGAGGGTTACCATATGTCTTCTATGCTGTAATGTATACTTAAGATTCCTTTTACCGCTCCTTTCAGTTCTCCTTATTCCATTTTGTAAGTCACCTTGAACCTATGTAGGCATACCGCGACCCATAAATCCCTGATTAGATTAGATAATATCCTTGATTTCCTTTATAATAATAATAACTTTATTTTGTATACCGCAGTACCACAAACAGTTCAGAGCGGTTTACAGTGTAAGAGAGACTGTACATTTACAGCGAAGATACAATGAGGACTGTACATATTCAGTAAAGGTGTTTATATAGCGAAGAACAATGCAGATTTACCATGCAGGAGACTGTACATATACAGCAGAGATATTTATATAGTGGAAAAAAACAGTGCGAGAGACTTATAGAGCAAAATGCAATGCAAGGGACTGAATAATGCGGTGAAGCGGTTTACTATGCAATGATAGTTACATATATGGCAAGGATGCAGGGTGGTGGATGACAAGAAAAGCAACCAGTATCAATTACAGGATGGAAGTATTTGATTGAGGGGTAGAATTTGGTTATTTGGTGATGGGGGGGGTTGTTCGAGAAATTTGTCGTAGAGGAAAGATTTGAGAGATTTCCTGAAGGATGAGTAAGATGGGGCAGATGAGATGAGGGTGGTCAGGCAGTTTGTCTATCTGCCAGCTTGGTACGAGAGAGTTCTATTGAGGAATCTTTTGTAGGTGCATCCCTTTGGAGAAGGGTAGGTAAACAGATAGGCATTACACGTGCGAGTGGTTCCAGGGAACACAAAGTGGTGAGACAGATATATCGGGGACAAGCCAGTTAAGGTTTTGAAGCAGAGGCAGGCGAATTTGAAGATGACTCTCGCTTCTATTGGCAACCAGTGAAGTTTTCTTTAGTAAGGGCTGATATGGTCTGACTTTTTGAGGCCATAGATTAGGCGGACAGCGGTGTTTTGGATAAGTTTAAGACTTTTGATGGTTTTCTTGTAGGAGCCCATATATATGATATTACAGCAATCCAGTGTGCTTAGGATTAGGGATTGGACCAGCAGTCTGAAGGAGGGGAAGTCGAAGTAATGTTTGATGGTGCGGAGTTTCCAGAGGGTATAAAAGCATTTTTTGACCTGGGCATTGGTGTGGTCTTCGAAGGTCAGGCAGCGGTCTAGGATGACTCCAAGGATTTTGATGGTGGGATTAATAGGGTAAGTTAGGCCGTTGAGTTGTAAGGTGGTGGTCATTAATTTGTGGTTGGGACTTGCAAGGAAGAGTTTAGTCTTTTCTGGATTTAGTTTCAGTTTGGACTGAGTGGTCCAGTGTTCGACCATGGTGAGTACTGATGAGATGTGCCTATGACCAACACATACCCACATAATGAGTGAAGCCTTCTCTGGCCTATTAGTCAGTCTGAACGCATGGGGGTGCTAAAGAGAGAGAGAAAAAAAAGCATGATGATCAGATCACTCTGCTTCCCTACTGGTAGAATCTGTCAAAGCAATTTTGTTCATGCAGCACAACTTTAAGCACATGACATGCAAAGATTTTCACACACATTTCAGAAGCCAGCCAAAGTTGTTGAGGGATATCTGCTCTTCTGTTAAATTGCTTGAGCTCAGACTCAGTCAAACTGAAATCTAATCATTTTTGAAAGTAGATTGTCTACTGCTATACTGTAATTCAGTCACTGCTTGTTGTGTATTTGCCCCTATTATTGCCAATTTATACATGTATGATTTTGAAAAGCAGTGGCTTGACCAGTCTCCATTTAAAAGTGTTATTCTTTTATGGAAACGTTTCATAGATGACGTTTTTCTTCTGTGGACAGGGACAGAAATAGAACTTCAATCATTCATGCAATGGTTAAATAGTTGGAACTCACAGATTCAGTTCACAGCCACCTGGTCCCCTTCCAGGCTCCAATTTTTGGATGTATTAGTCCACAAAATAGGACATCATTTCATTACTAAAGTGTTTAAAAAGGCAACTGACCGCAACACTATCTTACATGCCAATAGTCATCCACAGGCTTTCAAAAACAGTTTGCCATACTCTCAGTTTTTGAGATTCAGGCGTATATGCAAGGATGAAAAATCTTTCAAACATCAGGCCAAGCAGTTTATGAATGATATGGAACAGAGAGGTTATTCCATACAAACGAGCTAATACCATAACCGCACATTGTTATTACAGGCACAAAATAGGGATAGAACATCTAATAACATTTTGACTCTGGTTATGCAATACATGTTAGGGGGGGAAGAGGTGGCCAGTCTTATAAGGAGAAATTGGGAAGCAATGTCATCCTGCTTTGAGGGGTACAGATCTTAGAATAGCATTCTCAAGAGGCAAGAATTTGAAGGAACTGTTGAGTCCAGCATTACTTCCTTCAGTTCCTGTTCCTATGTTGGCGGGGGGGGGGGGGGGGGTGGCACAGGCGATGTGGAACATGTATGACTTGTGATATTACCTTGGAATGCGACTCTTTTTTTAATTCCTACGATAACAAGGAGTATAGGTTGCGTCATTCTACTACCTGTAAGTCTTCCAATGTAATTTATGTTCTAATATGTAGCTGTAACAAGTTGTACGTGGGGAAGACTACTAGATCCTTGAGTGTAAGAGTCACTGAACACAGGTCAGCAGTTCTCACAAAGAAATTGGGTGCCCCCTTGGTTCAACATTGTCAAGAGACTGGACATAGTTTTGAATGCTTTAGGGTATTTGCTATTGATTCTGTCACAGTGGGGAGCAGAGGAGGTGATTTGGACAGATATTTGATCCAGTGTGAACAACGCTGGATCTATCGTTTACATTCTCCGATACCTGTAGATTTGAACCGGGCAGTCGAATGGAAGATATTTTTTTGAATGGTTGAGGTCAGATTTTAGATATGATTTGAATGTTTTTGCAGGTTTGGAAGTGTATGAGCAATGAGTGAGTAATGATTGGTAGATACCATTGAGGGAGTGATTGGATTGTTAAAAGTGTGCTTGCACTGGTGGTTGATTGGTTGCTGACATGGGAGTGTTGTAATTGGTTGTGCTTTTAGTAAGGGCGTTTTTTAAAATTATGCCATGGCATTTATGGACGTCAGCGCCATTAAGGGAAATGTTTCCATGGCGATTTGGAGCAGGAATCCTTAAGAGGAAGAAATATCACATGAAAAATAAAAAAATAAGAAAGTATCATGGAGTTTTGTAGATAGTAAGTAGATTGAATATCAATTCTTGCCCACTGGAATTGGTGTGTTTAGTGAGGCATAAGACAACCCATGTTACGCCTGTCGTGTTTGAATATTTGATTGTAAAAGTTTGTCCTCCTTCTCTGGGAGCAAGTTGGAGTTCGAGACAAGTTTTGATCTGGCCCTCCTCTGCTGCTAGCTCTTGGAATGAATGATTAGTTAGTCTAGTGTGTGTTTTATTGTTTTCAGTTCAGATATATGTGGGTATAAGTATGAAGGTGGTTGGCTGATTACCTTCTTGTTTTTTTAGGTGGTTGTATGTTAAAACGTTGTTGGAACATGGCTGTATACAATTGTTTTACATGATCTCCTGAAGAAGCCAAGGACGAAACGGGCTCCATTGAGATCGTGACTGAGCTAAAGCCTCATTGCTATTTGAAGTTAAGTTCCACATTTACAGTATTCACGATGTTTATAATTTTAGTATGAAAAAGAATTCAACCTTTGGTTAGAGGTGCTGATAGACCAGAGATAATGATACCCGCCAAGTAGATCAGCTTTTGCTGTTCTGTAATGAGCTGGGTTAAAAATATCTGAGGTCTCACCACTGTTCAACCATTAATGTGTACAAGAATGTGAACAAGAACAACAACAAAAAGGTTCAGTCATACCTCCTTTTTTTCAAAATGATGAATAAGATGCTGTGATTTTTATTAATAAGAATTATTCACTCCACATTTTTGCAGTTAGTCATTTCATGACTTTCTTTGTGGAGTTTTTTGTCTTTGTTTCTGTTGTAGCATTAATTAAAAGCCATTTAAATATTTGCTATGATTTAATTTTTCTTTAGCAAAAGGTAGTGACCATTTTTATTTGTGGTGTCCTCTTTTTTTATCTCAACAATGTGCCATAATCATAAGCTAGATCCCTAAGAATGCCTGTGTATATTGTGTAAATGCACTTCATATGGAGGGGAAGGTCCATAAAGAACAGCCAAAATTTACATGGCATCTACACATATAAATATTATATTCTAGTCATTTATGTACAAATGTGACTATATCTGCATAAATGAACATTTTCTGGCTGCTCACTATTCTGTAAGTGCACATCCATATTTTATGAGGTAAAATTTGAAGATGTGCATTTACATAAGGGGGGGAGTTGAATAGAACATAGAAACACAGAAGTTGACAGCAGATAAAGGTCTTATGGCTTATCCAGCCTATCCATCCATACCATCTACTACCCTTCCTCGCCCTTAGAAATTCTGTGCATTTCTCCCATAGAACAGAAAAAGATAGGCAGCAGGGCAAACAGCAAGGAGCTTAATGAGGGTGGCCAATGTTACACTGATTTTTAAAAAGGTTTCCAGGGGAGATCCAGGAAATTACAGACCGATAAGCCTGACTTCGGTGCTGGGCAAAATAGTGGAAACAATTATAAAAAATAAAATTGTGAAACATGTAGACAAGCATATTTTAGTGGGACAGAGTCAGTATGGGATCAGGCCAAGGAAGATCTTGCCTCACCAATTTGCTTGACTCCTTTGAAGGTATGAAAAAAACAGGTGGCTAAAGGTCAATCAGTTGATGTAATATATCAAAATTTTCAGAAAGCTTTTAACAAAGTTCCTCAAGAGAGGTTCCTGAGATAATTAAGATTCATGGGATAGGAGAAAATGTTCAGTTGTGGATTAGGAATTGGTTAACAGATAGAAAACAGAGGGAAGGGTTAAATGGCCATTTTTCTCACTGGAGGAGAATAAATAGTGGAGTGCCAAAGGGATCTGTACTGGTACTGGTGTTATTTATTTATAAAGGTGTTATTTATTTATAAGACGATCTGGAAATTGAAATGACGAGTGAGGTGATTAAATTTGCAGGTGACATTAAACTGTTCAGAGTTGTTAAAATACATGCAGATTGTAAACAATTACAGGCAGGCCTTCAGAAATTGAAAAACGGGGCACCCAAATGGCAAATAAAATTTAATGTGGACAATGCAAAGTGATGCACATTGGGAAGAATAACCCAAATCATAGATACCAGATGATAGGATCCAACTTGGCGGTCAGCGCCCAAGAAAAAGTTCTGGGTGTCATTGTAGGCAATACGCTGAAACCATCCGCCCAATGTACAGCGGCAGCCAAAAAAAGCAAAGATGCTAGGAATTATTAAAATATGGATGCTTAACAAGACTAAGAATGTTATAATGCCTCTATATTGCTCTATGATGTGATCTCACCTTGAGTATTGTGTTCAATTCTGATCACCTTATCTCAAAAAAGATATAGTGGAACTAGAAAAGGTTCAAAAAAGAGTGACCAAGATGAAAAAGGGGATGAAACTCCTCTCGTATGAGGAAAGACTAAAAAGGTTAAGGGCTCTTCAGCTTAGAGAAGAGACTGCTGATGGACATATGACTGAAGTCTACAAAATCCTGAGTGGTGTAGAACAAGTACAAGTGGATTGATTTTTTTACTCCGTCAAAAATTATAAAGACTAGGGAACACCCAAAGTTACAGGTTACTTTTAAAATCAATAGGAAGAAATATTTTTTCACTCAGAGAATAGTTAAGCTCTGGAACACATTGCCAGAGGTTGTGGTAAGAGTGGATAGCGTAGCTGGTTTTAAGAAAGGTTTGGACAATTTACTGCAGGAAAAGTCCATAGTCTTATTGAAACCCTCTGTTGTAGTTCCTTCCTATTTCTCCTACTGTAAACCGCGTCGAGCTCTACGAACGTGGAGATGATGTGTTATACAAACCTAAGGATTAGATTAGATTAGATTAGATTAGGAAGCCACTGCTTGCCCTGGATCGGTAGCATGGAATATTGCTACTATTTGGGTTTACACCAGGTACTAGATTGGCCACCTTGAAGATGGGCTTACTGGGCTAGATGGACCATTGGTCTTACCCAGTAAGGCTATTCGTATGTTCTTATGTGATTAATGTCTTATAATTTAACTTGTTTTAATTTTAACATGTTAATCATGTTAAAAATGTGTTAAACGTGTAGCCCTAATAATAATATATTAAATACAAATATAAAAGACAACAAATCCTCCCCTCACCATGAATCCTTCAAAAACAAACAGATTACAAATTTAGAAAGAGAATGCATGGTAATAACGGCCAGATGGAGTGGTCCTTGACATCTAGAATTTAAGCCATGTTGAGAAGTACAGACTCCAACAGAACTGAGCTGTAAAGACAGGAGGACCTGTCCCTACAGTCAGAGATAGAGCCATGCCAGACAAACTTATGGCAGTGCGCCTCAATCCCAAATAGGGCAGCGCTAGGCAGACAAGAGAGGATGCAGATACCCTAGGAATGAACCGTATCGGTGCTCCACCATCAGAGATGGAACAGGCCAGGTGGAGTTGAACTCCCGTCCAGAGATGAAGTTGTGATCACCCCGCTTAAAGTCCTCTTTAGTAGGTTAGCTATTTCTTCCGTTCTTTGATAGATGCACATCATCCCTGCTCATCAGCCGTTAGAAAATCATCCCATGGTCCAGGAAGCAATAAAACTTATACATAAGATAGGGAAATATGATCATGTTACTCCCCTTCTGAAAGAAACCCACTGGCTACCTATCACACACCGTATTACCTATAAAACACTTATGTTATTCTTCAAAATCAAACTCTCGCGTCTTCCACCCTTTCTGGATAAACTTATCATCCCTCTCTGCCCCTCTCGGACTCTCAGATCAGCAGATCAGAACCTACTATCTGTCCCCTCTATCAAAGAATTCTATTACAGCAGGAAAACCAACTTCTCCGCAGTCACCCCAACTTTATGGAATGCCTTGCCATCCCAACTCCGCCACGAAAATCACTAAACTAAAAACGTTTTTATTTCAAGATGCATTCCACAGCTTCTAAATTTCTCATTTCCAAAAGTCTGCCAACCGCTTTTAAGAAGCGACCCAATTCCTAATGTTACATCCTTTCTCCCTCCCTCTTCTTTTTAACCTATATTTTTTTTTTCTTTTTATTATTTTTAACAATGTAATTATTTACCCCCCTTTCTCCTTCTACCCCCACTTTCATGTTTGTCTTTGTAAAACATCTTTAATGTTCAATTTTCCCCCTTCTATAAGTATTATTTTAATTCTTTATTTTATCTTAGCACTGTAAACCGGCTAAATGCTTGTCGATGGTCGGTATATAAAAAATAATAAAACTTGAAGCTGAAACGTTCTCAATGAAAAACACTCTCAGTGACACCATTCACGCAGCAACGCATTCATCTCTAGGATTCAAGCTTCTCTGTCCTGGCCTTTACCCTCAACAGGGAGGATCGACAAGAATATCACCTGTGAACCTGACTGCTTTACCTTCTCTTTGGTAGACCACATTTCTTCATAAAAACAAACATTCACTTTACAGAGGAACAAAGTTTATGTAGAATGCAGGAAGAGATTGATTGCACATAGAACATCATCAGTATATGGTTAAGTATTTCAAAACTGCCTAATATATTACACTGTATTTTCTTCTGTAGAGGCAGTAGGAGAATTTGGTGTAGGCAGAACTGTGTCTGTCATTGTTTATAAACAAAAGACTTGATTTATACTTTCAGGTAAAATATTGCATTATTCCTAGTTATATGTTTGAGTCCCAAGTCATTTGTACTAACTAATACTCAGTATCCTTCCAAACAGGTATCTCAAAGGCAGTGACAATTTTTTTTTTTTTTCAGGGATTTCTTTGCATTATGTCTGAGTAAACCTTCAGAGAAACAAAAAGATTGCTTGGTTCAGTTGTTCAAACAGATTGCTCTCTCTATTTACATATGTTGGAACAGCATCTCCTGGAAAAATCTTATTTCATAAAATCAATTTTAGACTTCAAGCTCTCTAGGAGGCCAATGAACTGAAGTACGCTGCTGTCAAATGTTAAAAGCACTGTTAGCACACGCAATCTGATTTACATGCATGAACAGCATTTTTAACATGATAATCATCTCATGAGAATGCTAATCCAAAATCAACACTGAGGTAATGAGATGCAACACTAAGCAAAACAGTTCATTACCTTCCAGCACACAGAAAAATATTGCACGTCAAAATGCAAAAAGTGAACACAACCCCATTAAAACAGAACTACTCCTCACAGTATAGTTAAGGTTTTGCTATGCTGCCCACATTAACATACTAACTTTAATACTAGTGCATTAAAATGAAATAGAAGGAGTGACCTAGTAGTTAGAGCTACAGCCTCAGCACCCTGAGGCTCTTTGTGACCCTGGGTAAGACCCTGCTCTTTTGTGACCCTGGGTAAGTCACTTAATCCTCCACTGCCCCAGGTACGTTAGAGATTGTGAGCCCACCGGGACAGTTAGGGGAAAAATGTTTGAGTACCTGAATGTAAAACAGCTTAGTCAACCTCCATTGATAGGTGGTATGTAAATAACAAAAAAATAATTCAAAAATAAATATGAATATTGATGTGGTCCATTAACATGAGAAATAACCAACTGAAAATATCTCCCACATTGACTTATTGTCTTGCACTGATCATTTAAAAATTGATAATTTTAAATTTTAAAAATTCAAAATTGAAAAATAAAATATTTTCTGAAAATTGAAAAATATAATAATTTGTTTAAACCACAAACAGAAGAATTATCATAAGCTATCATAAGTGGTTTAATTGAGAGGTTTTATAGGTCTATGAAAGAAACCTGAACCCCAGTTTATGCAGACTGATTTTATCCCTTATGGATTGTTTGCGGTGTTACTGAGACCTTTTTCCTCTCGCTATAGAAGTAGTCTTTGACTGGTTAAGGAGATCAAATTTCAGTTGGTTATTTGTCATAATTAGATCTCTTCATCCTATGCTTCACTGAGTTGTGGTCCGTTAAGATGAGCAAATTAACATATGTTTATGTGTGTACGCATGTTTTCGTCTTTTGAACAAGCAGTTCCTGTCTATTCCACTGGAACATGGCTCAGAAGTGGTCATCAGTCTTCATTTGCAACTACCTGAAATTTTTCTTTCAAATCCTCACCCTCCATCTTACCAAGGGGTCCTCCTACTAAAGCGCAGGAATGAATTTAGCATGGGTTAAATGCCATGCTAAATTCCACAGGTAGACAATGAGCTGCATGGCATTTATCATGAGCTAAACCAGGGGTGCCCACACGTTTTTGGCTTGCGAGCTACTTTTAAAATGACCAAGTCAAAATGATCTACCAACAATAAAATTTTAAGAAACATAAAGCACACTGTACACAGAGAAAATGTTAATTATCATTTATATTTGTTGTTTTTTTTTTCCCAGAGGTCAAGGCAGATAGATGACTTTAAAATATGCAATGTCACCTCAGTAACAACTATACAAAAATAGACAAATATACCGCCACCCCTTTTACTAAACCGCGATAGCGTTTTTTAGCACAGGGAGCTGCACTGAATGCCCCTCGCAACTCCTGACTCTCATAGGCTCCCTGCACTAAAAATCACTATTGCAGTTTAGTAAAAGGGAGCCGTAGTGCAAAATATAGACAGCAGATCAAAATTCTCAAAAATGGACACATTTTGATCACTAAATTGAAAATAAAATCATTTTTCCTACCTTTTTGTCTGGTGATTTCATGAGTCTCTGGTTGCACTTCCTTCTTCTGTAAATCCAATATTTCTTTCTTTCTGCCTCCTCCCCTTTTCTGTCTCTCTCTCCATGTCCCCCTCTTTATTTCTGTCTTTTTTTTTCTCTCCCCCTGCCTGCCTTTCTTTCTCTCTCTCCCTGCCCCTCTCCCATCACGCCGATTTCTCCACTTACCCGATTCTTTCTCTCTCCCTGCCCCCCCAAGACAGCATGACGATTTCTCCCTGCTTCCCCGAGCCAGACCCACAAGCCTTCACTTCCGATGTCAATTCTGATGTCAGAGAGGAAGTTCCAGGCCAGCCAGGCAGCGATTGGCTAGCCCAGAACTTCCTCTCCTACGTCAGAATTGACGTCGGCGGTGAAGACCTGTTGGTTTAGCGTTTATACGCACCGTGCCTGTCCTGGCTCGGGGAGGCAGGAAGAACAAGATTGCAAAGGCAACGCGATCGTCTCGTGTTGCCTTTGCGATCTACTGGTTGATGGTGATTGACCATTAGGGCACCCCCGAGCTAAACATTAGTACATGCTAAATCCATTAGTGCATTCTAATAAAAGGACCCCTTAGTCTGGTCTGTGCAACAATGGTGGTCCTTTTGGAAACCTGCAGTCATGGACAATGAATTTAGACATTAGGTGGCATAATCTATATAGTTCGCCTAAATTCAGGAGCCTACTACGGCGTACCTAGCTGATGTAGGTGCCTAACTTATCCCATCCCCAACACCCTCTTTTACAAAACTGTAACGTCACAGCTGTGCTAAAAACCATGCTACAATTTTATAAAAGGGGGTGGGGGTTAGTTGGTTAATAAGCCTAATCGGCACCAATAACTGGCACTTAACATCTCATAATTGCCATTATATGGACCTAATTAAAAGTTATGCGACCGACTCAAAAATGTGATTCTATAAGAAGTAGGTGACTAGTGCAAAGCGCCTACCTAAAAATGGGCATGTTAGGGGTGGATCGTGGGCGTATTTTCAAATTAGGCACCTCTTTTTGAATTAAGCCAAGGTATTTAGGCAAAGAAAACCCTGGCATTAATACAATGCATCTAAAGTTAGGATGTCTAGCGACATGTCGTCATTTAGCAGGTGCTAAGTATGATTCTATACAGTGCATCTTTCTAGAGAATTGTGCTTAGCACTGCACTATATAGAATCAGGCCCTAGGTGTTAGTCGTAAGCTGTACCCAAAATTCTCCCCTCCTCCCCACACACACCCCTCAATGCATCTATAGCAGAAACCCATCTGAAAATGAAGACGCAACTCGGGGACTAAACAATGAGAACCTTATGCATGGCAGTGTGCAACATTGCCAAGTTAGTAAGCAAACCTAGTCCTCTAAGACTGCAATTATTATTATTATTTTTTTAAATGTAGTCAACAAGCATGCACTGAAATATATTCAGTGTAGAAGATTCACCCAAAATATAGAGCAAATTTAAATGTATTATGAAGTTGCAAAAGCAGACTGATTTTTATGTTCATTTTTTAAAAGCTACTTATCCCACACTCTATATTTTATGTAAACAGAGAAGAAATAGCACACTCAGATACGAAAAATTTTATTGCTGCTCTGAAAAAGCAATGTGGCCATGTTTACTAAATAATATCCTATGCACCTGAAAAAGGGATTGGCCTCAAACTCAACAAACGTGCAGATTCTTTACCCAAAAATACCAACCAAATGCAGTTTTTGCAAGCCCATTCCAGCCTTGCTAATAGTTATTGTTTGCACAACTGTAACTAAGTACATTACCAACCAGTTGTTCAATCTATATAAATTTCAGAAACACACATTGCCAAGGAGTGACTCATATATCAGTCTATTATATACTACAGGGCAGACTGTATTAAACAAATCACTCTGCCTACAGCAGAAGAATAGAAGCAATATATAGAGCAGAGGTTATTGTCTAATTTAAATCTTGGCTCAGTTCCCAGCGAAGTACAAGATTCCAATTTGTGGAAATGTTGCTCTTTGCTATTGCCAGAACGGCTGCAGAAAATGGCATTGGGTACCTTCCAGAAATATGTCTGCAAAATGCCAATCAACAAGTCACTAAAGATTAACAGTATGACTGTAGCAAATTAATTTAAATTATGGAAACATATGGCTTGGATGTTTGCTTTGCACTTATTACAACACCTGCTCCACAAATAGCAAAGTCTGTTCTAGAGAAGGAAATATGTATGACACACCTTAGACCTGCTAACTAGATTTTTTTTTAAACATGTGAAACTCAGGTAATAGATTATTTTGAACACAATTCATGTGATGTTGCTATAACCTAATCTGAACTTAAATACAGAAATAATATACCAACAAAAGTAATTTTTCATTTTAACATCCAATGACTGCTTTACTTCCCTTGACTGTGTATTTAGTGGTCAGTTTTCAGAGTCCTAGGTGACCAGCAGATCTAGGGGTACAATTTGTCAGTTTATTTCCCAAAGAACTTCCTTTTGAAGATGTGCCAATATACACAACCTGAGTACAATGGTGCCCACAGACACTGCACCTGCTTTACAGCAGGTGAGAAGTAAATGCTGAAAAAAAATTATGCTTAGCAATTTCAAAATGAAATCACAGAGGGCTCCTTTTACTAAGCTGTGCTAGTGGTTTTAGCATGCGCTCCAATGCCCCGCGCGCTAGACGCTAATGCTTCCATTGAGCTGGCGTTAGTTTTTCCGCATAGCACGGAGGTTAGCACGTGGTAATCTACAGAGCGCGCTAAAAACGCTACCACAGCTTAGTAAAAGGAGCCCAGAGAATATTTTCCTTGATTTAACCTCATATTCCCTACTTGGAACAGTGGTGTCAAACTCGTGGCCCACCAGGTATTATTTTGAGGCCCTCGGTATGTTTATCATAATCACAAAAAGTAAAATAAAAAAGTAAAATAAAACAGTTTCTTGATCATATGTCTCTTCAGCTATAAATTATTATTATTAAGACTTAGCCAAAAGGAAAGATTTATAATTATAAAGAGCTTTACCTCATGCAAAACTGTCATTTCTTTAATAAGACATTAACTATTTTTTCTGAGGTTCTCCAAGTACCTACAAAATTACAAATCTAAAATGTGGCCCTGTAAAGAGTTTCAGTTTGAGACTACTGATTTAGATAAACTGAACACAGTCAACAGCATGTGTACTTTTACCCCAAAAGGAAAGGACAGTGTGTAAAATAAAATTGGAAAAAAAAAAAAAAAAATTCAAGAAAAACGCAACATCTTATCCAAGGTTTACCAATTTTTTTTAAAAATGACAATTCTCCAGCCTACAAGCATTATTAAAAGGAGATAAAGCTGAAACACCACATCATAAGAATTTTAAGAGTTGCCCTACTGGGTCAGATCTAGAGTCTATCTAGCTCAGAGTCCTGTTTCCTACACTGGCTGGTCCAGGTAACAAATACCTATAGGAGTCTCAAAAAGTATCAAGATTCCATACTGCTTAACCATAGTTATATAATCTGCGTCTTTCCTCAGGTCTACCCTTCCTCAATGGTTTATGGAAGTTTCCTCCAGGAATTTACCCCAATTTTTTTTTTAACCCAGGTATGAGAGGTGTTCAATAAGTTATCTACCTCAGAAGGAAAGAAAAGAGTTTTCAAAAAAAAAAAAAAAAATGTTTATTTTTCAGTATAGTCCCGTGATAGCAACATGCACTTCATCCGCTTTTCCTGCAATGACTAACCCATTTGAAAAGAATTCTTCTGTTTGGCCTCAGACCAGGACATCAAAGCTTCCTTGAAGTCTTCATCACTTGAAAACTGCTGTCCATGGAGAGATTTCTTCAAAACTCGGAAAAGGAAATAAGCTGAGGGAGCCAGGTCAGGACTGTAGGGTGGATAGTTCAGCTGCCAAAACCCACATTTTTAGATGGCAGCCTGTGATTGTTGAGAAGAACAAGCACACCTGCTGTGAGTTTTACTTCCCGATTGATTCCCGCAAAGCAATCATTGTGTTGACGTAACTCTCCCTTAGTTATGGTTGTTTGTGTGGCATGAACTCCAGAAGCAAAAGTCCTTCATCATCCCAGAAAACAATTGCCATGACTTTGCCTGCAGATTTTTCTGTCTTGAACTTTTTTGGGGTGGGTGATGATTTGTGCTTCTACTGCATCGACTCCATTTTGGACTCAGATTCTCTGTGATAGACCCAAGTCGCATCTCCAGCCACCAAATGATGAAAAAAAAATTCACTTGGTCTTTACAAAGCATCTCTAAGTTCTCCTGACAGCACTGGAGCCTTGTGGCCTTCCAACAAGGCATTGGCATTCTTGGAACCCATCTTGCACTAACCTTGAACATATCCAACTTTTTCATGATTTATTTTCCTAACTGTACCTGCCGAGATGCCCATTTCTTCAGTTATTCAGTAAACCTTAATTCATTTGACAAAATTAAATCTGTGACTTTCTTGCACATTTCTGTGGAAGTTGCTTCTAAAGGCATCCCGTGTGAGGGTCATTTCAATAGACTCTCTGCCCCCACTTAAGCTGCTTGCTTCAAAATTTTACTTTGTAGGATAGGGCAGACTCACCATGAACTGCAGTCATGCGTTCATGGATCTCCTTTGGCTTTTTCTCTTCTTTTGTGAGAAATTTTATTACTGAACGGTGTTCTAAATCTAGCAGTTTCTTACTCACTTCGCACAAGGACTCTCCCAACAGCCTGCCTCTTGGAATGTTAGACTTGCACTGAGTTGTAACTGTGAATGAGTAACCTTGAGACATCTCATAGCACGCACAGGACTTGTTTCAACATGCTTGCTACTTTCTTTCATACTTAGGGCGATAAGTTACTGAATGCCCCTCAAACATTAATAATTTTTACCACTCGCTCCAGTTAAGTATTTCAGAGCTTAACTACAGTATATTTTGACTGAAAAAAAAAAATCATTTTCTTCTCTTTGTTTAAATGTACTACTACTATACACTTGTACACTATACAAATGTACACTTTCATGGAGTACTCCCCAGTATTTGTACTTTTTGGAAGCGCAAACAATTGATTTACATTGACCTATTCTACTCAATTCAGGATTTTATTAGACCTCTTATCATATCTTCTCTCCTCAGTCATCTCTTCTCCATGCTGAAGCTCCCAAGCCTCATTAGCCACTCCTCGTATAAGTCTCATTCCATTCCATTATCAATTTGAGTTGCCCTTCTCTGTGCTTTTTTCAGTCCTATTTTTTTTAGAGATGTGGTAACAAAAATTCCACATAATACTCAAAGAGCAATCTGACCATGGAGTAATACAGAGGCATAATATTCTTTGTTTTATGCTCTCTTTCCTAATAATTCCTAACATTGTTTACTTTCTTGCTTCCGCTGCACAATAAGTTGAAAGTTTCAACATATCATCTATGACATCTAAATTATTTTCTTTAATGAGTCAGTGTGGAACCTAGAATCATATAGCTATAATTTGGGTTAGTCTTTCCAGTGTGCATCACTGCATCAATCCATATTAAATTTCATCTTCCACTTGGATAATTTGTCTTTCAGTCTCTCAAAGTCTTTCTGTAATTTCATGTGGTCCACATGCAACAACTTAGAATAGTTTTGTGCTATCTGCAGATTGATCACCTCACTCATAGTTCCCATTTCAAGATTATTTATAAAATATGTCAAAAAAAACATTGGTCCCAGTACAGAAACTTGCAGTATTCCACTATTCACCTTTCATCATTAAGTACCACCAAGTTCCTTATTTTGCCTTTCTTCCCTCCTATTTTCCTTAGGTGATATGAGGGGAAGGGGTTGGCTTCATGTTCACACACATTAGTTAATTATGGGTTTCAATGGTATTTTAAAAATTGTTAAGACTATTCACTGGATAAAAGAGCTACAATAAAGGCTATACAATGTATCTTTCTCAATGTGAATGTTGCTTTTGGATTAGGCAGAGTGGTCTTTTTCCTTTATTTTTTCTTCTTCTTTTTCTTCTTTAAATAAGACTATAAACTTCTCTTTAATAACAGGAAACAGCATAAGGAATGGCAAGTCAAATACAAGGTGCTGATAAGCATCAGAGCTGTTACCGCCACGGTCGGCACTAAAAACTGTACTACGGTTTTGTAAAAGGTGGGGGATAATCAATAAAATATACGATTAGATTAACTACATCACAAAAAAAAAATTAAATAAATTAAAATAATAAAAATTAAAATTGTTGGCTGCATTGCTAGTAAATCCGAACCATATTAGAGCCATCCAACTGAATAGAAAAAGCCTGTTCAAAAAGATAAGTTTTTAATGACGTTCTAAACCTTAAATATATAGATTCAAGATGCACTAAAGATGGAAGGGAATTCCAGAGATAAGGTGAAAGACAAAAACTGCTCTCAGTTCATAATGAACAGAGCTAACAGGAGGAATATGAAGATCCTGATCATTCAAAGAACGTAAAACTCTTGTTAGGCAATAAAGACGAATAAGTAAAGAAAGGACGGACAGACTATTACACTGTCCTCACTTCCCCATTGCTAGAGTTGCTGTGTAAGCACCATTTGGCCATTAGGAGCGCATTCCAGGCATCCACCGCCCTTCTCCATTAAAAAGTATTTCCTGGCGTTACTCCTAGTCTACCACTACGCAACTTCAGAGTATGTCCTTTAGTTTTACCACTTCCCCACCTCTGGAAAAAATGTTGTTTGCAAATGAATACCTTTCAAGTATTTAAATGTATCATATTGTTCTCTATCCCTTCTTTCCTCTAGGGCAGGGTTTCTCAACCCAGTCCTCAGCAAACCCCCAAGCCAGTTTGGGTTTCATGATAACGAATATGATATAGATTTGTATGCATTGTCTCCATTATATACAAATGTACAGTATTCATGCAGATTCATTGTGGGTGCACAGCAAACTAGTTCTGATGCGGCGAGTGATTTACTGATTAGTTGCCACAGCCATTAAATCTGTCTACAATCAAAATTTGCAGGTTAGTGCTCTAGCTAGTTTGCACTAAGGTGGCATGCAAGTTAGACATTAGCATGTGTAGTACATATACAGTACATCACAATTAAAATGCTCGTTTTTACTGTTGCTATCATACTGATATTGAATACCTAGGATGTCTCATCAAATAAAGAAAACCCTTTTCTAAAGTTACTGTATACAGAACAAATACACCACATGCTGTATTGAAAATTAATATGAAAGAGAGCATTTTATATTTCCCTCCACTGCTTTTCTGTTATTACCTGACTAATAAAAAAATATATCAATTAAATGTCTGCTAGAGAAATAAAAATTAAAGTTGACCTACTCATCTGGAAGAAATGAGAACAATACTGCTCACTTTTGTTCCAAATATGACACTGATAAATGAAGCTGTGAGATTCCATCACACTTTTGACAACCTGGGCTAAGCACTCACCATGTGACTCATACCAGTAATATTCTTCATTCATCTTCATTAGGCAGTCACTTGACCTGCCTCCTACCATCCCTGCCAAATTGGAACCTTCAGCCTGAATTTTTTAATAACACATTAAAAGACCTATCTGCTATAACTTTTAAAACAAAAGCAGATACATGATTTGAAAAGCAAAAGGAAATATAAAGTAATAATGAATTTCAGAGAAAATTGATTCAAAATGATCCACATTCATGGGTCCAAGTCAACAAATTCCAACAAAAGTTCACGGAAATATATTGTTCAATACAATACACACAGGGCAAATTTTTTTTAAAAGCCATTTGCCTTGATAAATAGGTATAGTTCTAAATTTTTCTCCTCTAATTTAATGGTTAGACAGATGCTAAACTACATAAACAGCAATGTGGCCAACAGAAAAAGGGAGTGGTAATGCCCCTGTAGAGGTCAGTGGCGAGTCCTCACTTAGAATACATGTTCTCTTTAGAAGGCCGTATCTCAGAAAGGCTAGAAGCGATCCAAAAGCATGCCAAAAGACACATGAAATGGGACTTGGGTATAGTTATTTTAATCCTCTAGAAGAGACAGGGATAGGGGAGGATAGATTTAATACAGACTCTTCAATACTTGAAAACAGGGCTGCACATCAATTTGAAATTTTAATTGCAAATTTATTGCATAAAGTGTCTCCCTCATATTTCCTCCTGTAAAGTATAATCTAACTATAGATACTAAATTCTCAAAACTGAGAAATTTCATTTCCTAAACTGAAAATAAAATCATTTTCTTTTTGTTTGGTGATTTTATTTTTCTAATCTGCTTGCTCCTTGTCTCTGGTTATGTTTCCCTCTGTCTATGCTCTGAACTCCATTTCCAGGACTTCCTCGCCATTAATTTTGTTCTTTCATCCTTTATTCTTCACTTCCTGCCCTGTATCTGTGTATCACACAATGTTCTTCCATTTTTCTTGCTCTTCCTCAAAGCTATTTAGTTTCCAGCTCTTCCTTTCCCATTTATCCATAGGCAGCAAGTTCCTCCCTTCTCAATTCATTTCCCTCCCCTTCCCAATCCAGAGGCAGAATTTTCCCCCTTCCAGCCATGTGTCAACATTTTTTCCCTTTCCTCCCCTCCCCCCGGTTTATATCTAGTCTGTCCCATCTTTTTTCTTCTATCCCCTATTTTTAGCATCCATCCCTCTCAAACCTGTCCCTGCAGTTCCACAACTCTCTTCCTCAGGTCCTAGCATCTCTGTCTACCTGCTTGCATTCTCCTTCACCTCCCATCACACTCTAGCATCTCTTACTTTCCTTTTCCTATCCCCCCAAGGTTACAAATATATTTTCATCCTCCTCCCTTGAATCCCAGAATCTCTGCCTGCCTGATTCTCCCTCTTCCTTCACAGTTGGCATCACACTCTCCTGCCTCTCTCTGACTCTCCAAGCTTACCTTTATTCCAGCAGCACTAAAGACATGCTGCTTCCATCCAGACCATTGCCCTCCCTCAGAGATGTCCCACCTCCTGTGACAGAGCTTCCCATTTCTAGAGGACAGGACACTACAGAGTGAGAGCTCTGAGCTAAACAGAAACAGCATGTCTTAGCACTGCTAAGACAAGTGTGGAGGGCCCCTAGGGCAACTGAGAGGGAGAAAAATGCTAACACTTGGGGTGGGGGTGGGGGGGCAGCAGTTGAAGAAGATATGCCAGAAGGAAGAGTGAGAGATCCCAGACCACGGGGGCGGGGAGGGTGGGAGGGAGGGGGGAGACACGGATCCCAAGTTGCACGACCAGCAGCAGGAAGCCTAATATATTGATTGTGTTAAAATTTTAACACATGTTAATAAATAGCATGTTAAAACATTAAATGCCGCTCTACTTGAAAGGTATTAATGCACAAGAAACACACTTGTTTCAAAGTAAAGAAGGCTTCAGAATCAAAAGGTTAAGAGATATGAATGTATGATAAAGATTTGCATGCCTACTACATCCATTGTATGCAAATCTCTTATGCATATTCATTAGAGATATCCTGAAAACCTGACCTATTTGCGGCCTTTGAAGACTGGACGTGAAGACTTACCTGCAACTCCACAAGCTTATTGACTATTAATCAATGCTTCCCATTCATGCTGGCACAAATGATACTGCTAGGCACCTATCTGAGCATATCAAAAGTGACTCCATAGCTCTAGGAAACAGAGAGCGTTCTCGTCAATCCTCCTTGTCACGGGTAAAGACCAAAGCAGAGAAGCTTGCATCCTGAAGAAGAATGCATGGCTGCACAGATGGGGTCATAAAAAGTGTTTCGGCTTCCTGGAGCATGAGATAATTTTCCAAGGGTTGCTAAATAAATATGGTATCCATCTATAAAAGAAGGAAAGAAGTGCCTTTTGCAACAAAATGGCTAACCTACTGAAGAGAGCATTAAACTACAATTGTTGGGATGATCATGACCCAACGTAAGTACGAGCCCCAAGGTAAAACATTAAATAAGACTATAGAAATGGAAAAAACAGCAATCAGCACACAGTTAATGTAATGCTGACATTTCATTGGACATAGCAAAGCGTGATTTGATGGCTACTAAATAAACAGGACTAGTGCATAGGGATATCCTGAACCTTTGTATCCCATTACAAAGATGACTCAAGTCTTCACAGCCTTGCCTGACTCCTTTCACTTACCCGAGGACTCTCGTCAGAAGCCTCAGGATAAGGGGACAGATTCAGACTCAGAATACAGCTTAAGGTATGAGGCATCCTTGATACTGGACACTGGTGGCCGCCCCAGTGTTAATAGCACTAAAGGGGGGTCAGGATAAAGTAGCTTTAATTGATACAGGGACAGGAATCAGTTTTATAAACAGAGCTTTTCCTACAAGAGATCAGACAAATGTGGAAATGTATGAGATACAGGATACACATGAAACTTCTTCAAAGCATGTGGCTATCCCAGTTAAATGGAGTATCCCAATGCAAAGAGAACAGAACAATGACATTTTGGAAACTACTACCCCCAGTATAACGAATACAGACAAAGAAATAATTGGTGATATCCTCAACCAGTTAGACCTAATCTTACACTGTGGCAGGGAACAGAATTCCAAATGCTTCTAAAACTGTAGCTCATGAGGTCATTCCCTTGTAGTTAGCCACTCACTGCACTAAGGCAGCTCAAAAGCATGATCTTAGTGTAATTCCCTTAGAGATTGCAGATATCTCAGTCTGGGCACAAGACAAGCTAGATAGTGGGAGAATGCATGCTTAAATTCTATTAGAAGAAGAAGATCCTCCACCACTAAAACAATACCCAGTACCTCATCAAGCAGTAGAACCAGTAACTAAGATTGTACAGGTACTAGAGGAGAGGGGTCTAATTAGACGGTCTTAGACTCTCCAGCTTGGCCAGTTGCCAAACCAGGGGGCTCCTTCAGGCTCACAAGACTTTTGGGCCTAAATCAGATTTTCAAATCTGTGGCACTTAACAGAATAAGAACATAAGAATTGCCGCTGCTGGGTCAGACCAGTGATCCATCGTGCCCAGTAGTCCGCTCCCACGACGGCCCTTAGTTCAAATACAAGCGCCCTAAAAGAGTCTAGCCGTACCTGCGTACGTTCTGGTTTAGCAGGAACTTGTCTAATTTTGTTTTGAATCCCTGGAGGGTATTTTCCCCTATAACAGCCTCCGGAAAAGCATTCCAGATTTCTACCACTCTCTGGGTGAAAAAGAACTCCCTTACGTTTGTACGGAATCTGTCCCCTTTTAACTTTAGAGAGTGCCCTCTCGTTCTCTCTACCTTGGAGAATGTGAACAACCTGTCTATCTACTAAGTCCATTCCCTTCATTATCTTGAATGTTTCATCATGTCCCCTCTCAGTCTCCTCTTTTCAAGGGAGAAGAGGCCCAGTTTCTCTAATTTCTCACTGTACGGCAACTCCTCCAGCCCCTTAACTATTTTAGTCGCTCTTCTCTGGACCTTTTCAAATAGTATGGCGACTAGTGCTGGACGCAGTATTCCAGGTGGGGGCGTGCCATGGCCTGATACAGCGGCATGATAACCTTCTCTGATCTGTTTGTGATCCCCTTCTTAATCATTCCTAGTATTCTGTTCGCCCTTTTAGCAACCGCCTCGCTTTGCGAGGAAGGATTCATTGACTTGTCTACCAGTACTTCCAAGTCTCTTTCCTGGGGGTTCTTTCCAAGTACTGCACCAGACATCCTGTATTTGTGTATAAGATTTTTGCTACCGACATGCATCACTTTACATTTATCCACGTTAAACCTCATTTACCATGTTGCGGCCCATTTCTTGAGCGTGTTTATGTCACGTTGCAGGTCTTCGCAATCCTTCTGTGTCTTCACTACTCTGAATAACTTTGTATCGTCTTCAAATTTAATCACCTCACTCGCCGTACCAATCCTCTGAATCACCTCACTTGGGTACAGCCACCGGATGACAACTGGACTTCATTCAAGCCAATGGCTTCCTCTCTGTGTGATCAGACACTATTTCAAATGTGAAACTCGTCAGTTTAAAGAGGCAGACAGCTCCTGCTGGAATAATTAATCCTCTTGTTCCTTGACTGCCAAGCTCTCCTATTCACCTACTACCTCACACATTTTATACTACCTCGGAGCTGAATATTTGTTTTCATCTGTTTTTTTTCCACAAAATATTTCTTTCTGGATCCCAGTGTACATGACAGGCACCTTCCCAAGAACACATTGCTATACAGTTCAAACTATTTACTGAATACCTAGTGTAGCCATACACCACTGCTCTCCAACATCATTTATGGGACAACTTATTCCATGCCTCCGGCAACCAATGACTCTATGGATGTTCCAGACTATTTCATATGCTATGCATCCACTTCCTCTTGGCATGGGGGACATTTCACAAGCTGCTGAACTTTACAGGACTTCACACCTATATGGAAGAAGGACACGCTACTACTCGAAAGGGTCCAGAGAAGAGCGACTAAAATGGTTAAGGTGCTGGAGGAGTTGCCGTACAGCGAGAGATTAGAGAAACTGGGCCTCTTCTCCCTTGAAAAGAGGAGACAGAGGGGATATGATCAAAACATTCAAGATACTGAAAGAAATAGACTTAGTAGATAAAGACAGGTTGTTCACCCTCTCCAAGGTAGGGAGAACAAGAGGGCACTCTTTAAAGTTAAAAGGGGATAGATTCCATTCAAACATAAGGAAGTTCTTCTTCACCCAGAGAGTGGTGGAAAACTGGAACGCTCTTCTGGAGGCTGCTATAGGGGAAACACCCTCCAGGGATTCAAGACAAAGTTAGACAAGTTCCTGCTGAATCAGAACGTACGAAGGTAGGGCTTGTCTTAGTTAGGGCACTGGTCTTTGACCTAAGGGCCGACACTGGAGCGGACTGCTGGGCACGAAGGACCACTGGTCTGAACCAGCAGCAGCAATTTTTATGTTCTTATGTCCTTAAGACAACCTCCAAAGAAGTGAATCATACCATCATTTTTGAGAATAGATAAATTGCACAAACTGTTGAAAATTTGCTACGAGATGCTCATGTCACTGGGAACTTTTCTTTGGCTATTCACATACTGCTGATCATGTCTTCAATGTTCTTATTCACCAAATCATTATCTTAATTATTGTACAAATTCTGCTATGTATTGTTATGGTTTTTCTATGCTGCAAAATGAAACATGTACATCTCTTTACAGTGCATATACTACAAAATACCATCTACATTTTAAGAGTTACACATGATTTTCCAGTATCTATCTCCAACAACTAATTTGGCATGGTCTACTGTGTGGCAAATCAGGGTCAGCTATAGTATATGATTTATTTCCATATGCTAATACCCCCACTCATGGCATCCTGGTACCTTTAAGCCTTAACCTCCTCAGAAAACTTCCTGCATTCCTTATGCACTGTTCATGCTCTCTATGATGGGCACTGAGGTAACATATTGTGTTTCCCCCCCTGGTAGGTGCTACCCTACCAAGGGTAATTGCTTATCTCCAGAGTCATGAAGATATATAGTGCAGGACAAAGGAATCTGCTGAAAATAGCAGAATATATACTAGTGAAGGAAAGAAAGAGGCCTTCAAGAATGGCAAAACTGGCCAAGAGTGAATGCCTTATGGACAGGTACCACAGGCTATACACTTGAAACATAAACAAGTGTGGAAAATGTCAGCATTACATTACTGTGTGCTGACTGTGTCCAGAGTGCAGGCAAATGATTCTGCCCCAAAGATCCACACACACACACTGGACCTGGTACCTAGGCAGACCCTTGGGGAGGAGGGGGAATTGTGAGGTTGGGTTAGAGATCAAAGGGTCGGTGCCTGGAGAGGAAAGAGAGCCTTGGCTCTGGGTAGGGGGAGGAAAGGATAGAGGGAGAGGAGAAGTGAAGAGACCTGCAAGGGGTTGAAGGGGAGAAAGAGAACCTAGACCTTGGGGAGGGAAGAGTGAGAGACCTGGAATATCTCTAACCTCCTTCTCTACCCATTGCGGCTCTTTGCAAATCTTGGGTCAAACATTTAGGATAAAATGGCTCTTTGCTTTAAAAAGGTTGCTGACCACTGCTCTAAGGTAATGTTATCCATTTATCTCAGGCTTTCACAAAGTTGGCCTAAAGTAACAAGCTTAATTGAACAATGCTTAATATCACTGGACAATACTGTATTCTAGGTTAATAGTAAAGCTGAGTTTAAAAGGAAGTTGGATACATTTTACAGAAGGCAGGTCCATTTACCACTATTAGTTGTCCTCCATCTTCTGCTTCTGGGAGTTAGCAGCACAGAATTGACTTGTCAATTTGAAATCAAACAATTATTTCAGCTAACCCATACTTCCTACTGCTGGAAACAGGATGACAGGTGTAACGAACCATAGGTCTGACCCAGAAATACTTACTTTTTTCTTAAATTATGATTGACAGAAATTTTTAGTCAATTATAGTACAATCAACTTTCTCTTTAATAAAAAAAAAATGTTATGATTATTACTGGCACACAGTTATGAACAGGCACTGTAAAGGCTGGACTAACTTTTTACAACAGCTATTTCTCCTCTTAAATTTAATAACTGCCTTTGACCTCATAAATAACTCTTTGGCATTTTAAGCTATTTTACTGACCTGTATGTGCAGTCTAAGCACACTACAGTGTGCACATACACAACTTGAGGACAAGCATTAGAATTGTTGTGCCTTGAAGATACAATTTTAAAATATTGCAATTTTTCAATTGCTAACATTTTTACAAAAGTTTGGCTTTACTCCTTGTAACTTCATATCACATCCTCTAATTCTAGTACTTCCCTTCATTTGGAAAATGATCATTAATAACTTTCAAGTATTTAAAAATTTATCATATCGCCACTGCCCCTCTTACTCCAAGGTACATATAAAAGACAACCAATTTTTTCTTACATGTCTTCCAATGGTGTCCCCTCTACATTTTAGTTACTTTCTTTCAGACCAACTACAGCTTAGAAAACTGAACCAAGTACAACAAATGAAGACTCAGATATTCAGTGTACAAAGGCATTAGATGTTCTCTTCCTTTCTGCTGCTTATGATTCATTATACAGTATAATATCTTTCTAGCTTTGGCCACCATTTTCTCATATTGTTTTGCAAACCTTGAAATCTTCATACGCCATCATCCCAAAAACTTTCCAAGACACTCTGCACATTTTCAAATTAAAAGTTAACTGCCATTTAGAGAATAACACAGTAATCATTATCACGGTAACTACCATGGTAATTGGGCAGATTAAAGCATTTTACCCAGTATTACTGTGGTAGTGGTAGATTGTTCTGCAGTAGCGCTATGGGAAAAGGAAATGCAGATGCGGTAATGCCGCAGGAATGGGGACACAAGGTGGCCCTCTCCAAACCTACCTTAACATTCTTGGTGGTCTAGTGGCCTCTTTGGAGGCAGGAAAGACCCCAACTCTTTCCTACCCCCTTGCTGCTGTTGTATCCGCTGCTACAATGATTTTCAAGATGGCTGCTGAGCGTTCATACTGTAACCTTGCAACACTTCCACAAATCTTGCAAAGCTGTTGCATGAAGTTTCAGCAGCAATTCTTGAAACATTTTCAGTAGCAGCTATATCAGCAGCAGGGTCAGGAAAGAGTGGTGTTCTTTCTTGCCCCCTAAGAAGCCACTACACCATCAAGTCTATTGAGGTAAGACCATTGGGGGATTGTACCTTGGAGGCGGGGGTGTCAAGTCAGGGTCATACCACAGGGGCGAGGGCAGAGAAGGGAGGGATGGATGTCTGTCAGCCAGCCAGCGTGCTAGCCAGAGCATGGAGGGGGAAATGATAGATGCTAGGGGGGGGGAGGGAAGGAGACAGATGCCAAGGGGAAGGAAAGAGGACAGAGATGCCGAGAAGAGAAGGAAGGAAAGGAGAGAAGAGAGAGATGCCAAAGTATGGGGGGTAGGGGGTGGAGATGAGAGAGAAAAATTGAGGGGGGTGAAGCTGAAATGAATCATGTATAAAAGGAGAGAACGGGGGGGAGCCTTGCTGGTGGGAGAGGATACAACCTGAGAGACTCGTCTGGTTCCTGGCCACCCGCAGCAGCGGTTTTGCTGCTAATTTTCCTTTGCGTGCAGGCACTGAGCAGGCACCTACAGAGACGGACCCCTTGATGTCACCGGGTCCGTCTCTACATCTTTAAAACCAAGCCGCTGCCGCAGCTGAATTCGGGAGCCTTGCTGGTGGGAGAGGATACAACCTGAGAGGCTCGTCTGGTTCCTGGCCACCCGCAGCAGCGGTTTTGCTGCTAATTTTCCTTTGCGTGCAGGCACTGAGCAGGCACCTACAGAGACGGACCCCTTGATGTCACCGGGTCCGTCTCTACATCTTTAAAACCAAGCCGCTGCCGCGGCTGAATTCGGGAGCCTTGCTGGTGGGAGAGGATACAACCTGAGAGGCTCGTCTGGTTCCTGGCCACCCGCAGCAGCGGTTTTGCTGATAATTTTCCTTTGCGTGCAGGCACTGAGCAGGCACCTACAGAGACGGACCCCTTGATGTCACCGGGCCCGTCTCTACATCTTTAAAACCAAGCCGCTGCCGCGGTTGCGGCCGCAGCTGCGTGGCCGCAGGGCGTGGCCGAAGGGGCATGCCCTAAGGGGCACGCCAGGCCCCTTGGGAGCCCCTTGGAGCCACGAAGAGCCCGGGAGCTGGAAGTTACTCTGGTAAATATATAAAATCTTTCTATATATTTTACATGACTTTAAAAATATGGGAAAAAGAAAGATAAAACCTAAAAGCTCTACACCAGTGGTTTCGGGCCCTATGGACAGACACTTATTATTACTGGATAATCCACCGGTGGTACTACCAGATATAGACTCCTCTTTGTCAGGGGCTTCAATAAGTCCTCTCATTCGGACTCCTCCCCTTCATCCGGTACCCAGTGATAGTGGGAATATAACCCCCACTATATCTGATGCTCAAGTGATTTCACTTAAGTAAATTAGTATATGCTGAAATACCTAAGCCTTTGACATTTTCTGGTGGAGTGGATGAATCCACACGAACAGAAGAAACACAGGATATTACCTTAAAAGACTTATGGCTAGGTATATCTAGGGTTGAAGGGTTTCTCAGGACTAACGATGAAGCAAATGGGAGATTATTCTCAATTAGTTTCTTCTAAATTAGAAAATGTGGATGTTAATTTAGGTTGTTTGGATAAACGACTAAATGTGGTGGAAAATCAATGTAACAACTTGCAAGCTGTCCCTGTATCAGCTGTTAAAGATTTCAACCGTAATACATTCTAAAATTGAATCTATAGACAATATGAATAGAGTGAAAAATCTACGCTTGGTCAATTTTCCAGTAACCCACTTATTGTCACCTGAGATTTTACTAAGGAAGTTCTTTAAAGAAGTACTGGGATTGACCAATGCGGAGAATTTTCCAATAAATAATTATTATTATATTCCTTTTAAAAAACTTGAATCTGCCCAGGGGGGAGGACCATCTGACCACACCAGAGGTAAATTTGACTGAATTTCTAGAAGATACACAGGATGTGATTCAGACTCGGTCCACCCTGGTAATAACATGCATGAGCGAGATGGACAAAATGTTGATAATGAGACTTTATTTCAAAAATAGGTTAACAAAATTTTGTGGAGATTTGGTCAGGATTTTTCCGGATGTATCCAGAACCACACAGTTGAGGAGGAAAGAATTTTTGAAACTGAAGGATAGAGTGTTGGCACTGGATGCATCCTTCTATTTGAAATTTCCCTGTAAATGTATGATCAAACTACAAGATATTGAATATACTTTTTGGGATCCAATACAATTACAACAATTCTTAATTGCAAGAGAAAAGAAATAGGAATGAGATTTGTTTCATTTGTTTCATCTTACTGAGGAATATGAGGAGAATTAATATAATAGTATCCTAGATTACGGAATGACTCAGGGTTCATAATTATGAACCAAGAATCATTATCCTTTATATTTCTTGAATTTACTTTATTAGAAAATAGCAAGATAACTCCCCATTAATGTGGGCTTGAAAGGAACTTTTTATGTATGATTTGATTATGTATTGTTTTATGCGATTTTCCTTTTTCTTCTGTATCTTTGGATATTGTAAAGTTTCCAAAATTATAAATAAAAAAAAAATATAAAAAAAAATAAAAGGAGAGAACGGGCACAGGCTGGATGGAAGGGATAAAGGGGAAACAGTTTATGGAAGAGGCATAAAAAGAGGGAATGTCATATGGAAAAGGGAGAGGGCAGACACAGGATGGAAAGGAGAGAGAGGGTAGACAGTGGATGGAAAGAAGAAAGTGAAGAGAAGATGAGGAAAGCAGAAACCAGAGATGGCAAAATGTAGAAAAAATACTACTTTATTCTAAAAATTATTGTAGATCTACTGATAAAAATTTATAAATAGAAAATAGAAATAAGGTAATCTTTATATTGGACTAATTTTAATACATGTTTTACTAACTTTTGGAGATTAAAATTCCCTTCCTCAAGACAGGATACCGTTAACAGCTATGTACTGTACTGACCTGAGGAAGGAAATTTTGGCCACTGAAAGCTAATTGAGAAATGTATTAGTACAATAAAATGGCATTATATTTTTTCGTTTTATTTCTATTTGTTAATTTGTAAAGTAGTGATTTGTCAGATTTTTTTTTTTCAAATTTACATCTGTCTCTATATTTGCACAATATTAGGGAACATTTGTCACTGTTTCAGTTTCTATGGTGTTACATTATATGGAGAGCCTGGCTACTTATCCCATGCTTGGTGAGGGTCTGTTTGTATGAAAAAGGCCAGTTATTCTGAATTTAAGAGGAGAAATAGCTGTTGTAAAAAGTTAGTCCAGCCTTTACAGTCTATGTAGAATTAATCTGCAGTAATCCAGTTGCTATCACAGTAAATGCATCAAAGCCCTTCCATTTCTATGGGCTTCAGTGCATTCACCACAGCAGCATTGCTTGCTTGTGATATATGCAAAGGGATGTACTTGACAGATTTTTTTTTTCTTTTATTTGCTGGCTTTGTTTTCTTGCTTGGAAATGGACATTGTTTATGCTGTTTGGCTTGGCTTCACACTAGGAAAAGCACTAACCCATGTTTGCTTTAACATTTAATTAAAAAAACCAAAAAACTAAGGGGTCCTTTTACTAAGGTGCGCTAGCCAATTTAGCGCGCATTAAATGCTAACGCATCCATAGAATAGAATGGGCGCATTAGCAGTTAGCGTGTGCTAAATCGGCTAGTGTGCCTTAGTAAAAGGACCCCTAAGTTGTGTGTGATAATATGAGGGCTGTTATTGATATGTTTGCAATTGTGTCCGTTTTGTTCACCATTAAAAAATTCACTTCTTGTTTTGTGTGTTGTGATTTTGTGAACTGAATAAACTAAAATTTTGGGGAGAACTAAAATTATTTACTGTGATTTTGTGAACTGAATAAGAACTACAAGTTTTGGAACAGGACCAAATGAAAAACTAAAATTTTCATCATTGACAGAACTAGAATTTAAAAAAAATTAAGATTGCATGTCTTACGCATTAATAAGAACATAAGAACTGCCGCTGCTGGGTCAGACCAGTCGTCCATCTTGCCCAGCAGTCCGCTCATATGGCGACCCTCTGGTCAAAGACCAGCGCCCTAACTGAGACTAGCCCTACCTGAGTACGTTCCGGTTCAGCAGGAACTTGTCTAACTTTGTCTTGAATTCCTGGAGGGTGTTTACCCCTATGACAGAGCGTTCCAGTTTTCTACCACTCTCTGGGTAAAGAAGAACTTTCTTACGTTCGTACGGAATCTATCCCCTTTTAACTTTAGAGAGAGTGCCCTCTCGTTCTTCCTACCTTGGAGAGGGTGAACAACCTGTCCTTATCTACCAAGACTATTCCCTTCACTACCTTGAATGCTTCAATCATGTCTCCTCTCAATCTCCTCTGTTCGAGGGAGAAAAGGCCGAGTTTCTCTAATCTTTCACTATATGGCAACTCCTCCAGCCCCTTAACCATCTTAGTCGCCCTTCTCTGGACCCTTTCGAGTAGTACCATGTCCTCCTTAATGTATGGCGACCAGTGCTGGACCCAGTACTCCAGGTGAGGGCACACCATGGCCCAGTACAGCGGCATGATAACCTTCTCCAATCTGTTCGTTATCCCCTTCTTTTTCATTCCCAGCATTCTGTTCGCCCTTTTCGCCGCCACTGCACATAGCATGGACGGCTTCATCGACCTGTCGATCATATTCGTGCATGAGATTTTTGTTACCGACATGCATCACTTTACACTTATCCACGTTGAACCTCATCTGCCATGTCGATGCTTATTCCTTGAGCCTGATTACGTCACGTTGCAAATCTTCGCAATCCCGTGTCTTCACTATTCTGAACAACTTCAAATCGTCTGCAAATTTAATCACCTCACTCGTCGTACCTATGTCCAGATCATTTATAAAGATGTTGAAAAGCACAGGTCCAAGCACCAAGCCCTGCGGCACCCCACTGGTGACGCTCTTCCAGTCCGAGTATTGTCCATTTACCCCCACTCTCTGTTTCCTATGCTCCAGCCAGTTTTTAATCCACATGAGTATTTCACCCTCAATTCCATGGCTCGCAATTTTCCAAAGTAGTCATTCATGTAGAACCTTGACAAACGCCTTCTGAAAATCCAGATATACAATGTTGACCAGGTCGTCCTTGTCTATCTGTTTGTTTACTCCTTCGAAGAAGTGCAGCAGTTTGTCAAACAAGATCTGCCTTTACTGAAACCGTGCTGGCTGGTCCTCATCAGACCGTGTCCATCAAGGTGATCAATGATGCTGTCCTTTATCAGCACCTCTACCATCTTTCCCGGTACCGAGGTCAGACTCACTGGTCTGTAGTTTCCCGGGTCTCCCCTTGAACATTTTTTGAAGATCAGCATAACATTCGCCACCTTCCAGTCCTCCGGAATCTTTCACGATTTGATCAACAGATTGGCTATTAGCTGAAATAGTTCAGCTATTGTCCTTCTCAGTTCCTCGATGACCCTCGGATGGATAATTAGAATTAAAACTATTGTCTTGACTAAAATATCACTATTATTGAGCTGATGTTTGGCTTTCTATGTGCAATTCACAACCCAGCATGCCTCACAAGTTGTACTTTTATTGACATTCTTTTAATCAAAATAAGTTAGGAACCTCCCCCCCCCCTCACACACTATAGGTTTAAAATGTTAATTTGCATTGCCTTAATGGGGGATTATGTCAAAGAATTGTTGGCTAGATGGGAACATCTGAAGAGGAGGATAAGCAGTAGGCAAAACTGAAAGGAGCTATTGTAAGGGCAACAAATCTTTTTGTAAGGAAAAGGAAAAGAAGGCTGCTTTGGTTCTCATAAGTAGTAGCTGAGAAGGTAAGGAAAAAGGTTAGCTTTCATAAACTACAAAAGACCACAGAAAGAGGAATAAGGCTACAATATCTGGAAAACTGAATAGTCGGGAAAGCAAAGATGTATATGGAAGAAAAAAATAGCTACCATGGTAAAAGGGGAACAAAACCTTTCTAGATACATTTGTGATACAAAGAGGTGCAAAGTGGCATTGTGAGACTCGAAGGTGAAGGGGAGAAATATGTAGAAGCTGATAAAGATAAGGCTAAATTGCTTAACAAATATTTCTGTTCTATGTTCACTGCTGAAACGCCGGTTGCAGGACTACAGAAGACAAACACAAATAGGGTTGGAGGTGTGGTAGACCCTGATTGATTTTCAAATGATTGTATTCATGAGGAGCTAGCTAAACTAAAGGTAGACAAAGCAATGGGGCCAGGTTATATACATCCAAGGATACTGAAGGAACTTAGGGAAGTTCTGGAGGCTCCGCTGGCTGACCTTTTCAATGTTTCTCTAGTCAAGAATGGACCCAGAGGACTGTAGAAGGGTGGATGTGGTCCCACTCCACAAAAGTGAAAGTAAGGAAGAAGTAGGGAACTACAGGCCAATAAGTCTGACTTTTGTGGTAAGTAAATTAAAAGAAACTTTTTAAAACACAAAATAGTGACTACAGGACGTGAGGCAACATGGATTCACTAGAGGTAGGTCTTGTCAGACAAATCTGATCAATTTCTTTAACAGGATGACCAGAGAATTAGTTAGAGGGAGTGTACTAGATTTGGTGTATTTATTTATTTTAAAAATTTATGAATCGCTTAAATCAAAGCAATGTAGAAAACATTTACATCCACAATTTCAAGCACAAACATTGTAAAATGCAGTAAACAAGTCTTCCCCACAAATTTCCTCAATACATATTTATTTAAACCTAAAACAAATAACCACAGAGTTAAAGAAAGGATTCCATAAATAATTGTGTTTTAAACATTTTCTTAAAAGATACATGATCTTTGCATAATCTCATTATACCTGAATTGAATGCTAAAGATTTTTTTACCGGCAAGTGAGAAAATCGATATTCTAGATTTAACATAACGAATCCCATTTTCTTTTAAACTGATGAGTAACATCCCTCCCTCAGATCTCAAACATCTTGCAGGTTGATAGATTTCCCACAAGCTTTTAAAACAAGTAAAGAGGAGTACAATATTTGATGAACGACAGACAAAGCTTTATAGCAAATTCTCTGTTGAACAGGTAACCAATGGAGAGCTTTTAAGATTGGAGTAATAGGGTAACCCTAGGAATGCCCATTATCAATCTAGCCGCTTAATTCATTAAATGTTGGACAGGTTTGCATGGTTTCTTTGACAATCCAAGATACAAAAGATTGCAGTAATTAATTTGAGATAATAATAAAGCTTGAATGACAGTGCAAAAATTTACAGGCAGGAGCACTGGTTTTAATCTAATTAAGATGTGAAGTTATGCATATCCTCCTTGTACTACTTTAGCTATGTGTTGTTTCATTGAAAGCTGAGAATCTAATCATACCCCAAGAACCAATATTTCAGGCTTTACCAATAACTGTGTGCCCATAACAGTAAGTATTGTAGGACTACCTACAATGCCAACATCTCCCACAATCAAAACCTCAGTTTTTTTTCATATTTAATTGCAGGCCATGCTGCCCATCCACACCATTATTTCATGCATACAGTTATTCGAATTTATCTCTACTTCTTGCAAATTCCCAATGGGGAAAAAAGAACAAGATGTCATCTGCATACAGGCGGTATTCTACTCCTAAGGAACGAAACAGTTTTCCCAAAGTAATCATGTATATGTTAAACAACAATGAAGACAGCACAGAACCCTGAAGCACCCCTTTCTTCATTATCTTCTCTGTGGACAATTCCTGACCATACTTAATAATGAAAGAACGCCCATGTAAATAAGAAGCAAACCATGAATAGACCTCACCACTCAAACCAAGATTGAATAGTTTCAACAATAGGAAATCTAGATTTGCTTCATAACAATTTTCTCCAATACTATACCAAAAAAAGGTACAATCGAGATTGGTCGATAACTAGCAGGCAAAGAAAGATCCAAATCTTTCTTTTTCAAGATTGGCTTTATAGTGGACCGTTTACGACTTTCCAGAAAATATCCTGTTGACAGGGACTCATTAACCATCTTTGGAACCAAAGGGGCATTCTGATCAGTTAAGGTACACATAATCTTGGTATTACAAGGATCCTGCAGGGATCTAGTTGGCGTAATTTTTTAGATTACCTTACCACCTCCTCTGCATTCAAGGACTAAAAATACTCCCATTTTAAATCTGACTGAACAACCAAAAATTGAATCAGCAAGAATAATATTTACAATTGAATCATCACAATCTATCTTTTCAATCAAACTAGCATACTCATCCACTGTCACTCTAACCTCATTTTCAAGCTATTACCACCCTCAATCAATTTAGATTTTAGGAAAGCCTTTGACAAGTGTTCCACAAAGGCATCTAATAAATAGACTGATTGCCCTCGGTATAGACCCCAAAATGACAGGCCGGGTCAGGAACTGGTTGAGTGGAAGGCAGAAGAGGGTAGAGATCAATGGAGATCTCTCTGAAGAAACGGATGGAACAGTGGTGTGCCTCAAAGGTTTGGTTCTTGGGCCTGTTTTATTTGGGTTGTTGTTTTGTTTTTTTACATTTTTGTAAGCAATATTGCTAAAGGACTGCCAGGTAAGATTTGCCTGTTTGTGGAGGACAGTGTGAACAACATGAGGAAGGACCTAGCAAATGGTACAGTTTAGGGGGTGAAGAACTATTGTGCACAAAAGGAGTGGGACTTAGTGTAATAGTATGTGATGATTTAAAGGTAGCCTTATGGTTTATTTTATTTAATATACTGTCTTCCTTATAAAATAGAGCACTTCACAATCTTTAAAACATACAACGGCAAAAGCTAGAAGGATGCTAGGGTGCACTTGGAGAGGTATGGTCAGTAGGGAAAAGGAGGTACAGTGCTCCCCCGAAATTCCCATTCCAGGAACCACCATGAATTTCACAAAATCACAAATGAGGTTTTTCGCCTGTCAAAAGGCAGGGGAGGCAGGAGAGGGCAGCTGGAGCACCAGCAGGTGAAGAAAATCACTTGCGGTCTGTTCCGACCACTTCTTCCTGAATTTGCTGCAGCTCCTGATTGGTGTAGCCCAGGGATCTCAAAGTCCCTCCTTGAGGGCCGCAATCCAGTTGGGTTTTCAGGATTTCCCCAATAAATATGCATTGAAAGCAGTGCATGCACATAGATCTCATGCATATTCATTGGGGAAATCCTGAAAACCCGACTGGATTGCAGCCCTCAAGGAGGGACTTTGAGACCTCTGGTGTAGCCTGACTTTACTACAGGAAGAGGCGGTCAGAGCAGACAGCAAATGAGTGAGTCCGCGGGGGAACAATGTATTGATGCCCCACATAAGACTCTGGTGAGACCTCATTTAGAATATTATGTAAAATTCTGGAGACTACACCTTCAAAAAGTAAACAGGATGGAGTCAGTCTAGAGCAGGGTTGTCAAAGTTTCAAGTTTCAAGTTTATTTATTATTTGATTAATCGCCTATTCCAAATTCTAAGCGATGTACAAATCAGCAAAATACATATTTAAAATATACATGAAGTAGACATACAAAATTAATAAAGGGATAAGTTTTCAAAAAATAATTAAAAACAAACAAACTAATTAACGCAATACATGACAGTAGGGAAGGCAGGAAAGAAATACAATCTTAGAAAGGAAAGAGTCAACAATTAAAGGTTAAGCACAAGAGGAATGGAAAGATTACTAAATAGGTAAGTTAAAAACAAAAAACAAAACGAAAGAGCAGTTAACATTTCAATTAAATATTGAATGCATCTTTAAAAAGAAAACTCTTAAGTTTGCTCTTAAACTTTTCCAAGTCCCTCCTCAAGGGCCGCAATCCAGTCGGGTTTTCAGGATTTCCCCAATGAATATGCATGAGATCTATCTGCATGCACTGCTTTCATTGTATGCTAATAGATTTCATGCATATTCATTGGCAAAATCCTGAAAACACGACTGGATTGCGGCCTTCAAGGAGGGACTTTGACACCCCTGGTCTAGAGGAAGGCTACTAAAATGGTCAGTGATCTTTGCTATAAGGCGTATGGGGACAGACTTAAAAAGCTCAATATGCATACTTTGAAGGAAAGGCAGGAGAGGGGAGATATGATAAAGATGTTTTAAATACCTATGTGACAAATGTGAACCCCACTTTTTACACTTCTCCATTCAGAATATTGACCATTTAAACCTACTCACTGTTTTCTGTCTTTCAACCAGGACATTATCTCCTATCCCAAGACTGTTTAATTTCCTCAGAAGTCTTTCATGAGGTACTCTGTCAAATGTCTTTTGTAAATCCAAATATATAATATCAGTTGGTTCACCTTTATCCACATGTTTTCACCCCTTCAAAGAAATGAAGTAGATTGGCGAGGCAATATTTCTCTTGACTAAATCCATGTTGACTTTCTCTCATTAATCCATGCTTATGTATATGTTTAAATGATCCTGAATGATTGTGTGCTTGTGGAAGTACTGGATCATTTTGTATGATGTCTATGCCTCGGTATCATTTCTAATCATTATGTAAGCCGCAATGATTCCTAGCTGACACTTGTGGGATACAAGAAACAATATGGTATGGTATTTGGCAATACAATATTTGTCCTTTATAATGGTCTCTACCTCCACTGACATCAGGCTCACCAGTTTATAATTTCCTGGATCACCTTAAAAAAATCAGTATCACATTGGTCACCCTCCAATCTTCTGGTACTATGCTGGGTTTTAAAGAAAAATTATATATTACTAACAATAGCTCTGCAAGTTTATTTTTCAATTCTAGCAGCACTTTGGGATGTATACCATCCAGTCCAGGTGATTTGCTACTGTTCAGTTTGTCAAATTGACCCATTACATCTTCCAGTGTTGCAGAGATTTGTTTGAGTTTTTCTGATTCATCATGATGGAATACAATGTCTTATACTGGTAACTCCCCCATATCTTCCTTGGTGAAGACCAAAGCAAATAATTCATTTAATCTCTCTGCTATGGCCTGGTCTTCCCTGACAGCTCCTTTTATCCCTCAGCCGGTTTTATCATTCAGTGGTCCAACTGATTCTCTTCCCTGCTTCTTGCTTTTACTATACTAAAATTTTTATTGTATGTGTTTGTTTCCAACATATTAAAACAATGTAAGTAAAAGTTAAGAAAGTTTTTACCTAATATAATTTTTTTTCAGTAAAAAGTATCATAACTATAATGATGCAACTATCATTAATGTTTTTATCGTTCTATAATTCAATCAATTCTGCTTTTATTAAAACTAAATTTTAAAAATGACCATCACTCATGCAAGCGTTCTTGCAAGTCTTTATTAAACTAGCACAGCTAAAAAGGTGTTCAACAACTGCACTGGCAGAAAGTAGATTGTTCAATCTGAGTAAAAGGCTCCTTCAAATCAAGCCAGGCTGCAATATTACTGACGTCTTTTGACTGGTCTGCAGATACTGATCATGGAAATCTATCTGAAACACTTCTTTATTTATGTATTCATTCATTCAATTAATTTTCTATACTGTTCCCCCAGGGGAGCTCAGAATGGTTTACATTAATTCAGGTATTCAAGCATTTTTCCCCATCTGTTCCAATGGGTTCACAATTTATCTAATATACCTAGGGTATTGGGGGACCAAGTCACCTGTCCAAGGTCACAAGGAGCAGTGCGCATGGGGGGAGAGAGGCTAGAGGAAGAATTGGGGGAGGATAGGAAGGGAGAGAAGAGGTAGAAAGGAGTGAGAGGGAGACATGAATGGAAAAGAGAGAGGGAGAAATGTTAGACCTAGGATGGAGGGCAGAGAGAGGGTGCATGGGGAAGAGAGAAAAATGTTGCACGTCATAATGAAGGGGAGGAATAGAGAAGTTTGACCCGGGGGTGGGGGGGAGAGAGAGAGAGAGAGAGAGAGAGGATAGACAGTGGGAAAGGAATAAATGATGGATATGGCAGTGGAAGGTAGAAAAAACTAATTTTATTTACTACTTTGTGATTACAATATGTCAGATTTGAAATGTGTATCCTGCCAGAACTGGTATTAGACAGCAAGCATGAACTAGAACTTAACAGAGAAAGGAAAAGTCTTCTATATTTTGTTTATACCATGGAGCCGGCATGGGGTTGGAGAGGGAAAAGGGGGTGGGGGTGGGTGAAAAGGCTACAAAATATACCCAACAGGATATCTGAAAAAAAGCCCAATTTGGGCAGGAAAAGCACATCAAATCAAAATGTTTTTCCTTGAATTGGGCAGCACTAGTAGTGAAGAGATGTGCCATAGCCTTCGCCATCCGGAAACCTGCCTATGGCGGCGTCCACTGGGCCAAAATCAATTTTTACATGGCTTCATGAACGGGAAAGGTTTTCAGGGGACTTTCTAGTGCTGACCATAAGAGGATTAGCAGAAGAGAGCGTCTAAGATTGGGAAACGTTCAAACCCTGGAGTGTCTTGAATATGAACCCTGTCAGTTCTTCCCAATGAGAAAAGCAAAGCACCATGGAATCATCTGGCTCACCCACAGGGATCTCGGGCATGTCTAAGTCCCCAGCAGCCAAATCATCGAAGATGCAGGCAACATGAATATCGCTGGGGTATGTGCCATGGTTGCCCCAGGGTCAAGCTCTGACACCGAGAACACTCTGTGGCATTTGGAAGCTTGCTGATACTGAAGAGAATGAAGATCAGGCTGACCTATGCTAGAGAGGGACGTTTCCTTGAAAGATGCAGACAGAAGCTCAGTGGGCATAGAGCAGTGCTGCAAAAAGGCTTTATGCAAAAGTAAAATAAACTCCGGAGAGAAAGGTACAGACGGGCCTGCAGCCTGACTCACATCCTTGAACTTTTTCACTTCATGCCATTGGAGCTCCAGCAGGAAAGGCCGCAGTTGAAGAAAAGAAAAAAAAAAAAAAAATCAATAAGTGTGAAGAGTCACACTGCAAGGATACAATGGCCATCAAAAGAACTGGAGAACACTTCGGCCCTCCACAGGACGGGAAAACAGGACTCCCTCCAATACCATTAAGGTCTCTTCAGCCACTGCCTCAGCGCAAGCGGCCAAACACACTCCCGACAGTGTTTGCTGCTTCCCATAGTGGGAACACCGCTTAACTGTCTCTGCAACCATAGAAAAACAAACTAGCGAGCCCAACTGTAACAGCATTAGCAAAGGATGCCCCAGTGGTGGCAACGCTGCTGCTTCCCAGCATACCGCAGCCGTAGCATAAAGGAAGAATCCCGTCTTTGGGAAAATAAAGCACGACCGCCACGGAGCTGGCGCCATTACCAGAAAAAAAGCGTGTGCGGCTTCTGTGAGCGAGAAAGTCCCAGCTCCTCCGACGCTATAGTAAAAGCCGTGACTGCCCCGGAGCTGCCGCCATCAGCAGACAACCGGTACATGTGGCTTCCATGAGCAGGAAAAGCTCAGTGTTGCCGCTGACGGCACCAAAGAAAATGTGCCTGCCTTCCATGTGTGGCAAAAGACCAACCGCTCCGGATCACACCCAGAGCTCCCCGAACAATAATTCGCTCCTGAGGCAAAAAGACTCCAGCAGTTTCCAGCACTGAAACACGGTTTTACAAGCAATGCAGCACCAAAAATCATAGCAATCCAAAATAAATTTATTCACACACACAGCGCAGAAAACCCACAGTCCAAAGTGCACTACACAGACCAAAAGTTTCACAACAAACTTTTGTCAGGGCTTGCAGATGCTGGCAAATGCCAATTGCTCAGCAATAGTAGGGCAGAAATTCTATATTGTATTGCAACTGTGGTCTTTTTTTTTTTTTCAAGTAAGGGAAAGAAGAAAAATAGTCAGACCAACAGAAACCCTATATCAATGGAGTGACGGTGAGGCAGGGACCTGGGGGGGCCCAGGTGTAACACCCAAAGCCAGCACCATTCAGCTGGACACCCCTGTCTCACTGAAGAGAAAATCTCAACAGGAAAAACTGAATTGTCCTCTCACTGATGAAATCTTCAACAGGAGAAAAATATATGCCCATTCACAGCCAGAATCCAGGAGCTAGTTGAATAGCGACCATTACCTGCTGAAGATAGAGCATACTGAAGATACAGGTAGAGTGCCAGTTAATCAGTTTTTCTATCTCCACCTTCTGGTAGATGTGTGCTATCCCACTAGTCTCTGGATTCATCTGCTGCTGTTACTAATGAAAAGAAAAGACACCAAAATCCTGGGGACCTGGGGGGGTTGTAGGTGTAGCCCCCATAACTGGCACCGCTCAGCCAGACATACCGTAGCTCTACTGCAACAAGCAACAGTAGCTCAGAGTTAAAGAAGAAAAAGAATCCAGGAGCTAGAAGACTGCCATCCATCTGCCTGCTGGAGATAGAGCATAATAATTGGGTAGGTAGCTTTCCATCCAATAAGAGAACCTGCAAATCAGTGCTCTCTATCTTCACTTTCTGATAGACACAACCCACTAGTCTATGGATTCATCTAATGCCAGTGTTAAGGAAATAAATATTTTCAGAGATTTTCTAAAGGCTTTATAATCTGCAATGTAAGTCAGCTGAGAAGTAAAAATTATGTTCTTACCTGTTAATTTTCTTTCCTTTAGATGCAGATGAATCCAGAGACCAATGGATAGCACACATCTACTAGCAGGCGGAGATAGAGAAACTGATTAACAGGTGGTCCTATTGGCTGGCACGCCTCCTGCATATTCAGTATTGCTCCTTGCCCAAGCACCCATAACCATCAATATGCTTAGCATGTAAAAAACTTCTTTCCCATAACACATTTCAAGAGGTAATAAAGCAGAATACAACTAGCAATAATAACAGTCCGAGAATTGCAAAAGAAAAAACCGACAGTCGAAATCCAGAAAGGGTCGGGCTCTGGATTCATCTGCTGAGTCTAAAGGAAAGAAAATTAACAGGTAAGAACATAATTTTTCCTTCCTTAGCAACAGCAGCAGATGAATCCAGAGACCAATGGGATGTAGCAAAGCAATCCTCAATTTGGGTGGGAAGCAAACACCGCCTCCGCAACAACCGAAGCACGAAACGCAGCCTCCGCATGCGCCCCCACATCCAACCGATAAGACTGAGATAATTCATGGAAGACCAAGTAGCTACTTAACAAAACCCCTCCAAGGAAAAAACCTCTGGACGGAGTCCAAGAAGGAGCCATCGCTCTGGCGGAATGACCAAGAAGCTCAGCCGCCAACCGCTTCCCTGCCATCAAGTAAGCAGAAATAATGTCCTCCTGGACCCATTGAGCGATGGAGGCATTGGCTACTGCCAAATCCTTTTTTGTTGTTGTTGTGCATTTGCCATCCTTGAAGAATGCAAAGAGGTGATCTAAAAGTCATTAGAAACCTAGATTGCGAAGAATGCTATGCCCCTTTAAGAAACGCAGTGAAGAAAAGCTTGCCTCCACATTTCTCCTCCCGGGAAAAAGAAAGGAAAAGTGAGAGTGACATGAAAGAAAGAATGACCCCACCTTAGAGAGAAAGGGTGGAACTGTCTGAACAGACACCCCAGAATTTGTAACTCAGAAATAAGAATCCCCACCGTACACGGCCGGCAACTCAGAAAACCGCCGAGCCGAAGCCAAGGCCACAAGCAACACCGTGCTCAAAGTCCCAGTCTTAAAGTCTCAAAAGACCAGATTTAAGCGGAGCCTTCCGTAAACAGCGAAGAAGCACCTTAAGACTACACTCCGGACAGGGCTGCTTAAGAGGGGAATGAATATACTGTGCTCCTTCAAGGAATTGCACCTCATGAAGCTGAGAAGTAAGCGAATAGCAAGATACCTAGCTTTTGTAACCAGCTAAGACTGCCACGAGAAGCTGAAGGGAATTGAACATCAAGCCCTTGGCAGTACGCCTCTGCCAAAAAGGAAAGAAAATAAAACATAGAAGCCTGGAAGAGTACCAATGTTGAGAAGTACCCAAGAAAGGAAACGCTTCCAAACAGTAGCATAAGCCACAGGTGAAGATGCCTGGATCACCTGGAGAAGAGAAAAGAAAGAACACCTAGGACGTAAACAGGGAACACCTGGATTGGCCTCCACGTGTGCGGGTCACCGAACTGGATGGACCAATGGTCTGATTCGGTGGAGGCATTTCTTATGTTCTTATATGCTTTGTATACCCCTTACACGTCACCCATGACTTTACAAAGGCTAGGTCGCAATACCAAAGTAGGATGAAGAACCATGTTGAATGGACCCTAGGTGATTAAAGCCAGAGATACCTGGATTCTCAACAGAATAGCCATTGAAAGATTCAACAGATCCACCTAGCAAGTTGGACAGTGAGCTTGAGATGGCAAATCCATCCCATCACCTGCCAGGGGAAAACACTCCTAAAAGAGAAACCAGAGGAGATAACGAAGCAACGTTGCTACCCCCTCTGACTGCCACTCCCTGCGTCTGCTGAAGAAACCAGGAAGCTGTGAATTCTGAAACGAGTTCTAGGAAATCTCAACTTAATACAAAGAGCTGGAACGCCTGAGCGAACAGTTCCCAATTTCCAGGATGTAGAAAATCTTACTACTACTACTATTTATTATCTCTAAAGCGCCGAAAAGTGTACGCAGCGCTGCACCCCTCACATACAATAGGTGTTCCCTGCTCAGATTTAGTGGTGAGAAAGGCTATCTAAACCCTTTTCCTGTCCAGTAAAATGATGCGCTAACAGAAGAGGAAGATGAGATTCCACCCATTGAAATAGAACCATAACTTTACTCGCCAACCGAGTACATCCCATACATTCCTGGCTATAGAGAAATACCACCATAATACATTGTCCCAAAAGACCCGGAAGAATGGAATGAAACTCCTGAAATGGTAGCCCGACCATGCTTCAGTTCCAAAGAATGAACGAGTACCGAGTTTCCTGATAATACCAGCCTCCTTGCGCTGAGGATTGAAGGCACTGAGCCCCCCAACTCGACAGCCTGGGATGTCTGGTGACCATGAGCCAGTCCAGCAAAGACCGAGGCATGCCTCTGAAAAGATTAATCTCGCTGAGCCACCAAAGCATATTAAGCAAGGCTGGAGGGGCCTACTAGAAATTATCAGCGAAGCGTTGAGATAGCAGGAACCACCGGAACACAAGCGACTGCCACAGTGTGCTCACGTGAAAACGAGCTGAAGTGCCCAATGGAGTCACCACCATATATCCTAGAACCTGTACAGAATCCCATACTCTTGCTCTGGGGGACTGAAGAAGAAGAAGGGGAACCTGAGAGCATAACCTGTCACTCCCGTCTCTGGGAAGAACACCTTCCTCTTGTACATGACTAACAACATCCCCAGATATTCCAATATGCGGCATAGAACAAGAGAACTCTTTGGAAAGTTTATACATCCAAAGAATGAAGAAAATAAATCCCCCACTTGTGTCTGGTAAAGTGACATAGCTGGAAGATGTCAGAATCAACCAGTCGTCCAAGAAAGTACCTCTTTACGACAAAACGCTAGCACCACAACCATCAACTTTTAAAATGTTCCTGGAACCATGGCGAGGCCAAACGACATCTGCATAAATGAAAGCACTGCTCCACAACAACCAAGCGAAGAAACTGCTGATGTGGAGGCCACATGTGACCATGTAAAGAATCTCACAGTTTCCCATTGAAAATGTCTAACACTGAGAAACAAAGTGGCTCCCAGGGAATCCAGCGCTAGTCTGACCAAGTCCCCCCCTTCTCGGGCACTAAGAAGTAAATGGAATAACTCCCCTTAGGTCCGGAAGAACTGAAACTACTAGCCCAAGTTCCAGTAACCCTTGAAGGGGATCTCGCACTAGTGGAACCTCTGGATGCTTGATACACAGTGACACCAAGAAAGAATATGAAATAGGAGAAAAGAATGCAAAGATGCAAACAACTGGAATAACGTTCAAAGTCCCATGACCTGTCCGAAAAATATTTCCCTTTCTGCGATAAAGCCGAAAGAGCTGTCAGAGGGAGCAATGATCCCTTCAACATGAAGCAGAGGTCAGGTAACGAGTTGGAGGAGAGTTGTAAGCGAATAGAAGAAAGGAACCCTCCTGAGAACATCCCAGTCATGCAATGTAATAAGGAATATGATGGAAATCAGAAATATAAGAGGAAGTTGTGGCAGCCTGTGTCATCTGAAAACTGCATGCACACTTCTCCAAAAACTAACCGCCCTTAAAGAAAAACCCCCACTAGATGCTATAAGAGACACCTAGCTAGCTATAAGAAAAGACTGCCATCCCGAAAGAGAACTTCAGGGCGATTCCAACAACTACCTAGCAGATGGCATCTTGTGGGCTTAGATGAGTATGAAATGAATTGGGTTTTTTTGTTTTTTTAACGGTGCCCAGTGAAGGAAAAATGTTGGACAACCCTGCCACGCTAGAAACAGCAAGAGACAGTCTTGCCAGCTGGACATTGTGAATAGCCATTATGCCAGACACCTCAGCACTGTACAAAGGCACCAAAATTAAGAAAACATCCAAACCTACATGGTCTCACCCATTGGAGACCTTGAGAGAGACAAGGATATACCCAAATGAAACACCGGGTACTCTCCTGCGGCCGACACAAGATGCACAGCGATTTGCCCTCCACCGACCCAGCACAGAGGTAAGCAGGAACCGGGTGGTCAAGCAAAGAGCAGATCCTCTCTCCTAAGCGCCGCAGAGTATCCCAACTGATAGAACGCTAGTGTTGCAATTAATCAACTCGGTAGAACTTCACAAACTGAGCTCAACAATGCAGGAACTGCTATAAACTGCCTACGCATCTGACCCCGCAGGCATAGAAGCCGTGGCAGACGCTAAGAAAAGTCAGCGGTCAAGGAAACTCACTGAACTGAACGCTGTGGCTGTACGCTCATGAGGTAGGTGGAAAAACCACAAGGTCAAACTGGAGCTTCCCCAAGCAAAATCTTAAAAATAAAAGAAAACAAACAAAATCCATGCAGATATCTATAATAGGAAATATGATCAGACTTTGAAAGAAAAAATAGTAGCCAAACGGCGGTATTCTGAACCATAGAGTCTGCTTTGGACAATCCAGATATACGAGGTCTGACAATTAAGTTTGCAAACTTGCCTCCATGTGCTTACGTTGGCAGCACTGTACAAACAACTAGATAAGGTTTCATAACCTTGGTATATCAGTGTCTCACAGCTGTGTTTGTGTCGATGTCTTGCTGAGTAGTGTTCATTATTGTTGCGTGCTTTTGTGTGCTATCACAAGAATGTCAGAGCTTAAACAATCTTTGCAGACTTCTTGGGGTGAGGGAGGTTCTTTCATTTGTTAGCTTGTTGTTGTACCTCCTCCATTTAGGGTTCTATTTTTTGTCTTGTTCAGAGCTTAAACAAAAGCAAAGGAGAGTCGAAGTTTGCCAAGACCTCTTGGAGAGGCAAGACGATGAAACATGGATGTACTAATATGACCCTGAAACAAACCGTTAAAGTGTACAATGAAAGTCACCCAATTCTTCATGACAAAAAAAAGTTCTGCCAGTCCAAATCAAAAGTTAAAATGATGTTGCTAACCTTTTTTGATATCAGAGAAATTTTTCATTATGAATCTGTACCAACTGGACAAACAGTTAACCAAGTTTACTATTTGGAAGTGCTAAAAATGCTATGTGAAAAAGTTAAGATGAAAATGGCCTGAACTTTTCTCCAACTCATGGTTCTTGCATCACGACAATGCATCAGCTCACACGCCACTATCTGTGAGGGAGTTTTAAACCAGAAAACAAATAACTGTATTGGAACTCCCTCCCTACTCACCTAATCTGGACCCCAATGACTTTTTATTTTCCCAAAGATAGAGGAAATTTTGAAAGGAAGACATTTTGATGACATTCAGGACATCGATGGTAAAACAACAGCAGCTCTGATGAGCATTCAAGAAAGAGTTCCAAAATTGCTTTGAAACGTGGATTAGGCACTGGTGCATAGCTTCCAAGAATACTTTGAATGTGACGGTACTGATTCAGCAATGAGGTATATAGCATTTTTTCTAGGATGAGTTTGCAAACATAATTGTCAGACCTCTTATGTCATTACAGCAATCAGACAATAATAATGCCTGAACCATTATTCGAAAATGCAATACATCAATTATTTTTGCCGACAATATAATTCTCATTAATAAAAATATTTTCTTTATCAAGAAACTGAAGATCAAAAGACAGACTGATCTAATCAAACCTCTAATATCCGCGTCATTAGACTCATTCAAAATCCAAGTTATTAAAATGGAGTGATATCTAAATATGTTGATTCTTACTCACTAACAAATTCTTTGTTTTATCCTCATACATCTTGTCCCCTATAATAGTCATGAATTTTTTGAGCAAGTCCATTAACAATGGTAACCACAGAAGCTGTAAAATCAAAAGGAATTAAAATCATGATGTCTGTGTAAACAAACACAGTATGTTCCCCTTTCTTCAAGTTAAAACCAAATGAGGGTACATACACATTAAACAGGATGGGTGAAAGTGGGGAACCCTGAGGCACTCCATTAAATACCAACCAACTCCTTGATGTACCATTAAACCTGCAAACTTCATAAGTTCTAGATAGAAAGCCTCTAAACCAGTACAAAACACAACCTGCAATTCCAATACTTATTATTATGGTAAGGAGAATGTTGTGATCTGCCATATAATCGGACACTGAAGAGATCTAAAACTGCACAACCAACACCTCTCTCCCCACTTTCAAACATACTTTAAGCTTGTCCAATAAGGACCCAAATACTGTCTCCATATTATGACAGGAACAGAAAAAATTGTGAAAGATGTAATATATCAAACTGGTCCAGGAAAGCTGTCACTTGAGAGGCCACCATTCCCTTAATAAAAACAAACTGTAATTGAAGCTAAAGGATGGAAGTTCCTGAGAGAATCCATAGTATTTTTGCAATAGGAGTCAGGACAATATTACTCCCGTTGACTGGGAAAACCCTAGTCAAAAGGCAATAATCCACTCCAGAAGTAAATGCTTAAATTCAATCATTGCTGTAAATGTCAAAAGGCAATAATCCACTCCAGAAGTAAATGCTCCATTCAATCAATGGAGAGCAACTATCCATTAAATAATAAGAAACAACATATTTAGAAAAGAAATTCAAATCAGACCATGCAACTGGAAGAAAAGTAGACCAATATCTATCAATCAGTGGTTATGCAAATCATCTAACCAGAAATCCCCACAAGATGAAGATTGATCCCTCAATGAGAGAATGAATGAATGTTGCCCTCAAAGTAATCCACCAACTGATGGACACCAGGATTACAATTATTCAACAATGAGGATGACTTGAATGGAAATTAATTGTGAGAATAAATGAAACAATTTCTTAGTATCCAAATAATTAGTTCCCACTAACTTTGATTAATAACCCATCATTTCTTCCCTGAGTTTCAATTTATAGCAAGAAAAACTTACTTCCACCAAGATTTTCTGTTTTCTTTTCAACTTGTGTTGCTCTAAACTCTGACAGGTTTGCTTTAATGCTAAAAAGCCTATCTCGCTTAGCTTTACTATATTTAGGGTTAAACCATCTAAACCCTGCCCCCCCCCCCCCAGTCCAATTCTTATGAAAGGAAGATAAGTCAGTAAACACAACAAAGGACACGGCTTCAAAAAATGAACCAGATCTATGTCTTTTCTAGTCTCAGATTTTTTTAACAGACATTGTAGTTTCCATCTTTAGATGTCACCAATTGATATTAAACTGTATTGTATAATGATCCAACAATAAATTGAGGGAGCAAGCAGAATCCAAAAAGGTAATACTACACACTATCCGAGTCATATAATCTATTAAATCTAACTGAAGACCATGAACATGAATGAATTGAAACAGAGGCATACTAAAATGCAAATTAGATAAAAATGTAATAACTTCACTCATTTTAGAATCCAACTGCTCCTCCAGATGTAAGTTAAGATTTCCCAACAGTAAATTATGTTTAGAATACACTGAATTTCTTGCAATAAAATCATAAAAACACTCTTTAGCCTTAAACCAACCTCCAACGGGACAATAAAACCTCATGCAGGCGAAGACATTTTGCAATGAATCATCCCTAAGCTGGCATGACACCATTTCCATCTCAGCACAATTAATAGTATCTAACAGTTTCACCTCAAAGAAACTTGAAAATAACAGCAAAGCCACCCTCCTCTTCTTCCTTGTCTGGAAAATGTCTTAATTGAATAACCAGCTGGACAAAGCTCCTCCTCAGAAAAGGTCCAAGTTTCAGTCAGAAATATAAAACCAGGTTGGCATTCATCAATCCAATCTTTAATCAACACAGCCTTGTTGTCAACTGATCTAAATTTTAAATAATAAACTAGAAGAAGTTGTATTTTAACAAGTGAACCCTTGCAAAGCAACTCTCGCACAGCATCTAGTGATACAAGCACATAGCAAGAGGTAACTAGTCTTGGTCTTAATAACCTCTATGGCCTTCAGCATAGATTCTGAACAATCAAGCAGAGTTCTTGGTTGTAATAACTGGTTTGACATAACTTTGCTTCAATGCTCTAGCACAGGACTTTTCTGCACACTAAGCCCAGATTTATGTTTATGTTTATTGAAAGCTTCTATACTGCTACTAATGACTGCAGTGAGTCAATTCAGAGAGGTGTATATGAGCTTCTGTAAAGCTGTATAACCAGCCAATTGGGACACATGTTTTCTTAAAATAAAAAAAAATACAGACACAGGCCGCCTACACTGTAGGCATCTGTCACAAGTGCAGGGAGACGCCTAGGGATGTTTAAGCTTGCCCAAGGCTGGGCATGGTTTCACCCAGAAGTGATCTTGGGTGAGCTTAAGCAACCCTAGGGCCACAATAGGTACCTGAAATGCTGTATACTACCTGAGTTGCAATCTATCCTATCCCTCAACATATAAATTTTACTTACTAGTGTTGGGAATAACTATACGATCAGTTTGAAAGGCATATTGACAGTATATACATGCCACACAGGTCATGACCAATAAAAGTTGACTCCATACCCCTATGCGTGCAATGCATTTAAGTGGGGTAGAAATCTGAATAAACTTTTTTTTAAAACATCGCACGCATAGGGGTACGGAGTCAACTTTTATTGGTCATGACCTGTGTGGCATGTATATACTGTCAATATGCCTTTCAAACTGATCGTATAGTTATTCCCAACACTGGTAAAATTTAAATGTTGAGGAATAGGACAGATTGCAACTCTACTAAGGTAGTATATGGCATTTCTTGCCTGTGTGACAAATTGTATATACCGTATTTTTCGCTCCATAAGATGTACTTTTCCCCCCCAAAAGTGGGTGGAAAGTCTGTGCACCTTATGGAGCGAATATTGCGTCTGGTGGTAGGTCGGGACATGAGAGATCTATCCCAGCCAACTAACAATTTTCCCCCTCCCCCACCCCCCCGTACCTTTTTAATTCCTGATAGTCCAGCAGTACACCGGCAGGAGCGAGCTTTCCATGCTTCTGCTCCTCTCTCGCTGCCTCACATCTCGTGGCCATCGGCGCACAAGGCAGGAGTGAGCTTTTCAAACTCCAACCTGGCCCCGCACCGCTCCCTGAATGGCTGCCATCAGTTCTCGCAGGACTGGCAGAACCTGGCAGGGAGTGAGGGGAGCTGGGTGTAGAGCCTGATATATTTTATTAAACATGTTGTTACACCATGTTTAATAAAATATATCAGGCTCTGCACCCAGCTCCCCTCACTCCCTGCCAGGTTCTGCCAGTCCTGCGAGAAATAAAAAATATTGTTGTTACACCATTTGGTTCAGAATATTTTTTTTCTTGCTTTCCTCCTCTAAACCTAGGTGTGTCTTATGGTCAGATGTGTCTTATAGTGCGGAAAAAAACGGTAGGTCAGACCAAGTGTAGCATTACACTTAGAATAGCAGAACATTTGAGCTGTATACGTACGGCCAAACAGGAAGCTCCCTTAGTAGCGCACTGGATACAGATGGGTCATCAATTGAAGGATTTAAAATTATTTGTTATTAAACAATGTAAGTTTTTTTTGAGGGGGTGACATTTCTCATATACTAACATATCATGAACAGCGTTTCATTCACAAATGGCAAACTGTGAGCCCCAGTGAGATTGGGTGGCTTACATTAAGAGAGCTTCAGTGTTTTTAAATGAAGATCAGTAACGTCATTCATGACAGAGGGTATTTTAAAGGATTAGACTGGATACCCATCAGCTGATATGTCTAATGCACAGTCTTGCCTGGTAGGAAGCCAATGTTCCAATAAGAAGATTTTGGAGGGATTACTGATTTTTTGATTGATTTTGGGGATGATGCCAATTTTATTTCTGTCCAGTTTCCTACTTCCTTCTGATGAAGCTGAAATACGTTTGTGTAGAGGAAGATATGATTTGATGTTGGACATTGGATTGTTTTCAGTGTGGAATGGACACTGGAAGTGGAACTGAGTTTGGTGGTGGTGTTTGTTTTGAGCACCTTTTTCATGAGACTCGCAGCCCACAGGCGAATTGTTGTTGCTGTGATGGCAATATGAAGATCTGCACGCTATTGGGCCTCTACATATATAAGCTAAGAACTTTTTCATGATTTACTGCCGAGATCTCTTTTTGTTATAATTTGAGGCAGGCAGGGTGTGCTATGATGTACTCTAACACCATTGTCAGTATTTAATCCAATTGAGCACCATTTATACAATTTATATTATTTATTTTATATGGTGGTTTCTGCATGTTTAAAAAAAAATGTTGATCTTCTTTATGGGTATTGATTTTGAATTGAAGATCTATTTTGCTTAAGAATCTCCCGATATTTGAGGGCTTGATTAACAGCAAATAGATGCCATATCTTCAAAAAATAGCAAGTAGCACTCAGATATGATGAAAGAAAAATAATTCTTAATTTCTCAGATACAGTCAGCAGTCCCACCAAAAGCAGCCCACAACATTACACTTGAAGGGTTGCATAAAGGGGCAGGGTATGCCCTTTTAGCTGGCTCCGTCAGCACGACACCTCAGAATTTGAAGTGCTTTTATTCAAGGATTATGTAATGCCATCAGCATTGCCACTACTGCTTCTACAGGGGCAGACAACTCAATATTGCTGGTCACCACAATAGTACTGTGATGGTATCTTGCACATGATACCTGGCAGATAATGGTTCAATAAAGCATAGATATGATAATCCCTTGCTATCTCTTCTAAATTGCAACCTAATTAAGTCAGACCTATAAAATAGTTTCTATTTGTACTTCAGCCCTGGTGCAAATATGTTGTAAATGAGCCTGTAAGTAGTTTATTTTCTCTTTCTATGCTGATTGTACTGCGGGGCCATGTTACCATCAGAATTAGTGATAAACAGCCTCCTATTACTAGCAACGTTTTGATGCTTTCCTCTTGTTCCATTCTTAATTAAGAAGCTTGTGATATCAAATATACATAGTAAAGGCTCAGTACTAAGAACATAAGAATAGCCTTACTGGATCAGATCAATGGTCCATCAAGCCAGGTAGCCCGTTCTCACGGTGGCCAATCCAGGTCATTAGCACCTGGCCAATACCCAAGGAGTAGCAATATTCCATACTACCGATCTAGGGCAAGCAGTGGCTTCCCCATTGCTTTCTCAATAACAGACTATGGACTTTTCCTCCAGGAACCTGTTCAAACATTCCTTAAAACCAGCTTATACATCTGTACTTCCTACATGGAAGAATAACAGAGTGTCACAGCCTAAGAATTAGAAACATGTAAAGCCAAATAAACTTTTTTTAAAATAAAAAAGTAGGATAAAGCTTAGCTTGTTTGAAACAGTACACTTTTATTTATTTTTTTTTTAAAGAACATTTTGTTCAAAGGCAGAAATATGCAAGGCTCTAGTAGAATGAACAGGGTCACCAAGCTAATCCAAATAGAAACACTAAACAAAACTGGAATGCAGGTTTCTATAATGTTCAAGGCAAAATAAGCTTTTAGCTTTTTGTTCTTCCAACGACTGATAAATAATGGCAAGTTTCATTAAGCAGAACATAAAACAAATGCATGCAAAATTCATTGCAAAATAATAGGTCCACAAATACTGTACAAGGTATACATCTAAGAAAATCACAACCCATTCCAAGCTAGAAAAGAAATTTACCGACATTTCACCCTGAGAAGGTACAGCACAGTTACTTACCGTAACAGGTGTTATCCAGGGACAGCAGGCAGATATTCTTAACGTATGGGTGACGTCACCGACGGAGCCCCGGTACGGACCTTTTTAACTAGAAAGTTCTAGTTGGCCGCACCGCGCATGCGCGAGTGCCTTCCCGCCCGACGGAGGAGTGCGTGGTCTCCAGTTAAGATAAGCCAGCTAAGAAGCCAACCCGGGGAGGTGGGTGGGTCGTAAGAATATCTGCCTGCTGTCCCTGGATAACACCTGTTACGGTAAGTAACTGTGCTTTATCCCAGGACAAGCAGGCAGCATATTCTTAACGTATGGGTGACCTCCAAGCTAACAGAGAGGGAGGAGGGACGGTTGGCCATTAGGAAAATAAATTCTGCAACACAGATTGGCCAAAGTGTCCATCCCGTCTGGAGAAGGTATCCAGACAATAGTGAGTAGTGAATGTGTGAACCGAAGACCAAGTGGCCGCCTTGCAGATTTCCTCAATAGGCGTGGAACGGAGGAAAGCCACAGAAGCAGCCATAGCTCTGACCCTGTGGGCCGTGACAGCTCCTTCCAGTGACAGGCCAGCCCGAGTATAACAGAACGCAATACAGGCAGCAAGCCAATTGGACAGCGTTCGTTTAGAGACAGGACGACCCAGACGGTTGGGATCGAAGGTCAGAAAAAGCTGGGGAGAGGAGCGGTGAGCCCTGGTACGGTCAAGGTAGTATGCAAGGGCACGCTTACAATCCAGCGTGTGTAACGCCTGTTCCCCAGGATGAGAATGGGGTTTTGGGAAGAAGACAGGCAGCACAATGGACTGGTTGAGGTGAAAGGCTGAAACCACCTTGGGGAGGAATTTAGGATGGGTACGCAGAACCACCTTGTCATGGTGAAAAACAGTGAACGGTGGATCGGCGACCAGTGCATGCAGCTCACTGACCCTCCTGGCAGAGGTGATGGCAATGAGGAAAAGCACCTTCCATGTGAGGAGTTTGAGCGAAGTAGTAGCAAGAGGCTCAAAGGGAGGCTTCATGAGGGCTGACAAAACCACATTGAGGTCCCAGACGACCGGAGGAGGCTGTAGAGGTGGTTTGATATTGAAGAGGCCTCTCATGAACCGGGAAACCAGAGGATGAGCCGTGAGAGGTTTTCCGAGGATAGGCTCATGAAAAGCAGTGATGGCACTGAGGTGGACTCTGATTGAGGTAGACTTGAGACCAGCATCGGACAGAGAGAGCAGATAGTCCAGTACGGTCTCTACCGCCAATGAGGTGGGATTGTGATGATGCAGGAGGCACCAAGAGGAAAACCGGGTCCACTTCTGATGATAACACTGGAGTGTGGTGAGTTTCCTGGAGGCATCCAAAATGCGACGGACAGGCTGAGACAGGTTATCTAGAGAGGTCAGCCCGAGAGAAACCAAGCTGTCAGGTGGAGGGAAGACAGATTGGGATGCAGTAGAGACTGATGCTGCTGTGTAAGCAGAGTAGGAAACACAGGAAGAGGAATGGGCTCCCTGGAGCTGAGCTGAAGCAGGAGGGAGAACCAGTGCTGTCGGGGCCACCGAGGGGCGATGAGAATCATGGTGGCCCTGTCCTTGCGGAGCTTGAACAAGGTCCGCAACATCAGAGGGAGTGGAGGAAAGGCATAGAGGAACCGATCCGTCCAGTCGAGCAGGAATGCATCCGGGGCCAGACGATGCGGAGAGAAGAGTCTGGAACAGAACTGGGGCAGCTGATGGTTGTGAGGAGCTGCAAATAGGTCCAACTACGGGGTGCCCCAGCGAGCAAAGATGGAGTGGAGAGTGGGAGGGTCCAGGGTCCACTCGTGAGGTTGAAGGATGCGGCTGAGCTGGTCGGCCAGGGAGTTCTGTTCGCCCTGGATATAGACAGCCTTGAGGGAAAGATTGTGGGCCGTGGCCCAGGTCCAGATTCGGAGGGCCTCCTGACAAAGGAGACGAGATCCGGTGCCGCCTTGCTTGTTGATGTAGTACATGGCGACTTGGTTGTCCGTGCACAGGAGAAGAACCTGAGGGTAGAGGAGATGCTGGAAAGCCTTGAGAGCGTAAAACATGGCTCTGAGCTCCAGCAAGTTGATGTGATGTTGACGCTCCTGAGGGGTCCAGAGTCCCTGGGTGCGGAGATCGCCCAAGTGAGCCCCCCATGCATAGGGGGAAGCATCCGTGGTTATGACCATGGAATGAGGGGGTGGATGAAAGAGAAGTCCCCTGGAGAGATTTGAGGAGTTCAACCACCATTGAAGAGATTGCTGAAGAGACGATGTTACAGAGATGGGATGAGAAAGAAGATTCGTGGTCTGTGACCATTGGTTGGCAAGGGTCCATTGAGGTATCCTGAGGTGGAGTCGCGCCAGAGGAAGCACATGGACTGTCGAGGCCATGTGGCCCAGAAGGACCATCATCTGCCGAGCAGGGATGGATGGATGGAGGAGCACCTGTCGACAAAGGTGGAGCAGGGTGCGGTGCCGGTCGGCAGGGAGGAACGCCCTCATCTGATTGGTATCGAGAACTGCTCCGATGAACTGGAGGCGTTGTGTGGGAAGCAGATGCGACTTGGGATAATTGATCTCGAATCCCAAGAGATGGAGGAAAGAGATGGTTTGATGAATGGCTTGCAGTACAAGTGGAGATGTAGGTGCTTTCACCAACCAATCCTCCAAGTAGGGGAACACTTGTAGATTGTGGGACCTGAGAAAGGCCGCTACCACAATCAGGCATTTGGTGAACACCCTGGGTGATGATGCGAGACCAAAGGGCAGTACCTTGTACTGATAGTGGTGAGTCTGTATCTGGAATCAAAGGTAGCGACGTGAAGCCTGATGGATTGGGATGTGAGTGTAGGCCTCCTTGAGGTCCAGGGAACATAGCCAGTCGTGTTGAGATAGAAGAGGATAAAGCGTGGCAAGGGAGAGCATTCTGAACTTTTCCTTGACCAAACACTTGTTGAGGTTCCTGAGGTCTAGGATGGGACGAAGATCTCCCGTTTTCTTGGGTACCAGGAAGTAGCGGGAGTAAAATCCCTGACCTCTTTGGTCTGGAGGAACTTCTTCGATGGCATTGAGGAGGAGGAGGGATTGGACCTCCCTGAGGAGTGGAGTTTGGGAGGAGTGAGAAGCAGACTCTACGGGAGGATGGTCTACAGGAAGAGTCTGGAACCTTAGTGAGTATCCGTGACGGAAGATGTTGAGAACCCACAGGTCTGATGTGATGGCCTCCCAGCGTTGGAGAAAGATGGTGAGGCGGCCTCCGATAGGTTGAGGAAGAGGCATCGACGGTTGGAGACTGGCCATGCCCTGGAGAAAGGAGTCAAAAGGGCTGAGGAGGTTTAGTCTGAGGGAGAGGCTTGGTCGCCTGGTGAGACTGGGAGCGAGCCTGAGTGTGCTGTTGTTGGCGAGGCCGACGGGATTGTTGTTGAGGAGGATTAAGCGGCCTAGCAGAGAAGCGACGTTGGTAAGAGGACTGAGGTCTGTATGATCGCGCAGGTGGAGTCTTCTTTTTAGGCTTAATGAGGGTGTCCCATCTGGTCTCATGAGCCGAAAGTTTTTGTGTTGTAGTATCTAGAGACTCCCCAAAAAGTTCATCACCAAGGCAGGGCGCGTTGGCGAGGCGGTCTTGGTGGTTCACATCAAGATCAGACACCCTCAGCCAGGCTAGGCGTCGCATGGCTACAGCCAGTGCGGAGGCTCGTGAAGTGAGCTCGAAGGAATCATAAATGGAGCGCACCATGAATTTTCTGAGCTGAAGTAGGTTGGAAATCTGCTGTTGGAAGAGCGGGACCTTACGCTCAGGTACATATTTTTGTAGAGCAGAAAGTTGTTGGACCAGGTGTTTCATATAAAATGAAAAATGAAAGGTGTAGTTGTTGGCTCTGTTAGCCAGCATGGCATTCTGGTACAGGCGCTTTCCAAATTTGTCCATTGTTTTCTCCTCTCTGCCAGGAGGGGTGGAGGCATAAACACTGGAACCCTGAGATTTTTTGAGAGTGGACTCTACGAGGAGGCTCTCATGGGGCAATTGGGGTTTATCAAATCCCGGAATAGGGATGACCCGGTATAAACTGTCCAGTTTTTTAGGGGCACCTGGAACAGTAAGTGGAGTTTCCAAATTTTTATAAAATGTTTCCCGCAGGATATCATGTACGGGAAGTTTGAGAAATTCCTTGGGAGGTTGGTCGAAGTCCAAGGCTTCTAAAAAGGCCTGGGACTTCTTAGAGTCGGACTCAAGTGGTATGGAGAGAGCCGCGGACATCTCCCGAAGGAATTTCGTGAAGGAGGATTGCTCGGGCTTGGAAGTGGTTTCAGCCATGGAGGGTTCCTCATCTGTAGAAGAGGCATCCTCCTCGGTACCGAGTGGGGATTGCTCCCATAAGTCTGGGTCCCTGATAGCCGGCTCAGTATGATGGGTTTTAGAAAGGGACTTGCCAGATCGCATGGATACGGTGCCGGGGGATGAAGACCGGCGTCGATCCCTGTCCCGGGAGGAATGGTGCCGATCCCGGTCCCGAGACGACCGGCGTCGATCTTGGGCCCGGGAGGGGTCTTCTGCAGAGCAAGTCTGAAGTGCAGGCTGGGCAGATAAGACCGGCATGGATGTGTTCATCGGTACCGAGGGGGTGGACACCGGTGGAGTGCTGCGAGGCTCGGGCCGGACCGGTACCGGAAGGAGCGGTGCCAGTAGGGTCGGAAGGAGCTGTTGGAGTTGCTTTTGTAGCTGCTCCTGAAGTTTGTCCTGGAGGATGGCCGAGATGCGGTCCTCCAATGGGGGCACCGGTACCGCTTTAGATTTCTTCGGTACCATAGGTGCTGCTCGACGCTCCGGCGATGAGGAGGCCGATGACGAGGCACTCACCGAGATCGGAGCGGAGCGTTTACGGGATCGGCGGGACGCCGGAAGGACCGGGGTCACCGCTGTAACTGGAGGGCGCTCAAGGGAAGTGGAAGGCTTCTTAGCCGGCTTACCTGGCGCTATCGACCCCGAAGGAGGATCAGGCGGTGTCGATGTGGTCGGTGCCGATTTAGGCGGTGCCGTCGACGTCGGGGCCTGATCCATGGTAGAACCGGTACCGAAAAGAATATTTTGCTGTATTTGCCGGTTCTTAAGAGTGCTTTTCTTAAGAGTAGCACAGCGGGTGCAGGTGTTAGCCCGATGCTCCGGACCCAAACACTTAAGGCACCAGTTGTGTGGGTCAGTTAGAGAGATCGGGCGTGCACACCGCTGGCACTTCTTGAAGCCCGGTTGAGGGGGCATGAAGGGAAATACGGCCTCCGCGAAATCAAACCCGGAGGCTTGGATGATTACAACAGGCCCCGCCGGGGCCGGCTGCAAAAAGTAAAGAAAAAGACACGAGTTTGTTTTTTTTTTTGTAAAGAAAATTAAGTCGAAAGACAAAAATAGAACAAAAAGTGGATCAAAAAATCGCGAGCGGGAAGGCAAAAATAGAGTTTTCAACGGCCGTTGAAAAGCACATGCGTCTTCTTCGCTCCGCGGAAACGGAGAAACTGGAGACCACGCACTCCTCCGTCGGGCGGGAAGGCACTCGCGCATGCGCGGTGCGGCCAACTAGAACTTTCTAGTTAAAAAGGTCCGTACCGGGGCTCCGTCGGTGACGTCACCCATACGTTAAGAATATGCTGCCTGCTTGTCCTGGGATAATATATGTTACTATGATCACGCAACATATGTTTATGATATAAAGGTCTAATTTTAGGCTTGTCTAGTAGTATTCTAGTTGGTAATTTACTAAGGGTCCCCCTTTTATCAAGCTGCATGATAGGTTTTTAGCGCAAGCTGGCAAGGCAAGTGCTCCGAAGCTCATAGGAATTCTATGAGCATCAGAGCATTTACCATGCCGACCTGCATTAAAAACCTCTAGCGCAGATTGATAATCTAATCTAATCTAATCCTTAAGTTTATATACCGCATCATCTCCATGAGAAGGAAAAAGTGGTAGAAGGTATGGCTCCCTGGTGCTGAGTTGAAGTAGAAGGGAGTACCAAGGTTGTCTTGGCCACCGAGGAGTGATTAGAATCATGGTGGCATGATCGTTCTTCAACTTGACCAGAGTCTTGAGAATGAGAGAGAATGAAGGGAATGCGTAGAGGAAGAGATTTGTCCATTCCAGAAGAAAAGCATCTGCCTCGAGGCGGTGAGGAGAGTATATCCTGGAGCAGAACTAAGGCAGTTTGAAGTTGGTGGGTAACCACAAAGATGTCTATCTGAGGGGTTCCCCATTGTGAAAAAATGTGATGAAGAGGCAAGGAATGGAGAGTCCATTCATGAGGTTGCAGAAGACGACTCAAGTTGTCCGCCAAGCAATTCTTCGCCCCTTGAATGTAGACAGCTTTGAGGAAGGTGTTGTGGTAGATTGCCCAGTCCCAAATCTTCAGAGCTTCTTGACAAAAGGGAGGCAAATCCCGTCCCTCCTTGTTTGTTGACATAATACATGGCGACTTGGTTGTCCGACCGGATGAGGACTACCTGGTCGCGAAGATGATGTTGAAAAGCGTTGAGAGCCTTGAAAATCGCTCTGAGTTCCAACAGATTTATGTGACATTGACGATCCGTGGCCTTGAGTACGGAGACCATCGAGATGAGCGCCCCAAGCGTAAGTCGAAGAGTCTGTCATGAGGACCTTCTGATAGGGGGCATTTGAAAAAGTAAGCTTCTGGAAAAATTGGAAGAGAGCATCCACCAAAGGAGAGACTTCTTCAAAGAATGAGTGACTGAAATGTGTCGAGAAGGAGGGTCGCAAACTTGCGTCCATTGAGATGCAAGGGTCCACTGAGGAATTCTAAGGTGAAGTCTGGCAAAAGGAGTCACGTGTACTGTGGAGGCCATGTGACCCAGAAGTACCATCATGTGTCTCGCTGAGATGGAAGAGCGGGAAGACACTGTGTGACAGAGTTGTAGAAGAGCCTCCAGACGTTGTTGTGGAAGGAATGCTCCGAGTTGGACAGTGTCCAGAACAGCTCCAATGAATTGTAGATTCTGTGAGGGCTGAAGTTGAGATTTGGGAAAGTTGATTTCGAATCCCAAACTTTGTAGGAACCAGGTAGTCCGTTGGGTCGCTACAATAACCCCTTGAGATATGGAATCTTTAATGAGCCAGTCATCGAGGTAGGGAAATACCCGAAGACCATGGTTCCGGAGAGCTGCCGCTACCACTACCAGGCACTTGGTGAACACTCTGGGAGACGAGGCCAAGCCGAAGGGTAGTACTTTGTATTGAAAATGCAGATTCCCCACCCGAAATCTGAGGTTTTTAATGGGAGGCCGGATGAATGGGGATATGAGTGTAGGCCTCCTTGAGATCCAGAGAGCATAACCAGTCGTTCTGCTCGAGAAGGGGATAAAGAGATGCCAAGGACAACATTCGAAACTTTTCTTTGACTAAAAATTTGTTGAGAGCCGTGAGATCTAGAATGGGTCGCAGATCGCCCATCTTCTTCGGAACAAGAAAGTAACGGGAGTAAAACCCCCTGTTCCGCTGTTCCAAGGAAACTGGTTCGATGGCATGGAGAGAAAGCAGAGCTTGAGCTTCCTGAAGAAGAAGGGCGGTCTGGGAAGGATTGGAAGGATACTCTCTTGGAGGAAGCTCTGGTGGAATCTGAGTGAAATGAAGAGAGTATCCTTCCCTGATGATGGTAAGCACCCAGAAGTCGGATGTAATTATTGTCCATCGGTTGTAAAAATGATGGAGACAACCTCCTATAGGGGGAAAAGGAGACAGAGACAGAACGATGGAGGTTATGCTCTGTTATAAACAGTCAAAAAGGCTGAGAAGCCTTAGGTGCAGCAGAAGGTTGGGGTTTCTGCTGCTTCTGAGGTTGTTGTTTTTTCAGAGGAGGGCGAGTATAAGGAGCCGGCTTTGGAGCAAAACGCCTTTGATAGATAAGAGCAGGGCGTGCAGGCTTGGCAGGAGCTGGCTTTGGTTTAGGTTTGACTATAGAAGCAAATGATTTTTCATGGTCAGATAATTTCTTGGTGGCTGCCTCGATGGATTCATCAAAGAGGTCGTTGCCCTCACAAGGAATGTTAGCTAAGCAGTCTTGAAGGTTAGAGTCCATGTCAATGGTACGAAGCCAGGCAAGACGACGCATAGCTACAGAGCAAGCAGCCACTCAGGCAGACAACTCGAAGGCATCAAAAGATGATTGGAGGAGATGCAGACGTAATTGAGAGAAAGAAGCAATGACTTCCTGAAACTCAAAATACATTTGGTTATCCAAATAATCTAAAAACTTTGGTAGAAGATAAAGAAGAAATTCAAAGTAAGTGAAGAAATAAAAATTATAATTGAGGACTTTAGAGCACATCATAGCATTCTGGTAGATGTGACGTCCGAATTTGTCCATAGTTTTCCCCTCCCTTCCAGGAGGAACTGTGGCATAAACCTTGGAAGGATGGGACCTCTTCAAGGAGGATTCAACAAGCAGGGATTGATGAGATAACTGAGAGTTGTCAAATCCTTTGCGATGCAGTTTTGTACCTAGAGTCCAATTTTCCCAGAACAGCTGGTATGGCCTGTCCCGGAAAATGAACAGAAGAAGAAAATTTTTTTCTTTTAACTAAAATAAAAGAAATAAAATAAAACAGCGATTCGTGAAGAAAAAAACACAAACCGCGGTTGAGAGAAGGCACAAAGTGAATGAAGTTAAACGCAGAGAGTCAAAGAAGGACTTCTCGGCTCCGCGGAAAACTGAGAACTGAGGAGACACACCCTGCGCGGTGCGGGCGACTCGAAACTTCGAGTTTCTTCAAGCAAGTCTGCATCCGGGCTCCGTCGATGACATCACCCATATGTAAGAATACCTGCCTGCTTGTCCTGGGATAATTAATTTACCAAAAAATGTAAACATTGCAGAAATATACAGCCTTATACTACATAATTAAAAACTAATCATTATTTCATGAGGAATAACTTTTGGACTATAATATATCTTAAATAGAAAACTAATCTTTAGATAGAGTTTTCCATCTTTAAAAAGATTTTTCCTCAAAAAAGCATTTTATTTAAAACAATCCAATTTAAATTTTAAAAAAGGATTGATTTTTATCCATCCTGTCTCAACCTTTGGTTTTCAGTATCACCTCTATGCTGATGACTCAGATTTATATCTTGTCTGACATTTCTACAGGAATCAAGGCCCAAGTCTCAACCAGCCTGTTCAACATTGTTGCCTGGATGTCTCTCTACCATTTAAAACTGAACATGGCCAAGACTGAACTTATCTTCCCTCCTAAACCCACCTCTCCTCTTTCCCCCTTTCTCTATTCTTGTGGATAGTGCACTTATCCTCCCTATCTCGTCAGCTCGAAACCTCAGAGTCATCTTTGAAGTTTATCTTTCCTTCTCTGAACAAATCCAACAGATCACTAAAGTTTGTCATTCGTTTCTCTATAATATAGCCTAAATCCAACCTTTCCTGTCTAATAACACTACCAAAATCTTTATCCACACTTTCACTGCCTCTTGCCTGGATTACTGCAACCTGCTTCTCACAGATGTTCTACTAAACCATCTCTCCCCCCTTCAATCTGTTCAAAATTCTGTTGCATACTTCATATTTCACCACTGTTGCTATGCACTGGTAACCCTTCTCCGCAAATCATTCCACTAGCTCCTTATCCATTTCCACATACAGTTTAAACTCCTCTTATTGACTTACAGGTGTGTTTACTTTGCAGCTCCTCAGTATCTCTCCTAGAAACATGATGGCAGATAAAAGCTAAATAGCCAACCAGTCTGCCCATCCACAGCATCTACTATCTCCTCCTTTCCCCAAGAGATCTCACGTACCTGTCCTATGTTTTCTTGAATTCAGACACAGTCTTTGCCTCTACTACCTCTACCAGGAGACTATTCCATGCATCTACAACCCTCTCTCTATTTCTCAGTTTTCTTCTCATCTCTCCCATCACACTTTTAGTGTATGCTCTGGTGGATCCTCCTCAGCCCATCCAGTCGCTTATCTATCCCTATATTCCTTCCTGAGAACTCTGTTCATCAAGTTAAGTCTCTCTTATAGGCACCCTTCTCCTCTACTGCCAGCTTTCCGTTGCTTCTATTTTGCAGCATCGTATATTTGGAACAGACTACCTAAGTCAGTACATCAAGCTCCGTCTCTGGCAGTATTCAAATCCAGGCTAAAATCCCACTTTTTTAAAAACTGCTTTTAACTCCTAACTCCAATCCACTTGTAAAGTACCCATGGCTATTTTGTCACTCCCTCTGTAATTCCTTACCCCAATTGTCCTTCATGTCTTGTATCAAGTAGTAGGTGTTCCTACCTAGATAAGTCATTTTAAATATAACCAAAACTGTTTTGTCCTCCTAGAAAACCATTGTAGACAAGAAAAATGTTAAGATCTACAGTTGTACCTTGATTTACGAGCATAATTCGTTCCAGAAGCATGCTCGTAAACCAAAATACTCATATCAAAGCGAGTTTCCCCATAGGAAATAATGAAAACTTGCTTTGATACGTTCCCCCCAAAGGCCCCCCTGCGATTCGGCACCCCCCCCCCCCCCCCGATTCGGCACTCCCCCACCCCCCGCTTCTTACTGTCATCTGGGCCTCGGCATCAGCACCGGCATGTCCTATGCGTTGGTGCCGGTGCCCGAAGATCGGCCTCCTCTTCTTGCTGGGCCTTGAGCATCTACGCATGCTCAAGGCCTGCGAGTTCATGTTTTCTCCGAGATCTCCGAGAATCTTGGAGAGAGCGTGAACTCGCATGCCTTGAGCATGCGCAGATGCTCAAGGCCCAGCAAGAAGAGGAGGCCGATCTTCGGGCACCGGCACCAAAGCACAGGACATGTCAATGCCGAGGCCCAGATGACAGTAAGAAGCGGGGGGGGGGGGGGGGGGTGCTGGATCGCAGGGGTGCCGCTCGCAAATTGAGGCACCCTCGGTTTCCGAAGCGCCAATTTTGCGAATGTTTTGCTCGTCTTGCAAAACACTCGCAAACCGGTGTACCACTGTATTAACTTCACTGAACCATAAGAGTGGCATAATCTATTAGTATTGTCTTGTCTGTCCACCATTATGGGTATGCAGAATGTGGGCTGTGTCATGGAAAATGTTACAGAGACCTCTAATGAAAATTAGGAAATCTCTTCAGGAAGGATGAAATGTAAAAACAAGAGTTTCTCTTCTTTAGAGTGAAGGCAGAGGAAACCTAGAAAGAGAAACTTGAGCATGCCTATTGAAGTTCTTAAATACAAGTTTCTTCTGTAACAGGAAATAAGCAGTTTCTTCCCTCCCCCCCCCCTTCATTTAGAATATTGTGTACAATTCTGGAGGCTGCACCTTCAAAAAGATACAAAAAGGATGGAGTCAGTCCAGAGGAAGGCTACTAAAATGATGTGTGGTCTTTGTGATAAGGCGTATGGGAACAGACTTAAATATCTCAATCTGTATACTTTGGAGGAAAGGCAGAGAGGGGAAATATGATAAGAGTCGTTTAAATACCTACATAATATAAATGTGCATGAGTCGAGTCTCTTTCATTTGAAAGGAAACTGTGTAATGAGAGGGCATAGGATGAAGTTAAAAAGTGATAGGCTCTGGAGTAATTTGAGGAAATACTTTTTTACGGAAAGGGTGGTAGATGCCTAGAATGCCCTTCCACCGGAGGTTATGAAGACAAAATTGGTGATGGAATTCAAGAATGTGTGGGATAAACACAGAGGAACATTATATAGAAAGGAATCAAATTAAAGCAAGACTTAAATGACCTCATAACTGGAATGAGCTTTGATGGTAGTTTCAGAGGTTAAGTTAGAGGTAGACTTCTATGACCTGGGTCCTAAAAATGGCAAAAACAGATCAGTATAAAAGCTGGAGTGGGTTTTGGCAACTCCAGTTGTGAAAAACAGAACCAGTGCTGGGCAGACTTCTATGGTCTGTGCTTCCAAATTGGCAGAGAGACAGAAAATAAGTATACCATGTTTAATCATGAAGAAGTGGAACCTGTGCAGAGTGCCAGATTAAAAACGCTGACCACCTTGTAGGATAGACTGGATGGACCATGAAGTTCTTTATCTGCCGACATTTACTTTGTTATTATGTAGCAGCACTTATATGCTAACCCTAGGATTCTATATACGGTGCCCAAAATTTGTTTATTTATTTTTAAAATTTCTACACCGTTTTATTCCAAAATGGTTTACAATAAAGTTACCGTATTTTTTGCTCCATAAGACGCACCTGACCATAAGATGCACCCTAGATTTAGAGGAGGAAAACGAGAAAAAATCATTCTGAACCAAATTGTATACTAATATATACCAGGCTCTGCATCCAGCCCCCCTCACTCCATGCCAGGCTCTGCACCCAGCCCCCTTCCCTCCCTGCCCTACCAGGCTATGCTGGACCAACAGGAGATGCAGCTAATCAAACCCTAATGCATGAGTACCCACATTTTTTATAATATAAAGCAGTTACTGTAGCTCTTCCCAAGTTTGGCCAAAATAGTCTTTAGTTGAGGGACACAATCCCATGTCTTGAGAAGAACCTTAAAGCAGCCCTGCTTTCTGAAAATATTTCTCAATTATTTTAGATCTGGCTACCAATTAAAGCCCAGCTATAAGTGATATAACCCACTACTAAGCAAAGTCAGGAGCTCCTTCATACCAGCTCTGAGAAGCAGCGATCTCTGTGGATCCAGTTCAAGAGCTCCTTGCTCCTCCTCAGGCACTCGGGCAGATTCCGCTCTTTCAGTCCTGGGGACGAACTCGTTAGAACCCCATTGCCGCTACCTGGAGATTCCTGGCTCCCAGCACCCAGGAAGATGCAGGGCTTGACAGAGAAGAACGCGAGCGGAAAGTGAAGGCTTTCCACCCCCAACGCTCCTCACAGCCCAGAGCGTCCTCAACTGGTTGCTGTAGGAAGGCAGCAGTCACCATTTATGTTTTATTAGCTTAAGCATATTACAGATCTAAGCAGTTACAATTAAAATACAGATACTTAAAACTTCCCTACCTGTCCAATTATTAAGTAGTAAAGATATAACAAAATTCAATAATAAAAAATATTAATTCTAAATAAGTTTCAAGTTTTATTTTGATTTGATAAATCGCTTATTCAAATTACTAAGCGAGATACAGCAGGATAAAATAAACATACATTTCAACATACTTTTTAAAATTGACAGTAATGGGTTAGGCAGACAAGTTTACAAACTAATTGATACACAAGGAATGGAGGGGTAAAGTTACAATTCAATGCTTAGAAATGAAGACAGAGCAATGGAGAAAACATAGGGGAGGAAATAGTATAAACCTGAAAGGTAACCACTTTGTCATTTAAGGGAAATTTAAAGATTAAAAGCATCTTTAAAAAGGAAGCTTTTTAATTTTTTTTTTTAAATGGCTTAAGATCTTTTTCCTCTCTAATGTATTGGGGCAAAGTATTCCAAAGTTGGGGGGACCATCACTGAAAACATGTCATGTCTTCTAGTACCGATGACTTTCAAAGAAGGAACTGCTAAAAGCTTTAGACCAGTAGATCGAAGGGAACATGATGTATTATAAGGAATAAGCATTGGAAGATAAAGTTTTAAACACTAAGAGTAATATTTTAAAGGTGATACGGTGATTTATTGGAAGCAGTGTGAATTAATCAGAAAAGGGGTAACATGGTCATATTTTTTACCATTATGAATAAGTTTGACAGCTGTGTTTTGTATTATTTGAAGACGCTTTTTTTCCTTTTGTGTAATGTTTGTTAATAATGAGTTACAGTAATCAAAATCAATTAAAAATAAAAATAATTTTTAAAAGGGGGAAAAAAAGAAATAGAATAAAATTAATCACCACCATCGGGCCGTAGCACTGACAAAACTACAAAAGAACAAGATGAATGTTAAAAAAAAATTTAAATTAAAAAAAAAAAAATCAATAAACCAAAACAGGTGAGAGCAAAATCCAAAATAATAAAAACAAACCTTAAGTCCAGTCTGAGATCTGCTCAGCGCAAGACAACTGTGCAGGAGTCAGGCTGCAGGAAGCCGAAACCGCTCACAACAAAGACAGCCACAGAAATCCAGCGAACACAGTACAGCAGGCCAAAGACAGCGGCAGAGAAGAAAAGAGGCAGACCATCGCCAGAGATTCCAGCAAAGAAGATTCCACCCATCGGGAAACACCACGCAACCACCGCCAACCAAGCATAGCATCCGATGGCACAGCTGCCACCAGTATGTAAGGGAGCTGAAGTGAAGCCATCTGCGGGGAAGCAGCACAGCATCCACCCAGCGACAAGAACAGGCCCCGAAGAGAGGAAGCTGCGAGCACAGCCTTTGGGCACAGCGCAGTCTCATCGACAGTGCAACTGAGCCACGCTGAAGTTCGATCCCTTCGCCCTCAACAGAGAAGTTGAGGAGGCCCAATCCAGAGCCATTTGCCAGTGTGTCCAACACTCTCCACCTGACCACAGACTCCAGGAACTCCCTCCTCGAACCCCAGCTCCTCACTGTCGCTCGATGCGCAGCTCTGAACGCTGACCCAGGAGCAATCACCTGCCGGGCTGCCAATCCACCCTGTTGCCTTCCCCGCTGGCCGCTAACACAGGCCAGGCAGCCATGGCCCCGCCCAACACACCGGCAGCAGTCAGGCATGCATGCAGCATGCAACACCTATCTAATCCACCCCGGAAGACAGCTCAGACCGCAATTACCACGGAGGCATGGTGAGCCACACTTCTGGCAGCCGCCCTCATGCTGACCGGCAACAAAACCCAAACGCACCTTAAAACACAGGCCTACGACCTGCTGAAGCAAGCTGATACACAGAGCCAAAGCCGAAAGCCGCCTCGGAGGATCAGGAACAGGTATCGGGGGGTTATTTGTTTTTTTGTGGTATTTGCTACATAAGACGCACCCTTATTTTCCCCCACTTTTTTGGGACTAATTTGGATTTGCACACACATCTAAGTGCAATAGCAGTATGTGCCCAAATCCCATAGCATGCAACTCAAAAGGAAGTGTAGCCAGGGAAGTATATGTGTGGGTCAGGGGCATTTCTAAAAATGTGCATACAGTGTTATAGAATATTTGGGATTCGATCCTGGGGATTATACCTGGTTTCAATAAAGGCATAAGTGCTGGCACCCAAACTGGAAACACAAAACTGTTCTATAATGGGTGCTCATCTTGTGCGTCCGTTATAGAACAGCATTGAAGTGTGCCTTTTTGCAGATGATACCAAGATTTGTAACAGAGTAGACACCGAAGAGGGAGTGGAAAATATGAAAAAGGATCTGCAAAAGTTAGAGGAATGGTCTAATGCCTGGCAACTAAAATTCAATGCAAAGAAATGCAAAGAAATGCAGAGTAATGCATTTGGGGATTAATAATAGGAAGGAACCGTATATGCTGGGAGGAGAGAAGCTGATATGCACGGACGGGGAGAGGGACCTTGAGGTGATAGTGTCCGAAGATCTAAAGGCGAAAAAACAGTGTGACAAGGCAGTGGCTGCTGCCAGAAGGATTCTGGGCTGTATAAAGAGAGGCGTAGTCAGTAGAAGGAAGAAGGTGTTGATGCCCCTGTACAGGTCATTGGTGAGGCCCCACTTGGAGTATTGTGTTCAGTTTTGGAGACCGTATCTGGCGAAAGACGTAAGAAGACTTGAGGCTGTCCAGAGGAGGGCGACGAAAATGATAGGAAGCTTGCGCCAGAAGACGTATGAGGAGAGACTGGAAGCCCTGAATATGTATACCCTAGAGGAAAGGAGAGACAGGGGAGATATGATTCAGACGTTCAAATACTTAAAGGGTATTAACGTAGAACAAAATCTTTTCCAGAGAAAGGAAAATGGTAAAACCAGAGGACATAATTTGAGGTTGAGGGGTGGTAGATTCAGGGGCAATGTTAGGAAATTCTACTTTACGGAGAGGGTAGTGGATGCCTGGAATGCGCTCCCGAGAGAGGTGGTGGAGAGTAAAACTGTGACTGAGTTCAAAGACGCGTGGGATGAACACAGAAGATTTAGAATCAGAAAATAATATTAAATATTGAACTAAGGCCAGTTACTGGGCAGACTTGCACGGTCTGTGTCTGTGTATGGCCGTTTGGTAGAGGATGGGCAGGGGAGGGCTTCAATGGCTGGGAGGGTGTAGATGGGCTGGAGCAAGTCTTAACAGAGATTTCGGCAGGTGGAACCCAAGCATAGTACCGGGTAAAGCTTTGGATTCTCGCCCAGAAATAGCTAAGAAGAAAAAAAAAAAAAAAAAAAATTTTAAATTGAATCAGGTTGGGCAGACTGGATGGACCATTCGGGTCTTTTTCTGCCGTCATCTACTATGTTACTATGTTACTATGTTACAAAAGTGCCAGCAAAGCACCTAAGCACTATTCTGTAAAGTGTGTGGTGTAGTGGTTAGTGCTACAGCCTCAGCACCCTGAGGTTGTGGGTTCAAATCCCATGCTGCTCCTTGTGACCCTGGGCAAGTCACTTAATACCCCATTGCCCCAGGTATATTAGACAAAATGTGAGCCCACCAAAACAGAGAGGGAAAAATGTTTGAGTACCTGAATGTAAACCACTTAGTCTATAAATGGTATATAAATACTAAAATAAATAAATAATTTATATAGTACACAAATGCCAGGGGCATACACATGGGCAAAGAGCAAGTGAAGTTCCTAGATACATGCATAATTTACAAAATACAGTAATATATGTGTATCCCTGCCATATTCAGTTGCCACACTTATGCTGGCTCTATGACCAGTGTAACTGCAGATGGGTTATATCAGTATTCTATAAGAGAACCTGGGCGCCCAAGTTTTGTTACAGAATAGACTCCAACTGTGCATCTTCATGGCACCTAAATGGAGATGCCCAGTTGTAGAATTGGCCTCTTACCCCCAAATTCTATATATGGCACCTACATTAACTGGCCTAATTGGCACTAATTGGCAATTAACACCTTGTAATTGACACTAACTAAAAGTTTCACCCACTATTTGGAAAACACGACGATTCTGTAAAAACTATGCACCAGTTGCAGTGCATGAATTTGAAAAGATGGCTTGGCCAGGAGCGCTGTGCCGATAAAGCAGTTTTCAACTATAAAGCATTAATTCCCTGAAGAAGTTCTAATTAATGATCTTAGGGCGAAACGGAGATCCTCCATTGTATTATCGTCTCCAGATGGATATGGCTGGGTAGAGAACTTTCGCCCAAGCTAAGTATTGCTTTAAATAAAGACTAAATGATAAGGAAAATTGAACCAATATAGGGCAACAAATATATGGAATATCTTTGCAACTAAAAGTTTAAAGAAACTCTTAAAAAATTTTTATATTTATATAAGAAATCTTTAAAAATTACTAAAAACAATTTTCCCACTGAGACAAATAGGACCGATGATAGTCTGCATGTAGGTTACTCCTTATGATTAGCTAGCTCTAAGGTTTTAACCGCAGACACTTGAGATCTTCTGTCTCTTTGAAGGGAATACTATTGTTGCCACTCTAACAATTGCGTGTTACTATTAGGTGTTTTTGTGTGAGTCGCATAAATTTTTGAAGGAATTTGGATTCCTTAAAGTTAGGCACATTATTAACGAATACGCCTGATGTGCACATAACTTATACAGAGGCAATTAGAGCACCTAAAACTGGGCCTAAACGCCTGTGTGATTCTTTAAAAGGTATGCATGCCCTGTAAAATCACGCTTAGCGCCTCACTAGTCGGCACTGATTTTTTTTTGGTGCAATATACATAAATCAGGTCTTTAATGTGCAACCAATGCATTACTGAATATATATATAATCCCCCAAGAATTATAAAGTTGCTTCCAGATCAAACTGGTTGGTAAAACAATATTATGTTGTTAGCCTAAAACCAATAATAGGTAACAAAATAACTGCACAGAGAATGAAAAGAAATATTAACACTGCTGCTGAAAAATCAGATCATTGGTATAAGTTATCTTGTGATAATTTCACCTGACATCTCTTTACCTAACTGAGCCTGCTGAGATCTTTCAGCAAAAAGACTGAAAACTATTTAAGCACATTTGGAACAATATCAAAGTTACGAACCATAAATAAAAAAACTGGTTATAAGACAGAATGACATAATCAAACACTGCAAAAAGATCACAAAAACCATAAGTAATTTATTTGTCCAATTCAAGTAGCCAAACGTCAAGTGGGGATGTCAAAGTTTTCATACTACACCCAGCACAAACAAATTTCAATCAAAACAAAATTTTACTGATCAATAAACGATTGCTGTTGCTCAATTACAGCCTTTTCAATAACTCTTTCCAGGAAAAGTAAACTTATTATTGGGTAGCACTTAGAATGTGAGCCCACCAGGACAGGATGACCCATCAAATACATGCACGACAATAACGCGCCGACAAATGCACCCCAACAATTACGCGCAAGACAAATGAGCGCACTGAATGGAAGTGACCCATCAAATGCGCCTCGACAGTGGATACTATTTTGTCTTTTTGAGGTTTACGAAGTAACCCTTTTTTTTGAGGGGGTGAGATGGGACCCTCCCCCCCACCCCACTACACTTAAAAGATTCACTTCCTATCTAGTGTTAGGGTGAGGTTTACATCATGATTATGGGAACTGTTTACATAACTAGCTATCTGAAATGCCCTGATTTGCTCACACTCCTCAGGCCCCATCCCTTAGGAGGGAATAAAAGACCACAACTTTATTAATGATATGCATAAAATAACACCCTAGGAAGCACCTGAGCCATAAGCCCTCTCCAGGACTTGCTCCCCACCTTGACCTCCAGTGAGGGAGCATGCGCTTCAGTCCCTTTCGTGACCTGCCATCCTGAGGTGCCTCAAGCCCCTCCCAAGGGACGGGGCCTGAGGAGTGTGAACAAATCAGGGCCTTCCAGATATCCAGTTATGGCACAGTCACAGAGCGCAATTGATAGCCCACAATTGTCATGCGCGCACTTGTCCATGTGCACAATTGTCAGGGTGAATTTGTCAGAGCGGAATTGTTCTGCATGGATTTGTCGGTGTACCCCAGAACAGAGAGAGAAAAATGTATGTTTATACATGTTTCATAGATACTTTTTTCAGAACTGAACAAACTGAAGCTTGTTTTAGTGATGGAGACAAATATACATTCCCATAAAATATAAATCACAAGATACAATATAGTCCCAGTCATCTTATTTGGGATTAACCAAACCTGTCATTGACTCAGTCAAAATTGCATCCAAAAAAAGAAGCATTAATAGATCAAAAATTTAAATTACTATTATGCATGTCTCCAGTCACTCCTCAAAAATTAGATTTGATATATGATAAATAAGACATAATTCATTTTCTATCAACTGTTTTTCAAATTCCACTGCTCGATCAAAAAGGATCATCTCAAAGTGGAAAAAAATGGCCTTTATCCACATACTGAAAAGTTTGTTTAAAAATGTATATGTTAAGAAAGGTTAAATTTTTCTCTGTACATGCAATATTAATAGAAAAAACCACATAGTAATATGATGCTTCAGGGATGTCTAGTCAAGATATTGGCTTCAGGCACGCTCATTTTTCTCTGAAAAATAAATTACATTCTATAAAGACATAGAAATGCATTGCACTGAACTTTACTCCATGCAAAATGACTAAATCATTTTTGTGGTGGAGATGGGAAACATTTGAGCCATTTTCTAGATGATCTCACTGACAAACTCATTTTATTGGCAGAAACATAACATATTAACTTTGAACATAACCATACAGGAAAGGGATATTTTAAAAGTTCTAGGAGGTGATATTTATTTCACAAGACAATTCAAATCTGAGGCCAAAGTCATCATTTAAAGGAAAACAGACTGTAGACAGATAAGATAGATACAAGAGAAAGTAAAAGGAGTTCACTGATAGAATATAATGTATATGTAAAAAATATTTTTTCATTTTCATCAACTCAAAAAAGTTTTATAAAAGTGCTACCTCATATTAGCTATTCTAGAAATAAAGAAACATGACAGCAGATAACAGCCCATCCAGTCTGACAATCCGCAGCATCTACTATCTCCTCACCCTATGAGATGTTTAATTGGACCATGTTTAGAATCCTCCTTGGTTCTAAGTTGCAGTTCTTGATTATCCTTGCAATTTTTTTTAATTTACTTTTCATAGCTGTAATATTACTTATTTTACTGAGGTGTTTTTTTTTTTTTTAATACTTTGTCATAGGTAATCTGCTTTTGATCAAATTTATTTTGAGAAAGGCAGTGTGAATTAATTTACAAACAAATTACAGAATGTGATTATTACTGATAAAGAACAAACTAGTTTATCAATACAGAAGAAAAGAACAAAAATACATTTCTTATGCTGTCTTACAATGATTGTGGATACTTTGAAAGAACAGAAGATATTCACAGTCAATGATAGTACTCATTGAGCTAGATAGAGCTAGCTCCAAGTACCTAGGACAAAATGAAATTCTGCTATCCTGAGGGTTTAACAGAGGGTAACTCATCTTGAAGTCTTTGCCCCCTTCATTAAAATAGCTACAGAACATTTTGAACACAAAACAACTGCTGAAATGCTATGGGCTCCTTTTACTAAGCTGCGCTAGCGGTTTTAGCGCATGTGCTAGACGCTAACGCCTCCATTAAGCTGGCATTAGTTTTTGGCGCATAGCACGGGGTTAGCGCGCGCTAAAAACACTTTTCTCTTCTAGGGCGGGCTGCTGCTTCTAATCTTCAAAAAAATGCCACACTTTCTATGTGAAAAAGTAAGTATTCAAACTAAGTACAAAAAAGTGCTCAGAACCAATTGAACGGTGGTAAAAAGATCACGCCGAGGTTTTACCCCTAGAGAAAATCTTCACTTGTTCAATCATCGCACTTTGCGTATTGTACTATATTGATAACTATTCCAACTACTCAAAAAGTCATAAGCATTCAAAAGGTGTTTAGTTTACTCATCTTGAGTGTCTAATTGTTCCAGGTAGACACCCAAAATGAGTACCTCTTTCGATGATGGGAGAGTTTAATAAAAGAACAGGGATCTAGGTTAGTGTTTTACAACTCGGTTTTGGAGGTACACTTACCCCTTGTTTTATTAAGGTGCACTAAGGCCCTGATTCTACAAAGTGCGTCCCGATTTTAGGCAGCTGTAGGCGTCCTACAGCTATCTAATCAGCCAATCGGGATGCACGTTTTTTTAAAAAATGCTTCCCAGGCAGACTGCCTATATTGAAGGCGGCTCCGGGAGCCAAGGGAGGCCTGCAAGACGCCTAAGCTCGCCTAAAGGCCTTAGGCGGGCCTTAGGCGAACCTAGGCGGCCCTACGCGTCTCCCTAGTAGAGGAAGAGACGCTTAAAATGTAGGCCAGCAAAATGCTGGTCTACATTGTAAGTAGACGCGGCCGCTATACTGATCGCGGCAAGGGATCTCTCTGCAGCAATAAGTATAGCGGCCGCCTGTCCCATCACCGGCAGGAGGATGCCCAACTCCTCCTATCGGAACCCCGAACCCCCCCTCCTCCCCCAAACTGGTAATCGCCGACAGGAGGATGCCCAACTCCTCCTGTCGGAACCCCGAACCCCCCCTCCTTCCCAAACTGGTAATCGCCGACAGGAGGATGCCCAACTCCTCCTGTCGGAACCCCGAAATCCCCCTCCCCCCCCAAACTCGTAATCGCCGACAGGAGGATGCCCAACTCCTCCTGCCGGAAAGCCCGACGACCCCTCCCCCCAACTAATCTCTCTCCCCCAACTAGCCTTTAAATATTGGTCGGCTGGATGGGTCTTGCTGCCGTCCAGCCGACAGGCCAGCCTCGTGGAAATGAGACAGGCCCGCCCCTTCCCGGCCCATCCCCGCTAAATCTAAGGCCTGATTGGCCCAGGCTCTAGAAGTCTGGACCAATTAATCCTTAGGCATAGCAGGTCCGCCCATCCCCACTAATCCTAAGGCCTGATTGGCCCAGGCTAGGCACCTTGCAGTGATAAGTGTAGCGACTGTGTCTAATTTAACCCGATTCTCTAACCGGCGTCTGTACCATGGACGCCGGTTACAGAATCGGGGTTTAGTGTAGGACCGATTCTGTATAGGAAACCTCTCCTGGGCGTCCTATACAGAATCAGGGCCTAAGTGTTTTAGTGCATGTTTAGCACACGCTAAATCTACGCACGTGCTAATCGCTAACGCATCCACAGACTAACATGCACATGTTGGCGTTTAGCACGTGATTAGCATGTGCTAAAATGCTTAGCACACCTTAGTAAAAAGAGCCCAAAGCCTTTCTGGGTCACCAGGACTACCACAGTAAATATGCACGAAATGGATCTGCATTCATTGGATATTCATTGCATTCACTCATGTGCGTGCACCTTGAAAACCATGCGCATCATATGTACCTTTTGCATAGAGTTCAGAAACTCCAATTTTGAAGTATTAAGTGTGCTTACTTAACAGCTATTCTCATAACTAATTTTTTAAGGATATACAGTACATAACATTGGCACTCGCATCGCTTCCCTCGCACACAATTTAAATATTTTCAAATAACCACTCAACATCTTATATGTGGATAATTATTTGGCCACAGCTTTATTAAACAATAACCATAAAACCTTACAACCATTTGTAATAACAAAGTTACTTTACCCCTTCTTCCAGAGCATTTTCTTGACCCACACCTGGCAGCTAGTCAGTAACAAACTAGCCATCTACCCAAAATCCATACTGTGCTTTACATTCCAAATTAATCCAGTCCTTGCCTCCCCCCCTCCCTGTGTGAGACTGGCGGTGTTGCTTGTCCATACCAAACCTGTGGCGGTATCGCACACAAGTATCCCCAGCCATAAATTAACATATAGTAACACCAAAAACATAATATTGACTGTCTGGAAGAATTTCTATCTCCGCTCCAAGCTGCAACCCTCCCCCCAAGGAAACCCCCACCCCGCACCCAAGTATAACCAAAGGGCAACATCCCCAGCCCACCTATATACTCCAGTCCAACCGTGGGGGAACAAAAAAATAACTCTCCTTTCCTACCCAGTCCTTTCCAATCACTTCACAGCGACTCCTAATACCCAATTACCTACTATTCCCATCACTTCAACTAGTCTCCATAACACCTTCCTACTTCCCGCCCTAGTTCATCCAATCCCAAATCATTTACCTTAACCAATCATCCACTATCATTCACCCGGCAACATTCACACCCTACATCAACTATTTTCTCACTACTCCAACATCTACCGTAATCATCTCAATCGTTCACCTCTACACCCCTCCCACCATACCTTCCCTCCCGCCCCCCCCCCCCCCCCCCCCACACACACACACACACTCACCCAGTGCTCGGAAACATCTCAGCCAATGTTATTAGCCCACCCTTTAATCTGTAGGCCCCCATATTTATGCACCATAAATGCATTTTAATATACCCACAGACACATTATAAACATAGCTTAATAGTGGAGGGAAGCCTACAAATTAAGGAAAACATATGAAACATAGAAAATAGATCAATATTCTTTTAGATATTACTCAAACAATTTTTGGTATAGCTTACGATGGGCCAATGAAAAGTTTTCAGCTCAACCAAGAGGAGAATGATGTGGAGCCATGAAACTTACAAGTTACCAAACACTTTTCTTGACACTTTTCATTTCAATGATATGAAACGAAAAGTGTCAAGAAAAGTGTTGGATAACTTGTAAGTTTCATGGCTCTACATCATTTTCTTCTTGAATAGGCTAAGAACTTTTCAGTGGCCTCTCGTATCTAAAACAAAAAAAAGACTGAATTATTTTACCAAGCCACTTTCATTTGCTTTTCTTAATATTTCTATTAAAGGCATTATAGCCATAAAACCATATTTGATATAGCGGCATCCCTACATATGATTTAGTTTGCTCTTGAACAGGATGAATAGAAATACCGGTATATTTCTTCCTATTTAATTTTCAATATAGCAACTAGATATTTAAAAATTAAGCAAAGGTACAGTTCAATGATCATAAACCCTTATTATGCATTAGAAAACTGAATTCCACAATTCATGTTTCCAGCAGTTGGAAACAGTAGTAGCACTAAAATGACATTTATTTATTTTTTTGTGAATATTTCTACTCTGGCAATTAAGAGAAAGTCCTATCAATATCCAGAGATTTATTTAAAGGGCCAATTGATATGCAGCCAGACCACCAGGGACTAAGAGAGCATTTTTTGTGGTAAAATACTCACCTGCCACCCTTCTCTTCCAAGGCTAATTTAAATATTTTTTGAATAAATTACATAAAGGCCAGGTTCTATAGTGTTATTTCCCACTATGCCCAAAAGCCCATTCTCTTTTGTCTCTAATTCTCTTCTCCAGGATCTGACTGATATAATAACCAAGACACAAATGGGCACTTCAGGAAATCGTGTGGATCTAATAACTTGCACATGAATTCCACCTGAACTATTTACTTTGAGAGCATATAAATATCAATTCCAAAGACACCCTGCTGCTTTTGTAATACAAAAATATATCAAGCAAAACATAGGAACTATTTTAAACATTTTGCTACAGTAACTCAAGTTCCTTTGAATTTCAAAAAACATGCAGGTTTAGTCAAACAACCAACCACATCTTGAGAGCATCATTCTTTTCAAAATAGTGATGTATATTCAAAGATTTTTAATATAAAAATACCTCAGAGATGCAATTCCATCAAACAACAAATACAATTCTTTGATCATTTGTAGTGTGTCATGGGGGAGGAAGTAATTTTATAAAGTGGGTTCTAACAATATACATTGATTATGTTCATAGATTAGAATAATAGCACATAAAGGCATAAGTGCCCAAATTCCACTGAACTGTTATTCTCTAAATACACATGTACCATACAGGTAGGCAAACACATAGGGGTCCTTTTATCAAGCTGCGGTAGGGGATTAACACGCGGAATACCGCACGTTAAACTGCCTGCCGCATTAGTCGCTAACGCCTCCATTGATGAGGCGTTAGTTTTTTGGCTTGCCTCGGAGGTTAGCGCGTGATGAAATGTCTGACGCGCTAACCCTGCTAGCGCACCTTGATAAAAGGAGCCCTTAGGCAGGGTCTGGTCAGGACTCACACTTAAATTCTATGACTGGATTAAGTGCTTGTGACTAAGGGGTCCTTTTACTAAGGCGCGCTAACCGATTTAGTGTGCACTAAATGCTAACGTGTCCATTGAATATAATGGGCGTATTAGCATTTAGAGCACGCTAAATTGATTAGCGCGCCTTAGTAAAAGAGGGGGTAAATGACAAGCATTCATCTAACCTGTTATGCTAGTATTCTTAACAGCGGGATATGTATTGGCCCGCTCCCTCTCCCCCGCCCCACCCACACCTAACTCCCCTCCAATAACCACACCACTCACGTATATGGATAAATAGCCGCAGCTCTGCGCCTTAGTAAAAGAGGGGGTAAATGACAAGCATCCATCTAACCTGTTATGCTAGTATTCTATAAAGCAAAGCATGCATCTACTTTCCTTTGTTGCAGGGATACCTTGTTTAAAAAATTACTCCTAAAATGCAGAACATGCAATCCTCTTGCACAAAATTTCTGAATTTTCAAATTACTGTCCATAATCAAGGTATAAAATCCTCAAAAATTAAAAAGAAAAAAATCATCAAAATCTAGCAGAGACAAGCCTACAGCGCAAAAAAAAAGATAATAATTTTAAAGACTTGCAAATGAACAAGAATTCATCAATAAGTATTCATGATTCAGGGACTTGTTAAGATAACTAGGATACACAAAAAATAAATTTAAATACTTAGGGACCCTTTTACTAAAGCTTAACACGCACCGACAGACATTAGCGTGCGCTAAATGCAATGTGTCCCCTATTTTATACCTAAGGGCCACATAGCAAAAGGGCCCCTTAGGGAGTAAATAAACTGAGCTTAGATCTAGAGAATGGCACAGGGATAAGTTTTCCCCCATTCCTGTGGGAACTCATTTTCCCGTCCCAGTGAATTCTTTTCCTGTCCCTGCCCCATTCCTGCAAGCTCTGTCCTCACCTGCACAAGCCTCAAAACACTTTAAAATCATAAGTGTTTGAGGCTTGTGAGGTTAAGGAAGAGCTTGAACTTACAAGAATGGGACAGGGACAGCAACAAAACTCACGGGGACTGGATGGGGAAATCGAGTTCCTGTGGGGCCAAATTTGTCCCCATGTCATTCTCTACTTAGATCTTCTCATCAGAGTAATTTATTATCTTATTTTGTTTTTCACATTACAATGAAATTTTTTTGTCATAGGTACATCATAAATTGAACACGAAATGACTTTCCTTAAGAGAGTAAATGCATCTTTTGTGTAGTCTCAGAAGAGCTTTACTACTTCATGTTTAATGAGCATATTTATTAACACTAGTAAATATTGATGGATGGATGGCGATTTCTTATCTGCACAACACTAGCAAGCAACTTCACAGTAGCTCACCAGCCTTACATAGGGCACATGGAAACACTTGCATGTTTTATGGTCAGTATAGTTTTATAATTTCAAAATTTGGTTCAATAGTTACATTCATAAGGAATTCATGAAAATTAGCATTCCCTAGTAAAAGCCATATGCTTTACAGTACACAGAACTGCCACAAGCTATCCACTCAGTATGTTTTAATAAATCTCTGCTAGAGCTGTATAAATTTGATCCTGTTTAAATTTAATAAGGATCAGAATATATCAAACACAAATACTCAAGGGAGAAATAGATATTTTGCATAGTTATTGAGTGCCCTATTCATAGACATAATTTGTAAGACCTAGACTATCAACCTTGAATTAAAAGAAGATGAGATTAATGTGTTGAAACTAGCTACTTCTTAAATAATGACTGAAATTAGTGTCATAAAACATTTTCTGCCATGTACTATTGTTGAAATATAAGCATATTTGCTATTAGTAATACAAATTATATATGAGTGCTGATGAAAATAGTGAGATTTAATCATACCTGTTAATTTCCTTTCCATACTATTGGGTTGTGTTCCTTTCCTACCGGTATATACCAGTGACCACAAAGGAAGGCAAGCAAAAAAGAAAGGAACTATGCAAATAGACACCAGTTCTAGAGAATAACACGGGGACAAAATTTGTACCCATCCCCGTGAGCCCTGCCCCTTCTCCATCCCGTCCCCGCAGACTCTGTCCTCATTTGCACAAGCCTGAAACACTTATGATTTTAAATTTAAATCTCTTTATTAAAAAGTATAAAAAGGGATAATATTAAGAACATAAGAATTGCCATACTGGGAAAGAATGAAGGTCTATCAAGCCCAGTATCCTGTTTCCAACAGTGGCCAATCCAAGTCCCTAAACAGATTTTATACTATTCTAAGACTAAGCAGTTGATTTCCCCAAGCCATCTCAATAGTGGCCTATGGTCTTTCCTTTTAGGAATTTATCTAAACCTTTTTTGAACGCCTCAAGGTAACTGATTTCACCACATTTTCCGGCAAAGAATTCCAAAGTTTAATTAATTTATTTTTATTTTGTTTTATATCCCCGTCTTCCCCAATGAGCTTAGAACGGGTTATAAAGTTAACATATATAATATACTAGTCTTATAGCCCGTTACATTAACGGGTGCTAGAATATATGTGTATGTGTGTGTGGTTTTATTTCTTTTTCTCTTTCCTTAGCCACTTTCTGTATTTCTGCCTTTCTTTTTTTTTCCTTGGCTGTCCACCACCACCCTTTCTCCCTTCCTTTTACCTCCCCTGTGTCCTCCACCACCCCATCACTGCTCACCTTATCCAGCAGCAGCCCTTTAATTGATCTTCCTACTTCATTGCTTTTTCCTTTTTCTCCATCTTATTCCTCTCCCCCTTTCCTTACCTCATCATTATTACCCCCAAGCCAATTCTCTTCCTCCCTTCCCAGATCGGATCCCCCATGAAGCGTAAGAGTGCTTCGTTACATGTCTGCCTTTTACAGCTGCCCAGGCCTGAATTTGCGGGTGGTCTATCTGTCTCTCTAACCGGCGGCGCCATGTCCCGCCTGGTGGGAGCGGGACCGGGCCTTGCTTTGCTCACGCTTCACGGGTGGCTGATGAGTGCCGAGCGGCTCCAGGCCCGCAGCTCTGTCCCGGCGGCCTCCGAGAGGCAGGCTGCTCGACCTAGACCTGGGGCTGGTCGTTAGCTTGAGCAGACACTGCAGGAGCCCTTCTTGAGGGGGCGGGACAGGCTGGTGAGGAGCTTCGGGGACTGCTGCTGTTAGCTCCGGCAGAGACGGAGCGGCCGAGCTAAGCTGGCAGCAGAGCCCTCGTGTGTGTGTGTGTCCCCCTCCCTCCCCGGCCAGCGCCGCTCTCTCTCTCAGCGGGCCAGGCTAGACCGCGGCTTCTTCGCTCCAGAGCTCGGCAGTGGGGCGGAGAGCGGGCGCAAGGGGATCGGGGCCATGCTGCCAGCGGGACAGCCCCAGCCCTCTCCCTCCTCCCCTCCCGGGCTTGTGTAGGCAATCGGCTGCTGTGGAGCTGCTGCAGGCCGGAGGTTTGTGCTTGCCTCGCGATGGGAGGGTTGGATGGTTTTCTCAACCCGCCCCGGGGGTCCGCCCGCAGGCACGACTGGTGGCCGTGCAGCACCTGCTTGGGTTTCTACTACCGAAATCTCCGTTAAAACCTACTCCAGCCCATCTACACCCTCCTGGCCATTGAAGCCCTCCCCAGCCCATCCTCCACCAAATGGCTATATACAGACACAGACCGTGCAAGTCTGCCCAGTACTGGCCTTAGTTCAATTTTTAATATTATTTTCTGATTCTAGATACTCTGTATTCATCCCACGCTTTTTTGAACTCAGTCACATTTTTACTCTCCACCACCTTTCTCGGAAGCGCATTCCAGGTATCCACCACCCTCTCCGTAAAGTAGAATTTCCTAACATTGCCTTTGAATCTACTACCTCTCAACCTCAAATTATGTCCTCTGGTTTTACTATTTTCCTTTCTCTGGAAAAGATTATGTTCTACGTTAATACCCTTCAAGTATTTGAACGTCTGAATCATATCTCCCCTGTCTCTCCTTTCCTCTAGGGTATACATATTCAGGGCTTCCAGTCTCTCCTCATATGTCTTCTGGTACAAGCCTCCTATCATTGTCGTCGCCCTCCTCTGGACCGCTTCAAGATCATGTTTCATCTCTCCTGTTCAATGCACACTGGCTACCTGTTGAACATAGAATTAGTTACAAAAATTTACTTTTAACTTTTACAACACGTTCAAACAATCAACCAGAGTTCATTGACTCTTAATTCCTTAGTCTTTCTAAATCTTCTTGTCGTACCATCACTAAGATCCAATAATTTTGCTGTCACTGCACCTTCTCTTTGGAATTCACTGCCTAATTATTTATGCATCGAATCCGTATTAAATCAATTCAAATCAAAATTAAAATCATTCTTCTTCCAGGATGCTTTTAGACAATAACTGTCCTTTTAAGGACCAAAACAAGCTTTATAGCTTTTTACCCTTACCTATTATTTTTCCCCTTTTACTGTGCTCTTTTCCTCAAAGATTGTAGTTCTTGCCCTTCTTCCCCAACTATGTGAAGTTAGTCCATATGTTTTGTTTTGTGTTTTATTAACCGAATCTGGTTTTGTTTAAAACCTCTATTTTTAACTTATTTTTATAGAATTTTTTACATTGCACACCGTTTAGAAACTTGATTAAGTGGTATAAAATTTTTTTAATAAACTTGAAACTTGCTATTCTGGTCGCCACAACTGTAAAATAAATAAAAAAAAAAATAGATAGATAGATAGATAGTGGAAGAGAAAGGTAAAGAGAAGGGCAACCAAAAAGTACAGTTACTTACCGTAACATGTGTTATCTAAGGACAACAGGCAGCTATTCTCACATATGGGAGTGATGTCATTGACGGAGCCCCGATGTGGAAGCCTCGCAAGCAGACTTGCTTGTAGAAACTAGAAGTTTCGAGATTGCCTTCCCACCCAGCACAGGGCACGTCTCCTCAGTTCAGATAGATAACAGAGAAGCCAACCAGGGGAGGTGGGGAGGTTGTGAGAATAGCTGCCTGCTGTCCCTGGATAACACCTGTTACGGTAAGTAACTGTGCTTTATCCCAGGACAAGCAGGCAGCCTATACTCACATATGGGTGACCTCCAAGCTAACCAGAATGGGATGATGGGAGTGTTGGCAATTTAGGAGAACAAATTTTGTAACACTGTCTGGCCAAACTGGCCATCCCATCTGGAGAAAACATCAAGACAATAGTGAGAAGTGAAAGTATTTAACCGAGGACCAAGTAGCAGCCTTGCAAATTTCCTTAATAGGTGTAGATCTGAGGAAAGCTACTGAAGCAGCCATTGCTCTGACCTTATTGGCTGTGACTCTACTTTGTAGGGGCAATCCAGCCTGGACATAGCAGAAAGAGATACAAGCAGACATCCAGTTGGAGATGGTACGCTTAGAGATAGGATGTCCCAACTTGTTTGGATCGGAGACAAAAAGTTGAGGAGCAGTTCTGTGTGGATTGGTGCGTTCCAAGTAGAAGGCCAAAGCACGTTTACAGTCCAGAGTATGAAGAGCTGATTCTCCAGGGTGAGAATGAGGGTTTGGAAAAAAACACTGGAAGTATGATGGATTGGTTGAGATGAAATTCCGAAACCACTTTAGGTAGGAATTTAGGATGAGTACGAAGAACCACCTTGTCATGATGGAACACAGCGAAAGGTGGATCAGCAACTAAAGCTTGAAGCTCACCGATACTTTGAGCAGAAGTGAGGGCAATGAGAAACACCACTTTCCAAGTGAGATACTTCAGATGAGCCGTAGACATTGGTTCAAATGGAGGCTTCATCAATTGAGTAAGAACAACATTGAGGTCTCAAACCACTGGAGGCGGTATGAGTCCTTTCATGAATCTGGAAACCACCGAATGAGCAGAGAGGGGTTTTCCTTCAATAGGCTGATGGAAAGCAGCAATTGCACTGAGATGGACTCGGATCGATGAAGACTTGAGGCCAGAGGTGGATAAGTGCAAAAAGTAGTCTAAAACAGATGATAAGGAGGAATGTTGAGGCTCCTTATCATGAGAAAAACACCATGTAGAAAATCTAGTCCATTTTTGGTGATAGCTACTGTGTGGGTCTGTGAGAGAAATAGCACGCTGACACTGGCTACACTTCTTGAAGCCTGTTGTTGGCCTGGACATAGGAGGAAAATCAGCCTCCACAAAGTCAAAGCCTCTGGGCTGCAGCTGAGCGGCCTGCCCCAGCAGCCGAACAGAAGAAAGAAAATTTTTTTACTTTTTAAAAGAGAAAAAAAAGAAAAGAAAAGAAAGACAGCGATTCGTGAAGAAAAAGAACACAAACCGCGGTGAGAGAAGGCACGAAGTAACAAAGTTAAACGCAGAGAGTCAAAGACGGACTTCTCAGCTCCGTGGAAAACTGAGAACTGAGGAGACGCGCCCTGTGCTGGGTGGGAAGGCACTCGCACATGCGCGGTGTGGCTGACTCGAAACCTCTAGTTTCTACAAGCAAGTCTGCTTGCGAGGCTTCCGCATCGGGGCTCTGTCGATGATGTCACCCCATATGTGAGAATAGGCTGCCTGCTTGTCCTGGGATAATGATAAAAAGGATGGAAACATCTATATGAATTCCTTTCATATGAGGAAAGATTAAAGATGTTATAGTTCTTCAGGTTGCAGAAGAGATAACTGATTGGAGGTATGGCAGGGATCCATAAAATCCTGAGTAGATTGGAATGCATAACCACAAATTAATCATTTTCTCTTTCAAAACAGAATAACAACTAGGTTGCAAACTGGCAAATAAACACTTATGTGTGCACACACAAGCATATATGATATTATTCTAAACATGCATAGAAACATAGAAACATAGAAGATGACGGCAGAAAAGGGCTATAGCCCATCAAGTCTGCCCACCCTACTGACCCATCCTCTTAAGTCTATACCTAGCGACCGATATTCCAGTTCGACCCTTGTAGGGATCCCACATAGGTATCCCATTTATTCTTAAAGTCCAGCACGCTGCTGGCCTCGATCACCTGCGCTGGAAGCTCATTCCAACGGTCAACCACTCTTTCTGTGAAGAAATACTTCCTGATGTCGCAATGAAATTTCCCGCCTCTGAGTTTGAGCGCATGCCCTCTAGTGGCAGAGGATCCCCTGAGAAAGAAGATATCATCTTCCACCTCGATACGTCCCGTGATGTATTTAAATGTCTCAATCATGTCTCCTCTCTCCCTACGTTCTTCTAGAGTGTAGAGCTGTAGTTTGTTTAGTCTCTCCTCGTACGTGAGACCCTTTAGCCCCGAGATCCTCCTGGTGGCCATCCGTTGAACCGATTCGATTCTAAGCTCATCTTTACGGTAATGTGGCCTCCAGAATTGTACACAGTATTCCAGATGAGGTCTCACCATGGTTCTGTACAATGGCATTATGACTTCAGGCTTCCTGCTGACAAAGCTTCTACTGATACATCCCATCATCTGCCTTGCTTTAGATGAAGCCTTCTCCACTTGATTGGCAGTTTTCATGTCTGCACTGATGATTACTCCTAGGTCTCATTCCGCCGAAGTACAAGTTAAAGTTTCTCCATTCAAGGTGTAATTTCTGCATGGATTACCGCTACCGAGGTGCATAACCTTACATTTCCCAGCATTAAAGCCCAACTGCCAGGTCGAGGACCATCTTTCCAATGTAAGCAGGTCCTGTGCCATACTATCCTGTAAAGTACATTCCCTTACTATATTGCATAGTTTAGCGTCGTCGGCGAATAATGTTATTTTACCATGAAGCCCCTGAGTCAGATCCCCTATGAATATGTTGAAAAGGAGTGGGCCCAGGACTGAACCCTGCGGTACTCCGCTGGCCACCTCCGATGTTTTAGAGAGGGTACCATTTACCATTACCCTTTGTAGTCTTCCACTTAGCCAATCATTGACCCAATTAGTTAGTGTTTCTCCTAACCCCATCGATTTCATTTTGCTCAACAGCCTGCGGTGTGGGACGCTATCAAATGCTTTACTGAAATCCAGGTACACGATGTCCATAGACTCTCCCAAGTCTAGGTTCCTTGTCACCCAGTCAAAGAAGCTGATGAGATTAGATTGGCAGGACCTACCCCCGGTGAATCCATGTTGATTGGGATCCCGTAGATTTCCCTCAGACAGGATCGTGTCTAATTTGCGTTTAATTAAAGTTTCCATGAGTTTACACACTATTGATGTGAGACTCACCGGCCTGTAATTCACAGCCTCTGCCCTGCAACCCTTTTTGTGTAGAGGAATGACGTTGGCTGTTTTCCAGTCCAAGGGTACTCTCCCCGTGCTTAGGGAGAGATTGAAGAGTGCAGCTAGCGGTATCGCCAGGACATCGCACAACTCCTTGAGCACTCTTGGGTGCAGATTGTCTGGTCCCATGGCCTTATTTACCTTTAGTCTTGACAGTTCACTGTAAACTTCACCTGGTGTAAACTCAAAATTCTGAAACGGGTCGTTCGCATTTGACTTAGCCTCTAACTGAGGACCGTGTCCTGGTGCCTCGCAAGTGAAGACAGAGCAGAAGTATTCGTTCAGTAGTTCGGCTTTATCTGAATCTGCTTCCACGTAATTCCCATCCCGTTTGATAAGGCGTACTATCCCGTCTGTGTTCTTTTTCCTATCACTAATATACCTGAAGAAGGATTTGTCCCCCTTCTTAATGTTCTTTGCTAGAGTTTCCTCCACACGAAGTTTGGCCTCCCTAATTGCTGTTTTGACCGCTGTAGATCTGGTCCTATATTCCATGATGGCTTCTCTTGTTTCCGTACTCTTGTAGGAAAGAAATGCTTTTTTCTTCTCCTTAACAAGGTGTGAGATCTCTGCGGTGAACCATTGGGGTTTATTGTTTCTTTGTCGTTTATTTACTGATTTTATGAAGCGGCTAGTTGCTTCATGTATGGTTGATTTCAGTGTTAACCACTTATCTTCTACATTATCGGTCTCCACTTGGTCCTGCAGCGTCCGATGTACGAAATCTCCCATGCGTGCGAAGTCTGTGCCGCGGAAATGGAGTACCTTTGTTTTCGTGTTTGATCTAGGGAAGCCTTTCCTAAGGTTGAACCATATTATGTTGTGGTCACTGGAGGCTAGCGTATCTCCTACTGAGACCTCTGAAACGCTTTCCCCGTTGGTGAGTACCAGGTCGAGGATCGCCTGGGCCCTAGTGGGCTCTATCACCATTTGTTTGAGACGGGCTCCCTTTATGGAGTTTAATAATCTCCTACTAGCGCTGGTTGTCGCTGAAAGTGTGCCCCAGTCTGTACCAGGCATATTGAAGTCCCCGAGTAGTACAGTGTCTCCCCTTAGAGTGATATTCTCAATGTCTTCAATTAGGTCTGTGTCCATGTCATCCAGTTGTCTAGGGGGTCTGTATACCACACCAAGATACAGGCACTTTTCTCTGCCTCTTGCCAGGTTTACCCAGAGGGATTCCCCTGTGTATTTGACATCTGTAATCCTGGTGGTTTTGATGTCCTCTTTAATATATAATGCTACCCCCCCACCTAACTTGCCCTCTCTGTCCCGACGAAGTAAGTTGTAACCCGGTATAGCCATATCCCACCCATGAGAGTCCGTTAGCCAAGTTTCGGATATCGCCACCACGTCTAGGTCAGCATTCCTTATTTCAGTCTCTAATTCTAGAAGTTTATTACCTAAACTGTGTGCATTAACATACATAGCCCTCCACTCTTTATGTTTGCTAAATCCCTTTGATACTTTTTCTTTTTCTACGTGAGTTGGTGTGACCCCTAGAGAACTGTTTGCAGTGTGGGTACTTACCTCAGAGCTTTGACTCATCTCATCAGGATAGTTCCTTACTGCGTTGGTATGTGAGTGGGTACCCTCCCCCGACTTACCTAGTTTAAAGCCCTGCGAAGCAGGCGGGCTAGTCGGTGTCCGTAGACATACTTACCTCTACTGGTCAGATATGCAGATATGCAATGGGGGTAAATAACACTTGAGTTTATAGAACTGACCTTAAAATGTGGTTCAATTAAAAAAAAGGTTTGGTCAAATTCTTGGAGGTGAAGTTCATAAGTCGTTATTAAAGTAGACCTGGGAAAGTCAATGGCAAATCACCTTGAAGATAGCTTGCCAAGAAACTGTATTGCAAGTGGCAGCACTGTAGTCATTCACTGCTTATCCCTGAGAGAAAGTAGTATGGAATTCTGCTGCCAGGTACTTTTTGACTTGGATTGGCCACTGTTAGAAACCGGATATTAGACTAGATTATGGTAGATGGCCCTTTGCTCTGACCCACTATGGCAACTCTTTATGTTCTTACTTGTTTTAACTCCTGTTTACGGTTAAATTCATTTTGGAAGAAATATTTGTTATAAAGCAACTAAGCCAGTTCTCAAAACCCTTATTACTCAGTTGCTTACCTTCTAAATTGGGTCTCCAAGTACTTTTCCCATTGCCTTCTTGTTTCATTTTTTTGCCCTCTTTTACCTCTCTCTCCTGTCATGTCTTCACATTGTTGGAATACTAGGGGTAATAAAAATGACTCATAGGTTGGTAATGGTGGGTGTTGGTAATTGATGCTCCCTATAAAGATTGGCTGGGTGCATGCAAATTTTCTCTCATGTGAGCAACAAGTTCTAAAAATAAAAATTTTCCAGGATTTCCAAGTATTTTTTAGAGCGACCATGTAATATCTGTGAGTGACGTTCCTAGAATGTATGAGTGATTTCTCATGTGTTCATCTTAGAGGGAACATAACTGATAATGATATATTCCCCAAAGAGGTTTCAGATTTCTACCTACCATGGCACACACTACCTCATGCTCCTTTAAAAACACGTGGTCCAAGACAAACATTAAAATCACCAGACTACAATTAGCTGGTCAATGGATCTGCTGCTCATTGCTTCTCTCATGTCAAATCAGCTCTGTGTGGCTGATGAGTGTGAATTTTTCAGTCTGAAGATCTAATAGTGGAGGAAGGAGAAATACAGCAGAGGTATTAATTGAGGTTCAAACTGCTCAATTTCTCCAAGTGTAACAGAACCTCATTTGCTAGTACTACTGTGACCATCTTGCGTCCTCCCAACTCCTACTTGCAATCCAGCTCTTTAAATGCCATGTCCAAGTTTAACACCACCACAAACTGTTTATAAAGAAAGGCAATCTTTCACAATAACCCTTAACTCTGCTTAGTATATTTCAAAATTAAGAAAAAAATTAAAAATTCTACATGCTAAGAACCTCAAATGCAAAAACCAGACTGCTGCCTTTCAATCCTCTTTATAATAAATGATTCTAGGTAGCATCCATTTTATATTCTTGTAATATTGTCTTCCAAATGTCTCTGTTAGTGAAATAGCCATTTCTGCAAATTTCTGCTTTGAGTCAATGCCAACATTCTCTCTCATAATACAGATTCTTTTAAAAAATGATATTTGGACTACATTTTCACAAATGCTGATTAAGCCCAGCCCACCTTGTGGACGTGATCATTAACTGTATTATCTCCTGGGGCTGAATCATTTGAAAATGTCATGCACATTTGATTAAACAATTGTATTTGCAACTGCAATCATTAACTGTAATCAAACTTGTAATTATTAATGGCAAGTTAATAACAGAGAAATTTAAAGTTTGATTTTTACTGCATGATAAAATAGTAAGGTTTCAAATATTATCAGAATGATCAGTCCTGTAATTTTAGCAATTATCCTTCTGGTTTTACTTAAAAATGCATGGTGCCATGGAATATATCAACTTAAAAGGTTATTTGTTTCGTGGATCTCTGAACTGTTCACACACACCTTTCCACACTAAAAAAACAATCTTTCTTTATTATATGAATGACAATGGTGAGAAAGAGAACCATAGACCAAAATTCTATTAGGTGGAATGGAATGGTTTGACATCTTCACATCTCCTTCTCTGTGGGGGTCCCACAATGATCAACTTTGTCTGTTATGCTATTTCATTTATTCATTGCCCTTCTTGCCACTTTGGTACAGAATTTGCTGAGCCAGACTGTCCTAACCTAGCTATGTTAAATTGTCTTAATTCAGTAGTTTTTTGGCTTTCATAACACAGACTCAGGTTGACCCAGAAAAATCTGAAGCTGATTCTCTAAGGGATTCAAAAACAGTCTCCTTGCTCTGGGATTGTGGCTTTTTTGCATTCAGGAGGTTACAACCGATTCAAAACACTTCTTTGAAAGTATTATCATAGGTTAAGTGGTTTCATGTTACCCTGCACCGAATCAATCAGTACTGACTCCCAATTCATTACCGAAGAATTTTAAGATATTGTTGGCTCACTGAGCCTTTTGGACAGGACCTCCTACCTACCTTGCAGACCTGCTAGTAGTGCCTCATAAGTCAGTCCAATTGTTCTGTTCTTTGCAGCAGAGTTTATTGACTTTCTCTCTTCCTTCCAATAAACTGGTTCTAATAGTGTGACTCCTATGATATCCTTATCTTTCTTCTGACCATCTTTAATTTTCCTTCTCCTATATGGTACAGCACAGGGTCTGGTGTTCTCCTGTTTTCTTTTATTGCATTTGATAACTGCATACTGGTGTTAACTGCATAAGTTTGTTAATCAAATCTAATAAACAAATACAGCATAATGCTCTAAAGTAGTAGTTCCCAACCCTGTCCTGGAGGACCACCAGGCCAATCGGGTTTTCAGGCTAGCCCTAATAAATATGCATGAGAGAGATTTGCATATAATGGATGTGACAGGCATGCAAATCTGCTCCATGCATATTCATTAGGGCTAGCCTGAAAACCCGATTGGCCTGGTGGTCCTCCAGGACAGGGTTGGGAACCACTGCTCTAAAGCACAGGTGTCAAAGTCAGTCCGCGAGGGCCGCAATCCAGTCGGGTTTTCAGGATTTCCCCAATGAGTATGCATGAGATCTATTAGAATACAATGAAAGCAATGCATGCAAATAGATCTCATTCATATTCATTGGGAAAATCCTGAAAACCTGACTGGATTGCGGCCCTTGAGGAGGGACTTTTGACACCCCTGCTCTAAAGTGATGCCCCATGGGAAAAGCAAAGTGCTATGTACCAATGTTAGCTAATAAGAGTCTTGACATTTAAAAAATGTATTTCCTCAAATCAATAAAGAAAATATTGCCCTACAGCCTCACAACTGTAAAGAGAGACAGTATATTAGACCTACCACCTTTCTTGTGCATCATTATTTTCATAAGAACATAAGTGCTGCCATATTGGATCAGATCCATTAAATCCAGTATCCAGTTTTCATCAATGGTCAATATGAGTCACAAGTACCTGGCAACAACCCAAAAGAGTAAAACAGGTTTTATGCTGCCTATCCTAGAAATATGCAGTGGATTTCCCCAAGTCCATCTTAATATTGGTTAATGGACTTTTCTTTTAGAAAATTATTTTTTTAAAAAAGGTGGCTTAGCGCCAGTGTTCCCGCTAAGGTGCGCTGGCCTGCGCGCGCGCACAAAATATTACATCGCAGCGCAAAGTTTCTCTTCACAGCGCACACACGCGTCGCAAAGGTAAGGGGAGCTAAGGTAAGGGGACGCATTGGGGGGATTGCACTTCCCCACAATTGCCATGCTTCGGTTCCTCTTCTTCCTTCCTTCCTCCCCCCCCCCCGCGGGACCCTGCGGCACCATCAACTCTTACTCCCTCTAATGTCGGCCCTGCAGCTCCAGACTTCCTCGCACCTTCTCCCCTCCCCCTTTGGATCGCTATTATTTTAAATGTTATAGCCGCGGAGCTGTATCCATCAGTGGAGATGTCTAACCTCGGCCTGCCCCGGAACTCTTACTGCAACAGTGACTTCCTGTTCCTGCCTAGACGGGCGGCTGCTGCAGTAAGAGTTCCGGGGCAGGCCGAGGTTAGACATCTCCACTGATGGATACAGCTCCGCGGCTATAACATTTAAAATAATAGCGATCCAAAGGGGGAGGGGAGAAGGTGCGAGGAAGTCTGGAGCTGCAGGGCCGACATTAGAGGGAGTAAGAGTTGATGGTGCCGCAGGGTCCCGCGGGGGGGGGGGGGAGGAAGGAAGGAAGAAGAGGAACCGAAGCATGGCAATTGTGGGGAAGTGCAGAGCTGCAGGGAAGAGTGTTGCGGTACCCAGCTGGAGGGAGAAGGAAGATGAGGGAGGGAATTAAAGGAGATGCCAGGGCTTGGAGCATAGGAGGAAGGTATGCCAGTCTAAGGGAAAAGGAAGGGGGAGATGTGAGAGCATGGAGGGGGAACGAAAGATGGAAGAAAAGGAAAGGAGAGAGATGCCAGAGAATCAGGGAAGGGGAGATACCAGACTATGAGGAGAGGTGTGGGAGAGGGAAGGCGAGGAGAGAGATGCCAGACCAATGGGGTGAAAGGAGAGATGGAAGGGGGAGGCATACAGTTTCTGGAAGGGGCATAGAAGGAGAGAAGATGCCATATAGGGGAAGAGAGACGGCAGACAGTGAATGGAAGGAAGAGAGTTACAAGAAGATGAGGAAAGGAGAAACCACAGAAGACAAAGGTAGAAAAAAATTTCTATTTATTTATTGCTTTAGGAGACATGTGTCACTGTTTCTGTGAAGCATTGTATGCAGAGTCCAGCTTCTTGCTGGTTCAATTTAACCTTTGTCTATGTATTTTTATTTTATCCCCCCTTTTACAAAACTGTGAAGCGTTTTTAGCACCAGCCTTGGTGGTAGCAGCTCTGATGCTCAGAATTTTATGAGCATCAGAGCTGTTACCTCCGTAGCTAAAATCCACACTACAGTTTTGTAAAAGAGGGAGGGGTTAGTTTGTGATTACATATTCCTTACTAGGCGAAGGTGTTTTCTGTGTTCTGTGTGTTCGAAAGACATGGTTTTCTGTTAGGATTGACGGTGTAGGATTGATCTGTGCTGGTCTGGCTTGTTTAGTTTTACAATGGGTGTATTGATGTACTGCTCACTGCAATATGTAAGATGCTGCCTTTTCCTAGGTACTCATGTGTGACGTGTGGTTTGTTACTAAAAATCATGTTTTTCTTACAGATGGGGGGGGGGGTGCCAAAAAATGATGGGCCCCGGATGTTACATATGCTAGGTACGCCACTGTATGTAAAGATACCAGAAAGCTGGCGTAGCAAAAACTTCTAAGTTTTGAGTATTTAACCCTCCCACAATCTCACGGGCACTCGTTTCAAGTTTATTGAGATTTTGATTTAAACGCAATATCAAATATTTTCAATGCGTATAACAAAAATAAATTTGGGGAAATAAATAAAACCATTTGAACCAGTGTTCCCGCTAAGCTGCGCTGGCGTGCGCTGGCGCACAAAATATTACATCGCAGCGCACACGTTTCTCGTCACAGCGCACGATCGGAAGAGGCGTACGGCAGATGGCAGGGCGGCGAGAGGAGAATCGGGCGAGTTGGCTCATAACTTGCTGGCGCCCGATATTTTTGGCTCACGGTGAAAAAAGTTTGCTCACAACACCCGCCCGCTTAGAGGGAACACTGCTTAGCGCACACACAAAATGGTCGTGTGATCGCAGCACTCCTCTTACCTGGGCAACCGTTGAATAAATAAAGATTTCCTTTTAAACTGTTTTCGGCTGAAAACATCGGAGAGGACAGCGGGAGCATGGCGAGCACCCGACAGAGTAAGAATGAAACCGGAGGGGCTGTGAAAAGGCAGAAGCAGGATCAAATTACCCCGAGTAAGGTTCCGCTTCCTGCTAATGTATCAGAGGAGTTAAGCAAAGCTGAAGTTATGGGGGAACTGAGGCAAATCAAACAAATGCTGACAGAGACTGTGAGTAATATGGCAGAACTGAAGGAAGAAATCCTGAATATACACAGACAAATGGAAGTAGCTAATAAAAGAACAACAGAGTTAGAAGTTAAAATGGAGAGCTTAGAATGTGAAGGAAAAAGATGCAAAAATGACAGTTTGGAAATAATTCAATTGAAAAGTCAGCTGGAAGATTACGAAAACCGTGGAAGAAGAAAGAATATAAAACTTTTTGGAATACAAGAAAATTTGGAAGGGAAAAATGCAATACAGTTTTTAGAAAATTTAATTCCTAGATTATTGCACTTGGATTTCAAACAGCCTTTGGAAATAGAACGGGCGCACAGGATTCCAATAAAGAGTCTGGAAAATCAAGGGAGACCAAGACCATTAATATTCAAGATGTTAAGATACCAGCAAGCAATAGAAATTTTAAATGCTGCCAAAAAAGATAAAAACTTAAACTATAAAGGATCCAAAATATGGTTTTTACCAGACTTTGCTAAAAATACAGCAAATATTAGGAAGAAATTCCTTGAGCTGAGATCTCAATTAAAGGAAAAAGGATATAAGTATAGGTTATATTACCCAGCAAAAATGAGGGTATCTTGTGGGGATAAATCTTTGTATTTTGTTGATCCGGAAAAACTAAAGACCTTTCTTTCAAAATCAGAACCTATGTCATTTTAGCACAATGGGTGTTGAAATGAAGGGATAAATACTAAGACTGGATTGGTGGATATTGAACAAAAAATTAAATATAAAGAACTATGGGACTTTTGTTTGTTGGAAAAAGAAGAATGAACAAGAAGGATTAAAGGACTGGACAAATTAACACAAAAGGAAAAGTGAAGACTGAATAGGAAAATAAATAGATGTGAAGAAGAAGAAAGCAGGACTGATAGACTAAAAGGATATTATAAAAAAAAAAAAAATGAATGACAATTGGCAGTCAAAAGTCTTTAAGAGTGGATGGATGGAGATAAGAAATAAATATGAAAGTTCAGTTTATTTAATAAGTCAGAAAAGGAGAAAGTAAAGAATGAAAGGACAATAAGGAAAAGATTGCAGAATGGACTAATGATAGAAAGGACAAGTTATATGATATTTAAATGCAAGTAAAGGAAAGGAAAATGAATAATATAAAAGAAAGATATATAAGAATTTATTGGTAGCTGAAGGAATGTAAAGATTGATGTTGTGATAATATAGTTTTAAAAAGATTGGATTTAATTTGGAGAAGAGGAAATATAAAAAGGGGGGGGAAAAAAAATTATTTTGAAAATGAAATACAGCCGCGAGGAGGGAAGCTGAGCGAGAGGCGGCTTTTGCAGCAGGGGAGCGGGTGAGGCGGCTGTTGCAGCAGGAGAGCGGGAGCACACCAGCACTTTACAAGAGCGATGGAGGACCCAGGATCCCAGAGGTACTTTCCGGTATACTGCACAGAGTGCAATATGTACGACTACCTCCCTTTGGGAAGGCGGGAGTACATATGCAGTCGGTGTCAGGAACTGGAAAGCCTGAGGATGGAGGTCGGCAGATTGAGGGTCAGGGTCCAGGAACTGGAGGGACTGGAGGGACTGCGCACCACAGAGGAGACGAGCTGGTCTACCCAGAACACAGACGGAGCAGGCCCCATTGTGGACCAGGTGAGGGACCTCGAGAGATTCATCGAGGAGGCCTATAGGAAGGTGGAGGAACGAGATCAGCAGCAGCACAGACGGATGTCGGCAGACGAGACCCAGGATCCACAAGGCGACACCGGGGAAGGACCTAGCGGAGGAACCACGCAAGAGGAGGAGTCCGCGACTCACCAGGACCTCGAGGGAGAGACACCACACTACATCGAGGACACGGACCTGAGGCAGAGGAGGTTGCTGAGGAAAGGGAAGTCTGCTATTGTGGTGGGAGACTCGATCTTGAGAGAGGTAGACAGTCACGTAGCTGGAGGAAGGGAGGACCGGCTAGTGACTTGTCTCCCAGGGGCCAAGACACGAGACATCACTGACAGGATTGAGAGGATCCTGGACGGAGCAGAGACAGAGGAGACTGCGGTAATAATCCACGTCGGAACGAATGATGTGAGCCGGAGGAACTTCAGCATGGCCACACTGACTGACCAGTTCAGGGTCCTGGGACGAAAGCTGAAGCGGAGCACACGGAGGATAGCATTCTCGGAGATCCTGCCTGTACCGAGAGCAGATGCAAAGAGGCAGGCAGACCTCCAAGCTGTGAATGCATGGTTGAGGAGATGGTGCCAGGAGGAGGGCTTCCACTTTGTGAGGAACTGGACGTCCTTCTGGGGAAAGAACAAGCTCTACCGGCGGGACGGCCTGCACCTGAGCACAGCGGGAACTAGACTACTGGCAGCCAATGTGAGGAAGGAGATTGAGAGGGCTTTAAACTGAGGAAAGGGGGAAAGCCGACAGCTGATCTGATGTTGACGCTTCGGACAACAGTATCCAGAACAGATGCTGAACGGGCTGACTGCAAGGAGGAAGCAGAGGGACCGGAAGATCTTAGAATCAGACAGCGAGGGAAACATCAGGTAAAGGGAGCTTGCTGGGAGAAAACTAATGGGCATGGATACACAGGGGGACTGGGTGGCACGAGGGCGAAAGCCGAGGGTAATAGAGGTACCACAAGGCGAGGGGGATCAAACAGAGGCTCAAGGGATGATAGCCCAGGAGGGGGCCGGTAGGGCTAGAAAACCCAGAGAAAAAGCGGGGAAGTGGGGTGGCGGGGATGTGGAGAAGCTGAAAGCTAAGAGGGTAAAGGCTGAGGGCAAAGCAGAACCACAGGGAACGGGAAAACTGCCCGAAATCCAAGAACAAGTGGCCCAGGTAAATGCAGAGGTGGAAGAAAAACGACGGAACCTGAGGTGCTTATACGCAAACGCAAGAAGCCTAATGGCCAAGATGGGTGAACTAGAAGTCGTGGCCAAGGGGGAGGACCTGGATATAATTGGAATTGTAGAAACCTGGTGGACAGAGGAAAATCAATGGGATGTGGTGCTGCCGGGGTACAAGCTCTACAGGAGGGACAGGACCCACAAGAAGGGAGGAGGCATAGCACTATATATAAAGGACTCTATCCACTCGGTCGGGATGGATATGGCAACAAAGGCAGAGGGGCTGGAATCGCTATGGGTCAAATTACCCGGAAACAAGGGTGCAGGCATAAAACTGGGGCTGTACTATAGACCACCTGGTACGCCAGAAGGAGTCGGATACGACTTGGAAGCAGAATTGAGACATGAATGCAGGACTGGAAGTGTAACAGTGATGGGGGACTTCAACTACCCGGGAATAGACTAGAGCACGGGTCACTCCAACTGCACTAGGGAGACAGGATTTGTAGAAACTGTGAAGGACTGCTTCATGGAGCAACTAGTCAAAGAACCGACGCGAGGGGGTACTACTCTTGACCTCATCCTAAACGGATTAGGGGGGCCTGCTAGAGGGATAGAAGTGGGAGGACCACTAGGCAACAGTGATCACAACACGATCAGATTCACATTAGAAAGAGAGACACCCATAGTAAGGAGGACCGCAACAACTGCGCTGAATTTCAAGAAAGGGAACTATGTTGCTATGAGGGAAATGGTGGGGAGGAAGCTCAGAAACATCTTTAGGATGGAGACTGTGGGAAGCGCCTGGACCCTATTCAGGGACACCCTGCAGGAAGCACAGAGAATGTACGTCCCCAGTTTCAGGAAAGGCTGCAAGAACAAGCAATCAAAGGACCCGGTTTGGATGTCAACAGAAGTAAAGAAGGCGATAAAGGACAAAAAGGTATCCTTCCGGAGATGGAAAAAGGACCCAACGGAGGAAAATCACCAGGCGCACAGAAAATGCCAAAAGGAATACCACCGGGAGGTTAGAAAAGCAAAGGGGGAATACGAAGAGGGGCTGGCCAGAGAGGCGAAAAACTTCAAGGCATTCTTCAGTTACGTTAAGGGGAAGCGACCAGCGAGAGAGGAGGTGGGGCCGTTGGACGATGGGGATAGGAAGGGAGTGATTAAGGAGGATAAAGAGGTAGCTGAGAGGTTGAACACGTTCTTCTCGTCGGTTTTCACGAGCGAAGACACATCTAATATACCGGACTCAGAGGAGCTCATGAGTGGGGAACAGGCTGAAAAATTGGATCACATAGAGGTAAGTAAGGAGGATGTCCTCAAACAGATAGACAGGCTAAAATGCGGCAAATCACCGGGCCCGGACGGGATCCACCCAAGGGTTCTGAAGGAACTAAGACAAGAAATAGCGGGCACAATCCAGCATGTTTGCAACCTATCCTTGAAAACTGGTGAGGTACCAGAGGACTGGAAATTGGCGAATGTCACACCTATCTTCAAGAAGGGATCGAGGGGTGACCCCGGGAACTACAGGCCGGTGAGCCTGACTTCAATTATAGGGAAGATGGTGGAAGCTATGATCAAGGACAGCATTTGCGAGCACATCGAGAAGAATGACCTATTGAGAACAAGCCAGCACGGATTCTGTAAGGGAAGGTCGTGCCTAACGAACCTTCTGTACTTCTTTGAGGGAATAAGCAGTCGGGTGGACAATGGGGAACCCATAGACATCATTTACCTCGATTTTCAAAAGGCTTTCGACAAGGTGCCACATGAAAGGCTGCTTAAGAAGCTGTGGAACCACGGGGTGGGAGGGGATGTGCACAGATGGATCAAGCACTGGTTGTCGGGCAGACTGCAGAGGGTCGGAGTAAAGGGTCAATATTCTGACTGGCGGGGAGTCACAAGCGGTGTGCCACAGGGGTCGGTGCTGGGGCCGTTACTCTTTAACATATTTATCAATGACCTGGAAAAGGAGGCAAAGTGTGAGGTTATAAAATTTGCAGACGATACCAAACTGTGCGGCAGAGTTAGGACCAGGGAGGAGTGTGAGGACCTACAAAGAGACCTGGACAAGCTGGAAGACTGGGCAAACAAATGGCAAATGTGCTTTAACGTGGACAAATGCAAGGTCATGCATATAGGGAAAAAGAACCCGTTGTTCAACTACAAATTGGGGGGGGTATTGTTGGGAGACAGCAGACTTGAGAGAGATTTGGGTGTGCTGGTGGATGCATCACTGAAGCCATCTGCACAGTGCGCAGCAGCCTCGAAAAAAGCCAACAGGATGCTTGGCATCATAAAGTAGGGCATAACAACCAGAACACGGGAAGTCATTATGCCATTGTATCGAGCGATGGTGCGTCCACATCTGGAATACTGCATTCAGTATTGGTCGCCGCACCTCAAGAAGGACATGGCGGTACTTGAGAGAGTCCAAAGGAGAGCAACGAAAATGGTAAAAGGGCTGGAACACTGCCCATACGACGATAGGTTGGATAGGCTGGGGCTCTTCTCTCTGGAGAATAGGAGGCTCAGGGGAGATATGATAGAGACCTTCAAGATCATGAGGGGCATAGAGAGGGTGGATAGGGACAGATTCTTCAGACTGAAGGGGACAGCAAATACGAGGAGGCATTCGGAGAAACTGAAGGGAGATAGGTTCAAAACAAACGCAAGGAAGTTTTTTTTCACCCAAAGGGTCGTGGACACTTGGAATGCGCTACCGGAGGAAGTGATCAGGCAGAGTACGGTACAGGGATTCAAACAGGGATTGGACGGATTCCTGAAGGATAAAGGGATCATGGGATACTGAGGGAAGAGCTGGGATGTAACACAAGTATAGAAAGCTAACCAGGTAATGAGTATAGAAACCAAACCAGGTCGTGCATGTGCAAGACCGGAGGGTTAGGACTTCGATAGGAAGACAGGACTTAAATGAGAAACCAAGGTGGCAAGGGAGCCCCTTCTGGTGATACAGACAGGTCGTGACCTGTTTGGGCCGCCGCAGGAGCAGACTGCTGGGCAGGATGGACCTATGGTCTGACCCGGCGGAGGCACTGCTTATGTTCTTATGTTCTTAAATAGGGGATAAAAACTTATAAAATTGAATTTTTTTTTTTTTTAACAGAAATATATGAAGAGATGGATATTTGTTGTTGGATATTTAAAGGAGGATAGGAGAAGATGGATTAGATAATATAAGATATAGGAAAATGATACTTTTTATTAAATATATGACTATGATAGAATTTTCTTGAATGAAATAAAATGTTGGGGGAATGAATTAGAGATTGGTGAAATGATAAAAATGCATTAATGGAATGTTAGGAAATAAATATGGTTATGTGACTAAAGGTTAAATAATAGATAGAGAAATGAATTACTTTAAAATGGAAAAAGAAGAGAGATATAATTAGATATATTGTGGAGAGGTAGTGAGTTTGTCTCAATAAAGGATAAAGGGGTTATTAATAAATATTGGTTGCCTGGGGGGGGAGGGGGGAAGTTGGGATTACTGTCCAATGTGTGTCCTTAAGCAGTCATTATATTGGGGGGGAGGGGTGGGAAGAAGGTGGGTATTAAAGATATTACTAGGATGATTAAGGAAAAGATTAATAAGGGATTGGGTAATTTGGAGGTAAGAATGTGTGCCATGGGGAGAAGTTTTTTAGATCTTAGTTATGGAAGAAGGGAAGAGGAAGATTATGATAAGGAGTATAAAATATATTATGTCTTTTAAGATATTTTCTATTAATGTCAATGGCCTGAATCATGTAATCAAAAGGAAAAAGGTATTATCATTTTTAAAGAAGCAAAACGCGGATGTTTATTGTCTGCAGGAGACCCATCTTAATATAAAGGAATCACAGAAACTAACGGGTGGGTGGGTGAAAGAATGTTTTTTTGCTCCAACAGAGGGTAAAAAAGCAGGAGTAGCAGTTCTTATAAATAAAAAGTGTATGGCCAATTTTAAGATAGTAAATTCGGACCCACATGGAAGATGGCTACATGTTAATATAAGTATGGGAAATAATGCCCTGACGTTGTTCAATATATATGCCCCTAATTCGAATCAATCAGAATTCTTTAAAAAATTGCAGAGTATGTTGTTACCACTGGCTGCTTCTAATTTAGTGGTGGCTGGAGATTTTAATGCTGTAATGGATCCATTAATGGATAATAAACCAGGTAAAAGTATAAAATCTTTAGGTTTAGATAATTTGGTTCAATCATGTGATTTGAAGGATATATGGCGTATTCTTCATTTTAATGATCAGGAATTTTCATTTTGTTCACAGGTTCATAAATCATTTTCAAGAATAGATTATATTTTTATTTCATCACATAAGATGCAGCAAGTGATTAAGGCTTCCATTGATCCCATTATCATTTCGGATCATGCGGGAGTATGGATAGATTTACAATTAGATCAATTAGAAAATAGAAGACCTCTTTGGAGATTTGATAATGCATTGCTTGTGGATGAAAAATTTTTGGAAAATTTTAAAACACAAATTAGTGATTTCTTTCAAATTAATTTAGTGGAAGATACATCTATTGAAAATGTATGGGACGCTTTTAAAGCGACTATGAGAGGTCATATTATATCATATTTGGCTTTTGTTAGGAAACAGATTAAAAAACAGTATATAGAGTTAGAAAAAGAAATTAAAATACTAGAAACTAAATTGGTAAGCAAATGGGAACATGATGTATTACAAGCTCTTTTGAAAGCAAAAGGTAAATATAACGAATTAGCTTCAAAAATGATAAGAAGAGACTTGTTTTCCAAACAGACAATGTATTATGGAAATTCTAATAAGGCGGGAAGATTATTGGCAAATTATCTTAAAGCAAAAAAAAGAAGAACTAACATTAATGGGATAAAAGATGATAATGGTATAATAACCAATCAAACGGATATAATTTTAAAGCAATTTCTAAAATTTTATAAGGACCTGTATTCTTCCGAGCCTTATTTGGAGAGGCAAAAAGATGGTAAAAATTTTTTAGATTTAATTATTGGACCTAAGGTTCCTGATCATATAAAACAGAGTTTAGATGAACCTATATCACTAAAAGAATTAGAAACAGCGTTGAGATCTCTTAGAGTTGGATCCGCTCCAGGTGGTGATGGTTATACAGTAGAATTTTATAAAACATTTCAAAATGTCCTTTCCCTATATTTACTAAATTTATATCAGACACAACTTATAAAAGGTGATATTAAAGGTACTATGGCTGAATCAATAGTAATTGTTTTGCCTAAGCCAAATAAAGATCCTACTTTGGTTTCAAACTACAGGCCTATATCTTTAATAAATGTGGATAATAAACTTTTGGTGAAAATTTTGGCTTTGAGATTAGCCAAAGCTCTCCCACATATTATAGACACGCATCAGACGGGTTTCGTTGCTAAAAGACATTCCTCGAATAACTCTAGATTATTGTTTCATATGTTAAATTTATCAAAAAAAATGGATGAACCGGCTTTTACGGTTTCCTTGGATGCAGAAAAAGCGTTTGATAGGGTAGAATGGAATTTTATGTATCAGGCTTTAGAATGGTTTGGTATAGGTTCTGGATTTATACAAATGATAAAAACATTGTATAGCTTCCCGATTGCAAGATTAAATATTAATAATATGATATCTGATGGTTTTCAATTGCAGAGGGGAGTTAGACAAGGTTGTCCTTTATCTCCTTTGTTATTTGATGTTGTATTAGAACCCTTATTGTTAGCAATACAACAAGCAAGGGGATACAGGGTATTCCATATTCTGATATGGAATATAAAATTTCGGCTTATGCGGATGATATTTTACTTTATTTGAGGAATCCAGAGTCTACCTTATCTTGTCTATTGGAATTAATTGATATGTTTGGCAAATTTTCAGGTTATAAAATTAATTGGAGTAAGTCTGAACTTATACCTTTAAATGTTCATTGTGTAAAAGGATTATTTGACGCTTTTCCGTTCATATGGAAAGAAGAAGGATTTAAATATCTTGGCATTCAAGTTAAAAATACAATTGAAGATACAGTAAAAGAAAATGAAAAATTTGTATTGAAAAGAGTTACAGAGTTATGTGAGCAATGGAATCCGTTACATCTTTCTTGGTGGGGGAGAGTTCAAACTATTAAAATGATGATCTTGCCTGTAGTTTGCTACCAAATGAGTATGATACCTATTTATTTTCAGGGGTCCTTTTATAAAAAGCTTAATAGCATTTTAACGAAATTTCTTTGGCTTGGTAAAACGCATAGAATAGCTTTGGTATCTTTGAAAAAATCAATTAAGGAGGGAGGGGTAAATTTTCCAAATTTTTATAGGTACCATCAAGCCTATATTTTACGTCAGGGTATGTACTGGATCCTCCCAGAACTGATAGATAATGCACCGGATTAGTTATATTTGGAATGGCGCCTTATGTTTCCCCTAAATTTAGTTCATTTTCCAAGTATCAACATGCCTAGAAGATACAGAGAAAATAAGATATTAATGGATACTTGGAAAACGTTGAGGTTTATTAGTAAATTAACACCCGTCCCAATAAACAAGTCAACTAATCAGTCTTTATGGATAAACTCCAAGATTAAAATTGGTGGAGCTCAAATCCTTTGGAAGGACTGGATTATTGCAGGCATTAGATCTCTGAATGATGTTATTTCGGAAGGTAAACTGCTGGAATTTTCACAATTGCAACATAGATTTGGTCTTAGTAAAAAACAAAGTTTTAAATGGTTGCAATTGAAACAGGCCATTCAGGTTGGGTTCCCTGAATGGAAAACATTGAATAATCAATATAGTTTAGAGTTCTTATGCTTCCAAGCAGACTTCCTAGGGCATCAAGCCGCATTGTGGTATAAATGGTCTAAGAGACATTTGGAGCATTGAGATTAAGCATCAAATTACTGCATCTCAATGGCCACTAATTTGGTCTTGGAGAATGAGATGTACAGTGTCAGCATCTATGAGACAAACTTGGTTCTTTTTATTACATAGAGCTTTTTGGACCCCTACACGTTTGCAAAAATTAGATAGTTCTAAGTCCAATAAATGCTGGCATTGTAATCTGGAACCTGGGACGTTGGATCATTTACTATATCATTGTCCCTACATGTTTTTGGAATGCAATTTGGCCACAAATTAATAAATTGATGGAAAACATGTAGCAATATCATATGATACAGTGTTATTTGGAATGATGATGAGAAAAAAAAGTCTAATTTCACCAGAAAATAACAAGCTTTTACTAGTCATGACAGGGGTTGCCATTCAGCATATAACCAACTGGAAGAATCATAGTAACCTTAATTATACATTTTGGTGGAATACAATTTGTCATATATTCAAAATGGAAAGAGTAATAGCAATACAAAGAGGGACATATCCTAAATTTATAAAAATATGGGGGCCATTGACAAAGTATTGTACTGAATGAATAGTAGGATTTATCTTCTTCTTTTCTTCTTTATCTTGTCTTCTTTATGGCACACATGGAGGGGGGGTAGTGAAAATAATTTTACAGAACATGTTATAATATGGTATACAATATGTATAAGGTGATTGGAAAGTACTTGAAGGGTGAGGGGTGGGAGAGGGGATAAAAAAAATTTGTTCAGAATATTATGTAATAGATATAAAAGTGATATTGTGTATTCATTAGTTGTAACTCAATATTTTGTACACTTCATGTAAAATATGAAAATGAATAAAGAATTATAAAAAAAAAAGAAAATTATTCAAACCTATTTTAAACCCTGCTAAGCTAACTGCTTTTAGTACATTTTCTGTCATTGAATTACAGAGTTTAATTACATATGCTGGGTTTTACTAAACGGCACTAGAGGTTTTTAACGCATGCCAGCAAGGTAAATGCTCCGACGCTCACAGGAATTTTACATCAAAACATTTACCTCTCCAGATTGCGCAAAAAAAAAAAAAATTTAGAGTCTTTTAGTAAAAGGAGCCCATACTGACAGAAGAATATTTTCTCCAATCTGTTTTTAAATTTGCTACTTAGTAACTGCTTCATGTAAGTGATTCATGTCTACCCATTCCACTGCACTCAGTATTTTACAGACCTCTATCATATCTCCCCTCAACTGTCTCCTCTCCAAACTAAGAGCCCTAGCCTCTTTGACTTTCTCTCAAAGTCATCATCCCTTTCTCATTTGTCACCCTTCTTTGTACCTTTTTTAATTCTGCTACATATTTTTTTAAATGCGTTGACTAGAATTGTACACAGTATTTGAGGTGTGATGGCACTATGGAGTAATACAAGGGCATTATAATATTCTCGGTTTTGTTTTACATTCCTTTCCTAATAATTCCTAACATTCTATTTGCCTTCTTAGCCACCATTGCAAACTTAACAGTGTTTCAACAATATAATCAATAACACCTAGGTCTTTTTCCTGTGTGGTGACTCCTAATGTGGATCCTTGTATCACAACTGTATTTTGGGTTCTTCTTTCCTATGTGCATCACTTTGCACTTGCTCATATTAAATGTCAGCTGCCATTTTGCTGCCTAGTCTCATAAGATTCTCTTGCAATTTTTCACAATCCTCTTGTCATTCAAAGTTGTTAAATGACTATGGACCCGATTCTGTATAAGATGCTGGTATCATACCTGCATACTGGCATCCTATGCAGAATCGTGCCTACACTTCAGGACAGATGCCTGAAATGAAGGCCAAAACAGAAAAAAACTCCAAAAGATCTGCCCAAGAAGCTTAACAAGATACCAAGTAAAGAGGCAGTCAAGATCAATTGGTTCTCGAAGGGACTGTTGACTATCTAAACACTCGTGAGCACACAACTGTGAACTCCAAAGAGTGATTGAGATAATAATATAATATAATTTAATTTGATAAGAGTGCCCTCAGTGTAATAAAGCAGCGAAAGGAGCAATGCTCCTGCGCTCAAATCATGAGACAAGGACAACCAGTCCCTGCCCCCACACCATCATAGGGCGCTTCCAAAGTGTGTGAAATAAATCAATAAGTGCAAAAAGTACAAAAAAATCAAGCACAAAGCAACACACACGAGTGAAGACAGACAACAGTCTCTTAGAGAACTTCCCCCAAAAAACAACTCCCACAAGAATAAAAAAACGCCGACTTAGCTGGAAATGAAGGCCAGCATTTTGCAAGCCTATTCAAGCTCCCATCTACAGAGACGCTTATTGACACTTAAACCTGCCCACAGCCACTTCTGTGCGAAGCCACACCCATGTCCCACCTTTGGCGTGCTTAAGCATCTCTATGCAGCTCCATAGACACACGCTGGAGGCCTACATGGAAGTATTTTTTTTTTAACAACATTTGTCCCAATTGGCAGAATGGTAGACGTCCTACTGCCGTAAGACAGACATTGGGATGCACATTTTTGAGAATTAAGCCCTTTGTGTCATCAGCAAATTTATTTGCCTCACTAGTTATTCCCATCTTGAGATCATTTATAAATATGTTACAAGCAGTGGTCCCACCACAGACTCCTGAGGAACACCACTATGTACTCTTCTCCATTGAGAATAATGATCATTTACCCCCAATCTCTATATTCTATCTTTAATCAGTTCTTAATCCACAATAGAGCATTACAAATTTTCCTGCTGGATGATTGAGATTTTTAGAATTACAAGCTTTTACCAAATTTGTGTTCAAGAGGAATTACAAATTCAAGTGCAGTTGGCAAATCCTAGTTCCAGAGGACTTAAAATTCAAGTAATGCATTCTTTTAGTTAATAGGCCCTACTGACAACTTTGTTTTGCATCACATATTATATTATGTTACAGGCTTATATCCTGCCAAATCTTTGCAGGGCAGAGTTCTAAGCAGGTTACAAATAGGGAGGAAAGGGAAAGGGACCTTTTATACCATCTTTTTGTAGCTATACAACCACACTCAAAGGGTTTACCATACAAGTACTTCAAACATTTTTCCTATCTGTTCCAGTGGGCTCATAATCCATCTAATGTATCTGAGGCAGTGAAGGATTAAATGACTTGCCCAAAGTCACAAGGAGCAGCGGGGGGTTTTAACTCACAACCTCAGGGATATAAGTTACATAGAACTTATAAACATTTGTATATTGTAATTAATCAAAATGTCTGAAAGTACTAATCTCTGTACCCATTTTTAAGTTTTATACATCGTTTAGAAAGTTTGATAAGCGATAACTCAATTTTCAAATAAAACTTGAAACTAAATGATAAGAATCTGATTACATCCTTAACAAAGATTTCAGAATACTAGTATTACAGGTAACATTTTCATAGGTAGAGGGTTACTAATAGCATTCCCTTTACATCGAGTAGACCTTCAGTATGAAATCTAGATCATATTAGGTCCTTCACAGAGATTTTGAAGAGCCATGAATTTTCAAGTATTTGCAGAATGTAGTATAAATAGTTAACACAGATTACCGTAGGAAGGGTGTTCCATACTCCTACGATCTGATCTGTTAAAAAATTAGCAGTGGATTTTTTTATGTTTTATACCTTTCATAGATAGAAATGATAGGATTAATAGGTCAGAACTGCAGTGACCTGCAGATCTGCCTAATAGTTCAGTGAATCAGGGGAAGCTAGCTCCATGTAGGATTTTAAGTGCCATACAGAATAACTTGAACACAATCCATTTTTTTCTATTGGAAGCCAGTGTAGCTCCCTAAGTATCAGTGTGACATGATCATATCTTGATTTGTAGAATTACTCTTGCTGCAGTGGTCTCATATCTTGATTTGTAGAATTACTCTTGCTGCAGTGGTTTGGACCATCTGGATGTTTTTCATTGATTTCAAATGAGATCCCCAATATTAATGCATTGCAGTAGTCCAGTGAGGGCAGAATAATTGACTGTGCAAGTATTCTATAGCATTGACGGAAAAAGTAGGGTCTGACTCAAGACTTCTGAAGTCAGCGATCTATCCAATGTAAATGCACATTAGTAAATTTAATCCCTAATTTGTACTCAAGACAATAAAGTAACTTGCCTAAATCATGCTGAGGGGTAATGTTAATCCGAAATATGTAGAAACCTGTGTAATGACCTTTTGCTGTGCTGGAGTAAAGTTATGGAATTCGCTGATAGGATATTTAAGGAAACGTGTTGAGAGAGGAACTTTTAGAAAATCCTTAAACACACAACTGTTTGTCACTGCTTATTTATAGGGTCTGACTCGCTTTGATCGAAGATTTATTATCAATTTAAATATTGATGTCCGATTGTCTTTTTGTATTGTTTTAAGTATTATGTATGTTTGATCTTATATAAACTGCCTAGGGCTAGACGGTATAGAAATTTTAAAAATAAACAAACCTACGTTACCTCAGTGGCCTTAACTGGCCTTCTTTCTACTCTGCTGCTCTAACCACAAGGTTAATTCTGTATGCCTATCATAAAAACCAATAAGATTGCAAAGCTTTTCTACAGTCTGTAGGCATTGTTAGAAGTGTTTGAAAGACTGGATTCGTAGTGCAATATTAATATTTCAGCATAAAGATGTTTTGAGTTGATATAAACATCGCCGTCTACCATAGTTCCTCCTTAGAAGTTGATGCAATTTCCAATGTTAACAAAAATTGATTTTCTATTCCCCAACTTATAGTCCTATATTTATTCAGCCTGTATTTTAAACTGGCATCAATTTTTAACTACTTCATTAAATGAAGTGTGACTTTTACAGTGAAAATGTCAGTCTTTGCAGTTCATTAAATCCATTTAAAACATTAAAGCCTAATTGTTTTTCCTTCAGAAAAAAAACCACACAAACTAAAAAGGTATATACTCTAAAATTTAGCAATTAAATACTATTGGCTTGGAAAAGAAATTCAGGATTTGTAACAATCTTTACAAATTTAAGCAACTGCCCATATCTTGTTATAGTACTTTCTTTTTTTTAAATAATAAACTGTCATTTTTATAGCATATGTAAATGTTTATCACAGTTGGATATGACCAGTAGGATACCACAGAGGACATTAAGATGTCATATGCTATTATAAATCTGTGGAACTTTGCATGTAATATTAAAAGAAACATTCAGATTGGTGGCATTTGAGAAAATAAACTTCATAGGAGATGGAATTTAATAACTGCCTGAATCCTGCAGGGCCTTTGAATTGTCATAAGCCATTACTCTGATGAGCATCCCTTATAAGAAATGAGTTATACTGTTAGAAAGAAGAATATTTAGTGTATATATTGAAAGCTTTGGATAGAGAATCTCTTATGTGTCCCATGTTCCACAAGTGAGACTCTCTGACCTTTCAGCAGAGGCACAACATTTTCAAACACGCCAATGGCAAAAATAAAAAAATTCCTCAGCCTTCTTTCTTGTCAGGGATGTTATAGGATTTGATCCCTTATCGATTAGGCTAGAACTTTCAAGAGAGTTTAGCAGTATTTTTGAAGGGGGCCACAATGGCCAAAAGACTTCGCTCTAAGAGCCGGGACCAGTACTAGATAAAAAGTTCTGGTGCCCAGAACTCTGGTTGATGAGGTTCTTTCAGTGGTACAGCCAGTTCATATGTTTCAGCTCTATGTGTAAATACATACAAATGAAAAACGTGATTCTCTCCCTCAGCTCATTCTGTCTTCTTTAAGAGTGCCTCTACCAGTAGGCCAAAAGCATGAGAGACTACAACCACTTACATATCACGTAACCTGTCAGGGCTCCCAGGATAGCACACAAAAGACAAGACACACATTCAGCAAGAAATCAGACACTAAAATCCTTCTCCTTCTTTTATTTTATCTTGAGTACCAGCAAAAACATTGGTCCTAGTACCCACAGGCATTCCTCATAGCAAATAAGTCTCACTAGATAGGGACAAAGACAAGTAGGGGGACACATCCAAAGACAGATGTCAAATACATACATTTCTATCAGAAGAATATATAAATCCTCTCCCCTTGTCTGGGTCCAATTCCAAGTTAATATTAATGACTGGCTGCTAAAAAGTATTTAAGATATATATATTCATAAATTGCCATAAGCCTAGCTATACAGCCAGTTTAAACTGGCTTGGTCTTAGTTCTTTTTCTTAGAAGCTAGTTTTCTATCTTTCCCATCTATTATATCCTGATAAGTTATAAAACACACCTCAAAATGAGAGGAGGTAAGGGTTCAAAAGCCGTTCAAGTTTTCTGCTTCACTTTAGAAAAAAAAAATCTTTTCCCATGTGCACATCTTCGATAGCACATAATCAGTTCTACATTCAGGCCACCTATGAGGTGAGAAGTATGCATTATTGAGAGAAAAGTACTGGAAGGTACTTAGGGTCAATGGTAGGGTTACCAGATGTCCGGGAAAACCTGGACATGTCCTCATTCAGATTTTCAAACCCTGGCAGTTTGTCTGGGTTTCCCGAGCTTGGGTCATGTCTGGAGGGCCTCTGAGCATGCGTGGATGAAACACGTGCAACATCATCATGTCATATCCACGCATGCTCAGAGGCCCTCCAGATGCAGCCCCTGAGCTCGGAAAGGAGATGAGGGGACAGGGCTGGGGCGGAATAGGGCAGGGCCACGGGTTCTCTTCGCTTCAAGACGAAATCTGGTAAACCTAGTCAATGGGGACTGACATTGGTCCCCAGGCCTTGTCATAAAGAACACATTTTAGGTCCCTCAAAACTCCTCAAGAATAGCCTCTAATAGATTAAATCTTTAACTATCCCAGCTTGGTCCTCAAGACTTCCTATTGCAAAATACCTGGCAACAGTAGCTAAACACACTTTAAAATTTTCAAATCTCCCCCATTATGTACAGTTTTCAGCTTAATTTTTACTTCTGGGTTAGGTCTAGTCAGCCAGGAAAGTCATCCATGCCATGAAGAGAGAGAGTCCATCCTGTTTTATTAACAGCCCAAACTCGGCTAATAACAGACAAAAATGCCCCTAACCCCAGATTAACAGTCTTTTGTCCCATCTTCCATTACATCCCATTCAGAGTAACATTTTTGAATCTTGCTGTACTCATGTTTACAATATACTAGCTGCAATAAATTTGTTCACATTTTCCCATTGTGAATGGGTAATGTTGAGAAACCAAATTATGTCCACTTAATATACAAGAATTCTTGAGGGAGCCAGTAAGGAAACCACTCAGCATCCAGCAACAGGGCCAAATCACACTCCTGCTGGTGCCGCTCATTGACCAAAGAAACTCAATCTGTGGAAGTCGGTTAGTAGCGGGGCAGGAGTTCAGAAAGCTTGCTCCCTGCTGCACCTTCACCAGGGATCGGCAGAGGTATGAGGATAGGGCAGGGAGGAGGGGGGCAAAGACTGGCAGCCTGAAAAATTCTGGGAGGGGGCGTTGGCTTGAATATAAACTGGGACCCCCATTTTTGGGCCAATTTTTTGGCCCATAAATCCCGGTTTATATTCGAGTATATACAGTACCTTGAAAGTGTGAACTTAAAAAGTCTTGCTGTTTAATACTGAGCTGAAACTCATCTCCCTTTACATCTATAATACTGCTTGCTAATACTGCCTTTTCTAGTTTAACACCTTTGCATCTTTGAAAGAACAGCTGACTGATGGTGAACATCAATCAACTATTCAACTGTAAAGTTGATGTTAAAAACAGGTTTACGACCACTCATAGATAACATTTACCAGATTTATAAAATATGTAGAATATAGTCTTCTCTTCTTCCCACTAGCTGCATATTATTCGCTTTCAAAATTACATATACAGTTGATTCTTTTGTTCAGTGGTGTCCCAGATTTATGCTAACAAAGGAATGCACAACCAAAAGCATTTCATGGAAAACAGGTTCTCTTTTCAGCAACACAGAATTTACAGTATACTTATTTATTTGAATAAAAAAAACACCCCAATGAAAGAGCATGTACTGGCGGCTAAAGTTCTGGCAGTAGACTGAAGGATTTGAAGTAAATTTGGTCAAGGTGTTGCTAATCAGGAGATGTTCAAATCAGAAATGCATTAGTACAGTAAATAAACAAACAGTTACAATATGGACGCTTCCTTTTGAAAAACAAAATATCAGTCTATCAGAGCCAGTAATGATAAAACTCTGCCAATCAAAATGGAGCATTCCTATCCTTCTATTCAACCCCATTTTTATTGTTATCATGAATACATTTTAGTTCCACAATCTGTAGCTTACTGAAATTGTATGGGTTTTTGTTTTGTTCATTGAATATACCTTCCAATTATTTTGCAAACACATCAACTAATTTACCAGAGACCCAAAACTTTAAAGCTGTATTTGATTTCCATTCAGGACTCTCAACTTACTGCCAAGATAAGTTTACTTAGGATTAGAAATCTTTAAATAAACTGGCCTATGGAACAGAGCATTGTCAGAGAAGACCCTGACCACTTGGTCCTCCAGAGTCTTCTGCAATCACATCAGAGCCTGCCGAATGAATGGCTCTCAGCTCCAACCGGTATATTGACCATTTTCTCTAAGAGGGTGTCCAATCCCCTGGATGAGACGATTACAGTGGGCTCCCCAGCCCCAAAGGCTGGAATCTGTCATTACCATAATTCAGCAGGCAATCCGCAGCAGAATGACCCTGCAGAGCAGCTGCGGGAGAAGCCACCAATCCATGCTAGCCCAAAGCCTCCAGAGTCTAGGAAAGACAGGTCTGTAAAGCATCCCTTTGTGGAGCCCAGCAAGCAAATAAGACATGCTGATGAGGACACATGTGCGTCCTCACCCACAGCACTGCATCTATTTTGGCTGCCATGGACCCCGGAACCTGAAGATAGTCCCAAGCTGAAGGAGCCGGCAGCCCTAGAACAGAAGAAATCTGGGGGCCTCCGATCCAACCCTCGGCCAACAAGGGAGTCCTGATCAGTCAGTCGTCCAAGTAAGGGTGAACCTGCAGACCTATTTTTCACAGGTAAGCCGCTACAACCACAATGACCTTGGTGAAGGTAAAGGGAGCCGTTGCCAGTGAGGCAATGAACTCTCCTGGGGCCACCACTGCAATGACTGATCGCACTGTTTCCATGCAAAAGCATGGAACTTTGAAAGCCGCATTCACATGCTGAAGATCCAAAATAAACCACCAATCTTCGGAGCCTTTCTTTGTCACGCTGAATTATATAGAGTATCTGCCTGAGCCCGAGAGTGTGGGTAGCACCGGGCTCTATAGCTGAAATATCCAGCAAGTGTTGAACAGTGGCTTGAACCTTTTGCACCAGCCGACCCAAAGGAGAGTCTACAAACCAGTCCATCAGAGGTCGGGCAAATAACAGCTTGTAGCCCGACCAAATAATGTCCAAGACCCATTGGTCAGATGAAATGTGAACCCAGGCAGACAGAATGCCGAGAGTTTTCCCCCTATCTGAAGAGAGGCATCCCTCAACCTGGTGTCATTGTGCCTTTTTGGCAGAGGGTGCAGGACAGGAGGCGGAAGGCTGGATCGCCTATAGGAGCCCTGGGAAAGTCTCTGCGACATAGCACTTGCATATGGTCAGGATCGCCAAGAGCCACAAAAATTAAAGCAATCCAAACCTCTTGTCCTGGGTCTGCTGTCAGGCAGGGACTTAGAGCAACGGTCCACCACAGTATTGGTGAGGTCATACAGGCCCTTTATAAACATTAACTGCCTCTTAAAGGGAAGTCTAACCAAAGTAGCCTTGAAAATGGAATCAGCAACCCATTGCCTGATCCAGAGCATCCTGCGAACAGAATGTTGACACTTTTGCCAAAACCCACATAAGGTTATACAATGCGTCAGCAACATAATCTGACCCAGCCAAAAGAAGTTGAGGAGGAGAAGATCCACAGCCACACACTCCAGCATGTATAGTCGAAAGAGAGGCACATGTGAGAAAGGACACCGTCAAAGCAGCCTTTATGTCTAAAGTAGCTGCATCAAAAAGACTACAAAGGACCACATCCATATAGTGGTCCTGTATATATCTTTAAGAACCACACCACCTTCACTAGGTACAGAGGTACACTTAGTCACCTACACAACCAAAGAATCCACCCTATGCTGGCCCAGGATACAAGCGAGACATGGCCCTTGCTATCTTAAGAGCACCTTTCGGAGAATCAAATTGCTCTGTAATCAGAATGCTTGTATCAGGGTGCCAGGGAAAGGTGGAAAACTGTGAGAGCATACCACAAAGCCAGGAGGAAGATGTGGATGAAGCCGACTGAGTGACTAAATTCAACTCCTGCAAAGACTCTGAAATAAGATCTGGTAAAGCCACAGACTTAAATGAACACAGAACCGTGGGATCATCCCCAGGTTCCAAAACCCCAGAGGGATCCACAGATTCAGCACACAGTCCCTGATCTCCCGTCCCGGGAAACGCTGTACCTGTAAATAAGGGGTCAGCTAGCTGGTTATCATCATCAGGATCCCCCAAATCAGGATCAGGCAGTGAAGGAACAGCTGCTGACTGACATGAGGATACGTCCACAGAAGCTACGCCACTGAGACACACATCTGAGGTGGAGCAGGACTATGCAGGGGAAGAGCACCGGTTGTGAAACTCATTCCATAGATCAGCGGTCTCAAACACGCGGCCCGCGGGCCACACGTGGCTCTCCAAGTTTTATTTGCGGCCCGCGTTCTGGACTTGATAATTCCTTCCTTTTGGAGCAGCAGCGGGTCTGGCCGGTTCGTTCCGTTCAAAGCCGCAGGTTGGCGGCTCCTTGCGCTATTCGCTCCTGCATCGGAAGCCTCTCTGACATCACAACATCAGAGAGGCTTCAGACGCAGGCACGGATCTCGCAAGGAGCCGCCACCCGCGGCTTTGAATGGAATGAGCCGGCCAGACACGCTGCTGCTCCAGTGGCGTACCAAGGGGGGGAGGCGGACCGCACAACTGGTCACCCTCCACTATTCTTCATAGAGTGTGGCTCGCGGCTCGTCTAGAGCAGGGGTGCCCAACTGCTTCCCTTCCCTTCTCAACGCCAGCACCATGCTCTTTGATCTCCCTGCTCTCTCGCCGCACAACCTCAATTCTGACGTCGAGAGGAAGTTCTGGCTAGCCAATCGCTGCCTGGCTGCCCGGAACGTACTTCCGACGTTAGAATTGGCGTCGGGCAGTGAGAGTTGGTCGGCCCCGTGGAGATCTTGGCCTGTTCCCGATGGCTCCACTGAGCTAGCCAAGCATTTATTCAACTGCTTAAGCATGGGAGAGGCTAAGCTGGATGCAAGGAACTTTTGAAAAAAAGATTGCTAAAAATCCAATTTAAATTCACATAACACACACAATATTTTTTTTTACATTAAATAAACTTCAAAAATTGGGATTTTTGATTTTACAGGTGGGGGAACACAGGGGGGGGACATGCAGAAACCCTCAAAACTGAATTTCAAAGCCTCCAACTCCCCCCTCCCCCCGATTCACCTCACAGGCTGTTATATCCTTTACTCACCATGACCTGTGCTGAAAATGTGCTACAGCCTGCCTTAGCTCTCTTTCAGTAGCTGGAATCAGAAAATCACTGCATCATGCCGGGAATTCCTCTGCAACGCTGATCTTCGGGCTGCCAGTCAAACCCTATTCCTGACTGTACCTCTGCCTCTGTGGACCGACGGATGCATTCGGGGATGGGCGGAGGTGAGAAGACGCAGCTGGCAACCTACGAAACACCACCAAGCCTCCAACAGATGCCAAACAACCTACGCTCGATCCCTCGTTCAGCAGAAGGAGAAAGATGGGGACGGTCCCAAGCTCTTATGAAGTAAATGCAAGTTGGCTTCAGGTAACACCAGGGATTGACCTGTCAGCTGCAGACCGAAGTCTGTGAAATCTTAATGTAGGCAGAGGGAATAATCACTCTGAGCACCAGAAACCCCCAAAAATGGATGAAAAATATACCAAATAAAATAATAATTTGTGGACTGTAGAACACACACATTCCTGCAGGCACACCTACAGAAGGGAAAAACTGTGGGTGGAGCTAAGGAGCCTAGTGAAGTATAGCAGAGGCACAAAGAAAAAATCCGGAGTGGATTCCTTCTGCACATGGCACGCAACCATGGGGATACTACTCATCTGTCTAGAATGTATCACCTATTGCACTGGAAAAGGCTGTAAGGAAATTTAAGTGGGTTTTCCTTGGGCACTTTGATGTAAGAAGATCATTTGTTGCCTGTTCAGATTGTCTCTCCAGTGTCAGTTAATGAAATGTCAGTGACCTTATAGAGAACTGCAGAGCTCTCGCTAGATGAAGACTAGGTAAAATGTTAACTGTTCAACAAATCTGGGCACTATTACACATGTTCGAACCAGATGGTTTAAAATGTGTCTTGTTGAATCACGTGCTTCTTTCTAAATATTTTTTCACTAGCTTTCTGCTGGGAGTTTTTTTTTTTTTTATTATATGGTCTGGCTTTCACCTATAAAATATTATCTCCACTGCCAGGCAGCCATTTTGAATGTGACACTAGCAGCGTTTGTGACTTTGTAAGTGTATATTCATTGTTTGTTTATTTTTTTATTTGTAATTGAACGCTTGACTAATGTATTAATAAATTTTCAGAGATTCCCCTGAGACATCAGATGTGAAATGGGGCTCTTGCCAAGCAACAGAGATAGAATGCTATACCAATTCTCTTAAGAAACATTGGAAAGACTTTTTTCAGCGTTTGCAGCATTTGAACAGTGGCTTGTGGTGAAACTTTTTTTTTGAATGATTACAGTTGGAAGCATGTGCGCACTTAAATTTTTTTGGTTCTCTCTAACTGCTCAGATTGTGCCTTCAAGATAAATACACCCTTTTTGCATGTTCATTTTAAGTATGTTCACTGATAAAGTTTAAAAGTGATTTTTTTTTTTTTTTGTATTTAGATAGTGTGGGTGGGATGTGCAGTTTTTGGCCTGTGATGGGTTGTTGGAGTTGTATGGGATGGTGACAAAAAAATAAGCTGCTTCTGAAAAAAAGTCATATAATATGCCACAGTGTTTGGAAAAACACTCAAGGTAAATAGAATGGACATGAGGAAAGGCTCTGTAGTCTGCTAAAGACCTCAGAAGAGGGGGGAGCATTGATATTCTAGTAGGACAGCATTCTTAAGCAAAAGCCACAATGAAGTGGCTCTGCAAGAAGAAAATGGAATGTTAGTAGTAAAGTTATATAGCTTTTGTGAAACCAAATTTGCACACTTTTCACAGGTGGCCATGCCAACTTCCGGTCCCATCAGCCAATCAGAAGTGAAAATCTGTACAAGCCTTGCTCCTCTCCCTTTGATTTCATCAATATGGCGGTATGGCCTCACCCAAGCCCTGCTGCTTTTGCCCCTAACCATGCCTTATTTTGGTGCGGGAGTGACTTATTTTGATCACTTTGCCTACTTTTTGGTGACGATACAGAACATGACATCATAATTATGCCCAGCCACTCCTACACACTAGCACACACTTGAGGATCCTACATCACTTGCCGTTTCACTGTATTTACCACCATCTTGGACAGAGGTTATGCGACAGGTCGTAACATTGATCTCCTGACACCATCCCCTGCAGTCCTAGAGGAACATGTGTAGAGGGGTGAAAGGCTAACATTTTAAAAACTGAACATGCTCCTCTGGCATTGGAAGATCAATGTCACTTCCTGACATGTGAACCATCCAAGATGGCCTGAACGGAGTAGTCACTTCCTGCATCACCACCAAAAGAGGTGGGGTTATGCAAATAAGGCAGGGCAACTATGTCATATCTGATGACATCAAAAGGGGCGGAAACTGGGTGGTAGGACCAAACTGGGCATGGCCAAGTCTGTCAAAAATGAACAAATTTGGTTTGACAAAAGCCATGTAAGATTACTACAGATATCTAAGTGACCCAAATTCTAAACCTGAATCCAACAGAAAATCTGTTGCAAAACGTGAAGCGTGCAGCGCACAGATTATCTTCAGCCAGCTTCAAAGAACTTGGGCTATTCCACCAATAAAGATTTTTCAATTTATAGCATAGGAAAGGCATTTCAGAATAAGATCATGGATTCATACTCATATTGAAGATATTTTGCACATTAGAGTACACCAATAGCAAACATTCCTCTCCTTACCAAGATGCTAGAATCCATTATATCCACTCAACTATCTTCCTACCTTGAAAATTCACCATTCTGCTAGCCTACCAATATGGCTTCCGTCCCAATTTCAGCACCGAATCCCTTCTGACCTCCTTAATCTCAAAAGTTCAACATCTCCATTCTCGCAACAAGTTCGCCGTCCTTCTTCAATTCGACCTCTCTGCAGCTTTTGATGTCGTCCTACTTTACCAACTCACCGAGATAGGCATTAACTCCACAGTCCTTGACTGGTTCTCGAAGTTCTTACGCTCCCGCTCCTATACAGTCAACATGAAGGGCACTTCTTCCTCCCCCTGGAACCCGATCTGTGGAGTCCCACAAGGCTCATCTCTCTCTCCTATCCTTTTCAACATTTATATGTCCTCCCTTCAACTCCTCCATCTCTCCCCCCCTTGAAACACTTTACACTTACGCAGATGACATCTTTGTTCTCCTCGAAACCGACTGGAACCTCACCAACCTCTCTGCGAACATATCCTTATGTATATCGAACCTTCAATCCTGGGCCCACACTGTGCAGATGAAACTGAACGAATCCAAAACAAAACTTCTCTGGCTCGGCCCAAAATTGGACCAACTGCCCACCTCCATCCCACTGTCCTCTGGCCCCACCCTGCATCTTAAATACTCAAGTAAAATTCTGGGAGTCATAATTGACTCTACACTTTCTTTCAATGATCACCTCAACTCCCTAATAAAAAAATGTTTCTTCAGCCTTCACATGCTGAGGAAAGTGAGAACATGTTTTCATCAAAAACACTTTGCCGTCCTTGTCCAATCCACCATCCTTTCCAGACTGGACTATTGCAACTCTATCTACCTAAGCCTAACAAAGAAAAACCTTCAAAGACTCCAGCAGATTCAGAATGCCGCTGCTAAACTTATCTTCACAAAAAGCAAATTCGACCATGTCTCACCGCTTTTGTCCAAGCTCCACTGGCTTCCGATAATCTCCAGAGTCCACTTCAAATGTGCCTGCCTTACTTTCAAAATCCTACACGGCATCCTCCCCCCTTTATTCCTCTTTCTTGGAATTCCTCTAACCCCAATTCCACCAGATCCACCCAAAAACTGAAACTTTCCTTTCCCTCTCTAAAAGGTGTCTCCCTTGTAGGAAAACTAGGTTCCTCCCTCCCTTTTAGAATCACTGAGCTCTGGAACAACCTTACCTCCCCTCTTAGGAATCTGAGCTCCCTCCAACTATTCCGTAAACATCTGAAAACCTGGTTATTCTCAAAAATGTAACTCTTTCTCCCTCTCTGTTTATTCTAGTCCTCTAAATTTCCTCTTCATCTTTCCCTCCACTGGAGTTCCTTTCTACCCTAATTCATGTTAACCGTGTCGAGCTCTGCGAATGTAGAGATGATGCGGTATACAAACCTAAGGTTTAGTTTAGTTTAATAAAGATATCTAGTGTGACAGATACACTCTATAGTTCACCCAGTCTACTAAAAATACTCCAAAAAATGGTGCCTTTACCTGTGGCAAAACAGGATACTGTGTATAAAGTAAAACTATCCTGTCCATAATTTTCAAAAAGTTTTATGAAAAATGGCAATTACATAATAGATGTCTAAAGACAATTTAGATCACCCTACCTGCCTGGCTGCTCTAGCTAAGAAAATCTCCCAGATCTTAGCAGCATTAGCTTAATCACCTACATTGCTCTAGCTCTGGCCATCATTTTACCACTGCATTAAGGATACTCCCCAACAGTCAGCTGTACAAGTCTGATAGCTTGCAATCATTCCTAATCCTTTAAGTTCTTAACTAGGAACCATGGGGCTCATTTTCAAAAGAGAAAAACATGCAAAAAGTGGTGTTTGACATTTTTCTTGCTAAAATGTCCAAATCACTATTTTCAAAACCCATATTTTAGATGTATTCCCAGGGTGATCACCCCCTGTTCGTCTAAATTTCAAGGGGGAATATTTTGAGCGCGCTTAGGACTCGGACAACATGATAAACATTTAATAAAACGTCCAGGGCACCATTTAGATGTTTGGACCTGTTTTAAAAACAAATAAGGGTAAAAAAGTTGCCCAAACTGACCAGATGACCACTGGAGAGATTAAGACATGACCCCCCCCCCTTCCTCCCCCAGTGATAACAGACTCCTTCCCACCACCCAAAGATGTGAAAGAAACTGTACATTCCAGCCTGTATTACAGCTTCAGATGGCCACACAAACACAACTCAGCAGAGCAGAGGGGCACTCTAGGGCAAAGGTTCTCAACACATGGTATGCATAACCCCTGGGGTACGCACACCATTGTCAGCAAAACGCTGTAAGCTTCCCACCTTCCTCCAGCCATTGCATATTGTCCTTTTGCCATCATCATTTTCTCTCCCAAACCTTCCCCGAATAGCAGTGGCAGATCACTGGGTGGGTAATTGTGGGATTGGGAGGGAGATTAAAGGGTTGAGGCCTGGAGAAGGGAAAGAGATGCCAGACCAGTGGAAAGAGGAGGGAAGGAAAGATGCCAGACCAGGGAAGGGAAGGAGGTGAGAGAGAGATGCCAGATTGCAGGAAGGAGAGGAGAGATGCCAGACTGTGGGAAAGGAAGGAGAGAGATTTTGGACCACTGGGAGGAGAGAGTAAAGGAGGAGAGATCAGACCATGGAAATGGGGAGGGAAGGAGAGATGTCAGACCATGGGAGAGGATAGAAATGGGAAGAGAAGACATGGAGAAGTAGATTTTGAGAAGAAAGCAGAAAAATGGAAAAAAGTTGAATGTTAAAAGTTAATGCCAAAGATGGATACAGGGCAGAAAGTGAAGGAGGAGAGCAAAACAGTCAACAGATAAGGCAGCCCTGGGAACATAATTAAGAGCACAGTCAGAAGGAAGTGCAACCAGAGACCAGGAAAGAATGATTAGAAAAATAAAATCACCAAACAAAGATGGGGGAAATTATTCTATTTTCAGTTTAGTGATCGAAATGTGTCAGTTTTGAGAATTTTTACCAGCTGTCTACATTTTGCACTATATTTGTCTATTTTTCTGTAGTTGTTACTGAATATAAATGATAACATTTTCTCTGGATACAGAGTGCTTTGTGTAGTTTAATTATGTGGTTACCATTATGTATTGTTTATAAGATTATATTGCGAGTATATGAAAAATGAATGGAAGAAATTGCATTACAATAAGTACTATTATGGGGTTATGGGGTGGGGTCAGGGGCGGATCTTGGGCAGGTTTAAGATGGAGCTTGGGAGAGGGTACTTGGCTTGAAGAAGTTGAGAAACACTGCTCTAGGGGGTACTGCAGTGATCATCTTATTAAAAAGTCCTAGGTACTCACAACCTCTTTATATTGTATGGTGAGCACTCCAAAATCTACTGCACCTACATAAAGATGACACCTGCAGATAGTCCTATCAAAAATACCCCTCCATATCAGTTTAGCTAATATAGGCATCAGGCAACTATATCTAAGAAAATAACAGAGGAACTGTACTGCTGCTCAAGACCATGGTTAGAAGCACTGGGGCCCAAGTCAGAAAAAAAGACATGGGTTCGATCAATGACATAGCCACGCGTGGTACTGGGTCCACCCACTATGGGCTCAGACCCATCCAAAATTGTGGTACCTTTGTTAAGGATGGTAGGGATCCACCAAGCACAACAGCCCAGAATGATCCTATATTTACTGCTGGGGGGGACTGCACATTTCATTTTTGCACATGCACAGGAGGGCCACGTTGGTGGCAGCCCATAGAGTGCCACTAGCTGCAAATATGGAAGTAGGACCTTGAGGATCCCCCTCCAGCTCAAGTATATTGAATTTAGTGTCATGGAGAGAACAGGGGAGCTGTATGCCCACCCACTTTGGGCTCAAGCCCACGCAAACTGGCACTTCTAGCTACAACTGAATGCACTATGCCCAAGAAGGCCTCTTCTGGAGTTAAGGTCCCAAGCAATTGTCCTGCTTTCTCAACCCACCAATACCAGCCCTGATGCCTCAGACTGTTCTACCTGGTCTCTTCTTTTGAAAGCTTAATGCAGCCATGCCATTGCTCTGTACAATCAACATTGTAATTTCCCCTTCTTGACCCTCTACCATTCCAGGAAGATTATCTATAAAAACTTCCCACCTAGATTCTCAAACCCACAGAAATTCCCCAAAATGTCTTACCCTTTATTTCTTCCCTATTTAAGCAGTTACCACTGCCTTCTGTATCTGTCCAAAGCAGGCTTAAACTACCATCACAGTTTTGGTTAGTATTGTATATATTAACAGATTCGATTAGGAATTTTATACTGCATTGAACAAATTAAAGGCAATGTTGCTGAAAGAAATACAATTTAGTCTTCTTGAAGATATATCAGAGCAATTTTCAAAAAACATTTATCCATCAGCAACTCCTTTGGGTAAATATACCTGTCTAAAAATTGCTCTCCTCCACTCATCTAAAAGTATGTATAACAGTAAAAGTATGTATAACAGGGTGGATAATCAATTTTATTTTTTTTAATTAAAAAACAAAGGGTTTTATTTTCTATTTTAGATACATTATAGTCCAAAAATTATTCATCATGAAACAAGGATTCGTTTTTAATTATATAGCATGAGGCTGTATATTCATGCAATGTTTAAAATTTTTGGTAAATAAATTCCATTAATCTATTCATAATGTCACGGGCATGATTTAAATCAAGTCTTTCTGACTAGTGATTTAAATCATGATATAAATCAATTTGATTTAAATCAAATCCACCATGATGTATAGTCTAATCACTTGCATGCTTTTAACATGTATAAATTTTATTTTCAAATATATGTGCACTTTTATCCCACAATGGCCCCCCTGTATGTGGAAGGCGCAAGTACATAGCTGCTTTTAACATGCATAGAGGGGCATAATCAAAAGATACATCTAAGTCTGTTTTGGGCCTAAATCACTGGTCGCCCAAAATCAGCAATGTCTAAAGTCCATTCCCAAAAAATACATCTAAAATATTTCTTTTTTTCTAAAATCGTCTAATTATACATCCAGCCGTATGATCGGCCAGACTGCTAAGTCATCTTACCCCATTCTTGTCCAAAAATTCATCCAAGTCAAAAACGCCTAGAACCAGACCTTTTGGACGTGAGAGGGGCCAGCAAAGTAATGGACTGGACACCCACACATGGCAACACAGTAGTGAGGCACCTTACAGGACACTGCTGCGAACTTCACAAAAAGAGTGCCATATAAACATCTCACCACAACTTCCTTATAGGTCATGGTGAGCCCCCCCAAACACCCCCAAAACCTCTCTACCACACCAATAGCCCTTATGGTTGCAGGTGCCACCTGTATGGCAGTACAGTAGCGTTTTGGGAAGGTACACATTTTTTTTTTTAACATGAATGCAGTGGTTAGTGGCTTATGCGCCTGGGTCCTCCTCTCTATGGTTCATTAGCCCACCCCCCAGACTACTTAAGACACCTCTGTGCTTCTCTCCTAGGCTTTCCTATACCAGGAGCTGATGTTCTGGAGGCAGATATGTAAAATTTTTATTACGATTTTTATGGTGGTGGGGTGGGGGATCAGTTATTACTGGGGGGAAGTTTGGGAGGGGTCTGTACCACGTCTCAACAGTGGTTATCTAGTCACTTTGGATGCTTTCTGAGCACGTACACCTGGTTTTCAATCACCTAAGTTGCTACGTATAAGTTCCGTCTAGGTAGCCTCATTAAATTTGCGGTTATACTTGAAATACAGCAGTCTAGGTCAGCCCATGTCCCGCCCTCACCACTCCTCCTAAAATGCCCCTTTTAGCTCTGGGCATACAGCAGCACTGAAAAGACGTAAGGGTCATTCCATGTCAAGTGATCAGATTCTTGGAAAGTGCCCTGCATGACCATCACGGATTTTGATGAAACTTCATATGCAGAGTCCACCATGTCTCAAACGAACTTTGGTAAAGTTTTAGTTTCGCCTGTGGAATATTTGTGGAGATATAGCCATTTGTTTGACCCCATACCACAATGAAATACAGTACGACAATGACATTCTGACAACTTTGAGACACAATATCTCCCGAGCTGTGTTTCCAAAAAAACTGAAACTTAGCTACCCTGCACAACTTTTTGAGCTCTGTTCATTGGTACCAATAACAATTTTTGCCGAGCACTGATTGAATGCCTGAATTACAGTAAACTTGGCCGAAAAAATTAGTGCTCCAAAAAAAGTCAAAGTTTGACATTACTTAGCTCCCACAATAATTGAGTAATAAATGCGAAATTTGGCGCATGTCTCAGTACAACGTTGTTTTCAAAAGTACAATTTCAACCTCCAAGCTCTTTCCATTAGTTTACAAATTAAGTGTAAAGTTGCTAATTTGTGTAAAAAGGCCAAAAATAGGGTATTTTCAGCCTGCTTTTACAGAAAAATACCTTTTAGAAACTCTTTCAAATCAGTCTCATTAGAAAGAGCATATTTCAAACCCCCTAGAAAAGTGGACTTCATTTTTCAACGCAGGTTAACAATGGCTGAAAAAGGGGGACAAAGTTGGGAGACGTTGCCACGGCAACAACCTCTATTTCAACATAGTTCTGTCATTTTTAAAGTTACAGTTTTGTATTGACGTAGTATTACTACTACTCTATTGCGTTGGTCCATGGTGACATTGTCACTACCAGTTCAAGAGTTTGAACTGGCAACCCCATCGCCATAGGGGTCACGCACGATAGCTGTGCAATACCAGCCACGGGTGGGCCACTTCGTCCAGGTTCCCAAGCCTCGCATTTGGTTTCTTTGTCAAGGTTCCAAAGCCTTTTGTTGGTATCTTTCTGGTTCCAAAGTCAATGATTAGGGTGTCTTATCCTAGGTTCCCAAGCCTAAATTGGGTATCTTATATGGTTCCCAAGCCGAAGTGAAGTCCACTTTGATTTTAACTGCCAGCAATCTTTATAACATTCTGTTAAATTTTTGAGCCACTTTCTTCAATGCAGTTTCTGGAAATTGATATTGGCGGCCGGATGATGTAACTGAAGGGGCACAAAGCATGCAGATGAAGTGTTGCTCTGGAACCCAACAAACGTCTTGCCTTTCTGGCCAATAAAACAAATGAGCTGGACCGTGAGGATGCATAAATTTTATCAATGCATCATTTTGTTCAATTGAGACTTCAACAACGTTGCCTATCCACCATTGATTATCGTAAGTACAGGCAACATAGCAACCAGGAAAGATTTCGGACACTTTCAAATTTGGAATGGCAGTATCAGAAATTTTGGCAACAAAATTTATTGTGTCATTTGAAACTTTGCTGACATGAACCGAGTTTGAGTCGACTGGTACAAATTGGTGGTGCTCTCTGGTACCGGCTACTGTGCTGCTTTCATGCCATCTTTCTTCTTGAAACTTTTTGCTTTCTTCAATTTCTTCTTTTGGAACATAAATGTATTTAACTCCGTGTATATTTTGGTCACAAAAGTTAAATAGATCCTTTGGCGTCAATATTTGATCCGTTGATGGTCTTTGGAGGCTAGCCCGGGCAGCCAGTCGTTTAGTTGTTCCACCAACTCCATCGCAGGGTGATTTTCCGTGGCTAGTTCCAAAAAAATTCCATTCAGCCTCAATGTTGAAATCATTTCTGTGATTGCACAAATTCACAAAGTTCTTGTAGTATTTATATTGTGCAGCTGAGCCGTCACTGAAGTAGTATATTTTGGTAATGTTTGTTTGAGTTACCAAAAATTCGATCAACTTTTGAATAAACACGTGTACAGATATCGTATCATGTTGCATATGATCAGAAATAATGCAACAGTTTACAACTTGCAATGTGCCCACTTCATTGAGGTAATATGCAACAAAAGGATGTACCGTAGCTTGTGAATTTTCCCAGTGAAAGCCTTGGGCGGCATCCTGTACAACAAATGAGTAATTTTCAGCGAAATCCATCAAAACGATCATTTCCGTTTCTTTTTAGCCTGTCTTCAACATCTTCAAATATTCACTTTGATGTTTTGAAATGAAATGGTGGCTTGTCAACTTCCAAATCTTGCTTGCAAGTCTTTCAATAAAGTTGTCCATGGTTAGTACGCTTGTTTCTAATGTTTCACGGTCAGTGTGAACCCATTGCTTAAATTCTATTGATTCTTCTGGATCTAAATCCTTGAATATTTCTTCCAGGTATGCTGTTAGTGCTTCTTCACCAGGGCAGTTTTGACATCGTTGTAGCATACAGTCCTTGACATTTAGGTCGCACACAGTTTTTTCCATAAGAACTTTGTAGTTCTCTTTGACATTGGCGCCTTGTAGCATGAGCTTTACATTTTGATGTATCGTGCAGACACACACGGAGTGTGCACCTGATACACCAACGGTTACACACCACTTTGGCCTGAGCTCACAGAATTTGGAAAAACCAATTTCAGTTCCGTATTTGTTACAGTACGCCACGTACAGCTCTTTTAAATTACACAACAGCAGCCGCTTTTGCACTTTTAAACCATTGAGGCAGACTGAAATGCAATCTTTTTTGCCAGGACATATTCTGCTGAATTCATCGTCTTCGTAAAAATCTTGAACTCTATTTGCAATTTCTTTTGGAAGGGACTTGCCAATTTTTGCATCAGGTATAGAACAAATGCCTTTCTCTTTCTTTACTTTTTGGGCTGTTCTGACCATGCGCTCTGAAACGCCAAACTTCATTGCTGTTTCCTTTATTGACCAACTTTTTGGGGCCATCGTCAATAATTGAACTTTCATTGACCTGTTGGATATTGCAATTTTCGTTTTCATTTCTTCAATGAGGTCAGTGTAATCTTCACATAACTTGCATTCTACAGACTGACGAGACGGCCCAACTTCTTCAGCTGAAACTCCAGCAGCAGATGTAATCTTCTTGGCTATCACATTCTGCACACGTTCAATTTATCTCTACTAGCTAACCTTCGAATTTTCAATGGAGAGGTTCCTAAAGCAATCAAGCTTTGATCAACTGCATCGGAGATGCTGATATCAAAATCGTCTGAAGATGAAGATTCTGCAGTAGCTTCACTCATTGAAACGTATTGGGCTTTGCACCTACTGCAAAGTTTCTGACTTGGCTTGATATTTATTTTTGCCACTTTTCTAAAATCATTAGACATGGCAAGATCGACTTTTAAAAATCCACTTTGAACAATGTGATTTTTCTTTTCAAATGGATTACAACACGATGTTTGCTTTAATTCGTATTTGTCGAGATACTTTGCTTTGTGGTGGAGGCAGATTTGGTCTTTATCCATCAGTTCAACTTTAGAGCGCCGAGTGATAAGCAATTTTTCATCGGTTGACAAATTATGTAAAAAAATGAGCCAACATTTTTTAGAATAAAATGTGCCGTCATGACACTTTGACAACAATTTTTGCCCAATGGCATAGTCTGGCAGAAAAGGATTATTATTAGTCGATTCGTTGGCATCCATTTTAAACTTAATTAATAATAATGTGGATCTGAAAAAGAAAGCAAGTTGTAATTTGTGATCTGCATGCAACGAAATTATCACCTCAATTTCTAGTTAGGAATAATCATTAATTAAGAACACTATAATTGTACCCAAAGCTTGAGTAAAAATAAACAGGGAAAAACAGTGTGAAAAGTGACATAATTGTAAGTTGAAACGTAGGCCGTTGCCATGGTGACATCTCCCAACTTTGTCCCCCTTTTCGGGCATTGTTAACCTGCGTTGAAAAATGAAGCCCACTTTTCTAGGGGGTTTGAAATATGCTCTTTCTAATGAGACTGATTTGAAAGAGTTTCTGAAAGGTATTTTTCTGTAAAAGCAGGCTGAAAATACCCTATTTTTGGCCTTTTTACACAAATTAGCAACTTTACACTTAATTTGTAAACTAATGGAAAGAGCTTGGAGGTTGAAATTGTACTTTTTAAAACAACGTTGTACTGAGACATTATGCGCCAAATTTCGCATTTATTACTCAATTATTGTGGGAGCTAAGTAATGTCAAACTGACTTTTTTTGGAGCACTAATTTTTTCGGCCAAGTTTACTGTAATTCAGCCATTCACTCAGTGCTCAACAAAAATTATTATTGGTAGCACTGAATAGAGCTCCAAAAGTTATGCAGGGTAGCTAAGTTTCAGTTTTTTTTTAAACATAGCTCGTGAGATATTGTGTCTCAAAGTTGTCAGAATGTCACTGTCGTACTGTATGTCATTGCAGTATGGGGGTCAAACAAATGGCTATATCTCCACGAATATTCCACAGGCGAAACTAAAACTTTACCAAAGTTCGTTTGATACATGTGGGACTTTGTGCATAAAGTTTTATCAAAATCCATGATGGTCATGCAGGGAGCCCTTGATCACTTGACATGGAATAACCCCTAAGTCGTTTTGAGATACGTCTAAAACCCGGTTGGATTATCGGCACTTGGACAACTTGTCCTACTGATCGTCCAAGTACCTATTTAGGCCAGTTTTTAGATGTATTTCCATTTCAATTATGAGTCCCATAGCTTATGGCTGCAAATTTTTAAAAGGAAACACCATAGGTGGTTTACCTTTGAAAGGTGGCTGCAGTGTAGAGGTGCCTGTGTACACTGCAAATAAAGCATGCTATTCAAAACTACCCCTTTTATGTATTTTTTTTATTTTCAAATAAAGACAAGCATACAATACTTGAATACAGATTAAGGAATATTAACCCCCACTTAGTTAAATGGTGCAAGTTCACCAACTATAAGATATATTAATTATTTAGTCCACAACTTATAGGACCCAAGAAAGGAAAATTTATTCAAAGCTGCAACCTTGCAAGTCAGATGCATAGAGGAGTCACATGAGGTTGGTATTTAAAGCCTTACAGAATGAATCAAGAGGAGCCCAAGTCCTAGTAAAACTGGAGATGTGTTATTTTATATAAACACTATTATTTCTTTGTATTTTCTGATGGTGCAAGATGATTCCACCATTCATGAAAGTTGAATTTGGTATTGTTTTTCCAGTTGTAGATATGATGAGTAGCTAAAGCAATCATTGCCTTGTTAGTGATAGTATCCAGGCCCTCCCCCTCAAAAAAAAAAAATAAAAATATTATACAATAGAATTTACACTGATCACATAGAGCAGTGGTCTCAAACTCAAACCCTTTGCAGGGCCACATTTTTGATTTGCAGGTACTTGGGAGTGCTCAGAAAAAAGTTAATGTCTTATTAAAGAAATGACAATTTTGCATGAGGTAAAACTTTTTATAGTTTATAAATCTTTCCTTTTGGCTAAGTCTTAATAATAATATTGTAATTTCTAGCTAAAGAGACATATGATCAAGAAACTGTTTTATTTTACTTTTGTGATTATGATAAACATACCGAGGGCCTCAAAATAGTATCTGGCAAGTTTGAGACCACTGACAGAGGTAAATTGTCATTTGGGACATCTAGTGATGAAAGGGTTTTTGTTTGGAGAATACACATAGATAAGGAACATTTTTAGCAGCACTGCATACATAGGACCAGATTCAGCAAATTGTGCTGAAATTTGGGCGCTTAAAAATATAAAATAAAAGCGATGTTTTAGTGCTATTCTATATAAAATCGGCACACTGGGATGCGTGTTCTTTATAGAATAGCATATAGCACTAATTTCCGTGGCTAAAAATAAGCACCAGAACTTACACCCGCTGAAGCCACAATTCAGTAACACTGCACCTAACTTTGTGAATGTCAATGATCCAGGCATGCTCCTCCCATGGCCACACCCTCTTTTGGGTTGAACGCATAAGAATATAAGCACAGTTCTTTATAGAATCATGCATAGACAGTTGCATGCACGCACAACTCCAAGTTATTGCCAATAAATACCAATAATTGCGTGTTAAAACTAAATTAGTCGAGTGCACACCTCAGGATCACACAAAAAAATAGGCAAAAATTACAGAACCCAAGGGATAGCGAGCACTGCTGAAAATAAGCCCTAATCTACACATATGCTTATGCACCTACAAGGGGGTGCTGAAAAGTTCTCAGCCCTACCAAGAAGGAAATGGCGTGGAGCCATGAAACTTATAAGTTATTCCACATATTAAACTAAACTAAACTAAACCTTAAGCTTATATTCCGCATTTTCTCTATAAGGATAGAGCTAGACACATATTCACCCTTAAGTTCAACACACTTGGCACATCATGTCTGAAGTTTATGTAACCCTTCCAAAAAAATAACCTAATGTCTGAAATACTGCCCCACTGCTACAATCAACTCTGAATCACTCGAAAATTGTCATCCTTTCAAACTCTTAAGGTTTGGAAACAGAAAATAGTAAGATAGAACTAGATCCGGTGACAAACCCCAATTGCGTCAAAATATCCATCATATTGCCAGCCCCTTGGAAGATAGTCAGTCCTTACGACCCCTTCCTGATCCCAAAACACTCTGGCCATGACCTTTCCTGCTGACTTTTGGATCTTGAATTTCCTTGACCTTGGAGAACCTGAGTGCCGCCATTGCATGGAATGTTGTTTTGTCTCAGGATCATAATGGCGTAACCAAGTTACATCAACAATAACTAGTTGTTCCAAAACGGTGGCCCCAGCTCACTGAAATTGATGCAAAATCAACCAGAAAGTGTCCACTCGATGTTCCTCGTCAGCATTCAAACATTTGGGCACCCATTTGGCTGACAGCTTCTGCATATCCAGCTTCTCATGGATTATAAGGCCAACGCATTCCCTGGATGTCTGTAGTGCCTCAGCAATTGTTTTAGTCAATATTCGCCAATCTGCCAAAATCAGATCATGTACAAGGTCAACAATTTCAGAAGCCGACACTTGACCTCACAGGCCTCACAAGTCTTGCTGCATCTTCGGTCTCAAAATCTCCATGTTGAAAGTCTGCACACCACTTCTTCACTGTGGAGTATGATAGGCATTTGTCACTCAATGTTTGCATCATATATTCATAGATTTCCTTTGGAGTTTTCTTCTGCAGAAATAGGAACTTCATGAAGGTTTGGAGTTCCACACTTTTCGTTGACATGGTTTAATCAATGATCTGAAACAATGTCAAAACACAGCATTACGATTCTGCAAACTGGTACTTTGCAAAATAAAACAACACTTTTTTCAGCTACAGTGGCAAAATAACACTCAGAATTTAGGAAGTAGGTTGGATTGAGAACTTTTCAGCTCCCCCTCGTACTCTAGACACATAGATGCAGATATTGGGTGCCTATACAACTAGTACAGGGGTTCTCAACTGAACCCTCAGGACACAAATGCTAATCAGATTTTCAGGAAACCCAAAGTGCATATCCATGAGATAGCGCATGCAAATTTATCTCATTATATACTAAATATGCATGCGATATTTGGGTGGATATCATAAAAATCTGACTAGCTAGGTGTGTCCCAAGGACTGGTTCAGAACCAGTGGTCAAGCATATATGATTTGTGCTGTACACGCTAGCATATATCAGGTTTTGGCATATCCTGACTAGAGAATGACACGGTGACGGTTTACCCGCGGCCACCGCATTTAAGCCGCGGGTCACCGCCGAAAACGGGGAAGAAAAATAGCAGTCGCTGCGGTGACGGGGACAAGGCCATTCACCGACCGCGGAAACGGTGAACAGGTTTGTCCCCGCGGGCCAATGTACCCCCTTCTAGGAACCGCTATTTCACCGTGCTCCTCATTTGTCATTTCAACCCTTCCTGCCAATCGCAGCAGAAGGGTACCCAACCCCTCCTGCCGGTCCTCCCAATGGCCTCCCCTAAGATCGCCGGCAGGAGGGTACCCAACCCCTCCTGCTGGACCCCCCCCCCCAACGAACCCTCCCACCCCGGAACCCCCTTAGTCTTACTTTTCAAGTTGGACCGGACAGCTCCTCGCTCGTCTGGCCAGCAGGCCTGCCTCCGTCCAAATGAGGCGGGCCCGCCCCTCCCCTCCCCTGCCTCCCAATGGCCTCCCCAAAGATCGCCGGCAGGAGGGTACCCAACCCCTCCTGCTGGACCCCCCCCCCCCCCAACGAACCCTCCCACCCCGGAACCCCCTTAGTCTTACTTTTCAAGTTGGACCGGACAGCTCCTCGCTCGTCTGGCCAGCAGGCCTGCCTCCGTCCAAATGAGGCGGGCCCGCCCCTCCCCTGCCTAACCCACAGGATCCTAGGGCCTGATTGGCCCAAGCACCTAAGGCCCCTCCTATAGCGGGAGTGGCTTTAGGTGCCTAGACCAATCAGGCTCTAGGATCCTGTGGGTTGGGCAGGGTAGGGGCGGGCCCGCCTCATTTGGACGGAGGCAGGCCTGCTGGCCAGACGAGCGAGGAGCTGTCCGGTCCAACTTGAAAAGTAAGACTAAGGGGGTTCCGGGGTGGGAGGGGTCGTTGGGGGGGGGGCCCAGCAGGAGGGGTTGGGTACCCTCCTGCCGGCGATCTTAGGGGAGGCCATTGGGAGGCAGGGGAGGGGCGGGCCCGCCTCATTTGGACGGAGGCAGGCCTGCTGGCCAGACGAGCGAGGAGTTGTCCGGTCCAACTTGAAAAGTAAGACTAAGGGGGTTCCGGGGTGGGAGGGTTCGTTGGGGGGGGTCCAGCAGGAGGGGTTGGGTACCCTCCTGCCGGCGATCTTAGGGGAGGCCATTGGGAGGACCGGCAGGAGGGGTTGGGTACCCTTCTGCTGCGATTGTCGGGAGGGCCGTTGGGGGGGTCTACAGGAGGGGTTGGGTGCCCTCCTGCCGTGATCGCTGGGGGGAGGGGAGACTTGCAGCCGTAGCCGCGGTCACTATGCTAATCACGGCAGCATTTAAAGTAAATGTCGTGTTTGTTTTTGCATTGCTAGCCCCAGGGGTGGTGGAAGATTAGTGATTGAAAAACTGTATGAAAAATAACTATTTTAAATTTAGTGATCAAAATGTGTCAGTTTTGAGAATTTTTATTAATTAATTTTTTCTCTGCGTGTTTTGTTTTTGTATAGTTATTAACTAATATTTAACTAAGTTTTAAAGTTTTAAAGAATGTTTCCTTTATACGTAAATAAAGAAAAGTGAATGGGATTGCAGTGGCGGTGACGGGGCGGTGAATGGGGTGGCAGTGGCGGTGACGGGGCGGTGAAGAGGATGGTGAGACGGGGACGGGGCGGTGACGGGGTTGGTGAGACGGGGACGGGGCGGTGACGGGGATGGTGAGACGGGGACGGGGCGGTGACGGGGACCAATTTTTTCACCGTGTCATTCTCTAATCCTGACCAAAACATATTAGATATATAGATATTGAATATCTGTGCCTATATGCCCCCCGAACACCCTTCCATACCCATTTTTCTGCATGTATAAAATTATGCATACATTGGAGTGTGTGCCTAGTTTTATACAAATGGTTCTGCTGAAAATGAAACTCAAGCAGCACTTAAACATCTGGCACAGTGCTAAATGTTTCAGTGCCATTTGAAAATTGACCATATATTTCATAATGGAGCATAGGAATTCTAGTAGACTACCTGTAACCAAACGAGGACGAGCAAGTTTATTGAAAATGCTCCCAAAAGCAACACTGCTCCTAGGAGCATTTTCAATAAACTTATTCATCTTCATTTGGTTTGTTTTGTGTTCCATGTTGGATTCCCTAGTGGACCATCTGCCTTGCTGTTTCTTACAACATTGTAATTCCACAAAATATGCAGCAATGTGATGTCATAAGGGGGAAAAGAAATATCAACCAAACTGAAAGTAACAGGATATCAAAACAATTGAACTGGGTAGCTATGATAGCCAAATAGCATGGTAGCAGTGGTACTGCTTTAAGAGCCAAACATCTACATCAGGGACGGTACAATGCTCAGATGTGTAATAACAGAGTAATTGCGGAGGTATTTCCTACAGCAACCTGGTAATTATCACATCATTAATGCAGAAAAAAAATAATAATAATTTGTCAGATCTTAGGACAGGAAAGGGGGGAGGGTACCCTGTACTCTCTGAAAGGAAACTGTGTGAAAACAGGATGACTACTGAAGATGTGATAAAAATTGAACTTTATGCCCTTTCTTTAAACAGCTATTTCAGGAACTATATCACTAATTATTTTTTTGTAAACTGGAGAAACCCACATCACCCTTGTCATCTCATTTTCTCAGTTACTTGTACAGCTAGTCTGTCACAATTTTTAGCATATATTAAGTTATTGCTACTTTGTATTACCAGAAATCCCGTATTAGTAAGGCTGTGTTAGATGAAGAGAAAACAAAGTAGGTCTAATCCATAGTTTAAAGTCTTTGTTAAAGAATGCAATTAGCAGTTAAAGCAAAGAAAAATAATTAGGAACCAATTCTCTATTTCCATTTGGCTTTTAAGAAAACACCTTTTTTTTCTTTTCTTTTAGTTTTCAAAAGCACCACCGTGGGCTCTCAGTGGTATGAAGTACATGCAGAAGATGAACAGTAAAACAGCACACTGATTTAATCACAAAATCAAAAGTATTACATTTTATATGAAACCAAAAAGCAATTTTTTGAAGAGAGACCAGGATAATGATACCAAAGCAAAAATAATAGAAAATATACAGTTCCAAAAAATAAAAAGAAAGAAAGGAGGAGGGCTCAAGAGTTAGAGACAGAGTCAGAAGCAATTTTGGGTGGAATCGGGAGTGGATAAAAATGTTGTCAACTCCAGCTTCAAAATAACTTACATTATAAAATGATAAATTTACTATATATTATACCTAGATATAGATACATCAATATTTTGTCTTGGATCTAAACTACCGGTAAATATAAGTTAGATTCAGGATAAAAAAATTTAAAGTCTATAATATCAGTAGGAGTCAAGACTCAGACAATAGAAAATTAAAGGAACCCTTCAGAAAGAGAGAAAATAAGACTCCCCGCAATAGTTCCTCCTCCTGCAACCCAGTGCAAAGCTCAGTCCTGGCATAATTCTCCTTCTTACCCTGCTCAAAGGAGACATGTGAATAGCACTCTTGCCTGCTAATGTCTCCTCTGTCACTATCCAGACATGGGAAAAAATCACCAGTGATGGTCAAGATAAAACAAAGAGAGTTGCAGCACCACTGGTTCATGCTCTCTCTATGCTCTCTCCCTCCCTTCCCCACTAGTACTATTCTCTTATCACTTCCCTTGCTGAAGAGATTCTTTCCCCAATCACTGGCACATAGCTGATTAAAAAAAAAAAAAAAAGATTTGGAAAAGGTCTATATAAACCATTGGGGACTTGTGGAAAGCCATTGCTTATCACTAGTAATAGGCATCATGGAGATCTACAGCTACTTTTGGGCATCCTGTTATTGATTTGTGACCTTGATTGGCCACTGATGAAATATACTGGGCCCGATGGATCTTTGGCTGACCCAATATGACAACGCTCATATTGCTTTCTTACAGTGTTATACATAATACTAGTAACCCGTTCTAAGCTCTAAGGGGACAATGGGATAGAAAACAAAAAAACTCAAAACAAACTAGTATTTAAAATTACAGCATACAGAATGGTTATAATACGGACAATAAGCAGATTCTAGTTCTGTTATTACCCTTAGCCACAGCACGCAGGGCTGGTGTCCCAGCTCCATTATTTATTTTATTTTATTTATTCGATTTTTAACCCGTCTTCCCAAAGGAGCCCAGAACGGGTTACAAATTACATCCATAATAATCCAGACAGAGTAGAGATGACAGTTTACATAAATTACAATATAGATGACAATAAAACATATGTACTAAGTAGCATCTGGTGAAATTAAGTGACATAGGTGCGTTGACTGGGTGGCATTTCAGGGTGAATGACTTTAAGGCGCTGGGTTAGTAAAGAGGAAGGTTTTCACGGCCTTCCTGAAGTTCCAGAGTCCATCTAGTGATCTGACAGATGGAGGGATTGTGTGCCAAAGTTTTGGTATGAAATGTGAGTAGGAGCGTTTGCGGGCGGTTTCAGTTTTGAGGGAGCAGCCAGAAGGTATGGTCAGTCGTTTTTCTCCTTGGGATCTAAGTGGTCGTTTTGGGAAGTAGATTTGTAGTTTAGTTTTCATGTAGTACGGAATCGTTTCATGGAAGGTTTTGAAAGCGAGGAGCAGGGCCTTGAAGGTGCAGCGTTTTTGAATGGGCAGCCAGTGCATGGAAGCTAATGCAGGGGTAACATGGTCGCGGATGCTTAGGTTTTTCAGAAGTTAACGCCCTGCAGAGAACAGCCCTCTGCTTCCTGCTCCACCCAGCCTCTACCTTCCTAGGCAGCAACCACCGGAAGAGGAAGGATGAGACTGGAGCAGACAGGATAGAGAAGAATTACTAAGGTTTCTATTTCAGATCCTCTCTTCTTGTCATTTACCAAAAGGTGGTTTATTAAAACTAATAATAAACATACATAGACAGACTACTACCATATCTAGGATTGGTGCAAAGAGGGAAGCAAAGGTACAGGTATTAGATACACCCTCAAGTACTGTCAGGAAAAATAAACCCCATTTACTTTCCCTACCATGTCTAATACTTACTTGGCCAAATTACTGGCATTAGTATACAGTTTCCAATATAAACAAAAAGGTCAGTAGAAGCTGGTGGCAAGTACTGTATACTCAAATATAACCCTCCCTCCCCCCCAAAAAAAAAAAAACAAAAAAAAAGAGTGAAAGGTTCACTTGAATACACTTCTTCCTCCGTATCCATGGGGGTTAGGAGCCGAGCCAGTCTGTGAATATTCAGGCCGGCTCTGACCCACCCCTGCTTCCCCTCGGCATCCCTTAAGCCTTACCTGGTGGTCTAGCGGGTTTTCAGGGCAGGAGTGATCTTCCTACGTTCCTGCCCCTGCCCTGTGCATATCACTCATAGGAAATGGCTACCGTGAGCTCCCTTCGTAGTCTCGAGAGACTATGGGAGCTCACGGCAGCCATTTCCTATGAGTGATATGCACAGTGCAGGGGCAGGAGCAGAGGAAGATAGCTCCTGCCCAAAAACCCCGCTAGACCACCAGCTAAGGCTTAAGGTTGGGTCTAAGAGGGCTTAAAAATAGCCTGAAAAATGCAAAAAATAAAAATAAATAAATAAATTCGCAAATAACCAAATCCGCAGATGCTGAAACTGCGGATTTGGAGGAAGAAGTATATAAACCAAGGGTTTATATCCAAGTATCGGCAAGTGTTTATATCCAAGTATCAGTATTCCTCTCTCTCCAGGTTACAATTTGTCAATTACAGTTCAAGTTTTTTCGATACAAGTTTTATCCTAACTTGATATATTCAGTACTAGGAATCTAATACCAATATATATAATGTACAGTTTACAGGTACAATTTGCCATAGTTGCAAAGCAAGATTTTTCAATACAAATTTTATCCTAATGCAACAAATAACAAGGATCTAGTACCGATATACATTTCTTTAATCCATTTGTTGTGGCGGTGGAGTTAAGTGAAGAAGTTGTAGTTGAAGGGCACAACCAGGGAGCAGAGGGACCTGTTCAATACATCCTCTGGCAATGCATTCCAGAGCTTAACTATTCTCCGAGAGAAAAAATATTTCCTCTTATTGGTCTGTAACTTCGAGTGTTCCCTAGTCTTTGTAAATCTTGATGCAGTAAAAAAAAAATTTATCCATTTGTACCCATTCTACACCAGAGGTTCTCAACGTGAGGTATGCGTACCTTAGGGATATGCAAGCCGCTTGTTGGTAGTACGCACTGCACAAGTCTCCCGCCCCCATTCATGCTTAATGGCTGTCAGGGATCCCATGCCCTCTTATCTGCCTGCTGGCTCCCACCAAAGCTGCCACTGGGGATCTCATGCCCTTCTTCCTGCCCACTCCCCTCCGCTGAATCCGACCCAGGCTTCCCTACTATGTCAGAGCTGATGTCAGAGGTTAGTCTTCCAGGTCAGTGGGTGATCCCAGTTACCTCCTTCCAGATAGGCTGCTGCTCCTTCCTGCCTTCAGCGGCACTTGTTGCAGGGACGCAGGCAGCCGCTGCACCACTCAGGATTTTGTCTCTTTTCCAAGCTGAAGATCCCTAGCCTCTTTAGTGAGAGGAGTTCCATCTCCTTTATCATCTTGGTCGTTCTTCTTTGAAGACTTTCTAGTGCCACTATATCTTTTTTGAGATAAGGAAACCAGAACTGAATGTGAATACTCAAAGTGAGGTTGCACCATTGAGCGATACAGAGGCATTATAACATTCTTAGTCTTGTTAACTATCCCTTTTCTAATAATTCCTAGCATCCTGTTTGCATATTGGGCGGAAGGCTTCATTGTATTGTCTACGATGACACCCAGATCCTTTTCTTGAGCGTTGACCCCCAAGGTGGTCCTTAGCATCCGATAACTATGATTTGGATTATGCTTCCCAATGTGCATCACTTTGCATTTGTCCACATTAAATTTCCTCTGCTATTTGGACACTCAGTCTTCCAATTTCCTAAGATCTTCCAGCAGTTTTTCACAGTCCGCATGCGTTTTAACAATTTTGAACAGTTTAGTATCATCTGCAAATGAAGTTAAATAGCACTGGCCCCAGTACAGATCCCTGTGGAACACCACTATTTACCCTCCTCCACTGGGAAAAATGGCCATTCAATCCTACCCTCTGTTTTCTGTCTGATAACCAGTTCTTAATCCACAATTGAACATTGCTTCCTATCCCATGACTCTTTAATTTTCTCAGGAGCCTCTCATGAGGAACTCTGTCAAAAATCTTCTGGAAATCTGGATACACTACATCAGTCTTCTGGATATACTACATCAATCAGCTCACCTTTATCCACATGTTTATTCACACCTTCAAAGTAGTCAAGCAAATTGGTGAGGTACAACCTCCCTCGGCTGAACTCATGCTGACTACGTCTCATTAAATCATGTTTGTCTAGATGTTCCATAACTTTATTTTTTATAATTGTTTCCACTATTTTGCCCAGCACCGAGGTCAGGCTTACCGGTTTGTAATTTCCTGAATCTCCCCTGGAACCCTTTTTAAAAACTGGCATAACATTGGCCACCCTTCAATCTTCAGGTACTACAGATGATTTTAACGACAGGTTACAGATCACTAATAGCATGCACCAATAATCTGGGTGGTATATTTGGATTTAGCACAAAAAGTTATAGTAGGAATATTTATTCATTCATTCAATTTTTTAGCCCATCTTTCCAAAAGAGCTCAGAATAGGTTACAAGTTTACATACATAAGTTGACAATAAGATAGTTAGAGTAAGGACGTCAGTTAAGGATAAGACAAACATATTGTTAGTGATAAGATAGCTCATGTAAGGACTTCAAATAAAGATACATATTAAAGCATTACAAATGATACAAAACTCAGCTGACCGGTTACTGACTGGAGTATCTCGATACGAACACATTACACCTATTTTAAAAAGATTGCATTGCTGTCGATATTGTTTCATATCCAATTCAAAGTTTTGAAACTTATTCAACAACAAGTTGTGAGGACCTGCAAAGGGACCTGGACAAGCTGGAAGACTGGGCAAACAAATGGCAAATGCGCTTTAACGTGGAAAAATGCAAGGTCATGCATATAGGGAAAAAGAACCCGTTGTTCAAATACAAATGGGGGGGGCACTATTGGGAGACAGCAGTCTTGAGAGAGACTTGGGTGTGCTGGTGGACGCATCACTGAAGCCATCTGCACAGTGCGCAGCAGCCTCGAAAAAAGCCAACAGGATGCTGGGCATCATAAAGAGGGGCATAACAACCAGGACGCAGGAAGTCATCATGCCATTGTACCGAGCTATGGTGCGTCCACATCTGGAATACTGCGTTCAATATTGGTCGCCGTACCTCAAGAAGGACATGGCAGTGCTTGAGAGAGTCCAAAGGAGAGCAACGAAACTGGTAAGAGGGCTGGAACACTGCCCATACGCCGAGAGGTTGGATAGGCTGGGGCTCTTCTCTCTGGAAAAAAGGAGGCTCAGGGGAGATATGATAGAGACCTTCAAGATCATGAGGGGCATAGAGAGGGTGGATAGGGACAGATTCTTCAGGCTGAAGGGGTCAACAGGCACGAGGGGGCATTCGGAGAAACTGAAGGGAGATAGGTTCAGAACAAATGCAAGGAAGTTTTTCTTCACCCAGAGGGTCGTGGACACTTGGAATGCGCTACCGGAGGAAGTGATCAGGCAGAGTACGGTACAGGGATTCAAACAGGGATTGGACGGATTCCTGAGGGATAGGGGGATCGTGGGATACTGAGAGAGGTGCTGGGATGTAACACAGGTATAGAAAGCAAACCAAGTAATAAGTATAGAAATCCAACCAGGTCGTGCATGTGCAAGACCAGAGGGTTAAGACTTCGATGGGAAGATAAGACTCAATGGGAAACCAAGGTGGCAAGGGGGCCCCTTCTGGTGACTCAGACAGGCCGTGACCTGTTCGGGCCGCCGCGGGAGCGGACTGCTGGGCAAGATGGACCTGTGGTCTGACCCAGCGGAGGCACTGCTTATGTTCTTATGTTCTTATGTTGTTTATGGCATCCTGCCGAATTATTTGTCAAAATGCTTAACACTACTCCAACAAGGACGCTGGGGTCACAAAATTGTTGGTTGTTAAAAAACATCAAAGGGGAATATTTTACAATATGTACGGACCAGAAATTCATGTTTCTCTTTAGCTGGACCATTTATGTGGAATGCATTGTCTGGTAACTTATGGTTTTGTAGAAATCTATTGCCATTTAGAAAGTTGGCTAAGACCCATTTGTTTGTTCAAGCTTTTTTAAGCTAATATTCTGCTTCTTGAGTTAATACTTTATTTTCTGAATATCAACTTTTTTTGCAGGTTATCAGATTTGTGCTGCTTTATTGAAGTTATATAATAGATGAGCGGTTGAGATGGTATAATCTTATGATTTTTGTTGATGTATGTGATTTTTATGTTGTGCAAATCCTGAATGTGTATGTAATACTGTGAGCCGTCTTGGATAAAGTTGGATTAAAAATGTTTTAAATAAATAAGACAATTTTAACGATAAGGCATTAGTTTCTTAAAGTCTGAAATAACTTAACATATGAGTTGGGACTTTTAGCTTGGTCGAGCAAGTTTATTAGGTGTTTTAACTATTCTTTCCACAAAATGAACCAAAAAATTTACATTTTTTCACTATCTTCCATGAACAAAAAAAGGGTCCCCAATAATGAGACCCCCTAACTTTGGAAGATAGACTTAAAGAACATAAAAGCATAAGAATTGTCACTGTTGGGTCAGACCAGTGGTCCATCATGCCCAGCAGTCCACTCACGCAGCGGCCCTCTGGTCAAAGACCAGAGCCCTAACTGAGACTAGCCCTATCAGCGTACATCCTTTGCACATATTTATTGCATTGTACTTCCAGTCAAAATTTGATCAACTTCTGAGATGGTCAACTGGTGAGGTCTAGACCCCTTGACAACACAAATATGAACTGTTGTGGTCTAATACTTTCAAGAGATTCAGCAAACTCATCCGCAAACTCATCATGGAGACAAGTTATATACACTGTATAAGGGACATGATGATAATTTAGCAGCTATAACTAGGGATTAACTCCTGTACCCCACAATTAGACACCTTTGATGGTGTCAGTAGATTCCAGGTGGTGTCTCCAAGGGAAGGAGGATTTTGCTAGGGACTCTAAGATGTGTCTTCAGGGGCACATCCAGCCCCTTTTAAGATAGTCCCTGTGAGCATTAGAATTAAAAACAACTCAGTGTGCAAGGTTGCATTTGAGTTAGATTATTTACCATGGGAGGCATTAACCTGTAGTACCGAGTTACCAGGATAAAATGAAGCTGTGATAAAATGTGATATTTTAGCCACAGTTTAATAACTTTCCCTTTATTTGGTCACGATTCTGTAGTCTCATCTTCACTCCACTGTTGTAGATTCTTTTATTGACTATGTTAAGGGGACTCATATACCTTTTAGGCTATTCTCTGCTACCTCAAAATCCTCTTTAGTTGCACCTCCTCTTTTCTCTCAAATTTAAAGCATCATGCCGACTATTACATAGAAACATAAACATAGAAAATGACGGCAGAAAAGGGCCATAGCCCATCAAGTCTGCCCACTCCAACAACCCTTCCCCAAACTACACTATCAATCGTCCCCAAGCTGCCCTCCTCTATGCTACCCTCGTAGGGATCCGACGTGGGCATCCCATTTATTCTTAAAATCTTGTATGCTGCTGGCTACGATCACCTGCTCCGGGAGCTCATTCCAATGGTCCACCACTCTTTCAGTGAAGAAGTACTTCCTGGTATCCCCATGAAATTCCCCCACCCCCCTGATTTTCAGCGGATGTCCCCTTGTGGACAAGGGTCCTTTTAGAAGGAAAACGTCGTCTTCCACCTCTATGCGACCAGTGATGTACTTAAATGTCTCTATCATATCTCCCCTCTCCCTACGTTCTTCAAGAGAGTATAGCCGCAACTTGTGCAGCCTGTCTTCATACGAGAAATCCTTATTGTCAGTATAACTGCTCTTTCAACGAAGATCATCACAAACTGCTGTGTGTATGTCCCATATTCCTTCTGGACAGCCTGAGTTGTTCCTGTATGAAAGCAGGATCCTCCCCTTCAATGAAAGCTCCCATTCCTACCTGTCCTTGACATTACGACTCCAAAAGGTGCTGTGGGAATGGAAAGCTGCCACTTTCTTTTCCTCTCAATAGGGAATTTGCAAACTCCTGCTGCCTCCAAGTCTACAACTGCTCCCACTTCTATATTCAGAGACAGAATTCTCCAAATCACTAGGAGAGATTCAGCAGATCAAGCACTGCATAAAATAGTAATATAGTTGCATATTTAAGTGACAGCAGATAAAGACCTGAATTGTCCATCCAGTCTACCCTGTAATCACATGCAATACAAATTTCATGATTAAATTAAAATGTGTTCCTTCTTTGTTATTTCTGGGCCACAAACCTTATAAGTCCACCCAGTATTGTCCTTAGGTTCTAACTACTGGAGTTGCAGTTGAAACTCACTCCAGCCTATCCAAACCATCTCTTTTGTGGGATCCAGACCGTGAAAGTTTGCCCATTCATATTCTAGAGATCCTCTATGTTCATCTCACACTTTTTTGAATTGTCACCCTTTTCCTCTCCTCCATCTCCACGCATGCTATGTATCCCCCCCCCCTCCATGAAAAAGAATCTCTTAACATTACTCTAAAGTCTACCACCCCTCAACCTCAATTTATGCCTTCTAGTTTTACCAACTTCTCTTCCATGGAAAGATTTGGTCCTATATTAATACCTTCATAGTATACATGTTGAGGTCTTCTAGTCGCTTCTCATACTTCTTTTGGTGCAAAATTTCTACCATTTTCATCGCTTTGCTCTGGACCACTTCAAGCCTTCTTATATCCTTGGCCAGATACAGCCTCCAAAACTTAACACACTGGGGCCTCACTAATGATCTGTAGAGGGGCATCAACACCTCCTTTCTTCTGCTGGTTACGCCTCTCTTTATACAGCCTAGCATCCTCCTGGCTTCAGCCACTGCTTTGTCATCTTCAGATTCTCAGACACTATCACCCCCAAGGTCCCTCTCCCCATCAGTGCATATCATCCTCTCGCCTCCCAACACATCCATCTCCCTCAAGTTTCTACTCCCCAAATGCATCACTCTTCACTTTATTATCAAAGTTGTATGTATACTCAGTTGACTGAGCCACAAAAGTCAGTTGGCTACATATGTACATACAAAATGGGTACAGTAATTTCTGTTTAAAGCTATATCTATGCACTTGTCTTAAATGGATAACTTTGAGTGTTTAATTGCCAAGTTTGTTTGTATGACTTTAAAACCCCACTCGCCAGAGCAACCACGATTCCTCTTCAGTTTCAAACACAGATTTGGACGTGTAGGACTGGATTCAGTAAATGGTATTATGGGAGGAGGGCTCTTTATAAAATAGCGCATAGTGCAGATTCTGTTTCTAAATTTGGGCACCAGGACACACACCTGCTGAAACCAAGTGCAACTCCTGGTACCCAAACTTAGGTATTCATCTGTGGTATTCTATAACACTGTAGGTCCTTCCCGTGATCTGGACTTCTCTGCCTTCCGAGATAGAAAAAGCCATGAGCAGTGACCCCTCCTGAGGAAGAGTACAAAAATCAAGTCGGAGGGCCGGGGTTCATGAAATGGCTTTCTGCAGTTTTCAAAGCACTTTTGAGCACAAGCACTTTTATTACTTCATCTATGGTTGCCAATAATATAATCAACAAGCCCTCGTTTATCATTCAAGATAAGTGATTTTATCAGCTATTTTATTTTACTTGTTAGGTGAACAGAGGGTGGCAAAGGGACAGTGAAGGCAATGATGATCCCAACGGCAGCCATGGTTTGGTGTTATCACCAAACAGTTTTGGTTGAAGGGTCTGAGCACTTCACATAATTTAATTATTTAAATATTTCTAATTAATGTGGTTTATGAAGAGCTGTGATATAGGAAGAAGCTACATATCATCATCACCACAGATTATTTATTAACAGCTCCTTAGATGAACATGGCAATTCTATAACACTGCACACAAATTTCCAGATGCCCCTGACCTACCCGTGCCTTTCCCCTGGCTACATCCCCTTCTGGATTACCATGTATGGGATTGTGTGCACAGTGTTATAGGACAGCATGTAAAAAGGTACAAATGTAAATCCAAATTGGTGCCCAGTTAATAATTGACTGTTAGCACCCAATTACTACTGCTGATTTGCTCATTACTCAATTTAGTTGCACACACATTCCCCAGATCACGCCCAAATTTGGGCACCCTTTATAGCAGGGGTAGGGAACTCCGGTCCTCGAGAGCCGTATTCCAGTCGGGTTTTCAGGATTTCCCCAATGAATATGCATGAGATCTATTTGCATGCACTGCTTTCAATGCATATTCATTGGGGAAATCCTGAAAACCCAACTAGAATACGGCTCTCGAGGACCGGAGTTCCCTACCCCTGCTTTTTAGAATCCGGAGAATAGCGACTTATACAACCAAAAAGGTACACATTCCATGAATGGTACAATTAAAACTGAAAGCATTTATTTGGTTTTATATCCCATTCTCCCAGAAGAGCTCAGAACTGGTTACAAGTTTACATACATAATAAAACGTATTTATACAAAGTGATGGCAAACATGGCATGGTAGAACATTGTCTGACAAATGGCAAAACATAATTAACAAAGCATGGTAAAACATAATATGACAAAACATCGTATGTTGAAACACAGCATGGCTAACCTAGTATGGCATGACAGTATGGCACACAGCATGATAAAACCTAGCATGGTAGACATGGAATGGCAAATACTGTGTAGCAGACATAGCATGAGAAATCGTACCATGGTGGGCTTAGTATAGTGTGGCAGATGCGATCGGTATAGTAAAGTGTGAGAGACATGGTGATAGTATGACAAAATGTGGCAAAACGTTGTTTTGAGAAAACACGGCACGATTAGAAATTTTGGTCGATCAGCACCTGCTGCCAACCATATAGAGTAAGTGATTTTGAATAATGACCATTAGAGGGTCTATTTACCTCTGCCGGCAGGCACATTTCACCATGACACTCAAGAGAAAGGGTGCTTTTACTAATGTAACATAGTCCTTCTGCCAAACGCATGTCCTTCTAAATGAGATACATACAACAGTGAGGAATCTAAAGGTACCTACATATATACCCTGAGACAAAACCTATGTATATTCTTAAGTAATAAGAACTCCAGTAGAAACTCGATTATCTAGACTTTGGTTATCCAGACTCATATTTTGTGCTCAGCAACTACAGTAATTATGATTACCAATTGGTACTGTCACCAAATTCATAATTATAATAAGGTACTGTGCCAGTGCTCGACTACCACACTGCTGGCGCTTGTCAATCATAGAGCGCACACGCCCTGTTCACTTTGCCTCTCTAATTCCATGATTGTATGCAGCACACAAATATATTACGTATGTACTAGTATGTCATCGGCTATCGAGATTTTTGATTATACGGACTACACCTTGTCACAATTAGTCCAAATAATCGAGTTTCTACTGTAAAGTATAGTGGAAGCTATTTTGTGCGCTGTCTGCATGTGAATCTACCCCGTACTGAGGTCAAAGTCATTGAATGTCGCTAAGGATGTGTTTAGTAGCCTGCTTGGTCACCCAGGCTCCGTTGGATGATGCGTAGTTGATAGTTTGGATCAGGTACTTAATATAATTTTAGGTAAAAAGGTTGACTTCTTTTAGGTAACCTGTAAACAGGGACTTGATGTGTGATAGTTTATCTTTGCCATAATGAGGCTGGCTTGTACAAACCAAACACACTGTGCGCTGTTGCCATTAGAAGCAGAAAGGTTTCTGGCTTGACAGAACCCAGAAGACTTTAATAGACAACAGGTCATAAATATACAACGCTGACTCTTTCCACCAATTCTGAAACAGTGCAGCATTAAAAAAAACTTTATTTTCTGTGCTTTAATGATTAATGAAGCTATTTGTAACACTTCAAAACAAAAAAATTGTAGAATGCTAAGATTCTTTCAGGCAGATAAATACCACAATATACTGCAGCTATCATGATGAAGCCCCTAAGCGACCAAAAATGTTTTCAAAAATGGGATTTTGCAACTTGATTCCATGCAAGATGAACTGATAGAGTTGAGGGAAAAAGTACAGCATGGACTGGCTCCATTTCCCATAAGGAAAAAAAGAGAGAGTTTTGCCTTCCACAAGAAAGACAAGGACCTGTGCAGGCAAGAGGAAGGCCAGTCAGCCTTACTCCAGTTCCAAGCCAGACAAAAACAATGCATCTAGGGGGTGAATTGCCATTTGACAGCAGAAAGAGAAGTCAAGAAGTCTGACAATGGTAACTATAGCATAGGCAGGCTGCACCTCTTTGCCCCCGGTATCTTGAAGGCCCTCATAACAACTCTGAGTTTGCAAACACACTGAATCATAGCCATATGTCTCTTTTCATTATGGCACACACTCTGGAGATTCCTATATTCAGCTTCACTTTCTGTGAATCTACCCCAAAAGAGTGCACTACTTATTTCCAACAATAAAGTCACCAAAATATGCATTGCTAGATAATGAATAAAAAATATCTTGCATTCTGCTCCTGAGTCTCAGCAGCTCTTACTCTTCTTATCACCCTGTTGTTTAACTAAAGTTCAAAACCACAGCTACTTTGCTGTTGCCACAGTACAGGCAGACATCAATAATCCAGCCTCCTGTGTAAGGGAAAGAAAACCTCTTTACAAAAAGTACATTGTTAATCTAATGCCAATAAACAAAATCACTTGATTTAGAACTCTATACAAAAACAAAAGTCATAACAAAATGTTGGTCTATGTCAACGTCTCTCTTTTCAACGTTGTATTTAGCAACATTTTTGAAGCCTTGGTTGAAGCCCTTAAAAGTATTTCTCTGTTAACAGCCTTCCTCAGTCTTATCCTGTTAACTACCCTTGCTTTCTAGCACTGGGCCTCTCTCATGAATATAGAGAGCAGCAAACAGCATTTATATGGCACTGAGGGGCTTGGTGATTTGTGGCCAGATTCTGCTAGCAAAAAGGCTCTCAAGATAATCTAATTTGCTGTATTTTCAATCCGAACTGGATGGCAATGCTAGCATAGCAAAACTGAAAAATATTGAGCTACCTATTTTAACTATTAAGAATATGGTTTGAAATGATTGGGTAATTAATAAGATGTATAAATTGCACTATTACCTAAATCCCATAAAACTACTGTTCGAAAGTATTCCTTGAGTGATTTTGAGAAGGAGTGGGACCATATGGTTGGTAGCCTCAACCAAGAAACATTGGCAACGTATATAAAATCCACTTAGCTTCTTGAATACTTCACTTTCCTCTAACAAGCAGGCTCAAAATCTATGTCATCGCTACCATGTCTTTTTTATTGTCCGCATATATTTAACAAGCTGGGGGTAAAGCATGAACAGATCTAAAGGGGAAACAAAATCAAAATATGCTTTGAAGCAAACATCATATTCTTCCAGACCAATTCCATCTTGTCCCAGGAGGTATATGAAAAGGGTAAAAGACTGCATGGGTGTACTTGCCTATAAATGACTATAAATGTAAATAAACTGAAATATTTTTTTAGCATTTATAAAACTGTTTTAAGAAGACACGTACTTGTTTATTATGCCTTTAGCCCCCAAATCATGAGTCATTTGCTACAAGTGAACATTGTATTTCTTACTTTGCTCCCCCCCCTTTCAAAACTATGAACCAAAATAGAATGTCTGTTAAGAAACCTGAAATATGCTTCTTTTCCTTAAATACATTACAAATACTATAGCCAGCTAGAGTGAAGTATGCAACAGAATTAAGGGGCCCTTTTACTAAACTGTGCTAGGCACCAACATGCGCTAAACACAGACTAAAAGGGTTTATCATAGGATGTACTCAGACATTCTGTGGTAAATTTGACATTTGCGTGTACCAACCACATGCAAAAGAATTTTCCCCCATGGAGAGATGGAGAATGAGCATTTATGTGCTAATCAGCGCATTTACATTAACGTGTGCTGATTAGAGCAGGATTAGCGCGCGAGCCCTTACCACCTATAAAATAGGTGGCGGTAAGTACTCTCGCACTAGTTTTTCTTAATACTCTCACTCTATTGGCAACATTAGCACATGGCTACTAATTGAGAACAGAGAAAGTCAGCCATTTTCTGGCTGCAGTATAAAGTGGCCTTAGCTCACTCTTAGGTGGGGTTTCCCACACACTAAGGCCACTTTTTTTAACCAGTAAAAACACTCCCTAAATTACCAAAGATAGTAAATGAAACGCCCCCCTGTATTTTGAAGGAAAATAAAATCAACACATACCCCTTTAAAATGTAGTGGAGTTTTTGGTGTCAGAAGCTAAAGAGGGCGAAAAGAAATAGGTTGGGGAGACTGAAAAAGTGACTAATGTTATTATGTACAAGCCAACAACTTTCTTGACAGTTTTTGTCAAATATTGATCCTCCCCATCCCCCCAAACTTTTGCTTAGTAATTAGTACCTATAATTTAGAGAAAAAGCAAAGACAGACAAGTTCAGATCAGGCAGAAATAGATATATTAGTTTATTCTCCGGTAATAAAAGCTTCTAAAAGTTTTCAGCCAGACCTATACCTTACCATGAGCAATACATTCAGGCAACCTCTGAAAAAAAGTAAAGTTTATTTCACCAATATCTTTCTGAAGGTAAAGAATATATATAAAAAGTATCTTAAACGTCGCATGCACTTGGGGGAAATAAAAAGTTACACAGGCAAAACTCTATACTTCTGAGCTAAAAAAAAAACACCCCACTCCAATGACACTAGGCAAATCTCAGAAGGATGTACACAGTTTCACGTTACAGGCTGTAAAACACATGTACTGTTTTAATCTTTGTAATCAGACAATTCAGGAGCTATGCCCCCACCTCTAATCACAGCATTTGAACGTATTCATCAGAAAGTGACATTTGTAATCTGGCTTTCCTGTTTAGAAGTCTCACACACAGCAAGATTCTTTGAACTAAAAAAAAAAAAAAAAAAAAAATCTATCACACATTTAACTCTCTCTCACCTCTCCCACTGGAAACGGAACTTGAAATACAGACAGACAATCAAAAATTAATAATCACCTTGTTGTAGTTGTAGTAGCCCAAACACTGGGAAAAGTCCAGATTGGAAGCGTCCCCTGGAAGAGAGCTGCCAGCAGCAGCAGCTGGGTAAAATCTTACATCCATGCTTTTCGTTTGCTTTTATCAAGCAAAAGTTTTTTTGTTTGCTTCAGTTTTTCTAATATATATATGTATATATATTTTTTTTTATTTTTTTTTGGTATAAAACGCTGCACTTCCCGAAATCTCTATGCTCTTTTTAAACAGATCCGCACTCGATCTCTTTCACTAAGGTTTCTCTGTTGGAGCAGGCTGAGGAGACCGGGACCAAAAAAAAAAAGGGGGGGGGGAGAGGGGACACAAGGCTTAAAACCGGTAGAAAATCTCATTCAGAAAGGGATCATTGCCGGAGGAGGGGGGGAGAGAGTTGGAAGAAATTGGAGAAAGGAAGAGTGAGGCAGAGCAAAAGAGGAATCCGGCTTGGTGCCTATGCCTTGCTGTGCTGAGGCTGTTATTTTGTTTAAACCTCGGTGCCAAGCCAGAGGATTTAGCAGCGCATTCAGGAGCAGCTGCCGTACACAAAGAAGCCACGCGACCGGCACTGATAAGCAGCAGCTCTCCCAGCTTTCCCCGCTGCCAGAGGGCGCAGGGAGGCGGGTGGGGGGGGAGGGGCGAAAAAAAAATAAATACAAATAAATCCCACAACTGTAAAGAGAACAGGAAAATAATTTAAAAGAAAAATAATAATCACCACCCCCTATTGTAACTAGAGAGAACGAGATCTGCCCACGCCCCCTTGTTCTACCCCCGGTCCCTTTCTTTTAAAAACGCAAAAATAAAAGGAAACTAACCAACAAAAGGTATAGTCACTGATCACTAGGCTAGAATGAAGAATTTTTGAAGAAGAAAAAAAAAAAAAAAAAGCTTTGCTCGAGTTGTTTAAACAGGGGAGGAGGGCTACTGAGAGCAGTGAAATCTTCCCACCCAGCCGTTTACAATTGTAGTTCAAAGTGCTGGAAGCACACTGATGCTGCTACTGGCTGGGCTCCCTGGGCGACCGGAAGAAGTGACAGAGGCAGGGGTTGCCAGATTTCACAGGACAGTTGTGGACTTGGAGAGGCCGAGCAAGAAAATAGACCGAAGTAACTTTTTTTTTTTTTTTTTCTTTTTTTCGTTTGGTTTGGTTTTACGCCTCAGCTACCTTAATTAACACCTATCTCTCTGTAGTGCTCTCTTTATTTGAGAAACCTGTGCAACTACAGTTTCTCCAGTGTACGTCTGCACCTATGCCTCTTGCAGGAAAAGTGGTACGCCCTAAATGTGGCTGGGTGGAGCAAAGCAAACGGAAAAAAAAAAACAACCCCAAACCAAAATACTATCTGAAGGACAATATTTGGCTAGAGCTAATAAAGCCTGTAATTACACCCTTAGGGAACAAAGCCCAGAATATATTCTACTGCTTTAGTCAATATATCCGAGTCCATTGTATTTAAAGTACAATCATCTTTCTTTCTTTTTTTTTTCAATCCTCCCTCATAAACTTGGGCTCTTACTCTTCACTATATCTTTAACCACTGAAAGATTGTACTGAAAGCCTGAAGTTCCCTTTAGCTAATTGTTATCCAAATACAAATTTTAAATAATTCACTGTCATTTTCTTTCACAAAACAGTTTTCAAAAGGGGAAACAACTTGCAATTAGATTTTTTTTTTTCTTTTTTAATCATAAGCTCACAAAAATTTACTACTTCAACAAAGTGACAGAAATCTGTTTTCAGACACTCAACATTTTCTTTAAATTTAGTAAAGAGCACCTGCCTGCATTTGATTAACACAAACAATTTATAATTGTCTTGATATTTCTGTGGAATAATTGAAACCACACTATCAGTTAACCATATAAAAACAATATGTACGAAGGGCCGCTGAAAGTTCTCAGCTCAACCAACAAAGTTGGGGTAGTCTCCATTGAGGGCTATACACTTAGGGCTCCTTTTACATGGGTGTGCTAAGTGTTTTAGCACGCACTAAATATTAGCGTGCGCTAAAAGCTAATGTGCATGTTAGTCTAAGGATGCGCACACATAGATTTAGCGCGTGCTAAAAATGCATAGCGCACCTTATTAAAACAGGGGCTTAGTCCAGTGATTTTTCTACTTTTTTATTCAATCGGAAAAATATAGATTGAAAAAATGCAAAAATCACTGGACTAAGGGGTCCTTTTACTAAGGTACACTAACAGTTTTAGTGGGCGCTAAACACTAACACATCCATAGACTATAATGGATGCGTTAGTGTTTAGCACGCGCTAATATTTAGCGTGTGCTAAAACAGCTAGTGCACTTTAGTAAAAGGACCCCTAAGAGTATAGCCCTCAATGCAGACTGCCCCAACTTTGTTGATTGGGCTGAGAACTTTTCAGTGGCCCCTTGTATTTAAAATGTTATTGTGTCACTGAAACAAAATGCAACCCTGGTCTCACTCATGCAGTCTTCTGGGCACCAGCTAGCTGTTTGGGTCAGACACTTGAGACCAGGGCATACAAAAAGAAAGTCTTAGTTTGATCTAGCTGCAAGCTGAAGCCAGGCTAAATCCTGGTAGGCTGAAGGATACTTCCCCAGGGTTTAATCACTCCACATAGTCCTTTACTTAATTGAACAAAATGAAGCTGAGACTGATGAAAATTGATGCTTAAAGTTTACTGCTACTACTTATTTTTTCTATAGTGTTGTACATCAAAACAAAGACAGTCCCTGCTCAAAAGAGCTTACAATCTAGGCAAGACAGACAAACTTGACAAAAAGGTGCATCAGGTGGGGGAATTGCAGAGGGAATGATGAGACAAATGTTGGCGCTTAGCAGGTGAGTTGGAGTTTGGAATTGAAAGCAGCTTCAAAGAGTAAGTTTTGAGTCTGTATTTGAATATACTTCTCCCTCAGTATTCGCGGTTTCGATTATTCATGGTTTTTAGCTTGCTGGTTCCTCCTCCCCCCCTCCCCCCCAATTAAGTTAGCTTACATAGAGAAATTGTTGATTCCAAGCGTTTACAGAAAAAATTGCTGATTCCCAGCACTTTCTTCATCGTGTTTTGCCTCTCCTTCAGGAACAGGCCAGGTCTCCCACCATGTTATTCGCGGTGTCATCAATTCACAATGGTTTTTAATAGAAAACAGCAAATAGTTATTCATGGTTTTTCTGTATTTGCGGGTCTGTTAATCCCCTATCACAGCGAATACGGAGGGACAAGTGTACTGCCAGAAATGGATCTTGATGTACCAAGTCAGGCAGTTTGTTCCAAGCATACAGTACAGCAAAGTAGAAGGGATAGAATCTAAAGCAGGCCGTAGAGGAGAAGGGTGCAGATAAGAGAGACTTACCCGATGAGCAGAGTGCCCAGTGGGGAGTGGAAAGCTGCAGAGCAAATACATTTGTACTGTAGGTCTTTAAGAGGGGTTTGAACTGTATGCAGAAATGGTTGGGGAACCAATGAAGAGAACTTGAGGACAGGGGTAATGTGGGCATAGCGACATTGGCAGTATATGAGGCATACAGCAGAGTTATAAACAGATTGAAGAGGAGAAAGATGGTTTAACGGAAGGTAAGCGAGAAGCAGGTTCTAGTAGTCTAGGCAAGAGGTGATAAGGGTCTTAGTAGTGCGCTCAGAAACGAAGGGCCTGAATTTAATGATGTTGTAGCGAAAGAAATGACAGGTTTTGGCAATTTGTTGGAAATGTGAAGAGAAGATGAGTCAAAGATTACCCCAAGGTTGCGAGCCGATGAGGGTGTTGTTCACAGAAATAGAGAACAGGGGCAGAGGAGAGACGGGTTTAGGTGGAAAGATAAGGAGCTCAGTATTGGCCAACTATTTGCAAAAGTTTGTGAATTCCAAATCTTGAGCACAGTTCAGGTACACATTGCTTCAATATTCCCTCATCATGTTCCCCAATCTCTGCATGCAATTCCTTATCTACTCATAGTGAGCTGCTCTGGGTCCCGCCCTTTTCCCTCAGTCCAGGACCACACTATCTTCCTGCCAAGCTGAAACACCCATAAAGGCTCCGCTGTAAGCAGAATCTCGCACACTCTCATTTACCTACAGAGATGGGTTTCCACACAGTCTTCTTTCTGTCCTCTCCTGATGACAATCCCTCAGATATAGAGTCCATATTCTTTACTCTTAGTGAGCCACTCTGGGTCCCACCCTCATTCTTCAGCCCAGGATCATGCTGAAACTCTCCACTGTTTGCTCTGCTAGCAAACCCACTCAGGCTCTCACCTCACAAGATGCCAATACAGTCCGTTCTCGTTATTTGTGCTGGTATGATTCCCAAAAACAAAATGATGAGTCTATGGGAAAATAGAGGTTAGGTTCCAGCAGCACACACTGTGCCTCAAAACTACGGAAAGTGAACAATGGATCTTATTGGAACAGCATTTGGAGTACCTGTAGATGCTTGTAAGTCACTCTCTGGATGCTTGAGGCCTTATCTGGAAACAAACACTAGACCGCGAAGTGAAAATGAAAACAAAGAAAGTTGTTTTTTTAAGAATAGGTTTGTGAATATGCGAACACTGACTCAAATGGGGAATATGCAGAAGGAGCATTTAGCACGCTGGCCTGTGCTAAAAACCGCTTTCATGGTTTTGTAAAAGGGGGTGGGGGAGGAATATTAGAAAAGGATTATTATTTGCACATTACTTGTTTGTGTACACTATACAATTAGGCCCTGATTCTATAAACGACGCATTCAGCGTGCTGGCCTGCACTAAAAAACACTTTCGTAGTTTTGTAAAAATGGGGGGATTATAATCAATTTATTTCTTTTACTCTGACAATCTGATAAAAGCAAAGTAATCTGACAAAATCACTGAACTGTCTGGCAGTATGGATATAATAAACAGCTATCATGAAACAAGAATGACATCAATGTCCTTTGTGCGTTTCAAAGAAAATTGTTATGAAGTTTTCCATCCCCAGTCAGTTATTTCTTCTCCAGTGCAAGTGTGAGCAGATCAGATTGCCTTTAAATGGGTCATGGATTTTAAGAATGAAAGGACAACTCTCCTATGCATTTGAACTCTGGTTGTAGGCATTTATACTGCTACTGTATAAGAAATAATTATTTGAACAGAAATGAATTTGGATTTTGCATAATGTTGCCTGTACTGCGCACATTTTGAAATTGCTAATATTCTTTTTTCTTTATCAGAATTTTTGCTACAACTACTGTTATATAAATTCAAAGTAGTATTTTGTTTTTATTAAAAAAATTGTACCCTGCTTAAACCTGTGGTTCACCTCATACTTACGTAATTAAATGCCAATGCAACAATAAATAAATTACATACAGCTAAAAACTCTTCTAAATCAAAATCATAAAAACAAAATAAGATTTCAGGAAAACGTCTCCATAAATAAAGTTGTCTTCAGCACACTCTTAAATTTCTGAATATCAGAAAGCATTCTAACAGGTCCACCCAAATTATTCCCTAAGAGGACTCCTGCCACTGATATTATTGAGGCTCTTATTTTTGTATGACAAACACTAACAAGCTCTTCACTAACCAACCATAGCGTCCCTTCTGATCTCAAGGGTCTGCATGGTGGATACACTTTGAGCACTTGAGTCAGACACCAAGGTAGCCCATAATCCAGTTTTTAAATTATAGCTGTCTGTACGGTAGCATAGAATGCTGCTACTATTTGGGTGTTTACCAGGTACTTGTGACTTGTATTGGCTTCCGCGAAGACAGGATACTGGACTAGTATTTGAGTGGTTCCTGGCCATCGCAGTGTTTTTCTTTGAATCGCGATTGTACTTTCCATATTGCATTAGGCGGCAGGCACCTCTGCGTGCTTTTCCTGTAAATTTACTCAGTTTGGCTTGTTTTTTTGTCATTTGGCACCATCTACTGGGGTACTTTTACACCCCTGAGGAAGGCCCCTTTGGCCGAAACATGGACCGTGTTGGAGTCCAGTATATGCTCTTTTACAAAGGACTTTACATGCTTGCCATAAATTTGTTTTATTTGTATGTACTCTATACTCGTGCGAATTTTAACTGAAATTCTATTGACCAGTGTCCCTTCCCCACTTCCTTGTTCTTGTTACTGGGCTAGATGGACCATTGGTCTGACCCAGTAAGGCTATTCTTATGTTCTTATGTACTACTATATGAAAAATCATAGTTTGATAGCATTAGTTTTAACCTGCTAAGCACTTACATTTGGAAGAAAGCAGACTTGACCACTGCTAACACGCAACTTTCATGCTCAAAGTAGAGTACAATGCTGTTTGCATTAAACTGGTTATGCAATATATTTGCAGCTAAATACATTGAACAATGTTTCAAGCTAGTTCACTTCGTAGATATGATATAGTTTGGGAACTGATTTCCAAATTCTTCAAAGCAGAACATTAAAAGAGTAAATAATGTGCATTTTTGCCCATTTGCTATACATACTCCTGTGCTCAATTAAATCTCTGTATGGACCTACCAACTCTCTTAATCAGAGGATATCAGTAAATACAACATCCCATAAGAACAAAAGAGTTGTCCTACTGGGTCAGACTAACGATCCATTTACATTGGCCAGTCCAGAGCACAAGTGTCCCAAAAAGTGGCAAGATTCCATGCTACTTAATCTCAAGGAAAAGAAGTGGCTTTCCCCAGGTCAACAAAAATGCTTGCCATTTAATCTCACTGTTTAGTCCTTGTGGAAACAGCATGTTAAGCTTGAATATCCACTGTTGTTCTCTATTCCACAATACCTCTGCAATGTTACTACCTTGTTTTAAAAATGGAGCTTCTAATACTGAAAATCGTAACGCTGTTATTAAGTGTTATTCTGTGATCCAATGCTGGACTAAAGGAGCTTCCAAAACCTGAGTTTTAATTCTATTCACATGTTCACCTATGCAAGACTTAGGGCTCCTAGCCGCTACCGCCTCCTTTTAAGCAGGCGGTAGTTTTTCAGCTAGCATGCACTATAGTGTGCGCTAATTGTGTGCGTGTGCTAAAAACCTTAGCGCACTTTCATAAAAAGAGCCCTTAATGTTTCTAATAGTGTGTCCTATGTATATTTTGGGACACGGGCATTGAATAACATATGCAACCCCACGCGTGTTACAGTCTGAAGCCTTTTTTCCATGCTTATTCAAAACCCACTTCGATATCTGTAGCTCTTGTAAAGGAGAACTATATTGGCACATATTATGGTGACCACAATAATAATAATAACAGTTTATATACCTCAGGACCGTGAAGTTCTATGCGGTTTACAATGATTAGAAATGTTACAGGTTGAGTGAATAAGCAAAGTTACAGATTGAATGAATAAACAAAGTACAGATTTAGCGACAGGTGGTTCTTGCGCTCGGTTGTTAAGGACTAAGATTGAATAGGTTGGTTTCCTAAGTATTTCAGGAATAGATGTGTTTTCAGGCGTTTCCTGAATTCTCCATAGATAGTAGGTATAAGCAATTGTTCAAGGTTTTTACCCCATAATGCTGCTTGATGTGTGAGAAGATGTTGATGATGACTTTTAAATTTACAACCTTTAACCGGTGGAGAAACGAAGTTCAGGTGTGAGCTTCGCTTGTGTCTGTTGGTTGAGAAAGAGAAAAGGTCTGTTATGTATTTAGGGGCTAAGCCATAGAGTACCTTGAAGCAAAAACAACCAAACTTGAATTTCACACGTTCCTCCATCGGTAGCCAGTGTAAAAGTCGATAGGAAGGTGTCACATGATCAAACTTCTTCAGTCCACAAAGTAGTCTAACCGCTGTATTTTGAACTAGTTGCAATCACTGCATGTACTTCTGGGGGAGTGCCAAGTAGGCGATGTTACAATAATCGAGTTGACTCAGAATAAGGGATTGTACTAGAATTCGAAATGATGAGGCATCAAAGTAAGCTCAGATGGACCGAAGTTTCCAGAGGGTATGAAAGATTTTTCTGATCAAGGAGTTTACCTGGTCTTTCATGGTCAGGTTTTGGTCCAGTGTTACACCCAATATCTTCATAGTGGGTTGAATTGGATAACTAAGGTTGTTGATGCACATTGGTGCTTTAGTGTTGAGTGGGTATGGCACTGCTATGAAAAATTTTGTTTTCTCTGAGTTTAGTTTTAGTCTGAATTCGGTCATCCATTGCTCCATCCGATTTAAAACTTCTGTTGCTTTGGGGGTGACTTCTGAGACAGAGTTGGTGAATGGGATGATTATCGTGAAGTCGTCAGCGTAGCTAAATAGTTTTATCCCCAGCTGGGATAGTTGTGCACCTAATGAGGACATATAAACATTGAAGAGCAAAGGGGATAGCGGTGATCCTTGTGGCATGCCAGATGGATTGCTCCATGTATCTGAGAGATCGTGATTAAAACGGACTTGGTATGTGCGTGATATAAGGAAACCTCAAAACCAGTTTAGTACTTCTCCTCTGATTCCGATTGTGTCTAGGCATTATAACAGTTTTCCATGGTCCACCAAGTCAAAGGCGGAACTCATGTCAAATTGCGAGGAGCATGTTCACCTTTCTAGGTCTCTAAAAATTGAGATGTAGAATTAAACTGCACTTTCATTAATCTCTGTCATAGGTTCAAACCTTTAGAGAAAGCAAATCAGGGAAAATTGTGAAGCACTGCATGATATTGTAACACTGTCCAATGTGACTTGATAATGTGCCTTATTTTAAATGCACGATGAGAATAAGGTAAAACATATAACAGTGCTGAGTCTTTAGATTTTACTGCCAATTCCAGTAATCCTGAACAAAGCGCAAAGTGATGCATGTGGGAAAGAGGAACCCGAACTATAGTACGTGATGCAGAGTTCCATGTTAGGAGTCACTGCCCAATAATTAAACTCTGGAATTTGTTGCCAGAGAATGTGGTGAAATCAGTTAGCTTAGCAGGATTTAAAAAAGGTCTGGATAATTTCCTAAAAGAAGACCATAGGTCATTATTGAGATGGCTTGGGGAAGTCCACTGCATATGAGCAGCATAGAATCTGTTTTCTTACTTGGGATCTAGTTGGGTACTTGGAACTTTTGTTGGCCACTGTTGAAAATAGGATGCTGGGTTTGATGGACCTTTGGTCCATCTCAGTATGGCAGTTCTTATGTTCTTATGCCATGGTTTCATTCTGAACTATTCTACTTTATAAAACTGCAATTTATAGAAACACATTGCCACCGTCTAGGCTTCTTTTTGAAAAAACTGGATTCTATTTCTTTTAAAGTGTAATACTGACCTTTGCTTCAAAAACAATTTTCTGAGATGGCATGTTTATCAAATATTTTTCTTCCTTCATGAAAAAACCCATTTATTTTCAGTGAACTCCTCGAGATAAGTATTAAAGTCAGCAACAAGGTGCAATGGAGATTATAATTACACGCCAGAAACATGGACCATGCAGATTTTGTTTTGCCGCGGTGAAAATTTTTTGTTTTCTGTGATAAATTAAGTCACAAGATAAATTAAGTCATCTCAGGTTAAATTAAGGGGAGAATTCAATAAAGGTGCAAATGCGTTAGTGTGTGTTAACCGTTGAAGACAACCATTATAGCATCTTTACTGGTTAGTGCTCACTTACATGCTTAGCACCCTTTGTTGAATTCCCCCATAATCATGTTGAGATAAATTAAGTCATATTGACAGAAATTAAGTCAAGCTGGGATAAATTTAAGGGGGAATTAATCAAAGGGTGCTAAGCGGTAGTTGCATGCTACTATAGCTAGGGGTCAAATTCCATATATGGAAATAATGACTCCTAGTGGTAGTAGTGTGAGATTACCACTAGGGTCACCATTTTGGAGATAGCACCAGTTGAGCAGTAGCAACGTGGGACTGTCTTTGTCCATTACCCACTGGACCATCAGGTAAGAGCTCTGAGGCCCTTGCTGAAGGAGTGCCTAGGGAAGGATCAGGGGTGAGGAACAGGGAGTCTGATGGGAGAGTTAAGATCTGGCATGAAAGAATCGGGCTGTGGTCTTTAGGCCTGCGGACCTCGGTACATAGAATTATGCTTTTTGTGTGGTAGCTTGTAAGCTGTGTTACTCTTTTACCACAGGATTCAACAACCTGTGAAAATGAGATACCACAGACTGTTAAATCGCATGGTAAATCAAGGTGCAGTAAAAGCTCACTCAGGACTCTCAAACTCCTAGGAGTTTCTTCTGTTACATTTTTCCCAAGAATACCTTTCGGAGCTGCAGTGAACTCAAATATGGCCACAGATGAAGTTCTTTTTGAATGCTTGGCCCTCCTTGCCCAGTACCATCCATTATATCCTCTCCTTCTTTGCCAAGATCAGTGCTCCCTACTTTTTTCTTGCACCCCAGAAATTCTTAATTTTTTTTTTTTCTCCTTGAGATCAGGGATATCCTGATATAGTCAATCGGGGCAAAGGGCCCAAGCAGCTCCAATAACTGAGTTGTCTCCTTGCATTGTGGTACAATGAACAGGGAACCAAAGACAGATTACAGAAAGCCTAGAGTTATATATTATCAGTTCCAGTTTCCCTCCAAAAGGAATCTCTTCCTATTATTTCCTCACTGGTTCAAAAAGTTCTCCATTGCTCTGGAATATGTGAGGGTACAAACAGGTCACAGTCGAATACTTCAGTAGAACCATTAAAAGTCTCTACCATCTACTTAAAGCAGAACCTTAGAGATTTCTACATTAGTTTGATACTATTACTACTGTTGTGATCACTTTTTCATTCTGCAAATGTTTTGTTGAATACAGCAGGCATGGGAAAAATGCTGCCTATTCTTGAGGCAACCGAATAGGTCTGGTTTACAGAATACCCTATATATTCAAATTAAGTCAAGTTTTTGATCGTTTATACTTGTGATCAAATATTTGCAAATAAGCTGATGTCGATTGTGAATAGCCTGACAATCAAGCCTGCTTATAACTCTCAAGGACTAGAGGAAGAATCTCTGGACCTGTGATTGCTGCATATCATGTGGGTAATGATTTATTTTTGGTTATGTGTCCTGACTCTGATTAAACACATCTTATTTTAAAAGTAAATCCTCAAAGCTGATTTCTCAAGTAAAACTATCAGGCAAAATTTAACAACTTTATAAGCCAAATACAAGAATGCATTTTACTATTGTGTCAAATTTAATTCAGTTTTACTTGGACAACATCAAACCTACAGCAGTTTAGAAAGATGTTTTGTCAGATGAAATACAGAGTCTGAGATTGAATGAATGAGGAAGAGTAAAGATTGATGATAGTAAAGTGCTGGTCACTGATGTATTTTATTGTCTGTTTTGTAGGTATGTTTGTCGTTGATTCGACTTATAACATAAGAATTGCCGCTGCTGGGTCAGACCAGTGGTCCATCGTGCCCAGCAGTCTGCCCTTAGGTTCCAGTAGGAACTTATTCACCTGAAAGGTGCTTTCCCCTATAACAGCCTCCGGAAACATAGAAACATAGAAAGATGATGGCAGAAAAGGGCTACAGCCCATCAAGTCTGCCCACTCTACTAACCCACCCCATTAAGTCTGAGTACTAATGACCTAGTTTCTTAACTCGACCCTCGTAAGGATCCTACTAGGGCATCCCATTTATTCTTAAAGTCAAGCACGCTGGTGGCCTTGATCACCTGCTCTGGAAGCTTGTTCCAGTGATCTACAACCCTTTCTGTGAAGAAATACTTCCTTACGTCACTATCGAATTTCCCTCCTCTGAGTTTGAGCGGATGCCCCCTTGTGACCGAGGGTCCCTTGAGAAAGAAGATGTCCTCTTCCACCTCGACACGTCCCGTGATGTATTTAAATGTCTCAATCATGTCCCCCCTCTCCCTGCGTTCCTCTAGAGTGTAGAGCTGCAATTTGTTTAGTCTTTCTTCGTACGAGAGACCCTTGAGCCCCGAGATCATCCTAGTGGCCATCCGCTGAACCCACTCAACTCTCACGTCTTTACAGTAATGTGGCCTCCAGAATTGCACACAGTACTCCAGATGAGGTCTCACCATGTTTCTGTACAATGGCATTATGACTTCAGATTTGCGGCTAACGAAGCTTCTATTGATACATCCCATAAGTTGCCTTGCTTTGGATGAGGCCTTCTCTACTTGTTTGGCGGCCTTCATGTCTGCACTGATGATTACTCCCAAGTCTCTTTCTTCTGAAGTCCTAGTTAGTGTTTCTCCATTTAAGGTGTAAGGTTTGCATGGATTTCTGCTACCGAGATGCATAACCTTACATTTCTTAGCGTTGAAGCCTAGCTGCCATGTTGAGGACCAGTTTTCCAACGTAAGCAGATCCTGCGTCATACTATCCTGCAGATTGCTTTCACTTACTATATTACATAGTTTGGCTTAATCAGCGAATAGAGTTACTTTACCCTGAAGCCCTTGGGTCAAGTCCCTTATGAATATGTTAAAAAGGAGTGGACCCAGGACCGAGCCCTGTGGCACTCCGCTGGTCACCTCCGATGTCTCAGAGAGGGTGCCGTTGACCACCACCCTCTGACGTCTTCCACTCAGCCAATCATTGACCCATGCAATTAGTGTCTCACCTAACCCCATCGATTTCATCTTGTTTAATAGCCTACGGTGTGGGACGCTGACGAAAGCAATCATTGACCCATGCAATTAGTGTCTCACCTAACCCCATCGATTTCATCTTGTTTAATAGTCTACGGTGTGGGACGCTGTCGAAAGCCTTACTGAAATCCAAGTACACTATGTCCAGAGACTCTCCCGAGTCTAGCTTTCCTGTTACCCAATCAAAGAAGCTGATAAGATTGGATTGGCATGACCTACCCCTAGTGAATCCATGTTGACTAGGATCCCATAGATTCCCCTCATCCAAAATCGTGTCTAATTTACATTTAAGTAGTGTTTCCATGAGTTTACACACTACTGATGCGAGACTCACTGGTCTGTAATTCGCAGCCTCCGCTCTGCAGCCCTTTTTGTGCAGAGGAACGACGTTAGCTGTTTTCCAGTCCAGGGGGACTCTCCCCATACTTAGGGAGAGATTGAAGAGCATGGCTAACTGTTCCGCCAGGACATCGCACAGCTCTCTGAGCACTCGTGGGTGCAATTTGTCTGGTCCCATGGCTTTGCTCACCTTGAGTCTTGACAATTCGCTGTAAACATCAGCTGGTGAGAACCCAAAATTCTGAAATGGGTCTTCCTTGCTTGGCTTTGCTTCCAGCTGTGGAAATACAGTACTTTTGCATGTTTCAGAGTCATTTTATATTGTTTTCAAGCAAAGCAAATTTTCACCCTAATTCTAGAAAACTAGTGTGCAAATTTGTCCAAGCAAGTAACAGATTAAGGCCTTTTTTACAAAGCTGTGGTAGCGATTCCCAGCACGGCTTTGCTGCTATTTGCCACATGGGACTCACTACCACAGTTTTGTAAAAGAGGCCCTTAATTTAATAATGAGCAAATAATTGGTATTAATAAACAATAATGGGTTATAATTGTCCAAATTAGCACCATTTAGCATAATTGGCCAAATTAGCACCATAACATGCATAATTACCTTTAGTCAGTTTTCTATAAGTTGAGGGCTCAAATTCTAGAGTGTGCAATGTCAAGGGGGCAAGGACCTGTGAGGCAGTGGCATAGTAAGAGGGGGGAGCGGGAGGTGGATTTCCCCCAGGCACCATCCTGGTGGGGGCACCAGCACCTCTCTGTCCCCTGCTCCTTCCCACGCCTCCCCCGCCACACATGCATTTACTTCCCTCCCCCCCCCCCCATTGTATCTCTAGCTCTTTGATGGTGCTAGCAGCAGCTCAAACCTGCTGCTCACGCTGGCCTTGGTACTCCCCTCTGATATTGCTTCCGGGTCCCTGTGACTAGGAAGTGACATCAGAGGGAGAGCCGGCATGGGCAGCAAGTTGAGAAGCTACTTGATCCAGGGAAACTAAACAGGTATGGGAGAAGGGAAGGGAAATGGGGGGGGGGGGCGGTGGCAGATAAGGAGCAGTGGGTATCACTGCCCCAGGCACCTCCCACCCTCATTACGCAAGTGCTGTGAGGTGCTTGAATGGATCGAAGGCATGCCAGGCAGATATGTTTGCGGGTTATAGAATTCTAAAATTTGCATGCCTGTCTCCAGTTAGGTGCGAGCATCTCTTCCAGCTGCTGAGCTAGTGTAAGTGCTCGTGCCTAAAGTGAGGTTCATAAATGCGGACAAAATGGCCGTTATAGAATTTATATCATCCCAGCAACTAATTGTAGGCCATCTACAGTCCACTGCACTGACCACTAGGCTACTTTTCAGACCTATAACTTTAGCAAATCTAAACAGAGTTTCCCCCTCTGTGTCAAGAGACCTTGCACTGTTATGTCAGCCTATAAGACTGCTCTCGTCTGTTTAGATATTCAATATTATTTTAATAGATAGTTGATTATACACAGATTTTATAAAATGCTTGTTTATGCGGGTTATTAACCCAGGAAACCTACATGTAATTATTAGCATGTGTAAATGAATTTCCTGGAGAAACTGTTACTATATAGTCTATAGTCTGTTATTGAGAAAGACACGGGGGAAACCATTGCTTGCCCTGGATCGGTAGCATGGAATATTGTTACACCTCGGGTTTTGGCCAGGTACTAGTAACCTGGATTGGCCACCGTGAAAAAGGGCTACTGGGCTTGATGGACCATTGGTCTGACCCAGTGAGGCTATTCTTGTGTTCTTTTGATTACTCATGTGTGATAAGAGCTGAAATGTTGAAGGTATTACAGTCAGAGAATAAATATTAAGAAAGTCAAAACAATGCATTGAATTTTCAGTCTTATACATGTAAGAAAAGCTTTTCATTCATTTACACTCATATGTATGTATGTATGTATATGTACCTGCATGTGTGTCTGTGTGTACTGACAAACCACCACAAAAAAAGGTAACAACTGATAAATAGGGAGAAAAAGACCTCAGGAGTCCATGGTCACAGCTGAACTTATCACCGTGTTGTTCCACACTTAGACTCCTCTCTCACTCTTTGGTCTGAAAATCTCCTTCAATCAGGTTCTTGGATACTCAAATAATAAAACAGAGTTCCACGTTAATTACCTCAACCTATTCTAAACCAGTGATTCGAATAGCTATTTACACAAGTTATTCTAATCATCACCCAAAGCATCTTAAAGATTCTATACCAATAGGCCAATTTCTGAGAATTTGTCAGATTTGCATTACCTTAGAGCAGTTTAAATCCAAGGCAGATAAAAGAAAAAAATTTAGCAAGAGGATATCTCCCACAGTAGTTGAGCAAGTGTGTATGAGAACTCACTTTGTTAAAAGGGACGTATTGCTATCTAGTATTATTCATGATTTGACTAACAAGTTTATGTATTGAATTTTTTGACTATAGTGTGTGTCTAAGATAACTCATATTATCAATCAGCACACTGGCACATTCTTCAGTTGCACGAAGCATTCTGTGAGAGACTTTGGGCTCCTTTTACTAAGGTACGCTAGGGCTTTAACGCACGCAATAGCATGTACACGGGTACCACATTGAGTGATTTACAAATATTAAATATCAGTTCATTTGAACACTTATTTTGAGCACACGTGAGGTGTCCAGTCATGGTGTGCAGGTGAGTGGGTTTATACCCGCTTTCCAGTTGTGTCAAGCGCTGGAGAAATTTCTCCCTTCGCTGATTCTTCACATTGAGGACACCTCATTTCATAAATTAATTAATTATTTGTAGTTTTTGTGGAATATCTTTATGTGCGCAGGTTAGAGAATGATATGGGGACCGTTTACCATGGTAAACCATGGTCACTGCAGTAAATCCACAGTAATGGGGGCATTTGCAACTGGTTTACTGTGGGAATGGGGACAAGACCTTTCACCACCCTGCGGGAATGGGGACAAGACCTTTTACTGCCCCGTGGGAGCGGTGAAAAGTCTTGCTCCTGTGGTACATAAAATTGCACCCATGTCAGACTCGGCATCTCTTCCCCAGCTCCTCTTGCACCTATTTTACCTTCAGGAGCCAGCCATGCCATGATGAAGACAGAAGGAAACCAAAACCAAAGCCTGAGACCAATGTGTTTTGAAGAATAAAATTACCAGACAACAAAAAGTAGAAAAAAAATAATTTATTTTATATTTTGCGATTAGAATATTTCAGATTTGAAATATGTATCCTACTAGAGCTGATCTTAGATATAACTGGGGACAGCAAAGCCCGGGCTGTGCTTCTTTAGCTTCCAGCTGGCTTAGGGCTCACTCTCTCTCTGATCAGGGGGGCAGTTGCTCTAGTTGCACTCCCCTAACACTATTCCTGCCATGTGTGACTGAAGTATTCTGTTAGCTTAATTTTTCTATGTAGCATTCTGTAGTAATTTGATTTGTTCAGTTTTCACAATAGTGGAAGGGATATTTGTGTAAGGGAGGGGAGACAGGGGTTTTGTTGATCCTTGCTCTGTATTATTTGTGTTTATAAAATGACAATTGTACAGAATATTGTCTCTTTTTATACTTTAATAAAATAAGTTCAGTATAAAATTATAACTATTCGAGGCTTGTGCAGATGGGATCTGACAGTTTGCAGAGCGGAGACGAGGACCGAGCTCACGGGGACGGGGCGGAAATGGTGATAATTTTTTTCCCAGTGTCATTCTCTAGCACAGGTGAGTCCCCTGTAAGAACCTATTGACCAGTTCTGCTTTATTGTGGTATCTTTCTAAATATCTATACACGGGTACCAGGATTCGAGATCAAGTGGTATAATCAACTTCAGATCAAGATACAGAAAGCAGGAAAGGCCAGCATTACCATGTGGGCATTGTGGATTTTGTACTTTAAGTGATATTTATACTCTATGGAGTATATTTTTACTCTATGAATCATTAGCCAATAAAGCATTAATTGTTTTTAACAAGCACTTAATTGGGAACAACACATGGACTGCCCTACACCCTATTCTTTAAAATGTGTGCATAGATTTTATAGCATGCAAAGCATAAGGGGGTGTGGCCATGGGAGGGGCATGGGTGAGTCAGTGACGTTCCCAGAAATTAGGCGTGATGTTACAGAATACCTGCATTTGTGTGACCAGCCGCCATCAGTTGGGTGTGAGAATTTTACACTGGTTTTTGACAGGCTTATATGCTTGCACTCAAAGTTAGGCGTGAAATGTACTCTAAGCTAGTGTTCTATAAAGGTCACTCCAGACAGAGTGCCCTTTACAGAGTACTAGCTTACACCCCCTCCTCCTCCCCCTTTTAAGAAGCCATATTAGCCTTTTTTATCGCTGGCTACAGCAATATTAGCTCCGACGCTCATATGAATTCTATGAGCATTGGAGCTTTTACCGCTGCAGCTGGCAATAAAAAAGCCTAATGCAACTTCAGAAAAAAGGGGGGGGGGGGGTTAGTGCAGATCATAATGGCGCCTAATTTTTGGGTGCCATTTTCTTAATCTGGTCCAATATACCTTTTTTTTTTTTTATGATGCAGCTGGTGCTAAAAAGGTGCTCTGCTTGCTGAAAAAGGGAAAAATAAAAGATGGATGTTAATGAAAGCGTTTTATCTGACCATAGGCAGCACAAGATGTAGTAATTGTAATGTTTCTTCTTTTTGTGTCTAAGGGGAAAATGTTTAGTACATCTAGCCCTTAAACTGTTAAATGAGCAATATAATTGTTACAACATTGTGAAATGAGCTCTTGTTTACATGCTTTCTGTTTCTACTAAAACAGAAAGGTATTTGTTTTCAAATAAAAATGCAGGTGCAGAGCCTCTTTGCATAGAGATAACTTTGCTAACCTACTTGGCTAGCGCAGGACATGCCCTCTTTTCTGGCACAGCTTCAAGGTTTGGCATTTTTCTCCATACGAGGGAGGGAGGGTTTCAACAGCATTCCAGCCACCTGTTTACTGAGTTCATATTCTAAAGAAGATGCAATTAAAGACAAGGAAATGAAAATAAATGACCTTGTTCATTATTTCCAACAAAGAGACCCAGCAAAATTAATGCAGCAAAGCTTGACCTTCTGACCCAAAAGAAAGAATCATCTCATGCCTTTGAATAAGTCCCACAATAGTCCAGCACTGGGCATTGTTAGACAGCTTGGCCTCTTTTAATGGGTGCTAAAGGAAGTATCTTCAAAATATTAAATGTTTTACAAGTTAGATTGAGTCATTTGCATGAAAAAGCAGCTTCGGCAAAGAAAGCAGCTGTTAGATCTGCAAAGATGATCATTTTCCTTTGTAAATAGTTTGTGTGTGACCAGGGTAAGCTTTGTACACAGAGGGCCTAATTTACTTTTAGGGAAAAATGCATACACCACATTGGACATGCAGGGGGACAGTTTTTTCAAACTGTCTGCCTAAGTGCGAACACTTGCATTTTTTTTTTTTTTTTTTACAAAAGCAGCGGGTACTTTGTACTCGGAGCAATGTTCAAAAGGCAAGTGTGTGTGTGCACTTTCTCTATGAAAATTAGATATCTAATCTAATCTAATCTAATCCTTAGGTTTGTATACCGCATCATCTCCACATTCGTAGAGCTCGACGCGGTTTACAGTAGGAGAAATAGAACATAATAGGAATAGGAAGGAACTACAACAGAGGGTTAGAGGTAGAAGTGTGAAGAAAATTTAGAGGACTTGGGATGCCAAGATATAAGAGTTTCCTTGATTCCTAAATTGGAGGGAGACTTACATTTTTTGAGAAAAGCCAGGTTTTCAGATGTTTGCGGAAAACTTGGAGAGAGCTCAAGTTCCGAAGAGGGGAGGTAAGGTTGTTCCAGAGCTCAGTGATTTTGAAGTGGAGGGAGGTTATAGCTACACATTTTTATAGAAGATAATGTTATATAGAATTGTTGTGTGTATTGTGACCGGGCGCAGCCAAGCTTGGCTCAGCAAGTGGCCTTACCCAGTGCACAAAAAACCTCAGCCGAACGGTTATGCGAGGTTCTATTGGTAGCTTGGTATTAGAATAATAATTTTTTAAAAACCCAGGTCCAATGACAGAGATGCACTTTCCTGGTATAATTTATTGATCAAAATCAAAACAAACTTTCAAACAGGCTTCTTCAGGTTTGTACCACCTGGTATATCATTGCAGCATTCAAAACACATAAACAATTGTCTAAGCCCAACTATCTCAAAAGAGAAAAAAAAACTTGTCCCAACTGTAAAGTTTTCTTCAAACAAAAAAATATCAGCCTTCTCTTAATCTAGTACACAGTCCAAATTTTATCCCAGCTCTCTTTAACAGAAAAAGATTAGCTTATTTCCATTCCTTCTATAATGGGCAATTCTGTTTCTTCTATCTCCATATTATAAGCAAGGTCCTCATCAGCCATCTCAGTGTCTTGCCCAAACTCAGACTCACCATTCTCTGTAGCTTCTATCTCACCAACCTCTGCTTGAGCTGGTAGCTAGGAGGTAGACTGGAACTTCCTGATTCTCTGGGCTGGCAATCTGTGGCTTGCAACCAGCTGACTGGCCCTGGCTTGCTGGGTCGGGAGCAGGTGTGTACTCTGAGGCTGGCTCCCCAACTGGCTTAAACCAATTTGAGTCTGATTGGGAGTGGATTGTATTCCAGCCCTGCTTTTTCCTTTCCCTGGCCCTATGCCTGCTGGGAGATGTAGTCTTTTCTTCTGTTTTCCTATAATTGGCTTAGGTAAAGTTAAACCAGATCTGCCTGCTTTAGGCAGGGCTTTAGGAGGTTTCATTGCTGGAAGGCTTGGCTTGTAAGTATTCCTAGGGGCTGCTTTGGGGCTTTCCTTAGCAGATTTAGGAATACTTTCAAGGGTTTTAACCTCATTTCCTTTTTCTGGCAAGGCTTCCTCGCTAGGAACAGGGGCTGCCCTGTGACAGTATGTATAATATAGATATGAACATCTCGCATACATTTATGCAGTGCACATGCTTCTGAAGGCACGGAGGGCCATTTTCGATAGTGTGTCTAAGTCCGACTTTGATGGTTCCTGCAAGACATCCAAAGTCGGGAGCAGAGAAACGGTAATTTTCAAAACCATTAGACATCTACTTTTTAAAAATTAAATCATCTACTTTGATGTCGTGGCCGCTAGGACATCCAGCCTTAGGATATCTAACTTTGTTCACCATTTTCAACCTCAGAAACATCTAAGTTGAAAACATCCAAATCCAGACCATTTCAACGTGGGAGGGGCTAGCATTGTAATGGCTGGCCATAAAGACATGTCAATAGAGCAGTGGGGCACCTTAGAGGGCACTGCTGTGAATCTCACATAAAGGGTGACAGAAATACATCTCACTATAACCCCCTTCTTTTGTTTGGTGAGCCTTCCCAAATGCCTCCTAAACCTACTATACCCACCTGTCTACCACCCCAGTAGCCCTTATGGTTGCTGGTGACAGCTAAATGGCAGTACAGTAGGATTTTGGTGGGTTTTGGTGACCTCAAACTTTCCACCATAAATGTATTCAAGTTCAAGTTTATTAGGATTTTATATACCGCCTATCAAGGTTATCTAAGCGGTTTTTACAATCAGGTACTCAAGCATTTTCCCTATCTGTCCTGGTGGGCTCACAACCTATCTAACGTACCTGGGGCTATGGAGGACTGAGTGACTTGCCCAGGGTCACAAGGAGTAGCGCGGGGTTTGAACCCACAACCCCAGGGGCGGATCCTCCTCCCTATGGCTCACTAGCCCATTCACCTGGATATTTAAGACACCTGTGTGATGCTTTACTAGCATATCAGATGCTGCTGGTCTAGTGACAGGTATGCACAGTTTCATTCAGGTTTTTTTGGGGGGTGGGAGGGGGTTAGTGACCACTGGGGGAGTATGGGGATCACGCCTACATGTATCCAGTGGTCATTTGGTCAGTTTGGGTATCTTTGTGGCACTTAGATGCTTCTAAAACAGGTCTAACTCTGAACGTCTAAATTCCGTCCAAGATGTCTTGGGAAAGGTCAATTATCGCCACAAGACGTCCAAGTCTATGTACATCCAAAGTCCACCAATAACATGCCTCCCAACATGCACCATTGAATTTGAGATACACAGCAGCTGGGACACCTTGCAAGACATCCAGAAAGATGGCTTCAAAAATTGACACTTGGACATCACAGCAATTAGGATGTCCAAGTGGCAATTTATGATGCTTTTTAGACAACTTAATTTTCGAAAATGAGCCCCATAGTCTGGGAGGAGTAGGGATAAAGTTGAGAAGTATATGTGTACTTTAAAAAATGGAAAGCTGCTATTCAGACCATGGGAGTTAGCAGGGCTATTTCCCACAGTTGACACTCAGCCCAGATATTCAATGATGGGCCGTTTCCGGTGACCAGTATTAAATATCCAGTTTATTTTTGGTTGCTATAAACTTAGCCAGCTAAGTTGATATTAAGAACTGTTCGGGTAAATTTATAGTGGCCAAGGATAGACTAGCTATTTATGCGCCCTGATTTGGCCATTCAATGTAGATGGTTAATGTGCATAGCTGGCTAGTTGCTAGCTGTTATGCACTAATATTCAGTGACCATCTTGAGCTGAATATTAGCGTTTAGCCAGCTTAGCGTTATTTACCCAGTTAGGAGTTGTTCCTGGCCAGCACCGAATATCGAACAGCATGTGCTCTCTTGCATAGAGTATGTGCATCCAATTCCTTAGAGAACTATTGAGGATAGTTCTGAGAACCTATTATATAAAAGCTATATATTTGCATATGGTGCTTTAAAAAAAGAGAAAGAATTAGGGATGTTTCCAAATTATTTCATGGGTGCTCTGTTATAAAAGCAGTCTTATACTTATGCACATTGGTAATGTATAGGGAATATTTCTATAAAAATAACATGCAGATTTGAAAATATTCAGGTTAATATTCACAGCCATTTATCTGAGTAACCGTTATCCAGAAAATGGCTTAGTCAGTACTGGCAGTAGAAAATCAATGGCACTATCTGGAGAGTGATGCTGAAGACTGGAGTAGTAGTAAAGCTTTTATTGCATCCAAGAAACACTATGCCCAGCTTGGCCATGTTTCTCTTACTAAGGCTATGTCAGGGGCATTGACTAGAGGGGGATTAACCAATGCACACTTCCCCCTAGAGCTAGCACTCACTGGCAAATAGCCTCCAAACTGTTCCTGTAGATTCCCAATCTTCTGATTTACAGTAGTTTAAATCCATTTGTTTGGTGAGAATCTCTTCCTGCTCAGAAACTTGCCAGTACAGCCTGCTGGCAAAACATATTGAGTTTCTTTGAGTGATCATTTTTTGATGTTATTAAAGTTTTAAACACAGTGCTCTAAGAACATAAGAACATAAGAAGTTGCCTCCACCGAGGCAGACCAGAGGTCCATCTTGCCCAGCGGTCCGCTCCCGCGGCGGCCCATCAGGCCTAATTGCCTGAACAGTGTCCCCGACTAATTTTGACTATCCCTATTACCTACCTCTACTCCTATCAGTACCCCTCAATCCCTTGGTCTTCCAGGTACCTATCCAAACCTTCTTTGAAGCTCTGTAGCATGCTCCTGCTTATCACGTCCTCCGGTAGTGCATTCCATGTATCCACTACCCTCTGGGTGAAGAGGCGTTTGTTCTAAACCTTCCCCCTTTCAATTTCTCTGAGTGCCCCCTTGTACTTGTGGTTCCCCATAATTTGAAAAATCTGTTCCTATCTACTCTTTCTATGCCCTTCATGATCTTGAAGGTTTCTACCATGTCTCCTCTGAGTCTCCGCTTTTCCAGGGAGAAAAGCCCCAGCTTTTTCAGTCTGTCAGTATATGAGAGGTCCTCCATACCCTTTATTAGCTTAGTTGCTCTTCTCTGGACTCTCTCAAATACCGCCATGTCCTTCTTGAGGTACGGCGACCAGTACTGGACACAGTACTCCAGGTGCGGGCGCACCATTGCACGATACAGTGGCAGGATGACTTCCTTCGTCCTGGTCGTGATACCCTTCTTAATGATGCCCAACATTTTGTTTGCCTTCCTTGAGGCTGTGGCGCACTGAGCCGACGCCTTCAATGATGTGTCTACCATCACTCCCAAGTTTCTTTCAATGTTACTCACCCCTAGCGGTGATCCCCCCATTTTGTAAGTGAACATCGGGTTCTTTTTCCCTACGTGCATGACCTTGCTCTATTTTTTTTTTTTTGGAGGGGGGGTCCCCTTTTTTGTTTCTGCTGATGCTTTTGTGGTGCATGTGTCTCTTTCTTCTTTCTGAGCTACAATATTCAGACTGCTATCCAAATAGATTGCCAGATTAAGGGGGGTGGGATTCATCAAAAGGCGCTAATCACATTAGTGCATGCAATATGTTAGCGTGTGCTAACTTCTAAAGATGCCAATAGGAATATAATGGGCATCTTTAGTGGTTAGTATGTTCTAACACGATTGAGCGCTAATGTGTATAGCACCTTTTGATGAATTCTGCCCTAAGTGATGAGAGAAAAATTTCTGCCCCAACTTCATCTAGATTATTTGTAGTTTGAATATTGCCACTGTCTGGAAAGCAGAGGCACTTGTCCAATCTACCCAGATATTCTGTACTGCTTGATGTTTGGATAGTGGCACTGAATATCCATTTTTTTTATTTTATTTAAACACCATGACTTCCATTTAAAAACTGTGCTCAATGTGGTGGCTGAGACCAAGTACTGACCTGACAATCTATGTTTTTCTATTTTACAGGTCTGTCCAAAACATGCCTCCCCTTAATCTGGCTACAAGCATACACACTGTGGAACTCCAAGCATACTCTGAACTGCAGATATTGTGAAGAAAACTTTCAGACAGTCAATTTACCCAAGTAAATGACTTTGAAAATTGCCTTTTATATAATGCTGAACATTGTGTTTCATAATGCTGATGATAGCATATGAATACCTTAATTTGTTTTCTGTCTCTGATATCTTAGTCCTGGTATGCTTTAGATATTTCACAAATCAATGATATTATTTAGTTTGTTACATCTCCCTTGTACTTTTCTCTTCTGTAAATGCTGATTTTCTTAAACACTTGGGTATTTTATCATTATACATTAGCCTGGACCAATTTGAGTTCAGGGATTTCAACCTGTGAAGACAAACAGTGTCCTATGACTTTCACTATTCATTTTTTTTTTTTTATAAAACTTGCTGCCTCATGGATAGGAACATTCATAATTCCTGCTTCTTTGGTCTGAAATCACGTAAATTAGCACTGCAGGAACCAAAGTGCATCAAGGACAGGTACTACAAATTATTGCCAGTCTAATGTCTTGAAAAATTATAGGAATTAAACTAAAATAGGATTTCTCTGTTCCAGTGTTTGTAACCTCTACCATTCTCTGCCCAAGTGACCCGAGAGGGGAAAGGCCACAAGGGAAGACATGGGGTCATTTGTGAAAGAGAAGGATGGGCAGAAGATGAAACAGAAGCAATCTCCCATAATCCCTGCTCATATCCTCTGATGAATAGAGTGGGAGAGGGAGGAAATTGGCAACTATTTATGCAAATTCCTCATCTCCCTGTTGACAAATTCAACAACAGATAAACAGCAGGAAATTTGAATCTGAAACAAGTTCCAAATGAAATTGACATGGCCTTGAGGCTTGCAAACACAGTAAAGTTCAGCTGAGGAAATTATGAGGTCGACTTGTGCTCGAGTCTTAGCGATTTGATGAATTACAGATCTAAAAAGAAATCGGTTTTGTGCTAGTCTGGAGAGGTCCTCCAGCATCATTCACTTGGTTGTTTTCAACATGTCCAACCATCTGATTGCAGGTCACCCTCTTTACCTGGTTCCTTCGATCTTCCCAAACATGATGTCTTTTTCCAATGATCTCTCTCTTCTGATGGTGTGACCAAAATAAGACAGTCGTAACTTCATTATTTGGGCTTCGAGTGACATAGCTGGCTTGGTCTCTTCCAGAATCGACTTGTTAGTTCTTCTGGCAGTCCACGGCAAGCCTAAAATCCTTCTCCAGCACTAAAGCTGTCTTGTTTCTGTAATATCCAGCTTTTACATCCGTAACTCACCACCGAGAAAATAGGTGCGTGGACAAGTCTGATTTTCATTTTGAGCATTTCCTCCTTGCCTTTGAATAGTTTATCGAGAGCCTTCATAGAAAGGTGACCAAGTGCTATTTTGTGAAGTATTTCCTCAATGCTAGTTGCTTCTTTGTTTACAACTTCTATCCTATCGCCTTCAAGCTCAAAATCTTCATCATTTTCTGTGTTCATGATCTTCATCTTGTTTATGTTCAGTTCTAATCCCATGTTATGACTTTTGACTTTGACAGCATGTCTTCTTTACTGCTGGTGATGAGCATTGTATCATCTACATAACGCAGGTTGTTTATATTTTGGCTACCAACTTTGAAACCAACACTCTCTTCTTCCAAATTTGCTTTTCTGAAGATGGTTTCTCACCATACAGGTTGAACTAGTAAGGTGACAGGATGCATCTTTGCCTGATGCCATGTTTTATTGGAAACCAATTAGTTTTGCCATATCCAGTTCTCACTACAGCTTCTTGATTTTCATATAGACCAGTGGTTCCCAAACCTGTCCTGGGGGACCCCCAGCCAGTCCGGTTTTCAAGATATCCCTAATGAATATGCATGAGAGAGATTTGCATACCTGTCACTTCCATTATATGCAAATCTCTCTCATGCATATTCATTAGGGATATCTTGAAAACCTGACTGGCTGAGGGTCCCCCAGGACAAGTTTGGAAACCACTGATATAGACTCTCTATCAGCTGAGTTATGTGTTTGGGTATTCCCATGTGCACTAGAGTTCTCCATAGTTTATTGTGATCCATACAGTCAAAAGCTTCGCTGTAGTCGATGAAGCAAAGATATAAGGGTTTTTGGGATTCTAACCTCTTTTCCAATATCCATCTAACATTGGCAATAATTTCTCTTGGTCATCAAACTTTTCTGAAACCAGCCTGAACTTTGGGTAGTTCTTGTTCAACATATGATTGGAGCCTTCGTTGTACTATTTTCAGCAAAATTTTGCTGGTATATGGAATTAATGCAATTTTTCTCTAGTTGTTACAGTCCTTGGTGTCATCTTTTTTCAGTATAGATATGAACAGTGATCTTCTCCAATCAGTTGGCCATGTTTTTTCGCTCCAAATCTGTTGACACAGTCGAATGAGGGACATGATAGCACCTTCTGAGCCTTTTATTAATTCAATTGGAATACCGTCAATACCAGGTGACTTGTTTTTTGATAAACTTTAAGCACTACTATGACTTCTTTTAAAATATCTGGTTCTTCTTTGGCTTCAGTTTCTAGTTCAATTTCCCCAATGTTATCCTCATTGCCTTGTTTGAATACATTTTCCATATATTCTTTCCATCTCTTTTTGATGCTTTCTGGATCATTCAATATCATTCCATTGGCATCTTTAAGCATTCCCAGTCGAGGCTAGAATTTCTGCCACAATCTCTTAATCTCCTGAAAAGCTAATCTGGTTTTTCCATTTACATGTTCTGATTCAATTTTCTGACAAATATCCTTGAGATATCATTCTTTCTCTTGCCGAACTTAACGTTGAAACACTCAATTCATTAGTGATACTTTTTGTCTTATCACCGGATAGTTTTGCTTGGTCTTCTTTCTTCTGCTACTTTTCTGGTTTCTTCTGAAATCCAAGATGATTTCATGGCTTTCTTTTTCTTCTGGAGTGGGTTTTTTTTAGCTTCATCACTAATTACAGTTTTGATGTCATTCCATAACTCTTCAGGCTCTCTATCAAGCAAGGCCTTGTAGTTTTATCCAGTTGTCTGATGGAATGTTTTCAATGTTGTATTTTGGGAGGTCTCTAATCTTCTTTTGAAGCTCCACCTTGAACTTGCATGTCAAAAGCTCGTGGTCACTTCCACAATCCTAGTTTAGTCCTTGTAGTCATAACTGCAGATTTCCATCTCTGTCCTATGTAGATGCAGTCAATTTGGATACATGCCATTTGGAGAGGTCCATGAGTACTGGTGATTGTGGTATTAGAAATGTGTATCACTAGCTTCATTCCTTTCTCCTATACAATGCTTTCCAACCACTGCATCTTTAGGTGTACTTCCTACTTTTGCATTGAAGTCCCCCATAATGATCAGTAGATCTTCTTTTGGCATTTGATCTATTACATTTTGAAGTTGTTCATAGAACAATTATATATCCTCATCTTCTGCGTCTGTCATTGGATCAAGGACTGGGCATCCCTCCTGCCGATGATCTTTGGGGGGGGGTCAGGGGGTTCTGGCTGTAGGGACTGGGCATCCCTCTGCCAGTGATCTTTGAGGGGTGGGGGTCTGGCAGAAGAGACTGGGCATCCCTCCTGCTGGGGGATGTCTTGGATGGATGGGGGGTTTCTGGCAGGAGAAATTGAACATCCCTCCTGCCGGGGGATGTATCGGGGTGGTAGCAGCAGGAGGAATTTGACACTCCTCCCGTCACAGACATATGGGGGTGGGAGACTTTGGAGGTTCTAGCAGGAGGGCATGGGCATCCCTCCTGCTGGTCGCCTTCAGGGGGGGGGGGTCCCTGACACAGCCGCTAAACTGAACGCAGCAGGGAGATTCCCTTGCCACAATCAGCTCAGTGACCATGTCTATTTGAAATGTAGACCAACATTTTTCTGGCCTACATATCAAGCACGTATCACAACCCTAGGGAGATGCCTAGGGCCATCTAATCTTGCCTAAGGCCACTTCCAAGCGAAACCACATCCATGCCTAGCCATGGGCAGCCCTATGCATCTCCCTAGGATGGTGAAGATGTCTACAATGTAGGCAGCTTGCCTCAGGGTGTTTTGTTTTTTTTAAATGTGCATCCCAAGTGGCTGGTTAAACAGTTGGAGGACGCCTACCGCTGCCTACAATCAGGACACTGTTTATAGAATTTGCTCCTATATGTCAATTCTTTGTCTCATCATCATCATCAAGTTTTCTTGGTAGAATACAGAAGTAGATTGCCGGGTCTTTCTTCTGCACAGTACAAATTGGATGTTGTCACCATTGTCACATCAAGTGCAATCCTCCATCTTCAACACTGCCCATCTGCTGCTGCCTAGATGGGTGGTACATCATTAGTCTGACATCTCTGCTGAAATCTGTCCACCTTGGGAAGCCCTGCTGGTAGTGAAACTACCGATGACATAGCTTTCAGCTTTTCAGATGTGCACAAACCTCAGTGGCACGTCAAGCCCATATACCATTATACCATTATTAGATATACTAGGGTTAAATCAAGCTTTAAGTTGGGGAGTAGGAATCTACTGAGCATTAGAACATAATCAAATCACATTTCTGTCATCTTTCCTCCCATAACAAAAACACAATTAAGTGGCCTATTCTGTAAAGGAAAATAGGCATCTACATTCCTTTCTAGTGTAACTGGGTATATGTATTTGGATTTAGATTACATCTTTTACAGTGGTAGCTCAAGATAAGTTACAATCAGGTACACTAGATATTTCCCCGTCTTTGGAGGACTCACAATCTAACTTTGTACCTGAGACATTGAAAAGTGATATGCCCAAGATCACAAAGATCAGCAGTGGAATTTGAATCACATTCCTTTGGAGGCTACTCCTCCACTTAATATTTAGGTATGAACATTTACAGCAGCAATAGAGATGGTGTAAATATTAGCACATTAATGTGGCAGATACCTATATAACTTACAATATTCTGTAAGTTACATGCCGAGTAGGGACTCCCCATGCACATCTGTCCCATGTATATCTCCTTTTCAATTACACAAATGTAATTAAAATGGATATTTGCAGAATAGCACTGAGGTGACAGACTGGCATAAACATACTGTATGAGGGGGTGCTGAAAAGTTCTCAGCCCAACCGACTTCTAAAATTCTGAGCGTTATTATGCCACTGTAGCTAAAAAGGAATCGAAAAAATAGAGCAGAAAAATTATTTACATTGTCCAATTCGACATGGACAAGAGGACATGGAATGAAGCTAAGGGGGGACAAGTTCAGGACAAATATCAGGAAGTTCTGCTTCACGCAGAGAGTGGTTGACACCTGGAATGATCTCCCAGAGGAGGTTATTGCAGAATCGACCATCCTAGGTTTCAAAAGCAAACTAGATGCACATCTCCAACGAGAGGCATAGAAGGACATGGGTGACTAAAAATTACGCCAGGTATACACCTGGCGGGGCCTCCGCGCGTGCGGATCGCCGGACTTGATGGATCGAGGGTCTGATCCGGAGATGGCGCTTCTTATGTTCTTATGTTTATTATGCTATGTTTTGACATTGCTTCAGATCATTGATTGAACCATGTCTTTTTTTTTTTTTTTAATTCTTTATTCATTTTGAAAACTTACAGCGAGCGTACAGGAATATATCATTAGTAACAACAATAACACTTGTAATTTTCATATAATTCTAAAAACATAAAAATTATATCCCGTCCCACCCACCTTCTTTTAAATATTATAATCAATTATATCATAAATATAATATAAACATATAATTTAGTGAAATTTCCAGAAAAACTCCCCCCCCCCATGTGTACATATATTCATCCAAGGAAAATGATGTTTACTCATTACAATATCGTTCCAATGGCCCCCAGATCTTTATAAAATTATTATAGTTCCCTTTCTGTATTTTAATTGCTCTTTCCATCTTAAAAATATGGCATACCGAATTCCACCAAAATGTATAATTAAGATTAGTATAATTTTTCCAGTTATTGGTGATATGCTGAATAGCAACTCTAGTCAAGATTAATAATAGTTTGTTATTATGTGCTGATATTTGACTTTTTTTCCTCATAGACATGCCAAACAGAATAGTATCATAGGATAATGCAACATGGTTTTCTAATAGACAATTTACTTGAGTCCAAATTGAATTCCAAAATAATCTTATACAGGGACAATGGTAAATTAAATGATCAAGTGTCCCCGCTTCCAAATTACAATGCCAGCATTTATTAGACTTAGAGCTATCTAACTTTTGTAAACAAACAAGGGTCCAAAACGCTCTATGCAACAAAAAGAACCAAGTTTGCCTCATAGATGCTGATACTGTACATCTCATTCTCCAAGACCAAATTCGTGGCCATTGAGATGCAGAAATTTGCTGCTTAATCTCAATGCTCCAAATGTCTTTAAGACCGTTTTTTGGTTTTTTATTCATATATCCAGATATTAATCTATACCACAATGCGGCTTGATGTCCCAGGAAGTCCGCTTGAAAGCATAGGAACTCTAGACTATACTGATTATTCAATGTTTTCCATTCAGGGAACCCAACCTGAATAGCCTGCTTCAGCTGCAACCATTTAAAACTTTGTGATTTATTAAGACCAAATCTATGCTGCAGCTGTGAAAATTCAAGCAGTTTATCATCTGAAATAATCAGGTCAATGAAAAGTATGGAATTTTTAAGTGTGGAACTCCAAGCCATCATGAATTTCCTATTCCTACAGAAGAAAACTCCAAAGGAAATTCATGAATGTATGATGGAAACATTGAGTGACAATTGCCCATCATACTCCACAGTGAAAAAATGGTATGCAAACTTTCAGCATGGAGATTTTTGAGACCGAAGATGCAGTAAGATCTGGGAGGCCTCAAATGATATCAACTTCTAAAATTGCTGACCATCTCCATGACCTGATTTTGGCAGATCGGCGAATATCAGCTAAAACAATTGCTTAGGACACTAGTTTCAAGTTTCAAGTTTAATATTTTTCTTGATTGATCACTTAATCAAATTCTAAGTGATGAACAGATTAAAATATAATCAAATAGAGACAAAACAGTACAAATTTTAAATAATAACATTGGGTAAATAACTAATAGATTATACACATTACAAAAGGTAAGATAGGGCTTTGAAATACAATTAATAAAGAAAAGCAAAACAAAGGAAAAGTACAGTAGGGAAACAAATAACCACAGAACTTAATAAAATAATATCGCTGGTTTAAGAATTGTTAAATTAAATATTAAAAGCATCTTTAAAAAGAAATGTTTTTAGATTACTTTTAAATTTTCCTAAGTCCTGCTCATTTCGTAAGTAAACTGGGAGAGCGTTCCAAGTCTGAGGAGCAGTTACTGAAAAGATAAACTGCCGTCTAGTATTAATAACCTTAAGTGAAGGAATGGTCAACAAATTTTGCTCATTAGATCTCAAGGTTCTGCTTGGATGATATGGTATTAGAAGTTTAAATATCTGATATCTAGGGAACCATGGATTTATAATCTACAAGCAGCTGGGTATGCAGAAGCTATCAGTCAAGCAGGTGCCCAAATGTTTGAATGCTGACAAGAAACAATGTTGAGTGGAAACTTCCAAGTTGATTTTGCAGTATTTTTAGCGAGCTGGTGCCAATGTTTTGAATCAGCTAGTTATTGTTGATGAAACATGGTTACACCACTATGATCCTAAGACAAAACAACAGTCCATGCAATGGTGGTATTCAGATTCTCCAAGGCCAAGGAAATTCTAGACCCAAAAGTCAGCAGGAAAGGTCATGGCCACAGTGTTTTGGGATAAGGTAGGTGTTGTAATGACTGACTATCTTTCAAGGAGCCAAACAGTTAATGTAGAACACTACTGTAACTTGCTGTGCCAATTAATGGAGGCATTGAATGAAAAAAAGGAAAGGGAAGTTGCAGAAAGGAGTTTTCTTTTTGCTAGACAATGCACCTACTCATAAGGCTGGCAAAATGATGGATGTTTTGATGTAGTTGGGGTTTCAGTTTTTAGGCACTGATAGATGCCCAAACTCAGTAAAAAAAAATTTTTTTTTAAGTCAATTGAAATGACATTTCTAACTGAGTTTCAAGGCGCCTACTGGATCCTAAAACAATCAGCACTGGAATCATGCCTCCGTAGGTGCTTTAGGCCATCTAATGCCACTATGGGCATGGCTAATGGTGGAAGTGGTATTAAGCAACCTAAAGCACCCACCAAGGTGTGATTCACATCATAGATAGGCACCGGAAATGTGTTTGAAAGAGCTTGAAAGAGTGACAATTTTCGAGTGATTCAGAGGTGATTGCAGCAGTGGAGCGGTATTTCAGTAACCAGATAACAGAGTATTATTTGGAAGGGTTATAGACATGATGTGCCAAGTGTGTTGAACTTAGGGGTTAATATGTGGAATAACTTGTAAGTTTCATGGCTCCATGTCATTACCTTCTTGATTGGGCTTTTCAGCACCCACTCGTATATTCTATTACTCCAAATATTGATGTGTGCAAAATGCATGGTTTATAGATTTGCCCCAGTAGTGTGGAAGGCAAAGCCTTCTGTGAAAACAAATAAAAAATCTTTTGAATCCCTGCTCCTTAACAGCAAACTTACTTCTTATTTGCACTAGTAATTCACATTTGTCAGTTAGTTAGGTCATATTTTTCTTTTTCACTAAGAAAATATTTTTTAAACATGGTATTGTGATATTTACTTGAACTGACCAGTCAGTAACAGGTCGTAAGGTTGTAAGCTCTAACTAATCACATGATCTATGGATCAGTATATCCAACATCAACTTTTCTTTTCAAAGATGCGTATGGTTATTATGAGAAGTAAAAATTTGACATTCTTATTTACATTTTCGGTTTTTCTCTTTTTTTAAAAACAAAAAAAAACAAAAAAAAAAAACAGCCATCTTTTTACCCACCTTTTGTTTTTTCCTTTTATGTTTATTCCTCTCCTCTATCAAAATTGTAACTATTTCCCTATTTATCCTCACATGTCGTGTATGTTTTACCCTCACATTATTGTGAATATAGGTTTTTTTGAGTAGTTTGCAAAGTATGTTTCTTGTCTTCACAACAAATTTGTTTTTTATGTCATTTTTTATATTGTACTTGTTTCATTTATTAATACATGTTATTTTTATTGTACATCGCCTAGCAAATTTATAGGCGATTCATCAAGACTTAATAAACTTGAAACTTGTAACTGTGTATTCCAAAGAATTGGCAATATGTCAACATGGGAGCAGATGGTGACCTGTGTTGCAGGAATTCACCCCATAGGTAGCTACTGAATAATCACAAATCCTGCACAAGCTGCTCACATGGATCAGGAATCCTGACTGAGATCAAAACCCAGAGAACCTGTTATCAGGGACCAAATCCATACTCATAGAATACTGACAATCGCAGTTCATGGAGCACTCCAGGAAAAGGAGAACCCCAAATAATTGTGTCCTGCACTATGGGCTTCAGTCATTAAAACAGCTGTCAATTTGTGAACACATTTCTTTATTTTGTTTTTTTATATAGCTCACACTTTTTCAAAAGAAACTCATGGTGAGATCCATCTGGGTACAATAATTTCTTTCCCTGTCCCCACATTATCTGTAATTTTATTTTAGGCCTACTATTCAACAGGCCTAAGATACATTTCTTGGTTACTGTTATATAATCCTTTCTTGCCATGGAAGTACTAGGGTAGGTAACTATAAATTAATTTGTCGTGATGTTTGCCCAAACCGGCAAGTTGGAAGGCAGAAAGACACTGCCGGTGTACAGCTTTTTTCTAAAATACTTGCATGAATGCAAGTGTAGGGAGTAGCCATTATACAATGATACAGGTTGGAAAATCAGCACAGGAAGCCTAAACTTGCATATTTAGGTGACGACATGCATATAAATTGGCATATTGAAATTTACATATGCAACGGTTAGCAGTTGCACACTTATGTCATCCACTTTGCAAACTTATACACGTGAATGCTGCAAATTAAATGCAGAGGCTATAATCTTGATTTATTTTCAATTTAAAAGGGAGATAAACAATAGGTGATTAAGGAGAATAACTCCTTTAATTCCATCTGTGAAGGATTGTCCAAAACAAGTACCTTTTAAAAAATTATGAGGGGAATCCATCAAGGCATGGTAAAAATAAATAATCACCTTTTATCACACCTTGATTTGTGACTGGATTCAGCAATCTGCGGATCTCAGTACCACAGGGTGCTAAATCCCAATTTTTAAAAGAATAATGCAGTTTGGGAGCCACCTGGCAAACAGCATTATTCCAGCAGCTCAGGAGCATTGAACCACAAAGGTGTAGTCCGATGCTCTCAGACCTTTAGAGCAGAGTTCTCCCCTAGATCAAGACCCTCCAGTGGAGGCCCCACTCATCCCACCCCAGATGCAAGACTTTCTCCAGATTGATGTCTCCACTCCCCCACCCACACATTGCCATCCTCCTACAGGGGCTACCTTGGGAAACATTGGTAAAGCCAGGGGAATATTCAGGCAAAAACAATTGATGCCTTCAGTAAATAATAATAATAATAATAATTTTATTTCTTATATACCGCTATACCATAAGTTCAAAGCGGTTTACAACAAGTTACATACAATGAGAGTAAGAGATGTTTACAACAAGAAGTAAGAGATGTTCACAATGAGATACATACAATGAGTGTATGAGATGTAAGGGGAACAGAAAAAGTACTTTCTGGGATACAAAATGCAAATGGAAGAGAACCAAGATGGTTTGAATCAAAAGGAAGTATCTAGTCAGAGATTGGGGTGCAGGGGAAAACAATTTGGGTGGAATACCTTTACAAATGGGAAGAAGGATGAGAATTGGAGAATGGGATGAGGATAGCTGAGGGGGATTGGGCAAGAATTGGGAATTAGAATTTGTTAAAGAGACGGGTCTTCAGTGATTTTCTGAAGTCAGCGTAAGAAGTGGCCTCGAGAATGGGTTTTACGAGCCATATGTTCAGTTTGGCTGCCTGGAATGATAACATTCTTTCTTGGAACTTCTTGTAAAGACATGATTTCAGGGATGGGTAATTAAAGAGATTTATTCTGCGAGAGCTCTTATTAGAGCTGTTGAGGATGAATTGAGAGGTGAGGTAAGTTGGTAGCATCCCAAAGATAGCTTTGTAGCTGATGCAGGCAAAGTTGAAGAGTATTCTGGATTCCACCGGCAACCAGTGGAGTATCTGGAAGTATGGGGTGATATGTTCCCATTTTTTTAAACCAAAGATGCGCCGGACCGCAGTGTTCTGAATTAATCTCAGCTTGTTAAGTGTCTTCTTATAAGCTCCCAGATATATAATGTTGCAGTAATCCAGCGTACTCAAGATGGATGATTGTACAAGTAATCGAAAGGATGAATCATCGAAGTATTTTTAAATGGTGTGGAGCTTCCATAGGACTGATATACTTTTTTTGAACATTAAATCTATATGCTTTTCCAGGGTTAGGTGTTTGTCAAGGGTGATTCCTAGTTTTTTTATAGTTTGGTCAATTTCGTAATCACGGCCATTCACGTGAATCGTGTTGTCTTTTATCTTTTCATTGGGAGATGCCAGGAAAAATTTAGTTTTTTCTGTGTTCAGTTTTAGTTTGAAGGCCGTCATCCAAAGCTCTATTTGCTTTAGGGTGTTGGTTAAGAGATTAATAAAGTCTGACGACAGACAGGTTAGTGGTAGCACTACAGTAATGTCATCAGCGTAGATGTAAAAGTTGAGTTTTAGGCTTTGTAGCAGGTGTCCCAATGTGATAAGGTAGATGTTAAATAGGGTCGGAGATAGCGGGGAGCCCTGGGGCAACCCACAGTTGTTTTTCTAGCTGAAGGAGAATTTGTCTTCTTTGAATACCTGATAGGATCTGAACTTGAGGAATTCCTGGAACCAGTTGTAAGCATTTTCTGTGATGCCTAAGGATTCTAAACAGTTCATTAAGATGGTGTGATCTACTAGGTCGAAGACAGAACTTAGGTCCAGTTGTAGAATCATTGCACTGGTACCTTGACTGAGAAGGTGGTTTAGGAGTGAGGCCATAATTGTTTCAGTGCTGAAGCCGGGTCTGAAACCTGATTGCTTGTTCTGCAGAAGGTTGAATTTGTCTAGGTAGGTATTTAGTTCAGCGTTTACCAGGCTATCCATTAATTTAGCAGCAAGAGGGATGTTTGCGATAGGTTTAAAATTGGCTATGTTATTGGATGTTTCTTTGGTGTTCTTTTTAATAGGAGTTATTACAATTTGACCCAAGTCCTCTGGAAACTTGCCAATGGATAGTTGTAGGTTGATCCAGTCTAGTAGTTTGGCTTTGAAGTTAATAGGGGCCGCTTTCATCACATTTGGGGGGCAGGGGTCCAGTCTGCAGTATGATTTGGCGTATTTGTTGTAGAGCTCATTGAATGTTTGCAGTCAATCTCTTTGATGTTGGACCAACTCAAGTCGGCTTTAGATGCATCTGGGTCATGGGGGAAGATGTAGTCCCAGTGGGAGTCATGAGGGCTTGATAAAGCAAGTCTTAATTTTTTTATTTTGAATTGAAAAATTCGACTAGGTCATCTGCTGTAACTGTGAGTTCTTCTACCTGGTTCGTGTAGGAGTGAGTATCGTACAGGTCATTGACTAGTTTAAACAGCTTGCTGCTGTTTAAGGAGGTGTTACCTATTTTGTGGGCATAGAAGGTTTTTTTCTTCTCTTTGGTTATGTTTTTTGTAGCTTTTTAGCATTTGGCGCCAGGTGTATCTAGTCTCTGGGGTACCTGATTTTGACCATTTCCTTTCTAACCTTCTTAACTCTCTCTTTATCTCAAGGAGCTCTAGGTCAATCCAGCCTGTTAGGTTTCTAGGTCTACACCTTCTTTTTTTCAGTGGGGCCATTTCGTTTAGGATGTGGGTGCTGGTGCAGATCCAGGAACTCATGAATTGATTAAAATCCTCGTCTTGGTTGTGAATAATATCGTAGTGAGACCAGAATTCTATGGGGTTGATCTTGCCTCTGCTGGTGTGGAATTGTGTGGGTTTATTCTTAACTTTCATTGTGGCAGAGGTTGTTTTCCATTGCCATTCAAATTCGAAACTACATATTTTGTGATCAGACCATAGAGAATCAGACCAGGTTTCTGATATCCATCGAATAGTGGGATTTATTGAGTTTATTGAGGACAGCAATAACAGGTCCAGTTGGTGGCCTTTTTTATGAGTTGTTATCGGGGGTGGGTTAGGGAAGCCTAGTGAAGCTAGAAAGGACCAAAATTCTGTAGTCTCTGGATGATCTGATAGCTCTAGGTGTAAGTTTATATCTCCGCATAAGAGGTTATAAGGCCCTGTTAGAGAATTGGTTAAGAGGAACTCGTGGAATTCTTCTTTGGCTGAGGTCCATTTTTGGGGGGGGATGTAGGCTAGAGTAAATGGCACCCCTAGTGGTAGTCTCGTGTAACTACTGTTAAAGGGTCATATTTCCATATAAATATTTATGAAGAAAAGTACAGTGGTACCTTGGTTTACGAGTGCACCGGTTTGCGAGTGTTTTGCAAGACGAGCAAAACATTTGCAAAATCAGCACCTAGGAAACCGAGTGTGCCTCGATTTGTGAGCGACGCCCCCCGCGATCCAACACCCTCCCCCCCGCGATCTGGCACCCCCTGCCGCGATCCAGCACCCTCCCAGACCACCCGAACAAGCTTCTTACTTCCACCTCAGCCTCGGCACCGGCACCGGCATGTCCTGTGCGTTGGTGCCGGTGCCCGAAGATCGGTCTCCTCTTTTTTGCTAGGCCTTGGAGAGAGCGTGAACTCGCAGGCCTTGAGCATGCGCAGATGCTCAAGGTCCAGCAAAGAAGAGGAGGCTGATTTTCAGGCACCGGCACCAACGCACAGTACATGCTGGTGCCGGTGCCGAGGAGGAAGTAAGAAGCCTGTTCGGGTGGGTCTGGGGGGGTGCTGAATTGCGGCAGGAGGGGTGCCAGATCATGCGGGGGGGGGGGGGCCCTTCGGGGGGAGCATGCCGGTTCTCGTGGAAGGGGGATAGAGCAGCGCCGCTGGCCGCGGGGCATGGGGTGGGTGTGAACGAATCAAGTGAGTTTCCCTTGGTTCCTAAAGGGAAACTCGCTTTGATATACGAGTATTTTGGTTTACGAGCATGCTTCTGGAACGAATTATGCTCATAAACCAAGGTACCACTGTAATTGATACATAGGTAAGTTTGGCATATTATTGAAAAATGATCAAATGTTTTAGGTTTGTTTTCCATAGATAATTATGGTTGGTTTCCCACTCACCCAACCAATCCCAGTAAAATAAATGAAGTCACAAAATGGTATACCAATGAATCTGAAAAGTACAGTATGGAAAGGCTGTGTGAGTAGAACTTAAATGCATTACAGAAAAGGATATGTAAGCTTGCACAATGAAAGCTCAGATTAGGCACACAACATAATTTCCGTTATGTTAATGCTGCTTTAAAATACGAGCAGAGTGCTGCAACAATCAAATTATCAATTATAATGTCTACTCAGAGCAGAAAAGTGTTGCAAACAGAGGACTGATTACTGCCTCAGTACTTCCAATTTACATACTCATTGTTTAGTACAGGGAAAACAAATTATCTCATGTTGGCCTCAGTTCAAATTTAATTAAATGAGTGCAAAGCAATTATTATAAAGTACAATAGTAGAGTAATGAAAGGAAAATAATTCATTAACCTATTAATCTTTATTTATGTTCCTCTCAAATAAGTATGTAATTTCTTTATCGCTGTATCCCATAAGAAAATAGTATGTTCTCTTTGCTTCCGGCCTGGCTGAATAGCTCATATGTAGTTTTAATACTCAACCTGTAGCTTCGGTTATTATTGACATAGTAGATAGCAGTGGTGTCTCCAGACAGAAGTATTTGTGGGGGGGGGGGGGGAGGCAAAAGGGGGGCAAGCCAGGTATGTACAAGGTTGAATCAATAAGGGTGATGTGTCAGCATTTTTCCTCTTTAAACTGGTTTTAAAGACATTTCAAGGAAAAAAAAAAATCCTGAGGACCTTCTGTGCAATAAAGAGACCTCTGGCCATTTTGAATCATACAGTAAAACTTTAATTATAATTATTCTTTAGCATCATTCAACCCATTCTATAAGGGAATGAATTGTTGAAACTCATTTCTAAGATGTTTTCTCCACAGTTTGTCTAAATGTCAAGGGCCATGTTTTGAGCGGGGCTAGGGTGGGCTTATGATTTGGATGTTTTCTTAATGGAACATTGTAAAAATGTCCAAGACAAAAAAAAAATAGGATGTTTTTGCCTAGATCTGTTTCAATAACGACTAAGTGCCTAAAAGGTAACCAAACTGACCAGAGGACCTCTGGAGGGATAAAGAACCAGAGGACCTCTGGAGGGATTTAATCCCTAGTGGTGACTGACCCCCCCTTCCACAGTACATTCCAGACTCTATGACAGCTACAGATGGAATGGCCATTCCAGAGCAGTAAACAGATTCCTGAAGAGGCCCAGTGGTTGATACAGTGGGGATCCAGGCCGAAATCCCACTTTAGCTCGTATACTTATGGTGGAAAGTGTATGTGCCCCCAAAATCTGAACATATCTACCGTGCCCACATATAAGTGACACCTCCAGGCACAAGGATTATTGCAGTATATAGTTGAGTATAGCACTTTTTTTTTTTTTCTGAAGGGTTCACCACACAATCTAAACAGGTGATGATGTGATGATATATAGAGACCCTTTATGTGAAGTTCAATGCAATGCCCCCTATGCCCCTTCACTCTGCTAGGATGTCTGTGTGGCCAGTCTAGTATGACTGATGGCCCCCTTACATCCCAATGGCTTGTTTTTGAGTATTTTTTCCCTTGAACATTTTGTTTGAAAATGGTCCTTAAAGAAAGATGCCTTGAGCATAGAAACATCTAAACTAGAGCAATTTTTGAACTAAAACATGTTTTTCTGGTTTGAAAATGCCATGTTTGGCACTGGATTTTTAGATACTGTTTTGTAAAATGTCCAAAATTGGATTTGGAGTCATATTGAAAATGCCCCTCACTATTGTCACCACCGTGCCTCAACTGAGTGCTTTAGGCAGCCAGGCAGTGACACATGACTTAACTCCGGCGTGGTCCCCTTTGAAGTTAGGGGAACCTTTCAAATGGGATATCCTTAAGCTACTGCCTAGCATAGCCTGTGTCGGTTCCTTTTGAGAAAATTCATCAGTCAGAATGGCTTCAGTGGAAATTATAAGCTTTATTTGGCCACTGGGCTCAAAATCATAATGCAGTCCCAGTTTCACCGGTGGCATGAAACTTTACAAAACAGAAAAGAATTGTTTAAACCAAACTATATTTCAATCTGCTATGGGCTTTGTTAACTAAATCACATACATTTCTCTTCACCAGAGTTTTATACTTGTGCATGCTATATGCCATTAGAGTCCATAGTCCTTTCAGCTTTAGTAATGTCCTTTTGAGAACAGCTAGCATGAAACCTCTCACTAAGCTTGAGCTATGGGAAAGACCTTTATAGTGGTAATTATCAAACAAGCACTGCTGAGCTACTGACACTGGTAGCTTGGAGAATGAGCCAGCAATATTCTTATGGAGCCAGTACTCTGGTGAGTTACACAGTTCATTTACCAGCATTAGTCCAGAAATATTTCACCCTGTTTCTCAGGGAAGATTCCCTCTTCAGCTAGATGGTGTTTAGCAACCAAAAACGGAGCAGTCTTCTAGTCAGAGTTTTATCTCCGTTTCTAAGGCATACGGGGCTAATTGTCTTTAACAGGTTGCTATAGCAATCAGCAATCAGCTAACAGCTGTTAAGCTCTCAAGGAGGTTTGTGAACAAGGAACCAGAGAAATCACCAGGCTGATTTTCTGCCCAGTGTTTGGTTTAGGTAAATTACTGTTTTGTACAGGAGAACAGTATTGGCTCTTGTGCTCAAAACCCAGCTAGTTAATTATGAGGCAAACTTTTCAGTCTCAATCATTACAGTCTCTGGCATAACACTACCTCAGTTTAGCAGAGAGGGAAAAAACAGTAAGGGAAAAAAATCTTCCCTAGACTCACAGTTACTCAAGCTATCTCTATTTGTTCTGGCCAGTTTTCAAACTCAGCACTGCACTGAACTCTTCTATCAGCATAGGTTTAGGAGGGCAGGATTCTGAAGGTGAGTTCACAACCTGTTCTTCCTTCATTTCCCAATCAGAATCAGCAAGCTGCCCTGGCTGCTTCTAGGCAAACTCAGCCCCATGCTGGGCTTCCTGCCTCTGCACTGCTCCTGTGCGCCTGCCACAACTTCTCTTCTGGTTCCTTCCTCTCCCCCTAGCTCTCTACAGAGCTTCACTTTAAGCTGAGGGCAGAAACCACTCCCCCATAGCTTCAGTGGGGGGAAGGGCTTCCTTCCCTCTACTTGTGCTGTTTTTCCCACAGAAAACTGCTTGTCTGCCATCTGCTTCCCAGGCACTGGATAATAAGAAAGCAGAGATTTCTGTCTTTGTCTAGATACTAAGGTAAGGCAAAGCTTTCTTGTTCTGTCTCCATGTCTTCCTCACTGCTTACAGGGTAGTCAGCTAAATTACTCTCTTCAGCACTGACCTGGTCAGCCTTTCTGTACCAGGGTTTGTATGTTTTACTATATTTCTCTGTGATAAACCTCAGGAATGCAGTAGGTTTGTCACACTATGTACCCCATAGCAATTTCCCTAAAAATAGCGTTTGCTTTTACAAATCAACAAATGAATAAAAACTACTCAGATTCTCATGCGACAACAGAAACTCCTTCTACTGCTAGACAGACACTTTTGAGCTGACTCTGCTTAGGTTGCCTAGTGGTAAGTGGTCTCAGCCAAAAGGGTGCACCTAAATGAATAGTGATATTTTATAAAAGACGAGACCCAGCACATGTTTTACTGAATGGGGAGCCAAAATTTAAATGCCAGCTTGTATTTCTCATTTATGGATGAGCACATAAATGTGAGCATGTAGTTATGTATGCTAATATGCAGTGGCGTACCTAGCATATGTGACACCCGGGGCCCATCATTTTTTGACACCCCCATCTACATGAAAAATATGATTTTTAGTAACAATCCACATATCGTACAAAAGTGTACCTAGGAAAAGGCAGCATCTTAAACACTGCAGTGAGCACTAGAACACCAACACATACATTGTAAAACTAAACAAGCCAGATCCTGCACAGTCAATTGATCCTGTATTCAATGCCAACTGAAAACTATGTTCTTTTCATACACACAGAACAGAGATACACCCTCATCCAATATGGAATAATCACAAACTAAGAATATAAATATGTAGACAAAAATTAAACTGAACCGCCAAGAAACCAGACTCTGCATCACAATGCAACACCACAACAACATAAAAACAGTAACACATGTCCTCTAATACTGTGCAAAATATAAAGACAGTAGATGTAAATTTGAAAAAACTGATATATAACAATCACCACTTTACAAATTAACAAATAAAAATAAAACAAATAATGAGAAATAAGAAAATACCATTTTATTGGACTAATCCATTTTTCAATTAGCTTTCAGAGGTCAAATCTTTCTTCAGAACAGTACTGTTATGGTATCCTGTCCTGACCTAAGGAAAAGGGTTTAGTCCAAAAAATTGTCTTATTTCCATTTCCTATTTATAAAATTTTATCAATACAGTTACAATACTACTTGATTCTAAGTAAAGCAACAAAAAAATCTTTCTACCTTTTGTCGTTTCTGCTTTAATCATCTTCTCTTTGCTCTCTTCTTTCTATACAGCATTTGTCCTCTCTCCCTTCCATGCAACATCTGCCCTCTCTTTGCCCCTTCCACCCAGCTTGTGCCCTCTCTCTCTCTCTACCCCTTTCATTTATTGTCCACCCTCTCTCTGCCCCTTGCATCCACTGTCCACTCTCTCTCTCTGCCCCTTGCATCCACTGTCCACCCTCTCTCTGCCCCTTGCATCCACTGTCCACCCTCTCTCTGCCCTTTGCATCCACTGTTCCATATGGCATCTTCCCTCTTTCTATGTCCCTTCAATAAATTGTATATCCTGTGCCCTTTCTCTCCTTTGTACATGATTCATTTTGGCTTCACCCCCTCCCCTATGCTCTGGCAACTCTCTCTTCTCCTTTCCTTCCTTCCTTCCCACTCCACCCCATAGTCTGGCATCTCTATCTCCTTCCCTTCTCTCCCCCCATGCCTTGGCTTCTCCCTCCTATCTCGCCCTCTGGCACCTCCTCTCCTTTCTTTCCCTCTGGTCTGGCATTTTGTCTCCTTTAGTTTCCCTTCCTTCCCCACATGCCCTGGCATCTCTCTCCTCTCCTTCCATCTCCCCCTCTCACTCCATTATCTAGCATCTCTTCTCCTTCCTTTCTCTCCTTCCTTCCACCTGGTCTGGAATCTGCCTCCTCCCCCTCCCCCATGACATCTCTCCCCCCCCTCCATGGTCTGGTAGCTCCTTTCCTTTACTTCCATAGTCTTGGCATCTCTTTCCTCTACCTTCCCTGGTGTTCCTTATCCCCTCTCTCTCCCCAATTGAGTGCAGCAGCACTTCTCTCTTGCCCCCTCCCCAATTGGGTGCAGCAGCACCAGCAGCATCTCTCTTCCCCCCTCCCCCCTTGGGTGCAGCAACAGCATCTCTCTTCCCCCTCCCCCCTTGGGTGCAGCAGCATTTCTCTTCCCATCGGCGGAGTCGCAAGCTTCCCTCCATCGCTGACCTCTTGCTGCTCTTCCTTGCTTCAGGCCTTCCTCGTTGCCGGGTCCTGCTTTCGCGGAAACACAAAGTAGGCAGGACTTGGCAGCCAGGAAGGCCCGAAGCAAGGAAGAGAAGCAAGACAAGTTTTACCTTCCCTCCGTCACTGACCTGTCTCCCTTAGCTTCCCTCCATCGCTGACCATAGCCCTAGTGAACTCATGCTCCAGAGCTCGAACGTGTGTGTGCCAACTTCTCTTCTTCTCCCCCACCCCCCCGGAACGTAACTTCCGGTTTCGGAGGGAAGAGAAGTGAAGCTGGCATGCACACCTTAAAACCCCGAAGCATGAGTTCGCTACGGGCTAAGGTGGGAAATCGCCAAGCCGGTGAGAGGCGGGGGTTGTTTTTTAAAAAAAATGTTGAGAAGCGGCAGGATTCGCGATAGATGGCAGCCGGGCAATCATCTAAATTAGCCGGGCGCAGCGCCCGGCTAAAAGGCCCTAGGGCAGTGGTAGGCAAACTCATTAGTCAAAAGAGCCAAAATCAGCAGTACAACAATTAAGATTTTTTTTGATGTCCTTCAGCAGCTTCCCTCCCTCCTCCCCCCTTACCTTCGTGGCCAAGTCAAAATGATCTACCAATAATAAAATTTTAAAAACACAAAGCACACTGTACGCAGAGAAAATGTTAATTATCATTTATATTCTGCAGGTTTTCAAAGAGGTCAAGGTAGATGACTTTATGCAATGTCACCTCAGTAACAACTATACAAAAATAGACAAATACCCTCTCCCTTTTTACTAAACCGCGATAGCAGTTTTTAGTGCAGGGAGCTGCGCTGAATGCCCCACGCTGCTCTCGAAGCTTATAGGCTCCCTGCGCTAAAAAGCGCTATCGCGGTATAGTAAAAAGGGAGGGGGTATATTTGTCTATTTTTGTATAGTTGTTACTGAGGTGACATTGCATAAAGTCATGTTTTGTTATGTGACTGGCATTATTTAGACTTTAATGTCTATGAATGAATAGAATGAAAATGATATAAAATTACTTGCTTGTTTTTATGTGTGTGCGCTGAAGGAAAGTGGAGAGAGAGTGGGTTGCTACTGCCGCCATCGGGAATAGGCTGGCGCCGAGTTTGCCCTGCTTCTCTTCCCCACGGAGCCAACTAACTCTCGCCACCCGACGTCAATTCTAACGTCAGAGAAAACGTTCCAGGCCAGCCAGGCAGCGATTGACTGGCCCAGAACGTCATCTCCGACGTCAGAATTGACGTCAGATGGTGAGAGTTGATCGGTCCCTCAGGGAAGAGCAGGGAGAAGTCGGCGGCGGCCTGTTCCCGATGGCGGCGGTGGCACTCAAGTGACTAAAGAGCTGCAGTTTGCCGGCCTAGGGAGAACACTGAAGGGTGGCCAGCTGTGCACCCTGGGCAGACCGCCCCCACTTAGTATGCCACTACTATATGGCATGTGTCATGACGTCATTCATGAGGGGACATAGCTTAAATTGCATCAGGTGGTAAAATGCCTAATTTCAGTGCCAAACATACTTTCCTGCTGGACAGACTTCTCATTCCTAGAATGAGAAAGTTTTTCCTCAAGCCTGGCCAAAGGACAGATTTTCTGAAAATGAGGAAAGCTAGTAGAGATACCAGATCCATTTTAATCAGGAAGTAGAGATCCCGAGAGATGTAACTGTTAATCTGAACCTGATACTTCACATTAATCTGTATAACTTGCAATGCAAAATGCCGGCAATGTTTCTTCTTGATGCATTTCTATTTTTTGGACTACATTTTAGCTCACTGTTGGGAATAGTTAAGGTCTGGAATTCATTGTAGTGTGACCTGGGGGATGTCTGACTGATGGCATCAAACAACTGAAAACCTCCATGCGCCACTTGAAGTGGGTCACTCATAGGCAGCATACCCCTAAGCCAGGGAGCATCATCCCATAATGCATACAGCCCTGACCCAAATAGTACTTTACAACTACTGTTTTGGCCCTTGAAAAGGAAGATCCTGAAACTATGCTAGGTGAGATGTTGTCCAAACATCTGCAGTAAAGATGGTTTTGAGCTCTGGTCCTAAACTGTAGATCAGAGAATTAAAATTGTTCAATGAGTATCTTATGTTTAGGAAACCCATTAAAGCATTTATTTATGGTTCATCTTTAATATTTATGAATCAGATCTCAGATTAATGCCCAGCTAGAGGTTCTGAGATATGTATTATTTTATGTACACCTTTTTTCAGATTTCTGCTGCTAGATTTTATTGTATTATTATTATTTGCTTTTAGTTTGTCTTAATTGTTATTGCTTTAATATGATTTTTATTAATTTTGGGTTTTCTGTTACATGGAGGAGCATTAAAAAAAAAAACACCCACGTCTAAGTCCAATGTGGACATTTCCAGCTGAACGTCCAAAGCTGGAAGTACAGAAATAGTCATTTTCGAATGGCAATCTACTGTACTTCCAAATAAAATTTTGTTTGTTTGTTTTGAAAATTGTCTACTTAGATGTCTTGGTCACCAGGATGTCTAGAATGCCGGAACATCTAACTTTATACCCATTTTTGATCAGAAAAACATCCAGTTTGAAAATGTTCTAATCCTGACCATTTGGATGTGGGAGAGGTCAGCATAGTAATGGACTGGCCACATAGTCATCGTGACAGAGCAATGGAACACCTTAGATGGTACAGCTATGAATTTCATATAAAGGGTGCCAGCTGTATATCTCATCAAAACCCCCTTATAATTTAAGGTGCACCCCCAAACTCCCCAAAAACCTACTATACCCTCCTGTGTACCACTCCAATAGAACGTATGGCTGCAGATGGCACCTATATGGCACCATAGTAGGTTTTGGGTGGGCTCACATGTTCTGACATAAATGTAATGGTTAGAGTGGCATATGTGCCTGGGCCCTCCTCTCTATGGTTCATTAGCCCACCCACCAGGCTACTTAAGACACCTGTGTGCAGCCCTACTAGGTTTCCTCATACCAGATGCTGCTGTTTTAAGGACAGGTATGTACCTTTTTGTTCTCATTTTTGTGTGGTATAAGGGAGTCAGTGAGCACTGGAAGAATTTGGAAATGTCTTACCTTGGTGCATGCAGTGGCCATCTGGCCAGTTTGGGCACCTTTGTAGCGCTTAGACCCTTCTAAAACAGGTCTAGTTCCAAACGTGTAAGTTTTGTCCAGGATGTCTTGTGTGACAGAAGCCGGTACCTGTATTCGCCGTAACCCGGCCTCTGCTCACCCGAGCGCAACTCCGACGTGCTTCCGATGAAGGAAGGAAGTCCTGCTGGAATATCTTTTCTTGTCAGGAAGCAAAATAGCAAAAATAAACAAATCAGTTCACTTGTTCAAAGTCCCTTTATTCCTTGAACCGAAGTTGGGAGCAACGTCTCCCTTAAGCATTCATAAAAAAAAAACCCCAAAGTCCAAATAGAATGCTGCCCACAGATAACCAAAAATAAAGTCTGGAGTGGACCCACTGGAATGGGTTGCCACTGCTACCTTCAATCAGGCAATTAAGGTAAGTATCATTGACATCCAAAAATAGCAAACAGAACTGTAGTGGGCTTGTCTTTACCTTAGGGAAGATAAAGCAACCTTACACACTCTCACTCAAGTTCTGGGCCTCTAAGCTCAGCAAGTTTAAAGCTGGGCTGAATCCAACAGAGAAACTGTTGGTGGGGGAGGGGAGTAAAGGAATTCACTTATTATTTTTCTGAAGTATCAGAATGCCAATAATGGCCCCACTATCCCGACCTGGATCTTAAGTGAATTCTCCCCAAAAGTTATGACATTTACTTCCCTCACAGTCACAGAAATGCATCCCCAATTCAGGCCACTTGAGTTACAAACCAACAATAAAAAAAACGTTTTTTTTTTTTTCCAGCACAAGTCCCTGCACTTTCTCACACACAGCACAACTGCACCACAGTGTTCTAATAAACAGAGAAAGGCTCCAAACCTTCAGACCTGCCACTTATCTTTATTGCATGAGCGTATCTTCAGGCAGTCCAAGGCTCTCTACCCATTCCATGGGTTCAGGTGGGGCTGGCTGGTTGGCAACAAGGTCAGTGTCAGTTTCCATCATGGTCACCTCCTCACAGTCAGGAATATAGTCAGGAGAGACCCTTCCCTGAGCTGGCTCAGGGCCAACTAACTTTCCTCTCCTCAGAGCAGCCTCTATATTGTTCAAACGAACACACCCTGCTCTCTGAGGGGGAGGAGTTACCTGCCTTGATTGTTTAGCTTGTTTTACGTTTCTCACCATGGGCCTCAGCTGGGAGTGAACAGGAGGAGGGAGGTCCCTCTCAGGCTCTTCTGAGCTGTTCTGCTCTCCTTCCTCTACTCCCTGCAGTTCAGCCTGCTTCCAGTTAAAGGGAAATGTACCTTTTTCCCTGGGACTAGTCACAACCCTATCCCCGTGGTTAGCTCGCTGAATGGCTGGATAAGATTTAGCCACCGGCAGCTCTGGAATGAGCGGAGCCACTGGGGACGGATTGTGACATACCCTCACCCTTAAGGATTGATTGTCCCTATTTTCCCGGGGCAACTCACTATCCTCTTGCATACGAGACAGAGTGTCCACATTCACACTTAACTTGCCAGGGCGATGCAAAACCTTGAACCTAAACGTTTGCAGGGCCAAGTACCATCGTGTTAGCCTTGCGTTGTTATTTCGCATAGTGTTCAGCCACTTCAGGGCTGCGTGGTCGGTCACTAAGGTAAATTCTCTTTCCTGCAAGTAGTGTTCAAGGGTTTGCATAGCCCATTTGGCTGCCAGACATTCCAACTCCACCGTAGCATAACTCCTTTCGTTAGGATGTAACTTGCGGCTGAGGAAGAGGACTGGGTGTTCTACCCCTTGAACCTCTTGGCTTAATATCGCCCCCAACCCTGTTCCAGACGCATCGGTTTGTAAAATTAACGGTCGCTTAAAGTCAATTGCTATGAGCACCGGGTTAGTGCACAAAGCTTCCTTTAACTCGGTTAAGGCCTGCCTTCCCTCCTCCTTCCAACGTAAGGTGTCCGGACTATTTTTTTTCAGCATGTCCGTGAGGACTGCGGCCTTGGTAGAGAATGCTGGAATAAACCTGCGGTAGTACCCGAGGAGACCCAAAAACCCCCTCAACTGTTTTTTTGAGCTAGGGATGGGGTATTCCCTTATACAGTGTACCTTGTCCACTAAAGGCTTAATTTGCCCTCGGCCTACCACGTACCCTAGGTATTTTACCTCCTTTTTTGACTCACTTGCTGTTGGACTTCATTTTCCCTTATTTGCCCCTGTACTACCTTCAGTTGGTCAGTAATTTGCGCCATAAGGTCGGTCAGCTTCCCTGACTCCCGTTGACACTGGGCAGTTATTTCCTCCCTGGACCGTTGATTATCCCGGTCTAGGGGATCCTTCCAAGCTTGGAACTTGGCTTCGGTTTGGGTTCTTAGGTTAGCTTCCCAGTCCTTTCGTGCTAGTGTCAATTCTTCTCTCAGTTTCAGTATCTCTGCGTCTAGTGCGGCTACTTTAGCGGCTTCTATATTCCCTCTCAGTTCCGAGCCTAATTCAGGGCGAGACCTACTTTCTATAGTTCCTACCCCGGTGGACCCGAACCCTTGCTCTCCTCTGCTGGTGTCCGGGAGACGGGTCCACTGTACCAGGTTGGGATGCCAAATTCTCTCGCAAATAAGCTGGGCTATACGATCCCCGATTTGCACTTTGTACTCGCTATCACCCTGATTGACCAGGAGTACCGCGACATTGCCCCTAAAATCTGGGTCGATGACCCCAGCGGCCACATCGATTGACTGCTTTAACGCCAATCCTGACCTTGAAGCTATCCGTAGATAGGCACCGGGCGGGGGAGATACTTGTATATCTGTGTTTATCAGGGACCTTCCCTTAGCAGGGATAGTTTGTTCACAGGCGGCATATAGGTCATAGCCTGCAGCCTTAGCGTAAACCCGCGTGGGTGCTATGGCCCTATCTGACAGCGGGGCCCACCGAATTGTAGGCTTCCCATATTTAGGCTTTAACCCCTTAGCCCGTCGTCTTCCCTCCCGGGGCCCGACTAAGCTCTCTTCCACCCGACTACCCAACACACATTTACTCGACATCCCCTTCCTCTCCGGCACTCCTATCTGCGCCCGATTCAGCCAATCTCTTCCCAGGATTAATGGGTAAGGTGTTGTCTTTAAAACTGCCACTGATATTCGGGTTTTTTTTTTCCCTATGTTGAATGGTCAGGTCTCTAAGGGGGTATTCCTGTGTTTCTCCGTGTATACAGGTGATGGGTACTTGCTTCACCCCCAGCTCCTGATCTGAGCCCAATTCATCCCATAGTTGCTCTGATACGACCGACTGCTCAGCCCCCGTATCGACCAGAGCCGGGACCTCCCTGTTGGCTACTGAGACTATGACTTGATATTCTTCGGGAATCGGGGCCCCAGGCCTCTGAGTTATTATCAGATCCCTCGTTACCCTACAGTACCTCTGGGTATGCCCTATTTTCCCACAACGATAGCACCTCTGGGTTTTCTCAGGGACAGGCTCCTTCGCCCTAGGGTACCCTGTAGTTTTCCTAGGTGGGTCCTGACCTCGGCTGTCCTTAGCTTTTCCCAGGCCTGGTAGGGTGGTTGTCTTTCCCTCCTCATAGGCGCCTTGGGCGTCCAAATAGGCTTCTGCTACCTCTAAGGTCTGGGCTAAGGTTTTGCAGCCCTGTTTCTGCACCCAGCCCCTCAAATTCTTGGGAGCGGATTGCAGAAACTGCTCCCTGATCACCTCCAATACAATAGCCCGGGCATCCCCAAGCCATGGACTAAGCCACCTCTCAGCCAACTTAGACAGTTTTTGAGCAAGTGCCTTAGGCCTTTCCTTATCTTGCATAAGGGTTGCTCTAAACCGCTGGCGGTAATGCTCTTGAGTGTAGCCTAAGTACTCCAATATATGTGTCTTTACAGCTTGATAATTGTTAGCTACCTCAGGGGCTAGTGTCTGATAAGCAGACAGGGTTTCTCCTGCAAGGCATGGGAGTAGCCTTACAGCCCACTGACCCTGAGGCCAACCAGCAGCAGTAGCTACCCTCTCGAACGCGGATAGGAATTCATCCGGCGCATCCGCTGGTGCGATCTTACACAGATTTAGCGTGGCTAGAGGGTTAGCTGCTCCTGAGGGTTGTGGCAAATTACTATGTCCAGGCTCACTGCCTGCAGATGTCGATGGGTTCTGCAAAATTCTAGACAGTACTTGCGTTTGCTCCCCCATCGCTAGCACCATCTCGTCGTGTTGCCGCCGAGATAATTCCTGAGACCGGTACCATAACTCCTGGTTGGTCTTTAGCACTGCTTGTAAGTCCTCGCTTTGCTTCTGGCGTTCCGCCGTCAAGAACGCTATCAGCTGTTGCTGGTCCATCTTGCCGATTAACCTATAAGAAACAAAGCGAGAGAGACCAACCCAAGTGCGGTACCACTACATGAGTGTAGTCAAACTCCCTCACCCCCCCTGGTCAAGCCTCTTACCAGAGCACAAGGTGAGTCTTTGCCTTTTGTTTGTAGGCCTCCTTGGCCCCCAGTCGTATAGCTGCGTTTCTGTCCTCTTATATCGATCCTCAGCCTCCTCCGACTCTGGCTCCTCACTGGTGCAGCTGGGTCAGCCAAGCCACTTGCTTCCTCTGCACCCCGGTCGGAAGACTTCCGGAACTCCGCTCCGCTCAGACTGGAACCAATACAACAAACTAAAATAACAAGCTAAAACAACAAATTATTCACAAGTCCAAAACTTTTTTTTTTTTTTTCCAAAAAAAAAAAAATATTTTTTTTTCTCCAATTCTCACAATGTCCAGCAGGAGGCGCTGATCCCACTCCTGATACCATATGTGACAGAAGCCGGTACCTGTATTCGCCGTAACCCGGCCTCTGCTCACCCGAGCGCAACTCCGACGTGCTTCCGATGAAGGAAGGAAGTCCTGCTGGAATATCTTTTCTTGTCAGGAAGCAAAATAGCAAAAATAAACAAATCAGTTCACTTGTTCAAAGTCCCTTTATTCCTTGAACCGAAGTTGGGAGCAACGTCTCCCTTAAGCATTCATAAAAAAAAAACCCCAAAGTCCAAATAGAATGCTGCCCACAGATAACCAAAAATAAAGTCTGGAGTGGACCCACTGGAATGGGTTGCCACTGCTACCTTCAATCAGGCAATTAAGGTAAGTATCATTGACATCCAAAAATAGCAAACAGAACTGTAGTGGGCTTGTCTTTACCTTAGGGAAGATAAAGCAACCTTACACACTCTCACTCAAGTTCTGGGCCTCTAAGCTCAGCAAGTTTAAAGCTGGGCTGAATCCAACAGAGAAACTGTTGGTGGGGGAGGGGAGTAAAGGAATTCACTTATTATTTTTCTGAAGTATCAGAATGCCAATAATGGCCCCACTATCCCGACCTGGATCTTAAGTGAATTCTCCCCAAAAGTTATGACATTTACTTCCCTCACAGTCACAGAAATGCATCCCCAATTCAGGCCACTTGAGTTACAAACCAACAATAAAAAAAACGTTTTTTTTTTTTTCCAGCACAAGTCCCTGCACTTTCTCACACACAGCACAACTGCACCACAGTGTTCTAATAAACAGAGAAAGGCTCCAAACCTTCAGACCTGCCACTTATCTTTATTGCATGAGCGTATCTTCAGGCAGTCCAAGGCTCTCTACCCATTCCATGGGTTCAGGTGGGGCTGGCTGGTTGGCAACAAGGTCAGTGTCAGTTTCCATCATGGTCACCTCCTCACAGTCAGGAATATAGTCAGGAGAGACCCTTCCCTGAGCTGGCTCAGGGCCAACTAACTTTCCTCTCCTCAGAGCAGCCTCTATATTGTTCAAACGAACACACCCTGCTCTCTGAGGGGGAGGAGTTACCTGCCTTGATTGTTTAGCTTGTTTTACGTTTCTCACCATGGGCCTCAGCTGGGAGTGAACAGGAGGAGGGAGGTCCCTCTCAGGCTCTTCTGAGCTGTTCTGCTCTCCTTCCTCTACTCCCTGCAGTTCAGCCTGCTTCCAGTTAAAGGGAAATGTACCTTTTTCCCTGGGACTAGTCACAACCCTATCCCCGTGGTTAGCTCGCTGAATGGCTGGATAAGATTTAGCCACCGGCAGCTCTGGAATGAGCGGAGCCACTGGGGACGGATTGTGACACTTGCAAAATGTTTGATTGTAATCAAACATTTTGCATGACATCCTGGACAGAACGATAATTATCGCTATAAGATGTCCATGTCTAACCCGCACTTGAGACCACCCAAAGCCCACCCATAACAATCCACCACCATGCCCATCTTGTGCTGTGAACATACAGAGGATGGAACACCTCACTAGATGTACAGAAAGACGGTTTCGATTAACGGCACTTAAACATCCTGGCGATTAGGATGTCCAAGTGCTTATTTAGGCTGCTTTTTTGGACGTCTATGTTTCCTTTTTTATTATTATGAGCCCGATGCTGTCTAGAGCAGATTTTGACTTAGGTGACCTTTAACTATAATATAATGTAATGATAAATAATGCCTAAAACCGACTTGAGTACAAAGAGTCCAGCTCTATTTTCTGTGAAATAAAGTAAAATGTTTCTCTCTAATGTATCATTAATTCAGACCTACCTATACAGTTGATCTAATACATTATCTGCTACAATATGATAGCTTAGGACTAATGCCTTACTCAAGGAATAATTTGTAATGCTACCTAATCTATGATTATCTTTCTAAAATCATATTTTGAGACACAGTGTTTCCTGAATCACTGTTGTTATAATTCAAACTGTATTCCAGACATCCATTTGTAAAATTGCATTTTGTGTCAATTTTGAATTCTATTGTATGTGCTGGCACTATGCGGATAGAATAATTTGAATGCATCTATTATTTTTCTTCATATGCTATTTGTATCCCAAAAGTACTACTACTCATAATCTGAGTTAATGGAAGCTGCTGTATTCTAAATAATAAAAAAGAGAATATATCCTCTCATAAGTAAACAAGTGAACATAATGCACTATGTTGCCATGGTAAAACCTAATTTTAATTATATTTTTACAATGCTTGCTTTTATTTATGGCATTTTAATGCAGTTCATTGTAATAAAAAGATTGTACAGTTGCCAACTATAAGCCAAAGATATGCACTAAAATGAAACTCAATTAGATGTAAAAACATTTCCTAGAGAACTGATGCATGAAAACAAATGGATTTTGGATTTAATTACTTGCCTTTCTAAAACCAGGCTCAAGGCAAGTTACATTTTAGATACAGCAGGTATTTCCCTACCCTAGAGGTTTTATAATCTCATGGCTAGATTTACTAATGTATTAAAGTGTTAACGCATGTTAATATGATTTAAATACATATTATTTAATGCAAGCATGTTGATTGTTAATGGGATCTATTTACTAAACATATAATTGACATTATCACTAGATATTAACATACTAGTAAATCGCCTTTAGGTTTCTACTTGAGGCAATGAAGTGACTTGCCTAGCTATTCCTCTGTGCCAAATGAGTATTATCATAATTGGGTTATTTGCATTATTTCACCCCCAGAGGAGGTGTTTATTTGGTTTTAGAAGGGGAAGTTAATTAGGGGGGGAATTCATCAAGTGGCACTAACCACATTAGAGTGCACTAGCATTAGTGCATGCTAAATGCTAAGACGCTCATTATATTCCTATGGGTGTCATAGCGTTTAGTATGTGCTAACTCGGTTAGCGCCCCTTGATGAATTCCCCCTAATTGTGGTAAGATTTTTTAAAAGTACTTTTTCTGAGATGGTGGAATACTTTGTGTTTGTACGGGAAGTACGAGTACATTGCTGCTGAATCCCAAAAGCATACACTTAGTGGAGCACTTCTATAAGTAGACACATTCCATTTAGGTGCCCAAGGGCTGCACAGTGAGAGCATCCAGATTCCATTTTAGAATATTAGCTAACTCGATACTGGTAACATAACATTTATACTCCTATAGATACACCAGCCATAGACCTGGCATACCTGCAGTCACATAACATGGCGGGGACATGTATAACTTATAGTATTCTGTAACTACACTTGTAAGTGGAAGCTTTCTCCATATCCTGCCCATGTATACATGCCCCTTACATTCAAGCGCTAACCATTTACATATGCGTCACTCTAGAAATCAAAATGCAGCAAAAGTGAGCCAAGTATAGAATAGTCAAGCCATTGTGACATCACTCATGAGGGTGGCTCTAAGGCTTTGGTGGAATGAGGCATTATGATGTCAAAATACCAACTCTGGTTATCAGAGGCTGAAACCTTTTGCACTATTTATTTATTCAATTTTCTATGCTGTCCCAGCGGAGCTCAGAACAGTTTACATGAATTTATTCAGGTACTCAAGCATTTTCCCCTCTCCGTCCTGGTGGACTTACAATCTATCTAATGTACCTGGGGCAATGGGGGAATTGAGTGACTTGTCCAGGGTCACAAGGAACAGTGTGAGTTTGAACCCACAACCTCCGGGTGCTGAGGCTGTAGTTTTAACCACTGTGACACACACTTCCCACTAATAGTGCATGTTAAATCTGTTAGTGCACTTTAGTAAAACAACCACTTAGTGCTGGTTATAAATTCTAAAAGAAAAAGAAAAACGTATAATTTCCTATGAGTTTTGTAATCAATAATGCATGAATGTGGACTGGTAAATCCATGGAGCCTAATGAATCCTGTAGGGAAGGATTACAATTCTTTCCCCTTATTACATTAAACCTACACGGGAACTGATTATTTTTTAATTTCTAATGAGCTATTTCCCTCAGTTTTAGACATAAAAATCTTTAATGTTATTGTTTTGATCAAGTAAGCAGTAAGTTTTAATCTCTCCGTGGGCAGCACTGAGCCAAGAGAGTCAATTTGGAGATTTAATTCAGAGTTTCTTGAAGAAGAGTTTTGTGAGGCCCTTCAAATCTGCAATTTCTGAATATTGATTGCATAATGAGAACAGTGAAGTTTCACAATCAATCAAATGTGGTGTGTTAAAAGTGACCTTAATAGATATAATCAATGGTTGTTCTGCTAGAAGCAATAAGAAAAGGAATTTAAAGCTTGTTACTTGTAGGCTTGAAAAAGAGATCCAATGCACTGAGGCAATGCAAAGTAGAGATAATTTGTTATTGGCTAAATTGTACAGTACAAATTGCAATTTGATTATAATACAGTTCTTACACTGGGTTTTACTAAGCCACGGTAAAGGTTTCTACTGCAGCCTGGCAACGTTCATAGAATTCCTATGAGCGTCGGAGCAGTTTCCTCACTAGAAGGAGGTAGAAACCTCTACTGCAGATTAATAAAAGGAGCCCTTAGATAGTAAGCAGATCTTGTAATTTTTGCCAAAATCAAGGTATTAAACTTAAAATATTTGTGAACTTCATTTGAACCAAGATTTCAAATGGCAAAGTCACACAATGGACCACTGGTCTGACCCAACAGCGGCAATTCTTATGTTCTTATGAAATGACCTGAGGGATTCTAAATAAGATAATTGTTTTATATATAAGAGGGAACAACAACTTCAGAATTTTCTTCAGACTTACATAGTAACAGATGGCAGATACACCAGCATGACCCATCTAGTCTTCTCAGTAAGGCGGCAACAGCTGTATCTGCCACTCTGTGGAAAGTGTAGGTTGCCTTCTCTGCCATTGTTTAGAACTGTTACTTCATGCTCCTTCAGGCTATACCCCTCTATATCTTTTGAAGTGTGAAAGTCATTTATTTTGCTTTGATCCTAACCTCTTACTATATAGGGATCCATTGTGTTTATCCTGTGCCTTTTTGTATTTTGTCACTGCTTTTACCTCCACTACCTCATTTGAGCTTTGGTGCTGGAGAAGGATTTTAGGTGTGTTGTGGACCACCAGAAGAACTAACAAATCGATTCTAGAAGAGATCAGACCGGCTATGTTACTCAAAGCCCAAATAATGAAGTTACAACTATCTTATTTTGGTCACACCATCAGAAAAAAGAGTTTACTGGAGAGGACATCATGTTTGAGAAGATCGAAGGAACCAGGCAAAGAGGGCGACCTGCAATCATGTGGCTGGACACGTTGATAACAACCATGGAGATGATACTGGAGGACCTCTCCGGACCAGCACCGATTTCTTTTTATTTCTGCTTTTCTTAAGTCACTAGGCCTTGAACATGAGTCAATGGCACCTATCAACAACAACAATCTCCACTGGGAGGGTGGTCTAGGCATCCACCATCCTTTCTGTGATAAAAATATTTCCTGATGTTGCTTTTAAGCTTACCGTACTCCAGGTTCATTTCATGTCCTCTATTTCTATAGCTTCCCCATCTCTGAAACAGATTTGTTAGCTCATTGATACCTTCCAAGTATTTAAACATCTGTATCTTATTCCTTTCTCTTCTGTCCTCTAGGGTAGTGGTTCTTATATCTGGCCTGGGGGCCCCCAGCCAGTTGGGATTTCAAGGTATCCCTAATGAATATGCATGAAAGAAATTTGCATGCCTACTACCTACTTTATAGGCAAATCTTACTCATGCATATTTATTTAGGAATATCTTGAAAACCCAACTGGCTGGGGGCTCCCCAGGAACGGCTTAAGAACCACTGTTCTAGAGTGTACAGTACATATTCAAGTGTCTTCTCATACAGCTTCTGATTCAGACCATTTTGGTTGTCTACCTATGAATCGCATCAAGTCTTTTCATATCATCAGCAAAATACAACCTCCAAAACTGAATGCAGTACTCCAAGTGAAGCCTCATCAATGACTTGTACATGGATGTTATCACCTCCTCCCTCCTTCTGCTGGTAATGGTTCTCTTTATGCAGCCTAGAATCCATCTGACTTCAGTCACTTGTTTCATCATTTTGAGGTCCTCAGACATTATCACACCGACATCTTTCTCCTGATCTGTACACATCGGCTTCTCTCATTCTATCATACATAGTTCATTTGGGTTTCTTTATCCAAAATGCTTCACTCTGCATTTCCTTACATTAAAATTTAACTGCATAGCTTTAGCCCGTGTTTCTAATATTTGTAGATAAATTCTTTTGTTATCTACTCCCTAAGGGGTGTCCACTAGTGCTGCCAGATTCAGGAAAAAAAATTTGATTCGATTCAGCCTATTTTATTGGTTTTTCGATTCAATTCGATTTTCCTGCCCAATTGGGTGTTTTTTTCAAACATCCTGGTGGGTTTTTTTATAGCCTCTTCTCCCCCTTTGCCTTCTCCTAACCATACTGGCGCTGTGGTGTAAACAAAATAAACAAATGAAAAAGACTTTTCCTCTCTCTGTTAAATCCTAGCTCACGTTTGCAGTCTAACACCAGCTCTGGCAGACTACACATTTCAAATCTGACATATTGTAATCACAAAATGGAAAATAAAATTAGTTTTTCTATCTTTTGTTGTCTGGTCATTATTCAAATCTTGTTGGTCCCAGGTTCTGGTTGTCTTCTGATAACTTGCTTGCCAGGGTCTCCTTCTTTCTTCTTTCTCCGTGCTAACCATCCATCTGCCATCTCTGTCATCCCCTTCCATTTCCCTTCCCTCCCCCGGAGGTCTAGCATCTTTCTTTTTTTCGTCTCCATCCACAGATCCACATTTTCTTAATTACCCTTTCATCCAGCATCTCTCCCTCCTTCCCCACCACCCCAAGGTCCACCATCTCTCTCTTTCTTTTCCCAATTACCCTCCTATCCAGTATCTCTATCCCCCTCTACACCATCCCTTGTGTCCAACTTCTCTCCCTTTCTGTTCCTTCCCTCCCTAAATCCCATTGTCCATCATCCCTCTTCCTCTCCTCTATTTTCAGACCCATTATTTCTTCCCTCCCCAAAGTCTGTCATATGCACGTATCTTTGAACCCCCTTCCCTCCTTGTACTTCTATACCAGGGCCCCCCTCCCCTGGTCTGTCCCCCCCATGAAGGCCTGCACCTCCCCCTGAAGCTCTCTTCTCTCTGCCGCGGTCCCGCCCCTTCTCTGACATCAGAGGAGAGGTGGACCACAGCAGAGAGAAGAAGCTCTGAAGCCGTATGGCAGCTTACAAAGGTCGCTAGCACCAGCGATCTTATTGCAGCCTGCTGAAATTTGGAGAATTGATTCCGGGAGGCCAGTGGGGAAGACGGACAGCACAGCAGCGGGAGGCCAGTGGGGATGGTCAGTCAACGAATCGGGAGGCTGATTTTTTTCTCCTGGTAAATCAATTCGAATCAATTCACCCGAAGTGAATCGGTGAATCGATTTGAATCGTGAATCGTACAGCACTAGTGTCCACTCTGTTGCAGGCTTAGGGAAGTAGGAAGCAGACTGGAAAGTAAGGCAGAGGGGGAAAATGCTGCTGGGTGTGGCACATCAGAAAAAGGATAATGAGATACTGCTGCTGGGTAAGAGACAAGAAAGCGTGATAAAGAGAGATAGAGCAAGTTAAAAATTGCTTGGGATGGTGGAGGTGTTTTTGGTGGGAGCCTGAGATGTTATGTTGGGTCTCAGAGTCCTTGTTTTTCTGAAAGACAAGAGATGGTAGGTTGGAGCTGCGAAGCCCTGTTTTTAGGTTAGGGCAAGAGATGTTGAGTTGGCGCTTTCTGTCTCCTATAAAAACAACATCAATCAGAACCACAGCTGTTCCTGTTGTTTCTAATTATAGACAGGCATGGATTAGAGCTTTCTAACCAGATGATGCAGAGCCAGAGCTGTCTGTTCCTTATGAGATAACTTCTCCAGCCCAGGATACAAAAAACCTGGAACAAGTTACCTGCATACAACTACCAAACAGCAATTGATCATTTGGCTCCACCTACTGCTCATAGTTAAGTACCTGTGGTGGTGGTGGGAGGAGGGGGTGTTAATGATAGGTCATACAAGCTAACAAGATTGAATTGTCAAGACCAAAATGCCATTGAACCCTGATAAATCAAAAAGCTACATGATAACACAGAAAATTGCTCTTACTTTATTTACCCCAGTCTTGTTTAACAATACTAGTATACTTTCTGGTATATCTCTACAGGTATTGCGTGTTGCTCTAGATCAAGAATACTGTTCACTACTCACGCAAATCTTTTTAGCCACATATTTAGTTCTAAGCTTGAAGAGAGCGTTTGAAGCAATGCTTGCAACATGGATCTTTTAAGCCACCTTGACTTATTTTTAGCTACAGTGTTTCTCAGACTCCTGAAGAAGGTACTCTCTGTACTGAAACGCCTGCAGCATTGAGTCTCGGTTTATGTAATAATTTAGAACATTTGCTTTCAATAAAGATCCCTCCTGGAAACATCCTGTTTTCCCACTCTTTCTTGTTGCTTTCAAAAATAAGAGCCATAGGTGCTTATATGTCTTTTAAAAATTGCTTCACACCATTTGCTGAAATCATGGTTATAATGAAGCTATGTGCAGTATACCAGCTTGGGAACTGGTGTAAATATATGCATGTTTAGTAATGACTCAAGTAATGCACAATTTTATACTCAATTTTCAAGAGAAGTATTGTAACAACTAATGGAAATAGAGACAGCCTTAACTTCTTAGCTTCCATCCAAACATCCCTTGTACTATTCCCTAGATCCTCAGCGACACCACTTTGGGCTCAATAAATCTCACTGCCCAAAGCTTTATGTGTCCATTCGTCACTGGATCTATATTTTAAACTCATTTGCAGGAATGTAATTCTCATTAATTTATATTTTAAATAAGTGCTTTAACAAATACTGTACTTAGCTTAATGCTTAGTGGTCTCTGGCTAGGGATTCTGGTGCTGACACGTTTTGCATGGATAGCTTTTTTAAGGCTTGATCCCTAACAAGTAATCAGCCAGTATCTGTGACCACTGAGGATTCTCAGAGGAACAGAGAGAGAAATCCAAGTTGGCGGATGCCATTTAACTGAGCTCAGATGTCTTAGTTTTTTTCCTTTCAAAAGTTTACCACTAACAGCCTGGAAAACTGCCATTTACCTTTTTCGATAAGCCTCCTACTAATAGGAAGGGGAATGTGAAAGCAATGCAGGTGCCACTGCTCACATCATCTCCAGCTCAGCAGACAATCCAGTGTTTCTTCGAGCCGCGGAGCTCAGCTGACACCCGGCTATCCCCCTGGCGGCAGAGTTCTATGTCAGACATGAGTGAGGGAGCACTCGAGTCCTTAAACTTACAGACATCGTTATCGCCGCCGCTTGTCTCTGTGCCCCCTTGTCCAGCAGGTGCACAGAATGGTAAATCTGACTCCGAGGGGGAGGAGCAGGAGACCCCAGAGCAGACAATGGGAGGAGCTACTGCCCACCTGGAAAGCAGGGCCGAAAGACCGCTGAAGGAGAGGGAGTTTCAGCAACATGCCCAGCAGTGACAATGGAGGTACTTTTGGAGGCTATTAAGATGAGAAGGTGGGGAAGACTGCTTCAGATATGGATGTATTAGTACAGAAAATGGATACCTTTTCAGTTAATGTTGATAAAGTGAATCAGGAATGCATGGACAAGATAAAAGCTGAGTCAACCTCTTTGAAAAATTCAATTTCCATCATAAGTAAAGAACAAACTTTTATTTTGCGTAAAATAGAAATGATAGAGAACTACAATAGACGACTGAATTTAAGAGCTTTAAACATTACATTACAATAGTGATTTCTATTCCGTTTGTGCCTTGCGGTTCTAAGCGGATTACAAATTAGAAAATATCTGGATAACAGTGATTCTTGTACATTACATAATATAGTTGAGAAATTACATATAAAGATTCAAGTACTTACAGGATACAGTGGAGAAAAACAATATGTTCGGGTAATAGAAGAAGATTACCTAACATTGAAGGAAAAAGTTTGTTGGATACTTGTGGTAGATGCTTTTTAAGGAGTCTGAATGTTTTTTTTTTAATTTTTTTTTGGTAGGTGAGGTTCGAGGGAATGACTGATGTGCTATTCGCGGGGGAGAAAGCATGTACGAGTGGGAGGAGATTAGTGAGTGAGGACGTGTTTTTTGAATAGAACTGTTTTGATTTCTTTTCAAAACACTTTGATGTCTGTTGTTTTGATCATCAATTTGGTGATGGTGGGGTCAATTTTTGCTGCCTGTGTCGCCAGAAGGCTGTCGTAAAGTTTCTTACGTCGGGTACCATTATGAGGGGGGAAGGTGAATAGGCTGTATTGCCAATTGAGACTTTAAAAAAATTTCTTATAGAATATTTGAATTTTCCCCAAGACCAGATTCTGCCCATAAATAAAGCATACTATTTACCTGTTTCAAATTTGGAGATTAACGATTTACATAGGGGTGAGAATCTGGCCGCTGATAATGATTTGCAAAACCTTATGGCAGTTTTAGAGGAGTCATCTTCAGATGTTAAAAAGAGAGCTACTCTAATTGTTAACTTTATATTTGAACAAGACCTTAATTCTATCATGAGGCTGTTCTTTAAAAAGTCTGGAATACTTTTCTGTGGTCAACGTCTATGGTTATACCATGACATGACCAAATTAACCCAGGAAAGGCAGAAATTATTTGTGGGGATGAGAGAGGAGACAAAGAGGTTGGGTACTACTTTTATGTTAGCCTACCCATGTAAATGTGTTGTTAAGTTTATGGGTTTAAAATATGTTGTCTTTACTCCAGATCATCTACGATCCTTTTTAGACCTCAAGGACCTATCCAGTGGTGGGGACACAGCTCAAAAAAAGTAAAGCCATTGTAGTAGACGTTTAAGTCTTTTCTTCAAAGATTTATTGAAATGTAACTCCCTATAATTTTTCTTTTTTCTCTCTCTATAAAATTAGGTGAGGTCTAAGGAAGAGATAAGTTCCATTAAACCCAGTTTTCTAATATGTTGTAATCAAGTTTCAAGTTTATTAGGATTTTATATACTGCCTATCAAGGTTATCTAAGCGGTTTTTACAATCAGGTACTCAAGCATTTTCCCTCTCTGTCCCGGAGGGCTCACAATCTATCTAATGTACCTGGGGCTATGGAGGATTAAGTGACTTGCCCAGGGTCACAAGGAGCAGCGCGGGGTTTGAACCCACAACCCCAGGGTGCTGAGGCTGTAGATCCAACCACTGCGCCACACACTCCATGCTTTATATGGATGTTATTTCTGTTGAAACATGACTCTGTATTTCTATAGCAAGTAGATTTTACTTGTAAAGTATATTAAATGAATAAAAATAAAATAAACAGTCTCGTTAATGTCAATCAGCCCTTATATAAACATCTAGAATATGGTTCTAACTCATTACCAATATTTATATGTGAAAATAGCAAATGTCAGCATTTAATGAATAATTACCAGCAACTATAATGGAAGATACCAAGTGAAACCACAATTTCTGCACATGTAGGTTCTTGAAATTGCTTTTCTCACTATACGAAAGGTTTAGACAATTTCCTGGAGGAAAAGTCCATAGTCTGTTATTGAGAAAGACATGGGGGAAGCCACTGCTTGCCCTGGATCGGTAGCATGGAATATTGCTGCTCCTTGGGTTTTGGCCAGGTACTAGTGATCTGGATTGACCACTGTGAGAATGGGCTACTGGGCTTGATGGACCATTGGTCTGACCCAGTAAGGCTATTCTTATGTTCTTGGCAAATAATGTGTATTTATGAGCATCATTATACATAATTCATTTTCAGCAAAGTCTCTTGAAAAGTACTGGAGAAATTACAACTGTCCTGACAGCTATTCCAATATCTACCACAATATCCTATGCAAAATGTCTTTGAATTACACTAACACATTGTCGCAACCCAGGCTCCTGGTAAGCGCAGTGAGCCTGATTCACAGCAACTGATACTTCTCCCAGTGCGTTCCCTCCAACTAGGGAATCCTTCAGGTTCCCTAGGCACCAGCCTAGGGTAGAAACCAACAGGTAAAATGATTACAGTAAAAGCAGGCAAGGAAATCACATACACCCAGGAAAGTCAAAAATAAAGGTAACCTTTTATTCCTGACCCTGGGTCAGGTTGCTCTGATGTTGTCAGTAAGTTGTGATATTTTCCAGTACATTTGTTCAGAAACCAAAACATGCAAAACAGGGCCAACCTGGCCACACTGGCTTCACAAACACTAGACTGAATGTTATAACAAAAATCAAAAGCAAAGAAGAACACAAAACCAGAATTATGGTTGGACTTCAGTCTCTGCGACTCAGTCCTCTTCACCAGCTTTAAAAGGATAAAGGTAGGTTCATCAGTGCTCTCTTTCTATGGAGGAGCAGAAAAGAAAATTCACAAGGCTCTGGTTACATGAAAATCAAACTTTTCCAAAATCAAAACTATATGGCTCAAAGCTAGAACTCTGGCACAGGCTGACTGCAGCTAGGAGCTATACAAAACAGAACTCCTCCGTGATTGACGTTCCCTGCAGTAGCTTATCAGTAGTTAATTAGCTTCCAGCTGTGAGGAGAGGAGAGTAAGCAGAAATGTTCCGTAGTTTGCAAATGTCCCAGCAGTTTAAAGCACCAAACAGTGTGAGAGAATACCTCAGAGCCTAGCTCTGGGAAGTGAGACAATTCTGCCCACTAAATAAACTTAGTCCCAAAACTTCACAAAAACAGGTAAGCATCAACAAAGTATCATAACACTTCCAACCTCTTAGTTGGTGTCCATGGCTTCCAACCTCTCACTAGGAATACTTGGCATATCAGTGTCCATGGATTCCCATCTCTCTGACTGTCTCTCTCTGGTGGGTTCAGACACCTCTGGCATGTCCACCATATCACAGTCTCATCCCAGCTCTTCAGCAGTCAGCTGGGGAGTGGAGTTGTGCTGCCTTGTAGGCTCACGTTCCCAGCTTCTCTGCTCCTCCCCCCCCCCCCCCCCCCCCCCCCGGGTCTCAGCTGCCTCGTTTTAACAAGCTCCAAATCACCCTTCCCTGCTCTAAAGAGAGGGAAGGGAGAAAGCTCCCTCTGCAGCTGTGACTGGTCACATGACAGCTTCCTACTAGGTCTCTGCCTTTATGGGAGATGTAGTTTCCTGTTCCCTGAGGTATTATGAGCTCTAACAGCAGGCTTGGAAGAGTAACCTGCAGCTGGTCTGTACTCTTCCTTGCCGTCAATCTCGGTGCAAAGGAGGTCAGCGCTCTCACACTCAGCAGAGCCAACCTGGTCAGCTCTCCTGCATAGGGGCTTCCTGCTCTTCCTAGTTACTCCTGTGACAAAGCTAGGAGGAGAGCTAGATTTGTCACAACATATAATGCAAGTCCATACTGTTCATAAGCCTAACAATAATCACTGTGGTTTGAAATGAGTCTCCACACAGTGTGATGTGCCTTATGACCATCATCTGTTAATACATTAGCAACTAAGCTTGCAACTAATTGTTTTGTTGTAAAGCTAAAACTGACTTAGGCAATCAAGATAACAAGTAGCTGCAATAACGGATGTGGGAACATAATACAGTGTGAATTAGTGAATCATCTAACTTTAATGACAGATGTTGCTTTCCCTAGGAATGTTCCTTAATTGATGATAAACAGATTTGCATACTTAACTAATATGCTTATTTAAAGCAAATTTCCAAATATAAAATAACAACCAGATTTCTCAATTGGATCCAGATCAAAAGACTTGCCATTAATAAGGACAAATTCTAGAGTAAATCTTTTCAACATCTGCTCAAAATCAAACAACAGCTTGTCTTGTGTCTTCAAATGTAATTGCAGACAAGTTTCTCTGAATTCAATATTATATATCCTCCAGATAATTTTGATTTAGTCAATCTGCATATGCAAAGAGTCAGCTCTGAGTTCAATTTGTTCAGAACTATTATTTGAATGTAAGAAAAGGAATTGTCCATTTTCTATCACAAATTGCACTTGAAGTGCAAAAAATAAAAATAAAAAATACCCAGGATGTCAAACATATGTACAAAACAAAGATCTCAGAACAGCTGGATATTTTTCTGTCTATACTAGATTTGTTCCTAGGACCTACATTAATCCATTTTTCTCTTTTCATTCAATTTTTAATTTTCATCAATACTAGAGGAAAGTGAAAGGTATCTTTTTTTTTTCTTTTAGCAACTATTTCAATATTTTATTTACAAGGTAAAATTGTTAGAACAAAAGAACACACAAAAGTAGGTTAGGATCAAGAACTTTCCTTCATGAGTGTAAAATATAAAGCACTCTTTTATTAGTAAAGCACCGACAGATAAGACCCAATACGAGGCTGTGCTTCTGTGGATAACCATCTGCTTCAGGTAGTAGTTAGATTGTCCGATATGTCAAAAGATGTCAAAGAGCAGAGTCAGCATCTGGTAGTACCCCCACAGGGGCATTTTGAATAGGAAGTCTAAGTTCAACTTTGGACGTTTCCTGCAAGACGTCCAAAGTTGGAGGTGAAGAAACAGCCATTTTGAAAACCGGCAAGACCGCAAAACATCCAAAATCTTTTTTTAAATCACCTACTTAGATGTCTTGGCCACCAGGACATCCAACCTTAGGATGTCCAACTTTGTTTGCCATTTTTGATCACAAAACTGTCCAACTTCAAAAAGCCAAATCCAGACCATTTGGATGTGGGAGGGGCCAGTACTATAATGGACTGTCCACATAGACATGCCAATAGAGCAATGGGGCACCTTAGAGGACACTACTGTGAACTTCACATAAAGAGTGCCAAAAATACATCTTACCATAACTCCCTTATATTGTATGATAAGCCCTCCAAACCTCCCCAAAAACCCTACTATACCCATCTGTCTACCACCTCAATAGCTATTATGGCTGCAGGTGGCACCTATATGGCTGTTTAGTAGAATTTTGGTGCATTTTGGTGAGCTCATGCTTTCCACCATAAATGTAGTGGTTAGAGTGGCTTATTGGCCTGGTTCCTCTTCTCTATAGCTCACTAGTCCACTCACCAGGCTACTTAAGATACCTGTGTGATGCTTTACTAGGCTTTCTTATACTAGGTGTTGCTGTCTAGAATCAGATATGTACTGTTTCATTCAGATTTGTTTGTTTGTTTTTTTTGTTTGTTTTTGGGGGGGGGTCAGTGACCACTGGGGAAGTGTGAGAAGTTATAACTTAATCCCTTCAGTAGTCATCTGGGTAATTTTTGGCACTTTAACTCCTTGCTCACCTCCTGCTCCCCCATCTCTACCCTCCTCTTCCCTCCTCCCTTCCCGTGCTCCATTTGCTCCCCCTTTCCTTCTCTCTCTACGTCTTCTCACCTGTCTCTTCTTCTAATGCCTATAATTTTATTATCCTGTAACTTTATTGTGGATGTCAATTGTAACCCGTTCTGAGCTCCTGGGAGAATGGGATAGAAATCTAAACAAATCAATCAATCAGTCAATAGATGCTTTTAAAACAGGTCTAGCTCAAATCATCTAAGTTCTATCCAGGATGTCTAGGGAAAGGTTTGAGTATTACTACAAGACATCCAAGTTTAAACCTGCCCAAAGTCAGCCCAGAATATGCCTCCAACACACCTGCCTTTAGTTTTGGATGCACAGTGGCTAGGATGCCTCACAAGTTGTCAAGAAAGAAATCGGCATTTGAAAATTGGCATTTGGACACTTTGATAAGAAAAACGTCCAAATGCTGATTTATGTCATTTTTTTAAAATGACGTGAGTGTTTTGAGAATGCCCCTAGCAGTGTGCTAAAGTGAAAGTGAAGAAAACCAAACAGTGTCACAGCCAGTCCTGCAAAACCAACCATGATACTCAACATCTCTGATCCTGGACCATTTGTTCCATGGAGCAATAATTATTTATAGCATCTTTAAACTTTTATTCACTTGTATAACTTTTATTCCCTTGTATTACCTGTTGAGACATTTACCCTGTCAATGTTATGGTAATTGAATTTCCTACTATTATTATGCTATCAAATTTGTTAGACTGTCTCTTCATTCTATCCAGGTGGAAAGTAGTATAGCCCATCACACATGGAATTTTATACATAAAGATTCCATATTAATTTTTTTTTCCTGCGGAAAATTTATTCTGCTTGACTCTTTGCATCCTTAACATAAAGCACCATCCATCCTCCAATCTCAGCCATCTTATAATGTTGATATTTTTTCCCTGGTATCATGACATCCCATTATTTGTCTAACTCATAATTTACTGCCATACATTCACCAACGTTGGCACTGGCAAAGAGCTGTTGAGATAAGTGTTGCTGTTTCTTCTCCATTTGATTTTGGAAATATACACAATTTTAGTTTTTTCTATTATTTGTTTTTGAGTTTTGTGTGTTCGATACTAAAATTAAAAAACTTAAATAGTTTTAACCTAAGTTAGATAGAAATAAAGCTCATATTTAAGGGTGGGAAGGAGGTTTGATGTAATAGAAATAAAGCTCATATTTAAGGTTGAGGAGGTTTGATGTAAATGATTATATGGCATTGTATTAATCCAGAATAAGGACCTGAAATAAGATATAGGTTATAAGAGGTTCTATGTACTGAGTCTATAGCCCTTATATGATACTTCAACCTCCTAGTTTATTTTTCACTTGGGAGAGTTTGTTGATAGAATGGGGTACTGTATGAACGGTCTCGATTGAAATAGGAATCAGATGTTATATTGAGTTACGGACAAATTGTGACACTAGTGTGTAAGAAATTCTTTAAAAAAATTTTTGTTGACTATACGACATATCCCCTTTTTTTGATTGATGATATTTCATTGTGGGTTGGATACATTGTGAAGTAATCCGCGTGTATTTTTCTTTCATACATTTTAACTCTCCCATCTTAATCTTTAGGCTTCTGGCATTTGCATGCAGACAATTTAAAGAATGTTTTTTGCTTATATTAATAACCTTCATAGGACTTGATGGGAGTAATGTGGAATATTTTGTTGCAGTCTGTTCTTTATTTAAATACTCCTGGGCTACTTTCCCTTAGCATAATACAGTAAATCCTTGGTTTGTGAGCATAATTCATTCCAGATGCATGCTTGTAATCCAAAGCACTCGTATATCAAAGCGAATTTCCTCATAGAAAATAATGGAAATGCAAACAATTGGTTCCACAACTCAAAAACTTTAATACAAAATGCTATGTGTACTTGTATTGCAAGACCTCGCTCATCTAGAACAGCCACTACACTCCTGCAGCGTCAGAGAGAAAAGAACCATCGGCTCAGTTGTGATGTGTGTATACTGTACACTTCTCCCTCTATATTCACGGTTTCCATATCTGCAGTTTCACTTATTCGCGATTTTTCGGCTGATGACTCCGCCCACAAAAATTACATCATCACTAAAGTTCTTTTTCCGTTTACAGCTCTGGGTAAAGAATCGCTGCTGCAAAGGCGTCTTAGATCGGGGACGGGGACGCTGAGCTGGGAAAAACTGCAATCCCGGCCCCAGAGAACAGAGGTATGTCACGGGCAGACATGACTCTTATTGGGAGGAGGGGAAGGGAAGCTTCGGTTCGGTTAGCCGGAGGAGGGGAATGTGTTGCTGATCTGAAGAGCTCTTCGGTGCTAGAAGGAGCGTGGTGGACTTTGTTACGGGGGAAGAAGATGGCAGTACCTCTCAGTGCAGTAAAACCCAGACGCTTGCAGTATTTTCCCATGGATCGGTTCTTTTGTGCTCCTGATAATCGGAGGTGCCTTCCTACTTCTCAATCGCACCGTAATAGCACTCCCTATGCTATAGATCCTGTTAATAATATTGGATTTAACAGTTTCATTAAGCTTGAGAATTATGAGAAGCAGCAGCTGTGTTTTCATTTATTTTAATACCAATTTTACTTTTAAAAGTATTTGAAAGAGTTTAAGGTAGCCTGATTTCTAAAAATGTTTTTCTCATTTTGTCCTAATTTCCCAAAACTGTGAATAACTGTTGAAATGTTATTCATGGTTTCAATTTTAAAAAAAACCCTAACTTTTACAAAAAAAAAAAAAGGCGAATAACATTTAAAAAGTTATTTGCGGTTTTTTGATATTCACTGCTATGTTGTGCCCGCATCCCCCGCAAATACGGAGGGAGATGTGTATGTACTTGTATTGCAAGACATTGCTTGTACAGTCGACTCCACCTAAGTGCACGTCGGTTAAGCGCACGCTTCAGTTATCCGCACCCTACCACCACGGTCCTGTTTTTTTTACATTAAAGTCAATGGACGTAAACTCCGGATATTTGCATTTCGGATAAGCATACAATCTGCTTATCTAATCTAATCTGATCTAAACCTTAAGTTTATATACCGCTTATGTGCACTGATGTCATAGGTCCCACCTCTATTCTTTCATGTTACCTTCATTCTGGTTAAATGCAATCACGTTCTGACTGGGAGGAAAGCCAGTTGGCAGAACAGATTGGCCACAATGGCTAGGCTTCACACAGCGCTGGGACAGCTGGGAAAGTGAGTGCTCCGCTTCCACTCAAGCAGTAGGGCATAGCTTTCCTGTACTTTAGGCTCCAGCAGCCCATGCACCATATTTTAACTGAGCCGGTTTAACTATAGCCTCCTCCCCCCCCCCCCACTCCTATTAAGCGCACACTCCGTTTAAGCGCACGTGGCGACCCTGTCCGAAGGCCGTGCACTTAAGCGGTTCGACTGTATATCAAGTTAAAATTTAATAAAATGTTTTGCTTTTCTTGCAAAAACACTTGCAAACCAAGTTACTTGCAATCCAAGGTTTTACTGTATCTCTATTGAAATATTCTGATTTCTGCATTTGACCAGTATCTTATAAAGAAACCATAGTTTGAATTAAGCGCTCCTGAGCAACTGTCAATTTTCCCCTGAGTTCTAGTTATCCTTGAACTCTTGCAGGTTCTGGTTTTGGGTTGTCTTGTTATAAATGTTAATTAGGTGGCTCAGCATGTCCCAGGTGATGCTAATGAAACTGGTGACACTTTGTGTCAATTACAGTGGCCCTGTTTGATTTTATTAGCTGCCTTTTTACGAAGAGATTCACCCAAAGCAGTTTACAATACATTGAATAGTAATTAGGTACTCTTAAGTATTTTCCCTCTCTGTCCCGGCTGCCTCACAGTCTAACTGTTGTTACCTGGGGCAATGGAGTGTTGAGTGATTTGCTCAGAGTCACAGGGAACAAACTCACAACCTCAGGGTGCTGAGTCAGCAGATCTAACTACAGTTACTTGTTGTCTGGTCATTCAGAGACCTCATGAACATGCCGCAGGATCTTTGGAACCTGGCTGGATCATGGTAAGGTTAAGATATGGGAGGTGATAGCACTTCACGGTTTTTCTTTGTTTAACTGTTCAAACTCAGGTAAATGGTCACAGCAGTTTGAGACAAATGCATTGGCAAGTATAGCTTTTTTTTTTTTCCCCCCCTTAAAATTAAATGGGTTTTCTGAATCCACAAAGCAGTTTGAGACAAAGAAGATCTGACAGGGAATGAGCTTCCCTGGGGCTTCACCATGTCACTGGTATTTGCAGGCTTCCAGTTTTGTATATTTTATTGCCTTCATTTACAATTTTGCCTGAGATATGCATACCTCTTATGGAACAGCACTCTTTTCAGCCTTATTTTGTTTGGCATTTTTGGGCCACCGTTTTCGTTTAACTCATTTATTCAATTTATATTTCAGAGATAAGGGGCCTGATATTTAGACCACAGGAAACAGCTCATTAATATCCCGTGGTCAACAGCAAACCCAGAAATTCAAGCCGGTATCTGGCCACAGGCATTGAATTTCTAGTCCAATTCAACAGCGTTAAACATAGCCGGCCAGGACAATATTCATCTGTTGGCTGGCTATGTCATAGCAGGCAAAGATAGACCTGCTATTTAGGCAAGTCTATCTAGCTGCTAGGCTTAGCCAGACAGCCAATAAATATATGTGCTGACTGGCTATGCCTTGTGACACAGCCAGTGACCGGGATATTTAGCGGGAGCTAGCTGGTTTATAGCCTGATATTCAGCCAGCAGCAATCATAGTTTTCCTGACTGTCACCAGCGCTTTGCTGGTTTCCTCAGCAGCGCTAAGAAAATGACCAGTTAGTCCTTGAACAGGCAAATTAACTAGCAGGAGCCAGGACCCTGTATTATCCTCACAGCGTTTCTGGCTGGATTGGAAAAAATTATATGGCTTAATAAGCACAAATTATGGGAATGCAAACTATTTTTGGTTCCTCGCTTTCAGACTGCTATAATTGTCTTCAAATTTCCCCTACATTAACTATACTCTCCTACAACCCACTATAGTGGTGTTTTGTTTTGTTTTTAGGTCTCTGAAGAATTGTTGCTTTTCTAAAATTTTACCTGTGACCTTTTTATGGCCCATTTCTTGTTTTTTTGAGTTTGTTGCTCGTTCACTATTTCTTTCTGACTTTGTAAGTTTACACTTGAAATTTTGCCCATATGATACCAATTGTATTTTTTTTCATACAACCATAACTTTAGTTGTTATTTCATCTATGTATTTGACATATGTATTGCAAATGACAATTCTGTATGCTTTGTGTATTAATTATACGACAATAAAAATTAACTGAAATAAAAAAATATTATCATATCTAACCAACTTATGCGCATGTAAATATTACCATTTATATGTGTATATTTCTAAGATAAAGGCCTTGGAGACTTAATGTAATTTGCTACTGGTTGCTATGTGTATTGCTTCCTGGTGATGGTGAAGCATGTCAATACATGTTGAGAGTGACATATAATGATTAAATATACTATCATATTTGATTTTGCTTTATTAATCTTTCCATGTGAAAAGAATGTTTGGGTACTGCTTCATAAACCACCCTTCCTTCTCCCTTTGAGGGTTGCACACAGATGATAGTTCTATAACTGGACAGCTATAATAGACACCCAGAGGGTAACTTGTAAAAGCCTATTCTACAAAGGAATGTAGGCATCTATGTTCCCTCATAAAATACTAGTGAAACAGTGAAAATATATATCTATAATTTGGTGACCTGTCAAAAATGCGCCGGACTTTGGCACAATATGAGGACCTATACCAGCTGTTGAACTAGTCTGAGTGCAACTAAATGCTGAAGATATATGCATAACTTATGGCATTCTATAAGTTATATGCATGAATCCCACCCTTAATCCACCAAGACTCTCTATGTGTATATGCTTTTTCTGTAATAGATATGTGCAATGGAATTTAGGTGAAATTTTGGCATATCGTATAAGCACATTTGTGCATACATATATGCATATATGCTATTAGTCTAATGACATGTGTAATTCGCATATAATTATTTATGCATACTTTATAGAATTGCCCTACACAGGAGGATGGGCAGGGGAGGGCTTCAATGGCTGGGAGGGTGTAGATGGGCTGGAGTAAGTCTTAACAGAGATTTCGGCAGTTGGAACCCAAGCACAGTACCGGGAAAAGCTTTGGATTCTTGCCCAGAAATAGCTAAGAAGAAAAAAAAAAAATTTAAATTGAATCAGGTTGGGCAGACTGGATGGACCATTCGGGTCTTTATCTGCCGTCATCTACTATGTTACTATGTTACACACAAAAGTTCTTCTATCTGTAAAGCATAATACTTAAAGAAAAGCTTGTTCTCATTTTTCATACAAACAAGAAACCCCTAAGTTCCTTAACCCCTTCCCCCCAAAAAAAAACACCTAGAATGAAATCACATCACACTGTAATCATACTTGGGGTTAATAAAACAATACATTCAGAGAAACTTTATGGGGCTAACTATCCCACTTTCATAGAAACAATTTGAAAAGAGCTTGAACAATGAAAAAGTTTAAATATTTCATGGCTGGAGAGGGTCCATAATTACAAAAAATATATTATACCACACCACTTAACCAGAAAAGTATATTTAATTCCAGAGGCCTCAGAGTTGGAGCCTACGCACAGCTGTACAATCACAGACTGGGAAAATCAGCGTAGTATTGCTCCTTCTTGCTCCAGTCATTGGCCAAGGGACCTGGCACTCACACTCAGTTATAACTTAATCTTTTTAAATATTTTTTAAACTTTTTTTATAAATTAGATTTTAAATATTAACTTTTATATATAAATTCATTACTTCCTCCTCTTAAAATCTACACCAGTGTCTTTAAATGTACAATTTCTTTTAGTATTATGCACTTATCCGGTCTACTGAAAAAAATGACAAAAAAAGCCACTTATCATGGGTAATATTTGTCTCCAGATGTGCCTTGTTACATAGTGCTTATCTCTAGAGCATGCCGACGCAGCCAGAGAGGGTCCATGCCATAAAGATGATAGTGTTACCTATATCACTTAGTTTATTTATGTCTCTCCCTATACCCCTAAAAGAAGCCTTTTTCCATACTCTAAGCAAAAGGCAGAAAGGCAGTGCCTAATTTTAGACTTTACTGCCAGACAGCCCAGCTCAAAGTGCTTTGGGATTGGCAACAAGACAATCGTTATAGTTGGGTTTGACTAGACCAAATTTATTGGGGACTCTGCCTTTCTCGGTAGTCCTTTGGTTTTCTGTGCCAGAGCTTGACATTATGGTTAGCGGTATGCAAGTTCTTAAACCATATGATTCACATTTGATTGTAAATATGACCAAACTATTTAAAGCCAGAAGTTATTTTGCAGTCACCCCTATGCTGAGGGATTTGCCCTTGGGATTTTATCTATCTGATATGGGAGGGAAGAGACCCAAAAACTTTGTGACAATTAGTGGAAGATGATGCAATTTTAAATTGTACAGATTTGTTTTATGTTTTCTACTTTATTAAAATTTGATATATCACCAAATTTATATAGTACATGGTGGTATATAATAAAAAAAATATAACCAGTCATTAAAAAGAACTCCATTAATTCAGTTAGGAAAGATATTTTACACATACAAGACAGAAATATATTATAAAATAAAAATTTAATCTAATATGAAATCATATTTTGCAGAGCAACTAATAATATGTCTTTCTTCCCTCATCTAAATAATTACCAAAAGCCTGGAGGGAATAGAAGCCATGAAAAGAGATCTCCAAAAATTAGAAGAATGGTCAAAGGCCTAGCAGTTAAAATTTAATGCAAAGTTCAGAAATCTAAAGGAGATGTATGAGACAGTAGGTGAGGGATTGATAAGCACAGCTCAGGAAGAGACCTTGGGATGATGGTATCTGAGGATTTCAAGGTGACGAAACAATGCGAGAAGGCTGTAGCCACGGCCAGAAGGGTTCTATGCTTTGCAGAGAGGGATATAACCAGCAGAAGAAAGGAGGCGTTGATGTCCCTTGTCACAGGGAGAATCCTGCCCTTAGCGTTGTCCCTGTGCTCAGAGGGGTAAATAAGCCTAGCAAGCCTGTTGCCAGCCCCAGAAGAACTCAGGGAGTGCCACTACAGAAGGATCCTGCAGGGAGGAACAGGATTTCTATAAGCATTTCCTATTATCCCTTTTATGAAAAGGTTACTAACAAAGCACAGACCACAGCCAGTGCTGCCTGACACAGAAAGGATTAAGAGTGGGGGTGGGGCACAGAAGCACTTTTAATCCTAAGCCACTTCTTTTAAAGCACAGTACTAGCAATCTAAAGTGGTCCTAGTAGGTGTGATTATCTAAGTCACCATTGTCTCTACAATATTTAAGACTCCTGATGCAGGCTGGTGCAGCCGAAACAGGTACATGTCGGGTCATTGAGTTATTGAAGTGAATAAAAGAGAGCCGTGAAACATACCAAGCCCACCTGGATTGACTGGACATCTCAGCTGTTTGTTTGGTTGCATCTGACTTGTGGAGGTGGCTCTCCTGTTTTGCACTTTGATGCAAAATAACATGACACAAAAATATCAGGTTGTACACCTCTATAGAATAGCAAAATGCGCAACGGCCTAGTAGGGTAATACCTTAATAATAAAGAAACAATGAAAAATGAAGACAGATAAACACAATATGGCCTATCTAGTCTGCCTATCCATGACATCTACAATTCCCTCTTCTCCATTCAGTGGCGTAGTAAGGGTGAGTAGCACTCGGGGTGGTGGCACCTCTTCCCTGCCTTCATATCTGCCCCCCACTCCTTTCTGACCCCCCTGCTGCATGTGTGCCCACCTTCCCTTCACCATATCTCTTAGTTTTTCCAGTGCAAGCAGCATTACGAACTTGCTGCCCACGTCATGTCGGCTCTCCCTCTGACATCACTTCCTAGGTGTGGGACCCGGAAGTGACATCAGAGAGAACCAACACTAATGTGTGCAGCAAGTTCGTGATACTGCGCATGCTGGGAAAATTAAAGAGGTACAAAGGAAGGGAAGGGGCGCATGCGTGCAATGGGGGGCTCGGGAAGGAGCGGGGAGTGGAGAGGAGGACATGTGCTGGCGCCCATGCCAAAACAGCGCCCAGGGTGGACCAACCCCCTGCCACAGTCTCCATTAGAGATCCAATGTACTTATCCCAAGATTTCTTGAATTCAAATACATTTTTTATCTCCACTGGAAGGCCATTCCATGTATTCACTATCCTTTCCATGCAAGAGTATTTTCCGAGGTCACTTTTACTTTCATCCTATACCCTCTCATCCCAGAGCTTCTTTTGAATTGAAAGAGACTCTCCTCATATGCATTTATGGCATGTAAGTATTTAAACATCTCTATCACATAACCCCTATCCTGCTTTCCCTCCAAAGTATACATATTGAGATCTTTAAGTCTCTTCTCATATGCTTTATGATGAAGACCACTAACCATTTTAGTATCCTTCTTCTGGACTGACTTTTTCCTGTTTATATCTTTTTGAAGGTGTGGTCTCCAGAAAAGTACATAATATTCTAAACGTGGTCTCATTAGAGTCTTACACAGGGACATTATTACCTCCTTTTTCCTACTGCCCATTCCTCTCCCTATGCACCCAAGCATCCTTATAGCTTTTGCTGTCACTTTTTCTACCTGTTTTGCCACCTTAAGATCATCACATATTATCACATACTCAAGTCCCACTCCTCTTTCATGCACATAACTTCTTCACCCCCTAAACCAGGGGTTCCCAAAGTCCCTCCTTGAGGGACAAATCCAGTCGGGTTTTCAGGATTTTCTCAATGAATATGCATTGAAAGCAGTGCATGCACATAGATCTCAGGAATATTCATTGGGGAAATCCTGATAACCCGACTGGATTCGGCCCTCAAGGAGGGACTTTGGGGACCCCTGCCCTAAACTGTACCATTCTCTCTAGTTTTTGCAACCTACATGTATTACCTGAATTCCTTAGCATTAAATCTTAGCTGCCAAATTCCAGACAATTCTTCAAGCTTTGCTATGTACTTCCACACCATCAGAGGTGTCTACCCTATTGCAGATTTATGTATCATCCACAAAGAGGAAAGTCTTACCAGACAACCCTTAAGCAATATCACTTACAAAAATGTTAAAAAGAACAGGCCCAAGAACCAAACCTTGTGGCACACTACTGGTAACTTCCCTTTCATTAGATTGAGCCTCATTTACCTCTACTCTTTGTTACCTTTCACTCAACCAGTTCCTAACCCTGTCACTTTGGGGCCTATACCAAGGGTACTTAGTTTATTTATTAGATGCTTGTGGGGAACAATGTCAAAGGCTTTTTGCGATAATCTAAGTACACCACATATAATGTTCTTCCTCTATCCAACTCTCTGGTCTCTCATTCTAATAAATTGATCAGATTTGTCCGACAAGACCTGCCCCAAGTAAAACCAAGTTGCCTTTGGTCCTGGATTCCACAAACTTCACTTCAGTTTTACAAGCATCTGTATTAATTTACTTAGCATAGATGGCAGACTTATCTGCCTGTAATTCTCAACCTATTCTTTACTTCCGCTTTTGTGGAGAGGGATCATATCTGCCCTTCTCCAATCCTCCAATACCATTCCAGACTCTAGAGAAACATTGAAAAGAAGGTCAGCCAGTGCAGCTGCCAGAACTTCCTCAAATTCCTTCAGTATTCTTGGATGTATGACATCCAGCCCCATCACTTTATCCACCTTAAGTTTAGCTAGCTCCCCATGAACACTCTCACAACAATCCACAGAAGGAACAGGAATCATAAAAAACTGCAAATAAATATCCAAAATTATCCCAAGATTGGCCCCTCTTTTCTCTTTTCCTAACACAGGTCATTGATATCATCTTAAATCCTCAAGGAGTGACCCTCAGTCTTAATCACACTGCACAACAATTTTTTGGTTAAGTCTTGATTCCTGAAAAGTTTTTGGTGATTATGACAGGTACCAACTTGGTATGCTCAAATATGGTTTTGGTTTTACTGCATCACGTAAGAACTATGAGAAATAGACATTTTTATGTTTACTGACAATAAAATATATAGTCAAGTTTACGTTTCGCACAAGCGACTAAATGAAACAGAATTAAAAGTGTTTTGCTCCCGAGTTTCTTTTATATTCAGTGTCTGGTGCATCACGTTGTAGCATCCAACAATAGTCGGCAAGCATTGACGGATTCCAATTGCCCTGGTATCGTTTCTCCATCGTAGCTATGTCTTGATGAAACCTTTCACCGTGCTCGTCACTCACAGCACCGAGATTTGCGGGGAAGAAGTCCAAGTGTGAATGGAGGAAATGAATCTTGAGTGACATATTGCACTTCATTCTCTTGTATGCTTTGAGAAGTTTGTCTACCAGCTGAATGTAGTTTGGGGCTCTGTAATTGCCCAGAAAATTGTCAACAACGTCTTTCAAGGCTTTCCAGCCAATTTTTTCCGGCCCAACTAACAGATCTTCAAATCGCTTGTCACTCATAACATGTCTGATCTGGGGGCCAACAAAAATACCCTCTTTGATCTTGGCATCAGTTATTCTTGGGAACATCTGTCTTAAATAACGAAAACCTTCCCCTTCCTTGTTCATTGCTTTCACAAAATTCTTCATGAGTCCCAGTTTAATGTGAAGAGGAGGCAAAAATATCTTTGTCGGGTCAACAAGCGATTCATGTGCTACATTTTTCTGTCCTGGAACTAACTTTACGGAGTGGCCAGTTCTTTCTAGAATAGTGCGACTCTCTGTCTCGGCTGTCCCATTCGCAGATGAAACAGCAGTACTTTGTATAGCCAAGCTGCAGTCCTAGTAACAGAGCAACGACTTTGAGGTCTCCACAGATATTCCAGTTATACCTGGTATACTGGACATACTTTAGTAACATTTCCATATTCTCATATGTTTCTTTCATATGTGCTGCATAGCCAACAGGTACTGAAGGATAAACGTTGCCATTGTGCAACAGAACAGCTTTCAGGCTTAACATTGACGAATCAATGAAAAGACGCCACTCTTCCGGGTTGTGATCACAACCAAAGACCGAGAACAATCCTTCAATGTCACAACAGAAACAGAGACTGTCGACTTGTGCAAAAAATTTGGTTATATCATGATGCCGGTCTCGAAACACAGAAATTTTCGTACCTGGTGATAGCAAACACCATTCCTGCAGTCTCGAACCTAGCAGCTCAGCTTTTGCTTTTGACAGACCCAAATCTCTGACCAAATCGTTCAATTCGGACTGTGTTATCAGATGTGGATCGCCTGATGAGGATGGTTCAAAATCCGGGTCAATGTCACTGTTAGAACCCTGCACTGCAGTTTCTTCATCTGGTTCGTCTAAGGTCCAATCCTCTGGTGGTTTCGGAACTGGAAGACTGTCATCATGTGGCATGAGTCTCATTGCTGAAGGCAGATTAGGATATTCAATTGACTTCTTGTTTTTGGCAGAGAAACCAGACACATTAGTCAAACAGAAATAACAGTCCGTCACATGGTCTTTCTGTTCTCGCCATATCATCGGAACAGCAAATGGCATCGTCTTTCGAGTACCTCTGAGCCAGGCTCTCAGACTAACAGCACATGTCGCACAGCAAATGTGAGGCGCCCATTGCTTGTCTTGATCACCTATTTTGCAGCCAAAATACAGATGATAGGCTTTCTTTACAAGGGCAGTCATCGAACGTCTCTGAGGCGTAAGTGTATATTCCCCACAGATATAGCAGAATGTGTCGCGGCTGTTACGACACCGACGAGACATATTGCCCGACACCAAAACGTCTATAGCATCAAGCTTACTTACTGTTATATTGCTACAGCTACTATACTACTATACTTTACTATACTGATACTATATACACACACGGACTATCTATATTAACCAAATGAGCAGGATCGGTGTATGGAAGCCACCATTATAGCATGGTGAGACAGCGCAAGCTCGTTCAGACCTGCCCAGACATGCCCAGGATGTCATCTTCCATAAAACAGCTTCCAACCTGGCTAGATTTTATGCATGGACATACCCAGGCGGCACAAACCGTTGTTGATAAGACACTTATGGGAGAAAAAATTGTTTGCATCCAAATATAAGAAAAAATCACGACAAAATTGAAGATTTCTCTGAAATGGTATGTGATGGGTAATTTTTGATGTAATATTCATGATCAGCACCCAAAATTCTATAAGAAACACCCAGCAGTGTTCAGGAAGCAAAAACTTTGTTGTGCAGTGTCATTTATAAGCAGGCAAAAATCAATCGAATCAGTTTTTATTGCCTTGTCTGTCATAACAAATATGGTCATTTTTGCAGAGAGATCATAATAGACTGAAGATAAACTAATAAAAATCTTTGAAGTACCAGAGTGCTATATATAGGAGCTAACATCTATTCTTCATCCCTGCTTAAAATAGACTCCATCAACCACAATGCTGCATGCAGATTGACAGATGGTCAACTGAAAAAATGTATTAACTTGCAAGCCAAAAAGTATAGCTGTGTTCTTTGCCAACAGCTCAATGAATTAGCCTCTTCATTCACACAATACTTGATCTATAAATGAACAAAAAGACTAGGTTTTGTCTCTTGTTTAAAACAAGCACAAATATTTATGCAGAAGCATTCAAAATATGGATTAAAGTTTTTGGAATGAATGCTATGTTCTTTTGTTATTGCTTTATTACTGGATTATAGATTCCATTCACCATAATTTTTAACACAAAACATTTTCTGGCTGAAAATAATTTGTTAGCTTTGGTGAATAAAAATGTCCCTGTGAGCCTTGGGAACACCTTTCCCCTTCCCCACTCTTAATTGCATAATGCATTTACCAACTTAATCACATCATGAATGAGCCTCATCTCTTTTCAGAAACACAGCCACTGTAAGTGGCTTAGTGAGAGGAACGGGGGGGGGGGGAAGGACCACCCCGGGTGTCATCTTGGTGGGTGTGCTGACACCTCTCCATCCCCCCATGCCACGCTCACACCCTCCCTTCCCAGCTCCCTGTACCTCTTTAAAATCTTCACCAGCGCGAGCAACTATTCTTTCCTGCTGCTCACGCCAACCTGGCTCCCTCTGAAATCACTTCAAGGTTGTGTGGCCAGGAAGTGACATCCGAGGGAAAGCCAGCACAAGCCGCAAGCTGGAGAAGCTGCTCTCGCTGGTGAAGATTTTAAGAGGTACGTGGTGGGAAGGGAGGGCGCGAGTGTGGCTTGGATGGGGGAGTTGGCGTGGAAGTAGTGGGGGTGGAGAGGAGGGCACGGGAGAGTGGCACTGAAGGAGTGGGGGACAGAGAGGAAGGTGCAGGGGGTACCCCACCCCGGGTGCCTCCTACCCTCGCTCTGCCACTGGCCACTGTTCTGATGTTATCAGTATCTACAGCAAGGCAGAGACTGTGCTCTATCCATGCCCCAATTATACTCAAATTTTTTAAAAAAGGGTAAGATGCCAGAGTTCAAATGCCTCTCCTTGTGACCTTGGGTTAGGGACATCACCCTCCATTGCTTCTAAAGAGAGGGAAATAACTACAGTAACTGAATGTAACTTTTACTGGAAAGGAATGAGCTAAATTCTAAAATAACGCATTACTAGCATGAATTTATAACTTTCCCTACATTTTATTCTACAAGTTTCATAAGGAACATTAACTCAGTAATACATACTTGCATTGTAAATACAGTACAAGTATCTTCATAAGGGTATGTAAGGCCTTTCCATCATTCCTTGTAGTTCATATGGTATTTTTCAATTGTAGTAGATAATCTAATCCATTACCTAATGGCATCTAGATTAAATATGAAATCAATTATTTATTAAATGAATCTTTTGTCTGCCATAGCAGCATTACAATATCTGTTCACTCTGCAATCTGGACAAACACTGGACTGAAACCAATATCTCTTTTCTGAAATAAACATAAGAGCAATGAGGTGTAATCTGGTTGCTTCAGTGACAGATAAGATAAATATTGCAGTAGGACCACTGCACCACTGAAAATATATAACAGCTTTCAATGGGGTTTTTTTTTATAAGATAAATTGTGCTTATACGATTTTATGTTAGTCAAAGATGAGGAGATATAAAAAATTGCCTATTAAGCCACTTTTATTGTGGCATCATTTTACTTTCTCTCCTTTTACCAATGAACTTTTCAGTGAAAACAAAATTATAGCAAATAAGAAGAAAGCTACAGTAAATACAAATTTGGGACTAAACGGCAATGATATTTCACTACTTTAGTTGTTGTTTCCTTCATTTGTATAGTCTTAAACCTCCTCTTTCGGTTTAGCTAAAACATTAAGGGGTCCTTTTACTAAGGTGCGTTAGCCATTTTAGCGTACGCGTTAGCGTTTAGCGCACGCTAAAACGGCTAGCTCACCTTAGTAAAAGGATCCAATAAGCACCTACGTAGGTGTGATTCTGGTGCTGTGTTTTTAGGTGTCAGTAGGTGCCTTGAAACTTGTTTTAAAATATGTTTTTAATGGCGTTATGCATTTAACTTAGGAACCGGTAGGGCTCCTACCTGCGCCTAAGTTAAGACGCCATTTATAGAATATGGGCCCAAATTTCTTTTTGGTTCACATCTATGTGTGTTTTTGAGCAGGTGTAAGTGCTGACATCTAGATGAGGTAGATGTGTACTGCTTTGCAAAATAATATATACATGCATACTTTGTGGTGGTTCCATGTATTGCACCATTTTGGCATATAAAACCACTATTTACCTGGAGCGGCATTATCAAAAATGTGCCTAAGTTTCAGGTTGGATGTTTTGTGCAAGACATCCACAAACCCAGCAGGAAAAATGTCCATTTTCAAAACCGCCAAATGTCTTTTATTTTTGTAAATAAGCTACATATAAGTTTTGGTCCGTAGGATGTCTACCTTTTTTGCCCATTTTCCAAAACTAAAAACGCCCATGCAAAAAATGTACAAAAGCAAGTTTTGTAGACGTACCCACCAACTACCTTGTCTGATTGCGGCAGTAGGAATCCCCATCAGCTGCATTGGGAGGGGAAAGCCCCACCATTTGCAGCATGCGGGCCCTGTAGGCAGGAGGGAGTGAGCTTCCCTCCTGTGTTTGATCTTCCGAAGGTACGGTGGAGTTCTGGGAATGTGGGAGGGGAGCCCAGGAATCATAGGGGGGAAATAGAGATGTCAGGCATGTCGGGGGAGGTCCGGGATGTCGAGAGGATATGGGGGATGTTGGAAGGATGTCAGGAGAATGTCAGGGATGTCAGGGGATGTCGGGGAGAGGGTGTAGGGCTCAGCGGCTCATCTGATCCTGGAAAGTGGAATCCCCATCAGCTGAGCCTCCAGGAATCCCCGAAACAAGCTTAGCTGATGGGGGTTCTTTCTGCCATGATCAGCTGATGGGAAGCCTACAGGATTTTTTTTTTTTTTTTTTTGCTCTTTGGGTGGTGGGTGGTGGGTGGTGGGAGGGGGGTCTTCTTGTTAGTTTGGGCACCTTTGTGGAACTTAGACGCAACTCAAACAGGTCTAACTGTCGGCGTCTATGCTCCCTCTAGGAAAGCTTTAATGGTGGCTGGGGTAAGTCCAGGTTCCTATTCCTGCCCATAACACATCTCCCAAAACTCCCCTTTGCTCTCTAGATGCACAGCAGCTTAGAAGTGCTGCTGCACATCCAGAAAGTTGGTTTTGATTATCAGCACTTGGACGTCCCTGTTATTAGGACATCCAAGTGCTGAGAGGCTGGTTTTTGGGCATTTTAAAGTTTTGATTATGAGCCCCATAGTCTTGTGGCAATACCATACAATGTCTCCTTATAGCTGTTAAGTCTTTTTTTTTTTGAGTAAAATAATGCCATAGAACAACCTTCTGTGTAGCATTTGATTTTAAAACTGGTTGCCAGTGAACAAACGCCTGAACTCTGAAGTAGCAACTTTCCCCTTATAGAGATAAACGCTAGCACCCAAATAATACCTGTGAGAGCAAGAGCTATATAAATTGATGCTTAATGTAAGGTCCAGCTGGAGGCCAAATATGTTAACTTATCCATTTTTTGAATATTTACCGGTATGGGTTTTCTGATGCTGGGACTATGTCAGAGATTCTAGATGGAGAGGGTAACACAGGAGAATCAAATCCACAAATGGGATAGAAGGGTATGGATAGAGGATTACTATACAGTTCCTGGACCTGATGGGCCACCGCGTGAGCAGATTGCTGGGCATGATGGACCTCTGGTCTGACCCAGCAGAGGCACTGCTAAAAAAAAACAACAAATAAAACACAACACCAGACGCGAAAGAGTGGACAAGTCCAAACAAAGACTGGTGAACTCAGAATATTTCACAAACACCCTTTCTTTATTTCATCATTGCAAAATACGCAGACTTGACATGCGCATGTTTCAGCCCAGGTGGCCTGCCTCAGGAGTCTCACAAGTTTGTGTGAAAATCATAAAAATCACATCCGATAGTCACTTAAAACTCACACCAATGGTTCGGAAAGACACCGGTTCAAATCACGCTACGGAAATAAAGAAAGGGTGTTTCTGAAATATTCTGAGTTCACCAGCCTTTGTTTGGACTTGTCCTCTCTTTTGCGTTTAGAGATTCTAGATGGCCATTGTGCCGATCTCTTCGTGCTGCAGGAAAATACAGTCCACAAAACTCAAGAAGGAAAATCTCTAAGGGTATGCTATGATTTTGTCTTTATTTTTTCAGTAAAAATACTTTCTTGAAACATCAGTCTGGGCATTACCTGATGATTTTAATGCTGATTGCCAGCGAATTCATATCTACATTTGTAGGATCCTGCCCACTATGGAGACAAACTCTGCTTCTTGAATGATAATCTTGAGTGTTAACTAAAATGCAAGAATGGTCAGTAAATTACCATCTCAAACTAAGCACTGAAAAAAACCCAAACTACTATAGTTTGGGCGACACACATACCTAATTCCATCTACCATTGATCTGTCAAACGGCACTAGCTTCAACATTGAGAAAACCTCTAAAGTTCTGGGAGTCACCCTAGACAGTTCGCTAAGTTTTGAAGTCCGTGTTAACTAAACACTTTAGTTTGGAAATCCTTTCTCATACTTCTTCCAAAAACACTACTTGATACTACATGACTACATGACAGTCGATTATTATGTCTCAGCTGGACTACTACAATGCACTATTCTCAGGGATGTCCATGAAACTGATGAAAAAAACTCCAGCTGATACAAAACGCTGCAGCAAAACTCATAAATTACAAATCAAGATTTGACCATGTCACACTGCTGCTTATGGAGCTACACTGGCTACTGATAGCAAAGCGAACAGAATTCAAACTATGCTGCTTAGCATTCAAAACACTATATGGTGACACCCTAATAGCTTCCCCAAATTTACTGAACTGTTAGGGAGAAACTGCCAGTCACCGTAACTCTGACTACTTGACCCTATCATTCCCAATTCTGAAAGATATAAAATACAAGACACCTCATAGCAAATCATTAACTACCATATTGCAATAGTGTGGAACTTACTTCCCGCTGAAATCCGTGCAACCACTGTATATGCACAGTTCCACAAAAAAAAAAAAATATGGCTTTTCAAGAAGTCCCTGTTAGGGCTCACAGAAACTCAGACCTTATAATAAATGCTCACTCAATAGAACGTACAAGAAATCCTCGTATCGAGGTGGAAGAGGATATCTTTCGTCTTATGGGACCTTCGTCCACCAGAGGGCATCCGCTGAAAATCAGGGGAGGGAAATTTCATGGGGACTCCAGAAAGTATTTCTTCACTGAGAGGGTGGTCGATCATTGGAATGAACTCCCACGGCAGGTGATTGACGCCAACAGCGTGGTAGATTTCAAAAATAAATGGGATATTCATGTGGGATCTCTAATGAGGTAAGGGCAGGAGGTTGGTGAGCAAACTCATGGGGGAAGGGTCACTGGAGTGGGCAGACTTGATGGGCTTTGGCCCTTTTCTGCCGTCATTTTTCTATGTTTCTATGAAATCCCTGATAGGGACTGAAGGAGACTCAGACTTTAAAATAAATCTTTGTAGAATGACAATATCAGTTATCACATACATGTACAGTATGTATAATTGTATGTAGTTTAATTCTATGTATCATATTGATTCTTTGGATAACTCTATGTAGTAATAAACTGCTTGTAATCCTCTTAAAACTCCAATTTACAAGGATTTAGCGGGATATGATTGCATATAACATAATATAGCTTCTAGCCTCTCACTAAAGGCATATTTCCCCCTGAGATGCCTTCCAATGTCATAAACAGACTATAAAACAATTCAAAAGGCTAGCTCTGCTTTAATACTCATTGAGCCTCTCTTTAGAGCTTACAACCACACACTGAGGGCGCTCCTTCACAATTTAAAAGTTTAAACTTATGTTATTTATTTAGAATGCCAGATTTCTCACCAATCAAATGACACTCCAGGCATGTCCTATCCTTAGTGATTGTGTCTTTCAAGTATCTTAATACTTTCTCAGCACAGCCAACTTCTTGACCAATACATTTGCTTTACACATAGTTATTTGATTCACATATTTTAATACAAGGATTATGTTTCTAATTAGGATTATTCCTCATTAATTATTTTCTGGGATAAGGTACCATTTGATCTAACAATAGAAAGTCTCTAAAGGTTGGTGTATTGAATAAAATAAAGGAGATGAATTTTCTACATCCTTTCTTCTGAAAGAGTCTAGAATAGAGGTCTGCACGGGAACGGGGATCACGCAGGGATCCCCCTAACTCACAGGACTCCCAAAGCGACCCATCTCTGACCCACAGGACTACCACGGGGACCCCCCCTCTGGCCCATGGGACTCCCACGGGGATGGAAGCAGGGTTCGACTTACTGAGGCCTACCTAATTTCTGACGCAGCTGAGAGACCAGTCCGGCGCCGTGGCAGAAACAGCCATGCTGAGCAGTGAGCTCAGCATGCACACAGATGAAAGCCTTGCTTATTGGTCCGGCAGTGCGGTGGAGCGAAAACAGCAAGCAAGGCTCTCAGCATGTACACAGCTGAGAGCCTTGCTTGCTGATTGGTCAGGATATTTAGTGATCCTCCCAGCAGCCCGAAGGCCCTGATACTGGCAAGACTTGAACTCAAAGACGGTGACCCGAGGAGGCAGGAGACATGGAATCGAGCAATTTTTTTTTCAGACTCGAGCTGAGGACGGAGCAGCAGGGAGCACAGCAGGCAGGAGGAGGTGCTTATCAACTTTCCTTCTCTTTCTCTCATGCTCTAAGTCTCCCATATCCTGTCTCACTTTTACTTGGTCTCCTATTCCCCATTACCACATTTATACCACCTGTGTTCACTATCTTTCTCTCACTCATGTCCTTTCTATTCCCCCAATAACCACAAAGTTCTACCATTTCCACTTCTCTTCTTACTCCTTCTCTAGTAGCTTTACATTTCCTTATTTCTTCCCCTTCACCTGCCAACGTTTTTCCTCCTGCCCCCATCTTTCCTTCCTTCCACCCTCCCTGCTGTCCTCTCCTTCACATCCATTATCCAATATGGCTTCAGAGAGGCAGGAGGATTTGGCAGCCGGCAGTCAGGTAATTAACTTAAACATAAAAGAAACTGTGGATCATGATCCTGATGAAATCTTTTACTGTGTTTTATAGTTTCATATTGTGTTTTATTTTTGAATTCATCTGCACCTTTTTCAAATAAAGATTTCATCAGGATCATCAATTCCACATTCTTTTGTGTTTACGCTGCTGTTTTCCTAGTGGAATCTCTGGTAGAACCCTTTTTTTGTTTTCTGCTCATATAATTAAGGTATGCTAGCCGATTTAGTGCGTGCTAAATGCTGACGTGTCCATTATATTCTATGGACACGTTAGCCTTGAGCGCACGCTAAATCGGCTAGCATACCTTAGTAAAAGAGGGGGAATACCTGAACAGAAAACAAAAAAAGGGTTCCACCAAAGAGATTCCACAAATTTTGCAAATTTGTATTTTGATGCATAATTAAAAGTTTGTTCTCAGTTATTAAAATTGGTTATGAATTTAATATGGTTAAATAAAGCTGCAGCCAATATTTATGCCAATAATCATTAAGTATTGTGGAGTTATTTGGTATGAATTGGGTTTTAAGGTTATGGCTGTATGAGTCCCAATGTTAATTCAGTTTGAACAATATAGGGTGTGTATGGTGCAGTGGTTAGAGCTACAGCCTCAGCATCCTGGATGAAAATGTGTTCTAGGCTGTTTTTTACTTTGGACGACTTGCGACTTAGACGCAAATGGACTTAGACGTCCCTTTCGATTATGCCCCTCTTAGGCTATAAGTGGCATAAAAATACTCTAAATAGAAAAACATAATGATACTGATCTATGACCTCCTTCATCACTATATGTTTCAGATACTATGGAGTTCATTTTAAAAGAGAAAAACTGGCATAAAGTGGCATTTGGGACTTCATCAGAAAGATTTTTCTCATAATCAAGTGATTATATCTGGATTTAATTGGACATCTATGACCTTGATTATAATAAATGTAACTGTTTTGGTGGTTTAGAAATCTCACTTACCTCTTTTGTTGGATATATTTATTTTCATTCGAGGTGAGCCTTTGTCTTCTTTCTCTTTGTTTTGCATAAAGTGGCATTTGGACTTTTTTCTTGCTAAAACATCCAAATCACTATTTTAAAAACTCATATTTTAGACATCTTTCTAGGCTGATTGTCCACTGTTCATCTAAATTCCAAGGGTGTGTGTTGAAGGCGTGTTGGGGGGCGGGCTTAGTACTTAAACATTTTGCAAGGATAATCAAACATTTAACAAAATGTCCAGTGCACCATTTAGAAGTTTGGGGCTAGACCTGTTTTAAAAATGAATAAGGGTCAAAAATATGCCCAAACTGACCAGATGACCACTGGAGGGATTAAGGCAAGCCCCCTTACCCCCTCCCACTACCCAACGATATGAAAGAAACAGTATATTCAAACCTGTATTACAGCTTCAGATGGCCACAGAGACACAGTTCAGCAAAGCAGAGGGGCACTTTAGAGGGTACTGCAGTGAATATCACATTAAAAAGTCCCGGGTACACATTTCACCAAACTCTCTTATACGTATGGTGAGCCCTCGAAAACCTACCCAAAACCTACAATACCCACATAAAGATAACACCTGCAGACCTAAGGGTTATTGTTGTGGTGTACAGGTAGGTACAGTAAGTTTTGAGCGGGTTTTGGAAGGCTCGCCATACAATGTAAAGAGGTGATTCCTCCAAAATGACCCAAAACTTATTGTACCCACCTGTACATCACAATAGCTCTTAGGTCTGCATGTGTTATCTTTATGTAGATACAGTATGTTTTGGGTGGATTTTGTAGGGCTCCCAATACAATATTAGCAGCTTATGGTGAAATGTGTACCTGGGATTTTTTATTGTGACATTCACTGCAGTACCCCCTAGAGTGCCCCTCTGCTCTGCTCAAATCTCTGAGGCCAGTTTGCTAAGAATGCTGGCTGCTTGTACATGCCAATGGCTTGTTTGTGTGTGTTTTTCATTTCGATGTTTTCATATTTGAAAATGGCCAAAAAGATAGACACCCTAAGGGCCAAAACATCTAGATAGGTCTTATGATTTCAAAAATGGATATTTTAACTTCTGGATTTTTGGACATCTTTCTCAAAATGTCCAAACTCAGACTTAGATGTCCTATTGAAAATATCCCTCCGTGCGTTACAGAATCTTAGTTGAAGGAAGGAGATATCCAATTCTTTTGCAGTAAGCCTGACTACCTAACTTTTCCTTTGTCTGTGCTAACCATCATCACACATGTAGAGATGAGAAAGATGTTTTCTTTTGGGACAATCTTTGCTGCCAGGAAGCCTTAATCAAATCCCACTTATTTCCTTCTACAGTATTTCATCTTACAAGTCCAAATTCTTTAAACATTCTTCTGTTGTATCACTAGTCACTCCTGACAGTTTCCATTATTGATGAGTTATCTCTAATTATTGTCAAGGCATGTCTTCAGACTGTTCTGCTTCTTATCCTGGGAGACTTTATTCATTTGGACATCCTTAGCTCCTTCTTGATACAAAATATGTTATTCTGAAAGTCCTTTGGAGTGGAGGGGTAGCCTAGTAGTTCGTTCAATGGCCTAAGAGCCTGGGGAACTGGGCTTGATTCCTACTGCAGCTCCTTGTGATTCTGGGCAAGTCACTTAACCCTCTATTGCCCCAGGTACAAAATAGGTACCTGTATATAATATGTAAACTGCTTTGATTGTAACCACATTCCCTTTCCCTTTAAAAACATATTTTTTAAGAATTTCGTATTATGTAAATTTGTTCTTTTTATAGGTTTTATTTTGATTGTACAACTTTCCAGGCATTGTCTGATTTTCTTTTTATGTTATAGTCCACATAGAACTTGAAATGTGTTTTGCGGAAAATAACCTATGGAAACCACGCCCATGCCTAGCCTTAGGTGAGCTTAGATGGCCCTACGCGCCTTCCTAGGCTCACAGAGGCACCTACAATCTAGGTGGCCTGCCAGGGATGATTAAAAAAACAAATAAACATACATCCCGATTGGTGGTTAGACAGCAGTAGGCTGCCTAAAATTTGAACACTGTTTATAGAATTTATCCCTTAATGCTCCACTGCCCCAGGTACATTAGATAGACTGTGAGCCTTCTGGAACAGTTAAGGAAAATACTTGAGTACCTAATTTCTATTCTGAGCTCCTTTGGGAGGACAGGCTAAAAATATTTAAAATTAATTGTACCAAGGTACGGTATATAAAATACTGTGTGCTAACTGCCATGTAAGTCTCCCTCAGATTCTATATATGGTGCCCAGATTTGGGTACACAAATTTAGGCACACTCCCAAGGTACGAGTGCAACTTGATTAGCTAATGAGCTGTTAACTATCAATAATTGGATCCCAATTAGGATTTGTCTACGCATCTGACCATGCACTATTCTTTAATGGTAGGCACCTAAATCCTATAGCATACAATCCCAAAAGGAAGAGTGGCTATGAGTAAGTCATGAGCATTCCAAAATGTTATACAGAGTGCCATAGAAAAATAAAAATTAATTAAAGTTTTGCACAGAATACCATGCAGTGCTTAGTGACACCTATCGATGTCTACCTGAAAGTAGGTATGGTTAGGGCAGAGAGTAGGAATGATTGACTTAGGCATTGTTAGGCTTCTGTTTTAGGTGCCATGAAATTAGGCCAGGAAAATCATGGCCTAATATATCGTTGCCTACCACTAGGACACCTAGGGCTCCTTTTATGAAGGCGCCTTAGGGCCTTAACGCGTGGAATAGCGCATGCTAAAATGCTGCGCACGCTAGCCACTACCGCCTCCTGTTGAGCAGGCGGTAGTTTTTCGGCTTAATCGGGTGCATGCACTAAAACCGTTAGCGCACCTTCGTAAAAGGAGCCCCTAGTGGTCGAATGACAACCGCACTGACTGGCGTCTACAAGTTAGGCACCATTAGGCACTGTTTATAGAATCAGGCCCTAAGTGCTTGTCTTAAAGGGCATGTGCCCTTTATAGAATAGTACTTAATGCCAATCTTTTCCAGTGCCAATTTTTGAGTGCCATTATACAATTCCATCCTCTATGTCCATTTTCTCCCCTCATCATCTTCCCAGTTCTTGCCTCTAACATAGCATGCAGTTATCTCTCTCATGCACTAACCATGCACACTAATTTATATATTAACTGCTTAGCACATTTTAGTAAACAGACCCTTGAATATATGTGGCTAAAATTGTAAATTGCATATATGTAGTCAGTTAAGAAAGAGCTGGGTCAGGAATATTCCTAAAGCAGTCTTTAACATAGTAACATAACATAGTAACATAGTAGATGACGGCAGATAAAGACCCGAATGGTCCATCCAGTCTGCCCAATCTGATTCAATTTAAATTATTATTATTATTATTTTTTCTTCTTAGCTATTTCTGGGCGAGAATCCAAAGCTTTACCCGGTACTATGCTTGGGTTCCAACTGCCGAAATCTCTGTTAAGACTTACTCCAGCATTACATTTAGGAAAAAAAAAAAAAAAAAGAAGCAGATCAGATGGAAGAGTCCTTTAAACAGATATTTATTAAGGAACTACTCTTAAAATCTATAGTAGCCTCGGGGGGCTGCATCAGGGGCTATAAGAACCACATGGTGTACGAATATGATATCACCTAAGTAATAGATTTGATCAAACGTCTATGTGATAGTAGCTGCAGCAGCAGCAACATTCAGCTTGGTGTTCAGTATTAAGCAGACAAATTTATGCTGGCTTTTACAAAGCTGCGGTACAGGTTACTACCAAGGGCAGGCGAGGTTAATGCCTATGAGCGTCAGAGCATTTACCTCACTGGCCCATGGTAGAAATCTGTACCGTGGCTTTGTAAAAGTGGGCCATAGCTAGGCAATCCTATCCATATGAATGACAATGCTGAATCTACAGTACCAGCTCAAATTTTATATGGTTAAATTGAACTGGATAGTTATCTATGTAGCTGAGTCCATGTCAAGACAGTCAAATAAATCTATCCAGTTATCTAATGCACTCAGTGGGTTTTTAATTGACTTCAATTTAATATATATGTTAGCAATAAAAGCTATTAGTTTAGACTATTTTAATGAAGTACTAATTAGATATATCTTACTATGTGACTTTGCGTATTCATTTATTTCTGCAAGAAATAATCAATAGGCTTAATAATTTACCAGAAATGGCTGTCTTAGTTTAGACAATCTGTACATTCCAGAGCAGTTGAATATTGGATATTTTTAGTTTGCAACTGTTACCTCTAGTTCATAACACAGACTATGATTATAATTTAGAAGAATAAAAATTAGATTCATGCCTAGAAAAACATTAATTCTTTGTTGGAGGCTCTTAAGGAGTCTGTTATTTAGAATGTTTCATGCAATTTTCTGGAAAATTGATTTTAAAATTGGTTGCGACTGAAAAGAAAAAAAAATTGTAATTATGAAAATACTTTCTTGATGCTGTAATGCATAACCCTATCAATACTAAAATAATGATAAATCACACTTTTGGACTCTTGTCTGACTGTAATGCTTGATTGTCAATGACATTAATCTTCTGCAGTATTAGGCATTTTTAACACAGTTCCTTCTAATAGACTCTTGCTGTTGCTGATCTTTTTACATACTCCTGAAAAATTGTTTATGACTTTATATGAAGTTATCATACTAGACATACAGTAGGCATGGATGATATTCAACTGTAATGTAATATTCAACTTTGTGTTGAAGGAACTTCCTGACTGTAACAGCTACTGTTCTATTTTTTTTTAAAAGTACTAATAAAAATGTTATGTACAGGGCCGGATTAAAGGGTAGGCCCAGGAGGCATGTGCCTAGGGCCCGGAATTGTCAGGGGGGCCCCAGGGCCGGCGTTAGGGGGGAGCAAACAGGGCAGCTGCCCTGGGCCCAACAGATCCAGGGGGTCCCGCAGTCTGAACTTCTTTGTTAAACTCCTAAATTGTCCTTTTCAAAGGGGCCCCGACATGACAGCTGTTCTCACAAGTTGCCAGTGGCTGCCCCGAAGCTTTCCCTCTGCCACAATCTACCCTGTCGGAAAGGGGAAGTTGCGGCAGAGGAAATCTTCAGAACAGCTACCGTGTCGGGTTCCCTCTGAAAGGGCAATTGTGGCTGCGGGGGAGAAGCAATCTCTTGCCTCCTCCCCAGTATTGTTCAGCTTTCCCTCCCCTGCTGGATGGAGTTCCTCATCTTTTCCCCTTCTCGGCTGTATTAGCAGAGAGGGCTGGCATTAGGGGGGGGAGAAAGGAGAGCAGCTGCCATGGGCCCTTGCCTTCTGTTTTGGGCCGCAATGGTCATCTGCTTTCTCCCTGCTTCCCCAACGCGGCGGGCCCACAAGCCTTCCTCCGCCCCTCCCCTCCCCCCTACATCAGGCTTCAGAATTGACATCAGGCGGGAATGCTTGTGGGCCCGTCGCATCGGAAAAGCAGGGAGAAATCGACGGTGGTGGCTTTGCGAAATCAGCAGCAGCAGCGGTGGCCATGGGGAGCGGGGCGGAGAGCAAGAAAGAAAGGGGAGAGGGCAGGAAGAAAGAAAGAAAGAAAGGGAGGGGACAGAGAGAGAGAAAGAAAAAAAGAAAGGGGAGGGAGCAGGGAGAGAGGAAGAAAAAGTTGGACTCATGGAGGGACAGAGAGAGATGTTGGTTGGGATGAGGTCTGAAGAATGCAAGCGGAAGAAAGAAAGGATGCACAGTCAGAAGGAAGTGCAACCAGAGACTCATGAAATCACTAGACAACAAAGGTAGGAAAAATGATTTTATTTTCAATAGTGATCAAAATGTGTCAGTTTCTTCAAATTTACATCTGCTATAGTTATATTTTGCAGAGTATTAGGGGGTTATGTGTTGTTGTTTTTGTGGTGTTTCACTGTATGCAGTATGACCTCTTGAATTTAACCTTTATCTACATATTTCTATTTTTAGTTTGTGATTACTTATTCCATACTGGGTAAGGGTGTATCTGTGTTCTGTGTGTATGAAAGACATGGTTTTCTAATAGCGTTGACTAGCCTTGTTTGGGGAAATGTATCAGGCATGGTTCTTGGGAGCACCTTGAATAAACCTGATTTGAATCTCCTTATTGTCTGCCGATCTTCTTTTGTTTCATGTTGGATTCTTAGCTTGTTGTTTCATTACAAGTTAACATGCATGGAATGGAATATACTAGAGGAGTTACAGATTTGGTTATTTATACATACATATGGGTTATATTTGGTCGACATAGAGTAAGGCAGTTGAGAGGTGTTGTAAACTTGGTTATTAATATAGACTTATATTTTGGATTACTGCTTTACAATATATTTGAACACTTTTATATACGTATGGAAAGGGTTCAGAGTTAAAGTCCTGGGTAAGTAGGTGGGAAGGGAAGGAAGGGGGATTTGTTCAGAGATGTTTTGGGGTGGCATAGAAGATAAACTGCGCACTGGAAAGCTAATCTTTGTTTGTTTTGAATTTTAAAAAAAGAAAGAAATACAAGTGGAAATAAAGAAGTAAATAAGAAAACAGATAAATGGGGGCGGAGCAGGGGCAGGGCAAGGCCAGGGAGGTCCCGGTGTACTTTTGTACCTGGGGGCCCTCGAAGAATTAATCCTGCCCTGGTTATGTAGTATTGAACTTGCTAATTGTGGGGTCCTTTAATTAAGGTGCGCTAACCGATTTAGCGCGCACTAAAGATTACTGTGTGCTAAATGCTAAGATGCCCATAGGAATATAAAATATAATGGATATCATAGCATTTAGCGCACACTAATCTTTAGCGCACGCTAAATCCGTTAGCATACCTTAATAAAAGTTCCTGTGTTACATACATGCTACATCAGCAGTTCAGGTCCACTTTTTTTTCTTGCTGGTGGCAAGAATTGTTTCATTATTGTCACATTGCTTTATATATCAATTCCAAGAAGTAGACATATTGAGATTTTGTTGAACCCCTGTTGCAGGCAGTTTGCCAAAAAACAGCCCATGGTTGGGTTCCTTTCTCGATAAAAATATATTTTGAAGGATTGCTTTTGTTTATTAATTACAAAGGTTGATAATCATTTTTTTCCCTAGAACCCTGTGATTTTAACACCTTTTGGTTTTTGCATTCAAGTTCCCTGAGGCAGTCCACGAAACATAGTCCATGTTGAGACCTAGGAGAATTTGGAAGAGAAGGGCAACAAAAATGGTTAAGGGGCTGGGGGAGTTGCCTTACAACGAGAGGCTAGAGAAACTGGGCCTCTTTTTCTTTGAAAAGAGAAGACTGAGAAGGGACATGATCGAAACATTCAAGATATTGAAGGGAATTGACTTAGAGACAGAGAGATTGTTCACCCCTTCAAGGTGAAGAGAACTAGAGGGCACTCGCTAAAGTCAGAAGGGAAAAGATTCCATACAAACATAAGGAAGTTCTTATTCACCCAGAGTGGTGGAGGTCTGGAATGCTCTCCTGGAGGATGTTATAGGGAAAGCACCCTTCAGGGATTCAAGACAAGGTTGGATAAGTTCCTACTGGAACAGAACATATGCAAGTAAGGCTAGATTCAAATAGGGCACTGGTCTTTGACCTAAGGGCTGCCGCATGAGCGGACTGCTGGACACAATGGACCACTGGTCTGACCCAGCAGAGGCAAATCTCATGTTCTTATGTTCTCTTTTGAATCATATTCTGAGAAGTAATTGCAACACAAATAATTTGAATCATATGCTGCAAAGTAACAGCAATAAAAAGAATATGCTACAATTGAATGGTGAGACCTAGTCTGTGGGCTTGTGCCCTCAAGCGTTCTCCGGGTCTCTGAGCATATTTTATATTTACATACTGTTGACAGAGAAATTGGTTATGCATCACGGTTATATTTGAGAATTTTGAGTTTGTGTTTGAAATCAAATTCAGGGCCAGCTGTACAGGATTGGACGACTCGAATAAGACCTAGAAGTCCTTTCTTTTTTTTTTTGAATTGTCTTTTTTTTAGAATTGTCTTTATTACCTGCTGTCATGGTTTTCACTTGTTGTTTTCTCTGCCTGTTGTATTTTTCTACTCTCTTCTTACTTCTGGTTGTATATTCCCTAGAAGTCCTTTCTAATAGAAATTGAATAGCATCTGCATCCTAGGTCTGAAGGAAGGAACCAAAGGAGAGGACAAGATTCAATTTTTGACTGCTTGGAAGCCCCAGATTTTGTAAACTGAGTTCACACAGCGCCTAAAAATTGAGAGAATATGCCAGTCCCCTTCATGCTGAAAACCCAAAATGAAATACACAAGACCAGTAATCTTTATGCTGTTATGCAGTCCCCAGGCTCTGCAGATTTTGTCATCTGCTTGATCTACTGCCGCCCTGCAACATAAAGGAAGAAAATCTCTTAAGTTGCCAGATCTTGTGAAAACAATGGCCTTTTAGAGGAAGAGGCTTTTGGAAATCTGAGCACAGTCGAAAGTCAGGGTTGCCTGGTGCAGGATTGTATGATGGTTACTTTACATAATATCACCAAAATGTTTGTCTCGCCAGTTAATCTCCAAGATTTTCTGGAGCAACGTTCTGATCAGTGGATGGACTGATAAACACTTTCCCCCTCTTCTACGAAACTGCGATAGCAGTTTTTAGCACGGTGAGCCGCGCTGAATGGCCCACGTTGTTCCCGACGCTCATAGAGTTCCTATGAGCATCGGGAGCAGCGCGGCTCTCTGTGCTAAAAACAGCTAGTAGTTTAAGAGAAGAGGGGGTTTGTCATATTTCTACCATCATGGTACAGTAAACTCATTAAATAGATATACAATTGTACTTCTACTCTCTGTAGCACAATGTTAAGAATCATTCTGGCAACGTGTCCGTTTTATATTTTCTTTTTCTGTTTTTCTCTTTACCTTTGATGAAGAGGCACTAAAGATTGCCTAACTATGGCATGCTTCATTTGACGTAAGAGATAACTAGAACTGTTTTAATGAAACAAGTCAGTGACCTTGGGCTTAGCCATATCTGGGGAACCTATGTTTTCAACAGAACTGTGCTGTCCTTGATATGATTCATGAAGGTCAATTTAGTTGCTGGCTTTGTCGACTGCATCTCACCAAAGCCTTGTTTTGTTCTAGCTCATACGATTTGCTTCACAGCTGGCAATCACTTTGGAATGGGGAGCTTTGGCTAGATGCTTACCTGGAACAGAGCGAGTTGAGTCCTAAATCTCCTATGCAGTGGCGTAGTAAGGGGTGGGGGGGGGGAGTGGAGAGGTGGACTGCCCCGGGTGCCATATTCGCAGGGGGTGCCAGGGCCTCTCCTCATGTCCGCCCTCCCTGCGTACGTCTTTAAAAGTTTGTCAGCATGAGCAACATCTCCCACTTGCTGCTCGTGCCAGCCTCGACTCCCTTCTGACGTCACTTCCTGGTTGCGGGACCAGGAGGTGACGTCAGAAGGGTGCCACGGTCAGCGTGAGCAGCAGGTGGAGGGTGCTGTCTGCGCCAGCGAACATTTGAAGAGCTATGCAGGAGTGCATGGTGCAGCGGAGAAGACTGGGGGGGGGGGGTTGGCGCATAGCATGGGAGAAAAGAGTGAGGAGGCATACAGCCCGGCGATGATGGGCACCACCACCCCAGATGCCACCCTCCCTTGCTATGCCACTGCTTCTATGGTTCTTTTTAAAGTTTCTGATGCTGTGTTGATGTTTTGTTTATGCTGTTTTTGTTTTCCCCTCTTTCCTCACCTTTTAAACATTTTCTCCTCCCATTCTTATTTTTCCAAGTTGCTTAAGTGTTATTGGAGTATGGAGGGATATCATTTAGAAGCCATATGACTCAAAACCACTAAACCCAGTATTATAGTACCAAGGTTAATCTGTTTGTTAGTTCTCATTGCCGTCTTGTTAGTGATTTTCTCATGAGACACAGTATAAAAATTTGTTGTCATATTCTGTTATAATTACTTATAGGGAAATTCATCAAAGGGTGCTACTACATTAGCATGTGTTAATGATGTCTAAAGGAATATTTATTTATTTAATTTTCTATACCGTTCTCCCAGGGGAACTCAGAACGTTTTACATGAATTTATTCAGGTATTCAAGCATTTTTCCCTGTCAGCGGACTTACAATCTACCTAATGTACCTGGGGAAATGGGGGGATTAAGTGACTTGCCCAAGGTCACAAGGAGCAGCGTGGGTTTGAACCCACAACCCCAGGGTGCTGAGGCTGTAGCTTTAACCACTGCGCCACATTCTCTCCATCTTTATTATTTAACATACACTAATCAATGCACGCTAATATAATTAGCACACACTAACATGGTAGCGCTCTGATGAATTCCACCCTTACTGGAAGAGATTAATCATCAGAAATGTTTATTGATCTACCGAAAAATTCAGCAGTTCTAATGCTGGTATCTTGGAATATGACACTCTATAAAGAGCACAAAGTCTATGCTTTTTTTAAAAAAGCAAAAGCCATCCATCATCATGCTTCCTGATGCAAAATTATTAATCCATAATGTGAATTGGATAAGTACTGCAGTGAGTTCTGTTTTCTCCACCCTTGAAACACTCCCCTCCCTCAAAAAATTCCCCCAAATTTAGCACACAGGTAGTGCACACAAACTGAAATATTACTGCATGATGCTGTAGCGTGTACTACAGTAGTCTATTTTTTTGCTGTGTTAAGCACATGTGAGTGAACTTAGTAAAAGGGCCTCATTGCAATTTACTAACATGGGCAACAACATGTATGTGAGGTTTGACAATATGTATACCTGTAGCCATAATGAAAATAGGCTTAGGACTTGTTTAGGATTGGTAGAGGAAACATATGTGGACTACATTTTTCAAATCTTCACCTCTCCAATAAAGTTCCACATGCACACATTTGCTTACAGCTTGTAGAAAAGAGAGACAACACAAGAGTTGCACATTCTAAGAAGGAAAACCACAGAGAAAGGGAAGCAGGATTTGTTTTTCACATTTTCTAATGTGATCATACCTGCATAAGAACATAAGAATTGCCATACTGGCAGGTTTAATTTCCTGATGATTTATCTCACAATATTGTGGGCTAAATATCCGAATTGCTTTTTCTTTATTTGATCTTTATTTCTATTATGTAGTAATTGATCTGAATTCAAGTTGTAAATATTATGCTTGAGTGTAATAAGTAAGAAGTTATAAATAAAAAAAGAATTGCCATACTGGGACAGACCGAAGGTCCATCAAACGCAGTATCCTGTTTCCAAGTATCTGTAATAAACCTAAAGAGTAGCAACATTCCAGAGCTGAGATTATGATGTCATAATGCCTCATTCCACCAATGTCTAAGAGTCAAACTCATCTGTGATGTCACAGTGGCTTGATTGATCTATACTCGGGTCACATAAGAACATAAGAATTGCCATACTGGGACAGACCAAAGGTCCATCAAGCCTTGTATCCTGTTTCCAACAGTGGCCAACCCAGGTCTCAAGTACCTAGCTAGATCCCAAGTAGTAAAACAGATTTTATGTTGCTTATCAAGGTTCAAGGTTTATTAATATTTGATGTATCGCTGAATCTATTTACAAAGAGATGTACACAAGTAAAAAGAGATAAAATTATAGAGAAACAAATTAAAAATTCATTAACATCAAAATTTAAGACAAGACAAACTCGAACTGGGGAGGGAAGAAGGGCAAAGGTTACATCTGTTATATCGAAAAAACATATATGGAAAAAAACATAAGGAAACGGGGGTAGATAAAAAATAAAAAAATAAAAATATTAATATTGAATATTAAAAGCATCTTTAAAAAGGTGCGTTTTTAAGGATTTTTTAAAAGAAAGAAGATCTTTTCCATTTGTAATATGTTGTGGTAGAGAGTTCCACCATTGTGGGCCCATAACAGAAAACATGTCTGATCTTCTTGTACCTATTGTTTTAAGGGAGGGTATAGCTAGTAAGTTTTGAGAGGATGATCTAAGTGAGCGTACGGAATTATGAGGAATTAGCATTCTTGCTATAAACTGAGGTTCGTTGTGGGCTAGGGTTTTAAATATGAACAGCATTACCTTAAATAAAATGCGATGGCTGATAGGAAGCCAATGAGCATCGATAAATAGTGGCGTAACATGATCATATTTCTTAGCATTATAGATCAGTTTAATGGCAGTGTTTTTCTTTTTGAGAGATGTTGAGTAATAAGGAGTTACAGTAATCTATTTTAGCTATAACTAGTGAGTGGATCAGAATGTTGTGCGATTTAGGCTCAAGAAACTTGGCGATTGATCTTATTAGTCGCAGTTTATAAAAGCAAGATTTGACTATATTATTAATATGATCATGGAATATCAATTTATCGTCAATTATAACCCCTAAAATTTTTAAATTGGGAACAATTTCTATAGTGTTGTTATTAAGAACGAATGGCATTTTAAGGATTATATCATTTTTCCAGTTGAAAATCATGGTTTTTGTTTTTTTGATATTTAACGCTAGTTTATTCGTGTTGAGCCAGTTGAGCCAGTTGAGCCATAATGTCTTCCTGGTTTTTGGGGTCAAAAGGGTGCATTAATTGGATATCATCTGCATATGAAAAAGAGATAAAACCAACTGACTGGCAAAGACTCAATAATGGAGAAAGAAAGATGTTGAATAAAAGAGGCGATAAAATTAATCCTTGAGGAATTCCAAAGGATGTGGAGTAAGAGTTAGAGTATTCATTATTGAATCTAACTAAAGAGGTACGGTTAGTGAGATATGAAGTAAACCAGCTGAGAACTTGATCACAAATGCCTATTGATTCAAGTCGGCTAAGCAGAAGATCATGATCAATTGTATCAAATGCAGCAGAGATATCTAGCGAAAAAAGAGCAACTGATTTGTGATGGTCTAAAAAATAATGGATATTATTTGTTAAACCAATCATTGAATATTCGGTATTATGACATTTACGAAAACCTGTTTGGTTGGGGTGTAAGACATTGGTTGATTCAATGAAATCAGATACCTGGTTAAATATCAGTTTTTCGGTCAGTTTGGCTAAAAGGGGATGTTTGCAATTGGTCAGTAATTTGTGGGATCGCTATTACTAATTTTATGGTCTTTAAGTAAAGGGGTAAGAATAGCAGTTTTCCACGGGATAGGAATTGAAGCAGTAAGCAAGCTTTTTAAGACAATTGAGTGGATGATAGGTCCAAGCTGATGAAGACATTTTTTTATGTAGAATGGAGGAAAAACTTCAGATCCAGAACTTTTTAAGTTAATTTGAGAGAAAAGTGTTTCAATATCGTTAAGAGAGGAAAGTTTAAAATTTGAACATTTAGCTGTTGGGACGAGCTCAGTATGGTGTATGCTCGTGGTACTATTTGTTGTACTGGGGAGAAATGTGTTTCGGATGTTTTTAATTTTCTGATTGAAAGCATCAGCTATGTCTTGTGCGTTCAAAGAAATTGTCTGGGGTGATGTAATATTTTTTTATTATGTGGAGAAATGGATTTTAAGATATTATACAAAGTAGCAGGATTTCTTGCTTTATCAATTTTATCTGAATAAAATTGGGTTTTTGCCTGATTGATATTTATTTTATAAATAGCTGCCTTTTCTTTAAAGTTTTGAAGGTTTATTGAAGATTTAGTATGTCGCCATTTTCCTATCCTAAGAATAAGCAGTAGATTTCCCCAAGCCATCTCAATAATAGCCTATGGACTTCTCTTTTAGGAAATTATCCAAACCTATTTTAAACCCTGCTAAGCTAACTGATTTCACCACATTCTCTGGCAACAAATTCCAGAATTTAATTACACGTTGTGTGAAGAAATATTTTCTCCAGTTTGTTTTAAATTTACCACATATCCTTAGTTCCTTTTCTTCTTTTATAGTTTCTGTTGCACTTTAGTTTTATCCACTTAATTATTTTCAAAATCAGTTATCCATATACAGTCATAGTAACATAGTAGATGACTGCAGATAAAGACCCGAATGGTCCATCCAGTCTGCCCAACTTGATTCAATTTAAATTTTTAAATTTTTTCTTCTTAGCTATTTATGGGCAAGAATCCAAAGCTCTACCCGGTACTGTGCTTGGGTTTCTACTGCTGAAATCTCCGTTAAAACCTACTCCAGCCCATCTACCCCCTCCCAGCCATTGAAGCCCTCCCCAGCCCATCCTCCACCAAATGGCCATACACAGACACAGACTATGCAAATCTGCCCAGTACTGGCCTTAGTTCAATTTTTAATATTATTTTCTGATTCTAGATTCTCTGTGTTCATCCCATGCTTCTTTGAACTCAGTCACAGTTTTACTCTCCACCACCTCTCTCGGGAGCGCATTCCAGGCATCCACCACCCTCTCCGTAAAGTAGAATTTCCTAATATTGCCTTTGAATCTACCACCCCTCAACCTCAAATTATGTCCTCTGGTTTTACCATTTTCCTTTCTCTGGAAAAGATTTTGTTCTACATTAATACCCTTCAAGTATTTGAACATCTGAATCATATCTCCCCTGTCTCTCCTTTCCTCTAGGGTATACATATTCAGGGCTTCCAGTCTCTGCTCATGTCCTCTGGACCGCATCAAGTCTTCTTACGTCCTTCGCCAGATGCGGTCTCCAAAACTGAACACAATACTCCAAGTGGGGCCTTACCAATGACCTGTACAGGGGCATCAACGCCTTCTTCCTTCTACTGGCTACGCCTCTCTTTATGCAGCCCAGCATCCTTCTGGCAGCAGCCACTGCCTTGTCACACTGTTTTTTCGCCTTTAGATCTTTGGACACTATCAAGGTCCCTCTCCCCGTCCGTGCAAATCAGCTTCTCACCTCCCAGTATATACAGTTCCTTCCGATTATTAATCCCCAAATGCATTACTCTGCATTTCTTTGCATTGAATTTTAGTTGCCAGGCATTAGACCATTCCTCTAACTTTTGCAGATCCTTTTTCATATTTTACACTCTCTCTTCGGTGTCTACTCTGTTACAAATCTTGGTATCATCTGCAAAAAGGCACACTTTTCCTTCTAACCCTTCAGCAATATCACTCACAAACATATTGAACAGGATTGAACCCTGAGGGACTCCACTACTCACCTTTCTTTCCTCCGAGTGACTTCTATTAACCACCACCCTCTGGCGTCTGTCCGACAACCAGTTTCTAACCCAGTTCACCACTTTGGGTCCTAACTTCAGCCCTTCAAGTTTGTTCAACAGCCTCCTATGAGGAACTGTGTCAAAGGCTTTGCTGAAATCTAAGCATATGTCCTCAATCCAGCTCTCTGGTCACCCATTCAAAAAATTCAATCAGGTTCGTTTGGCACGATTTACCTTTTATAAAGCCATGTTGCCTCGGATCCTGTAACCCATTAGATTCAAGGAAGTACACTATCCTTTCTTTCAGCAACACTTCCATTATTTTTCCAACAACTGAAGTGAGGTTCACCGGCCTGTAGTTTCCTGCTTCATCCCTGTGAACACTTTTATGAATAGGGACCACATCCGCTCTCCTCCAATCCCCAGGAATCACTCCCGTCTCCAGAGATTTGTTGAACATGTCTTTAATAGGACTCGCCAGAACCTCTCTGAGCTCCCTTAGTATCCTGGGATAGATCCCGTCTGGTCCCATCATATTTTCTTCTCCTTGCTTCAATTGGATCCTCTGCTCTTCATATTGTTTAGCCTTCTCAATCTTCTCCACTGTAAATACTATTATTTCTATAGTAGTACAGAGGGGTACTGAAAAGTTCTCAGCCCAACCAAGAAGGGTTCATGTGGAGCCATGAAACTTACAAGTTATACCACGTATTCACCCCTAAGTTTAACACACTTGGCATGTCACGTCTGAAATTTCTGTAACCCTTCCAAAAAAATACTCTGATGTCTGGTCACTGAAATACTGCTTCAACTCGAATATTGTTGCCCTTTCAAACTCTTTTTAAGGTTTGGAAACTGAAAATAGTTTGATGGAGCAAGATCTGGTGAGTAGGGTGGATGGTTTATGCACTGAAACTCCAACTTCAACTGCATCAAACATCCATCGTTTTGCCAGTCTTGTGAACAGGTGCATTTTTTTGCAAAAAGAGAACTCCTTTCCACATTACGATTCTGCAAACTGGCACTTTGCAAAATAAAATGACACTCTTTTCAGCTACAATGGCAAAATAACGCTTAGAATTTAGGAAGTTGTTTGAGTACTTTTCAGCATCCCCTCATACCAGCTGAATGCAGCACTGTACATTAAACACATAAGAGGCAGCCACTTCTCAAAAGAGCTTACAATCTAATTATGACAGGCACACAGGACAAAAAGAGGTGAATCTATACACGCTGCTTAAGTAGGGGTTTACAAGGGGAATGATGAGGCAGACAGGGTAGGCGGCTATAGAGGGAATGACAAAGAGATATGGGTGATTTACAAGTTGGTTGGGTTAGGACTTAAACTTCTCCTCATACTTATCTCCTCCTTTCAGCTGGAAACATTTAATTGTGACACTCCACGGGAGATTAAGTAAGGGTCATGCCTTAATACCTCTAGTGGTCAGCTTCTAAATCAGAGCAACTTTTTGTAACTTGGAAATGAATGAAAAGAATCTAGATTAAAAATGTTTCTTCCCATTTGAAAATCTCTGTTCAACGTCCTAGTTTTGGGCCTTCCCTAGTCCCGCCCAAAACACACCCACAACACAACACGCCCCCTTTCTATCTGAAAGAAACATAGGGCTCCATTTATTAAGCCGCGCTAGCGGGGTTAACGCGCGTGACTTTTCATCACGCGCTAATCCCTGCGCTGGCCTAAAAACTACCCCTGCTCAAGAGGGGGCAGTAGCGGCTAGCGCGGCCGGTGGTTTAGCGTACAGTAATATGCGCATTAAACCGCTAGCGCGCCTTTGTAAAAGGAGCCCATAGTGTGAAATGTCCAAATTTCGATTTTCCAAAATCAGAATTTGGACCCCGTTTTAAGCGTTGTAATACATCCATCTGCTTTGAAAATAGCACCTTAATGTCACTTGTAAATCTCTTTTTTCAGTAGCTGGTTCAAGTAGATCAACAAATATCGGCTAAAACAATTGCTGAGACACTGCAGATATCCAGGGAAAATATTGGGTGTATAATCCACGAGTATGGGCATCCATGGGTATGCAGAAACTGTCAGTCAAGTGGGTGCCCAAATGTTTGAATTCTGATGAGAAACGACGTTGATTGGACACTTCCAAGTTGATTTTGCAGCATTTTCAGGAAGCTGGTGCCAACATTTTGGAACAACTAGTTACTGTTGATGAAACATGGTTACATCACTGTGATCCTGAGACAAAACAATGGTCCATGCAATGGCAGCACTCAGGTTCTACAAGGTCAAGAAAATTCAAAACCCAAAAGTCAGCAGGAACTGTCATTGCCACAGTGTTTTGGAATCAGGAAGGTATTGTAATAACTGGCTATCTTCTAAGAGGCCAAATAGTTAATGCAGAATACTACTGTAACTTGCTGTGCTGATTAAAGGAGGCATTAAAAGTAAAAAGGGAAGGGAAACTACAGAAAGGAGTTCTCTTTTTGCAAAATGATGCACCTGCTTACAAGGATGGCAAAATGGATAGTTTGACGCAATTGGGGTTTCCGTGCATAGGCCATCCACCCTACTCACCCGATGTTGTTCCATCTAACTATTTTCTGTTTTCAAACCTTAAAAAGAATTTTAAAGAGTGACAATTTTTGAATGATTGAAAGTGATTGTAGCAGAGGAGCAATATTCCAGTGACTAGATATGAGAGTATTTTTTGGAAGGGTTAGAGAAACTTCAGATATGATGTGCCAATGATATATATTTCCTACAGTTTAATTGTTCCAGGCATAAATTTCAATCTGTTTCCAAAATTTTGCAAGCACTGAAAAAAACTAAAAATTGATTTATTACAGCTCTAATATTCTTGCAAAACTGCTGTCATAGATTTAATTGTCAGCTGTGATAAAGACGGGTGATGAAAAGAGCATCACTCTGTTTCTCTGCAATTATATTCCTGTTTTTTACTGCAGGCTTTGGCATCAACACTCCAGAAAATTGAAGTAATAATAGCATTATTAAGGGTGGGGGTAGCCCTTTTCTCTTTTTCCTTTTCTATAAAATGTTCTCATGTTTCTTATTTCTTCTCTTGTATTTCTTTATTTGTTCTATTTTCTCTCTGTTCCCCTGTCTTCTTGACAGTTCATCTCTATTATTTACTCTTTCTTATCTTTTTTTTATCTCCATCACCACAAGAGTATTCTCTATCCTGTAACTATGTTCTGGCAGAGTCCCCTCTGTCTTTTTTCTGTCAGTTTGGCTTCACAATTATATAGTGACAGAATAGTGGATCAGTTACACCTGACTGCTCAGACTTCATTCTGTAATTAATACCATCTCAACTCTTCTGGAACAACATGGTCTAGAAGTAGACAAGTCCATTCAGATTTAATTTAGATACCTCCAAACTGATGGGATTTGATGTGATCCTGATTCTTTGAGCCATTGATGACTTAATCCAAATGCTACTGGAATCAAACTAGCCAGTTTAATCCAGTTTGTCAAAATCTAAATCAAGCATGTCAATGTTCAGAGCCATATTTTAAATTTTGTTTTATTAAATTGGATCAAGGATAATTTGTGGTCTGGAATACCATTTGTAAGATTGCTGTCAAGCAGGATAAGTGAGAAACTGGATCTCAAGATGTTTTATTGATCTCTCGCCATCTAGACCAATTTGAGTTGACTTGTATAAAATATCTGAGTGGTTTATTTAGATTATCTGTGCCACATAGAATTTTGACCAGAATCCATTTAGGTCTAGTATAGATGAAAAGCTATATCCAAGTCAGATTCATCTTCTTTGAACAGATACCAGTTAATCTACCCAGTGATACAGTACAGATAAATTAAGAACATCTTGTAAATAATATAGCAATACCTCAAAGTACAAGCCATGTTTATACTTCATAACTCTTTGACCCTTATTCTATAAATGGTGCCTCCCAATAGGTGCCTAGATTGGGACACCTACTGAGTTAGGCATCTAACTTAATTTTTTTTAAATTGGTTATTTGGCACAGACAATGGAAAGCACCATTAAAAATTGATTAAAAAATAATAATTTGCCGGTAGGCGCCTAACTTGGTAGGCACCATATAGGTGTCTACACTGAGGTGCCTACCTAAAATGCTAGCATGGTTAGAGGCTAGTATTTAAGGCCAAGAAAACCCTGGCCTTAAATACCTACATTCTAGATGCCAACTCAATCTAGGCACAGCTAGGTGGGGTTCTACAAAAAGTGGCTAACTATGAATAACATGTGGTAGGTGCTGTTTATAGAATCAGAACCTTTATGTATACACTTAAGTGTCAAGAAGTGCATTACACTTACTACACAATAACTAGTTAACACAGAGCCACTTACTGCCTCTTAAATAAGAAACACTAACCTACCCAATTCTATACATAGCGCTCAATATTGCATGCACAAATTTGGGTGCATGCCCAGTTTGTGGATACAGTTTAATTACACAACAATCCAATAAGTGCCAGTAATTGGGCATTAGTAAGCAACAATTTGCATTTACCCGAGCATCTTACCACAAGTAGATGCTATTTTGCAAAGATGAGTGTGCTAATGAGATATCAAATTCTGAAAGCTATCCAGATGGGTTTTGCGCAATTGCATGGGTTAAAGCCAATATTAATGCCCTATGATTGCAGTACTGTGGTGCAGGCACTGATATTAGGTAGGTTAGAATATTGTAATGCATTGTATTTGGGTGTGGTGAAAATGAAGAGTAGGGCATTGCAGGTTTTGATGAGCTCTGCTGCAAGATTAATTGGGGGGGGGGGGGTAGCGCTTTGAGGATTGCCCATATTAAGCCAATCTTGAAGCAGCAGCATTGGCTTCCCATACAGCAAAGAGTGCAACATAAAGTGTTATTGATATTACATCAGGTTTTGTATCACAAAGCCCCTGGATGTTTTCAAGGTTTTTTGAAACTGTACTACCCAGGAAGGGAATTAAGATCTGAAAGTGGCATCAGACTATCAACGGAGAGAGAAATGAATGTGATTCATATAAGAGTTAGACATTCAATGTTCTCTGTAGCAGGGGTGAAATTTTGGAATGCACTGACAGGGCAATTACGTTTATGTAAGACTAGAGATACCTTTAAAGAAAACTTCCAAAGACACAGTTATTTGTTGATGCCTTTATGTGATTGAAACAGGCATTATCAGCAAGGTAGGAAGCAGGACAGTTTCTATATTGGTGATGTGATGTATTGTTTTAAGTATTTTTGTATGTTGCTTAAAAACTGTCTAGATTCTTAGGAGGTATATGCATTTTTAAATAAATAAATACATGGGCATAGGCAGGTAAGGGGCATTCACTAAAGATGTGCACAGTATTATAGAATACAGAAGATCCTCACCTAATTTAGGTGTGAGAATTTACACCAGGTTTTCAGTTGGTGTAAGCCCTGTGACAGCCCTATCTCATTCAGAGACTCTGCTGCAAACCCTATTCCTGGCAAACCAATGCCTATTCCTAGGACCAGAAAGCAAATTGTAAGGTCTAGCAAGCAGGCAGCTCATACATTAGAGAGTCAGAGAATAGGACAGAGTGCAGCAGCACCTCAGAATTCCCTTAATGTACCCTATTATTCCATATTCAAAAGTGCAGCAGTAAAAACTCCTTTTAAACCTGCAATTTTACAAGCTGGAAGGGAAGGGGTAGAGTCAGCAGGGCTAGAGCCTGGGAAGAATAAAGCTTCCACAGCTGAGAGCTGGAGGGGGAAGTGGTAGAAACAGGAAGAGCCAGAGCAGCAAAAGAAACGGAAAAGCAGAGCTACAGTCAGAGTGGAGAAGTTTGGGAGGAGCTTTTGAAACCCCTGTTTCCTTTCCAGTGCCACTGCCTCATTTAAGGCTGCCATCTGCAACTTCCAGGCAAAGCAAGAATCATTTTCCCAAAGCCAGGTTAGCTTGGGAGGGGGAGGTTTCTGGGAAGAAGTGTAAGCAGGCTGTCTATGAGAAATGAGAGCTTGTGCAGAGTGGGGGAAGGGAGCCACATGGCAGAGAATTAACTCCTATGGAGGTAAATGAACAAGGGTTTGAGAATAATATTGTATACTATTCCATGGAGTATGATTATGAAACAGAGGAAGGAATGTGTGTGGAAGGCATGGATGAATAAACCTTATTTAGCTGAGAAGCCTTCCTGGTTAAATGTAAAGCAAGGATCCTGTAAATGAAGGGATTTGAAACAGTGATTGTTTGAGTGTGGGGACAGGTGTGAGTGAATGAGCTTTAGGTGCAGTGGGAGAGAAAAGCCCAGCATTAGTGCAGAGGAAGCCAGGTTTAAAACCAGGGCTGTTGCAAGTGCCAAAGTTTGTTCCTGTCCAGAGATATTGATTAATTGGGAACATGGGAGGTGTACAGGGTCCATTGGATGGAGCTTGTTCCCACACCTACTGGCCCAGCTAGAGAGAGTTAGGACAGTAAGGTGAGCGAGCTCTTTGGAGCTAGGCACAGAAGAGTGTCCTTTAATTTGACTGTGGATCATAGTACACTTCTCCCTCGGTATTCGCTGTGATAGGGGATTAACAGATCCACAAAAACAGAAAAACTGTGAATAACTTTTCATGTTATTTGCTGTTTTCTATTAAAAACCATTGTGAATATGGTGAAACCACAAATAACATGGTGGAAGACCTGGCCTGTTCCTGAAGAAGAGGCAAAACACGGTGAAGAAAGTGCTGGGAATCAGCAATTTCTCTATGAAAGCTGATGTAATTTGGGGGGAGGAGCCAGCAAGCTCAAAACCGCGATTGCTGTAACCGCAAATATGGAGGGAGAAGTGCAGTCTGTGAATTTATTGAAGGCAGGAGCACTGCCTGGAGCGGCTTGTGGGCTGAGAGAAGCATACATTAGCCTCATTTGCCAAGGCTGCTTGGACTAAGAGAAGGCAGCAGCTCGGGGGCAAGAGCTGTGAAACCAATTGGCTGTTTGTTTTTGATTTGGAAAAGAATAGAAATCCTGTGTGAGATTTGTAAAATGGGCTGTATTTTTGAAGTATGGAGTAAGTAGAAAGCCCGGATAATGGATTGTGCAGCCAGATGCCCTGTTTAAAGAATTGTCAAAGAAAATAAAACATTTTGATTTTGAAAGTGCAAAAGGAAGAAAGGACTGTTTATTTGGTGAAACCTACACACCTCATTGGCACTCTGTGGGGACTAGATCCGAAAGTGCATGGCCGGGGCTTAACCCCACCACAATCCTCATGCCCAAAATTGGACATGCATCCTGGTGCTAAGTGCTATTCTATAAATGGCGTCCAACTTGGAGTGGTTTGTAGACTAACGCTTAGCGCTCAGCGCTTATTTTTCCCAGCACCCACATTCAGGCACCATTTACTGAATCTATATCCTCCTTTACAAAGCCGCTCTAGCATTTTTAGCACCGATCACAGTGGTAACAGCTTCGATGCTCATCGAATTCCTATGAGCATCCGAGTTGATACCGCCACGTCCGGTGATAAAAACTCTAGCGCAGCTTTGTAAAGGAGGGGGATAGTCTTATGTGCTTTTCCAGTAACTTGGAACAGATACTGCATATAACTCTGAATATTAATTCATAACCTGCAATAGAAAAAAAATTGTGGAAATGCTCCTTTCTGATGCAGTGTTAATTTTGGGCTTGCTGGATGTTAAAATTCTGCATTATAGCGCATTAAGCCCAAAATGTCATTCATTTTATTTGTAAGGTCCTGTGGAGGGGCAATTTCCAAGGATGTCCAAGTCAGAATTAAGATGTCCAGCTTATAGCATCCATAATAGCCCATCTATCTTATAGCTATTTTTGAACAGGGACTATGTGAGGGTTTCCTGTTTGAAAATGCCGTTGATAGCCCCCTCAAATGTTTTCCCTCGACCCTGAAGAAAAGTTTCATTTGAAACATGCATGTTGGGAGAGGTGAACGAAAGTTGAGTGACAATCCACTATAAGTTAAGTGGCTCTCTTCTAGTTAAAGCATAAGTAAGAAGACTATCTTAAGTTAAAAATTTCAAATTGTGAACAAAAATAGAAGCATTTATCAAAATCAATAAAAATTGGACCGATGAAGTTGATAGCAACCGGAAGTATTTAGTACTCAGCTGTACTCCGAAGGTCCAGACAAAAATTTTATTAAATATTTCATTTTCTATCTTTGAAAATAACTTGAGCTACTGAGAGATACAATTATATTGAGTACATATTAGCGGTAGACGTATACAAGAGTGAAAATGCATAAAAACATCCAAAATAAACAACCATTTTACAAACAGAAATGTCCACATTATGAATGCGAAAAATTCAAGACCAAGTATATCTGTTTGGCAGACTTTTGACAGATATGGCCACTCAGATGTCCTTGCAGAGCAGCGGGCAGCCTAGTGGTCAGTGCAGTGAACTGTAATAGTATAACAGGGCACCCAAGTTCATTTCCCCATACAACTCTTTTATTTTAAATGCTGAGCCCTTCAAGACCAGGGAAATACTTACTTTGCCTGACTGTACACCACCTCAATAGCCTTCTTTTATTTCTTAGATTTCCTTACACATCCAGGGTGGGGGAGGGGAGGGGAGGGGAAAGTATTTGGAAGAGTTTAAAAATATTTAAATATAATATTGCAATAAATAATATGATTTAATATATAAATAATTGGGAGGAGGGGGAAAATGGATGTTTTCTTTAATAATGTGTGTAATATGGTGTATTTTATGCAATCTGTTAAAGTTATATTAATTGTAATACACTGTCAAAGCTTGAAAAGTAATAAAGAATTAAAAAATATATATATATAGCCTTCAGGCTTGCAGGTATAAATATTTAGGTACAGTAGGGATATATCTGTTTCTGGAGAGCTCACATTTTAAAGGGGGAGGGAAAAAGGAGAGCTGAAGTACAAGTTGAACCAAGGTCCCCAAGGTGGCGTAGCAAGGGAGAGAGGCACCCGGGCGGTGGCTTCCCTCCACCACCCTCATCTCTTCCCCCCACCCCCACTCCTTCCCCAATCGCCCTTGTCATGCATGCGCCCTCCCTTCCCTTCCCTTGAACTTCTACTTGTTCACCGCTGTGTGCTCCTCGCAACCCTGTCGGCTCCCTCTCTGATGTCACTTCCTATGTGCAGCACCCGGAAGTGACATCAGTGGGAGAGATGACGCAGTCACAAGGAGTACGTTTACATTGTTTGCTCACAGCAGTCAACAACTAGAGGTATGGGGGAAGGGAAGGGGGAGGAGGGGTGCCTGCACCCCCATCAACATGCCACCCGGGGCAGACCGCCCCTCCCCCCCTTACTATGCTACTGGCACTGACCACTAGGCTACTCAGATCTGTTTTCTGCTTTGTTCAGAATGCCCATAAACACTTGATGTTGCCAGATCCTGCTATTCCTTTTTTTGTTTATTTTCAAGGGAGAGGGATGGGGGACAGCAAGTACTGGAGGATTCGTGAGAGGTCATACCTTAATCCCTCCAATGGTCAGCTGCTCAATCGGAGCACCTTTTTTGTACCATGGACATGACTGAAACAGGTCTAAACAAAAAATGTCCTTTTTAGACTTGGATGCTTCTACTCATTTGGTTATAGCTGTTGGACTTCCTAATTTTGAGCCCCTAAAACACATCCCCTTGCTAGTTGGATGAACTGCAGGGTAGGCCAAAATCCTGCCTTTCCAAAATCGCAATTTGGATTTTTTTGGGCAGGTGGACCTTTCTTTGCTGTTTTGAGATGTTCATGTCCTTTGAAAATGAGTCCCTTAGAAACTAAAATTGATTTAGCATGTTAACTTATGGAATTAATGCACACGTGTGTTCAAAAGTTTTAACACAAGTTAATTTTATTAAAATGAACAAGTTGAAAATAGTGTGAAAATGGGTAAATAGCTAAAAAAATTTTGCCTATGCACATTTCTAGGCCACATATTCTCATACCAAAACATTTCTGACGTTTCAAGGAAGGTTGAGCGTTTTAGACAGTCATCAAAAATGAGGGAAAACCCATCTTGTTCTTTCTGCCAACTCTTTCTTCTTAAGCAGGGTCAAATAGTAAGTGTTAGAGATACCAATGAGGGAGGAGGGTAAGATGGAAATAGCCCTTTTAAGGAGCTCAGTGTGATATCATTTCTATATCTCCAAAAGAGAAAAGTTCCATAGCAACTTCCCTATTTGTCATAATAGCTGAACTAGTTCCTTTCTAGCAGTACCAATAGCAATAGCAAGCCTGTTTTCACAGTCAGTCAAGAAACCCTCATAGCTCCCCCTGTTGGTTTTTTTTTTTTTTTTTTTTCTACAGTTAATTCAATGTAATCTCAGGGCAACACTTCCTTATAGTCAGCTGCTGGAGGGAGAGTTTACTTCTTGGTGATAAACTAAGGATTCCTTTTACTAAGCTGCACTAGCGGTTTTAGCGCACGCTTAGCGCGTGCTACATTGCTACGTGCACTAGACGCTAACGCCACCATTGAGCTGGCGTTAGTTCTAGCCACGAAGCATGGGGTTAGCGCGCGCTAATATTCTGCATGCGCTAAAAACGCTACCGCAGCTTAGTAAAAGGAGCCCTAAGTGTTCCAGTCTAGGAGAAATACCAATTCTTTCACCTCTTCCATTACTCTCCAATGACCCATTCTAAGACCTAGCTACTAACCACATTTTAAGTGAATTTGCTGAACGTGAAACAGACTAGAACAGTGGTCTCAAACTCGCGGCCCGGGAGCCACATGTGGCCCGCCAGGTACTATTTTGAGGCCCTCTGTATGTTTATCATAATCACAAAAGTAAAATAAAACTATTTCTTGATCATATGTCTCTTTAGCTATAAATTACAATATTAGTATTAAGACTTAACCAAAAAGAAAGATTATAAACTATAAAGAGTTTTACCTCATGCAAAATTGTCATTTCTTTAATAAAACATTAACTATTTTTTTCTGAGGCCCTCCAAGTACCTAAAATCCAAAATGTGGCCCTGAAAAGGGTTTGAGTTTGAGACCACTGGACTAGAACATGGGAGCTTTAGGGTAGATTCTGGTTCTGGCCCTTCTGCTCAATCGATAAATGTTCTTATTCTGTAAACAGTGCCTAAATCGGCAGGCACCATTGGTGTGTCAATCACGCTTAGGCGCCATTTACAGATTCACATTTTATGACGCATATCACAAAACGTAGGTGCTGATAATGTAGGCCAGGGTTTTTCTGGCCTACATTGCAGGCACCAAAGTTCTTTTAAGAATTGTGCCTAGCTGCACCTATCTCTGTTTCCACCCCAAACATGCCCATTTAGGCATTAGGGGCCGCTAGGCTCCTGTCTTTTATAGAATCAGGTAGGCACCTATCAGCCAATTATATTGTTTTCCAATTATGAGCTTGATAAAGCTCATTTAGGAAATTAAGGTAGGGGCCGATTTAGCTCTTACATTATCTGGCCCAAAGTATCTTCAGAAATCAGGAGTTTTAGCATCTATAGTCTCCCTTAAGATGCCATCTTCAATGATTCCCATTATTATCATGTTTAAATTTCTACATCAAATTTCTTTCTTGTTTTTTTTTTTGCAGTTGTGTTTCAGCAAAGTACAAACAAAATAAAAAATGGAAGTGTGAATGATACAAGGAAATACTGAAAAGTTCTCAGCTCAACCAAAATGAGAATGTTGTGGCTATGGTTCAATGGTCTGAAACAATGTCAAAACAGAGAATTTTTTTTCGGCATATTGGCACTTTTCAGCTACAGTGGCAAAATAATGCTCAGAATTTAGGAAGTTGGTTGGCTGGGCTGAGAACTTTTCAGCACTCCTTCGTATAGGATTACAGCATCATCTCGTAATCAATGAAATATATACAAACAAGCGTGGAGTAGATTTTTGTAAATTTCACGGGGGAGGGAGAGGAGAGAGTGGGAAGGGGGTTATTTTTTGTCTGCTATAGTTTTTACAGGGTTTTTTGGGGGGGATGTGGTTATTTGAAAAACAATAAAAATGAAGCTAAAAAATATAGAAATGGACCCAAACTGCCAGTTATTTATGAGTAGGAGCAAACTTGAGTGTTTCCAAGCAGTACAGATTGTTTTGGCATTTGCACAGCTCGAATCTCCTTTTGGCAGGAGTGTCTCTTAATATTAAGTATTCACTGAACAAAATTATTTATGATATTTTATCACTTTGCTTCATGCAGCAATACGCTGACATGCAAGAATTCTTCCTAAGCTGGAGACCAGGAGCTCATTCTGACTCTGACACTTTGCTTAATTTTTATATTAATGAAATAGTCTTGAAAATGAAAGTGTCAACTTTGCAGGCTTATAAGCAGCTTTAAAAAAAAAAAAAATACTCCATGGCTCATGTATTTGTGTACATTTGGAATTTACATCTTTTTTTGTTCGCAGGTGCAGGCTAAATCAATACTGTGAAACATGGGATTCAAAATGAAATACCCACAAGATGTTTTCCAGCCCTATCCCCCTGCCTCCTTTTCTTTTTCATTTTTCTACATTACATACTTGTATGTGAATGTATTTTTGCATCTATAAATGCTGAGTTTTACTAAGCTGCAGTAGAGGTTTTCTACCACGACCCGAAGTATTAAATGCTCATAGGAATTCCATGAACATTGAACAGCTTCGGAGCATTTAGTGTTCCGAGCCGCAGAAGAAGCCTCTACCGCATCGTAGTAAAAGGAACCCAAAGTTAATTATATGGTTGTACTTTTATAACAGATATACACAAAATAGGGGAAAAGGGTGGGATTTGATGTACTGGCTTATTGTGCTTGCACTCAAAATGGTTTACATATGTACAGGTACTTTCTCTGTAGCCTAGGGCAATGGTGAGCTAAGTGACTTGCTCAGAGTCACAAAGAGGTACAGTGAGAATGGAAACCAGTTCCCCTGTGTCGCAGGCTGTTGCACCAACCACAAAGCTACTCCTCCACTCCCCTTCATGTGTGTATAAAAGAGGTATATGATGAAGAAGGGTGTGCAATCAGTGCTATTTTACAAATGGAGGTAATGTTTGTGTACCTGAGCTAGGGTTGCCAGATTTTCCAATAGGAAAATCCGGACCCCCTAGACCCACCCAAAAATAGAAGTTTAGAATGTAATAGCATTATTAAACATCTTTTGACCTTAATATCAAACTGGAATCCTCTATACCCACAAAATAAATGACCCGTTCACCTTTAAATGGACACCTATGGAACGCCTAAGTGACGCCTAAGTCACATCCCCCTAAACTAGTGCTCAGCTCACACTCAAAAGTATACCTGGTTTTGCAATGCCTACATTTTAGGCGTTAGGTAGACGCGTTCGGGTGTTGAGAAGCATACGATTCTCTAAATGGATGTTCAAAGCGAAGCCACTTCCATGCCACGCCTATACCACACCCACACCTACTTTTTAGGTGCAGCTTTTTCCGATGGACATCCACAAAATTGTGGATGTCTATTTGTAGAATCGTGTCCAGCGTTTAGATGTCTAAGTTCCAATTAATGCTTATTAAAGTCATTAATTAGACTTATTATCCATTTTATTTGGACGCCTAAGTCAATCGATGTCCACATTGTGGATGCCTAAAGTTAGACATCCTGTACAGAATTTGGCCGTATGTTTGCATAATTTAATTGAACAAGCCAATTAGTGCCACAAATTGGGCACTAATAAGCAATCACTGATGCTAATTGGCAATTTCCATTTACACGCATCATGCTAGGTGATATACCATGAAGGTGCTTATGTAAATTTTTAGCATGCAACTAAAGAGAGGATGTGGCCATGGGAGGGGCATGGGTGGGTCAGGTGCATTCACTATAGATGCATGCATTATTATAGAATCCATGGGGGGGGGAGATCCACGCCAAATTAGGTGCTGGGATTTAAACCAGGGTTTAGTTGGTGTAAATCCTTCTGCCCAAAATTGGATCCAGATCCTGGTGCTCAACTCTGAGCACCATTTATAAAATAGCAATCACTGCTCAAATTTGTGTTCCATTAACTCAATCCAGTCCTGTGTGTTTTATAATGTTCCACCATAAAGAAAAATTGATGCCTATGTTTACACCTGCTATTAAAAAAATGCATAAAGAGGTCTGAAGTTATCTTTTGTTGGAATATTGTTAACTTGAGAGGTGCCATACAATTGAGCAACTATATTTTATACTTGGCACCACTTTAATCACCCTATGATTTATGCAAATGAGATCCTACAATAAGCTTGCATATAGTAACATACTAGATGACGGCAGATAAAAACCTGTGTGTTCCATCACATTAATTTTTGAGGCAATGTCAAACCAACAATTCAGTAATTATTCATTTTACTTGCTGTACTCAGACTATATGAAAGTGGTAAAAAAAAAAAGAGGGGGATAGAGGGAGTGTGCTAGATGTGGTGTATTTAGATTTTAGCAAAGCCTTTGACATTGTTCCACACAGGCGTCTAATAAATAAACTGAGTACCCTCGGGCTGGGCCCCAAAGTGACGGACTGGGTCAGGAACTAGTTGAATGGAAGGCGATAGAGGGTAGTGGTCAGTGGTGTGCTTCAAGGTTCACTTCTTGGGCCTGTTCTTTTTAACATTTTTGTAAGTGATATTGGTGGTGGTTTTCTTCTCTTTAGATTATATCAAAATCTGCAATAGAATAGACACCCTGATAGTGTGAATAACATGAAGAAGAACCTATCGAAGCTTGAACAATGGTCTGAAATTTGGTAGCTAAGATTTAATACTAAGAAATGCAAGGTCTTGCAAAAACCCAAAGGAATGGTACAGTTTAAGGCAGTCATCTCAAACTCGCAGCCCACCAGGTACTATTTTGAGGCCCTCGGTATGTTTATCATAATCACAAAAGTATAATAAAAGAGTTTCTTGATCATATGTATCTTTAGTTATAAATTACAATATTATTATAAAGACTTAGCTAAAAGGAAAGATTTCTAAACTATAAAGAGTTTTACCTCATGCAAAATTGTCATTTCTTTAATAAAACATTAACTATTTTTTTCTGAGGCCCTCCAAGTACCTACAAATCCAAAATGTGGCCTTGCAAAAGGTTTGAGTTTGAGACCACTGGTTTAAGGGATGGAGAACTTTTGTGCACGAAAGAGAAGCAGGATTTGGGTGTGATACTATGTGATGATCTTAAGGTGGCCAAATAAGTTGAAAAGGCAACGGTGAAAGCTAGAAGGATGCTAGAGTGCACAGAGAGAGGTATGGCCAGTAGGAAAAAGGAGGTATCGATGCCCCATATAAGACTTTGGTGAGACCTCATTTAGAATATTGTGTACAATTCTGGAGACTGCACCTTGAAAAAGATATAAAGAGGATGGAGTCGGTCCAGAGGAAGGCTACTAAAATGGTCAATGGTCTGGCATTTCTCGCTGACTTTACAGGTGAACTAAGTGATATGAATCTTGAACTACAAGGTAAAAACAAATGCATTGGCGAGATGAGTACAGTTTCATCCTACAAGAGCAAATTTGAGCTAATGATGACTGACCTTGCAAACAACACTTTTGATCATTTTCCTAATATGCAGGACCATCTGGGACAATACCCAAATTTTGTTTTTCAGAACGAGAAGCATGTGACAGAAATCTGTTCTATTATCCAGGAATCTGAAAATAGATTCTGTGGCTTCCAAAAAATTGGAACAGTTGTGGAGTGCTTGTCATACCCATTCAAAGTAGATATGGACATTAAAGAAACAAGCCATCTCTTGAAAACAAAATATTAACCCTTAAAAATGACATTTTTCTCAAGACCCGTGCTGAACAAGAATCGTTTTGGAAGCTACTGCCTAAAGACAAATTTCCCAACTTGAGAAGATGCAGTGAAGCTGTACACTGCTGTTTCAGTTAAACTTATTTGTGTGAATCTGCATTTTCCCATCTGAAAATGACAAAGAGTACACAACATTCCAACATGATAGATGAACATCTCCAGGATTCCCTGAGACTGGCCCTCATGTAATATTCACCCAACTTCAAAAAGCTGGTAGATGAAATGCAGGCTCAGCCATCTCACTAATGAGCAAGAGCAAAATATTAAAGACTGTGCAAGTTTCCAAGTTTGTGGGTTTAAAAAAAAAAAAAAAATTATTTTCATTTAAGTACAGAATTGTGCTTAACAGGAAATATAAGCACGAAAATTTTAAACCATTCTTCCGATATGTGAAAGGAAAGCAGCCTACGAGGGAGGAGGTGGGACCTTTGGATGAGGGAGACAGGAAGGGAGTGGTGAAGGAGGAAAAAGAGGTGGCTGACAGACTAAACACGTTCTTCTTGGCAGTCTTTACAAGAGAAGACACATCAAACGTGCCTGAACTGGAAAAAATCTTCAAGGGGGATCAAGAGGGAAAATTATCATACATGGAAGTAAGCCTCGAAGATGTGCTCAAGCAGATAGATTAAAAACTGACAAATCTCCGGGCCCAGATGGAATTCACCCGAGAATACTGAAAGAGCTCAGAGACAAAACAGCGGAGTTACTGCAGCAGATTTGTAATCTATCCTGGAGAACAGGGGTAATCCCAGAGGACTGAAGGTTAGCAAATGTTACACCAATCTTCAAAAAAGGATCGAGAGGCGACCCGGGGAACTACAGACCGGTGAGCTTAACCTCAGTTCTGGGGAAGATGGCCGAATCATTGATCAAGGAAAGTATCAATGAGCACACAGAAAAAAATAATCTGTTGAGAACAAGCCAGCATGGTTTCTGTAAAGGAAGATTATGCCAAATGAACCTACTGCATTTCTTTGAGGGGATAAGCGAACAACTGGACAAAGGTGACCCTATAGACATCGTATATCTGGACTTCCAAAAAGCCTTCGACAAGGTACCCCACGAGCACCTACTAAAGAAGCTGTGGAGCCACGGGGTGGAAGAGGACGTGCACAGATGGGTCAAAAATTGGCTGGCAGACAGGAAGCAGAGGGTAGGAGTAAAGGGACACTACTCTGACTGGAAAGGGGTCACGAGTGGTGTCCCACAGGGGTCAGTGCTGGGACCGTTGCTATTCCATATTTTCATTAATGACCTGGAAACAGGGATGAAGTGTGAAGTTATTAAATTCACGGATGACACAAAAATCTCCAGTAGGGTCAGAACTGCTGAGGAATGCAAAGATCTATAAAGTGACCTGAACAAACTGGGTGAGTAGGCAAAAAGATGGCAGATGAGCTTCAATGTAGAGAAATGTAAAGTCTTGCACATAGGGAAAGGGAACCCAATGTATAGCTGTACGATGGGAGGGAGGGTACTGGGAGAGGGCAACCTAGAAAAAGACTTGGGGGTATTGGTGGATACAACGATGAAGCCAGCGGCATAATGTGCAGCGGCCTCAAATAAGGTGAACAGAATGTTGGGCATTATCAAAAAGGGTATCACTACCAGAATGAAGGAAGTTATCCTGCCGCTGTATCGAGTGATGGTGCGCCCGCATCTGGAATACTGCATCCAATACTGGTCGCCACATCTTAAGAAGGATATGGCGATACTCAAGAGGGTCCAGAGAAGAGCAACAAAGATGATTAAGGGCATGGAAAACCTTTCATATACTGAAAGGCTAGAGAAACTGGGGCTCTTTACCCTGGAAAAGTGGAGACTTAGAGGGGACATGATAGAGACTTATAAAATCATGAAAGGCATAGAGAAGGTAGAGAGGGACAGATTCTTCAGGCTAGCGGGGTCATCAAAAACAAGAGGGCATTCAGAAAAACTGAAAGGAGACAGATTCAAGACGAATGCTAGGAAGTTCTTCTTCACTCAGAGGGTGGTGGACACCTGGAATGCACTTCCAGGAGAGGTGATAGGACAGAGGACAATATTGGGTTTCAAAAAGGGATTGGATGACTTCCTGAAGGAGAAAGGGATTACAGGGTATAGATAGAGGGCTACTATACAGAGTACTACAAGATTAAGGTATAAACATTTTAGGCGGTGGAGACCTGGACCTGGGGGGCCGCCGCGGGAGCGGACTGCTGGGCATGATGGACCCCTGGTCTGATCCGGCAGAGGCAATGCTTATGTTCTTATAAGGAACTAATACATTCAATTATCTATTGGGTTAAAATAAAAATAAACCAGGCCGAAATCCGGTTTCGGGAAATAAATACAACTTAAATATAGTCCTCAAATTGAGAAGGGAGGAGAGAAACAAGAAAGAAACTCTTCCAGGAAAGAAAACATATTGCAATTATTAAAAGGAAATTAGAGTGAAAACGTTCGCTTTAACAACAGACTAGAATTACTCCGATAATCACTGGGGTGCAAATGAAACTCCTTTTCCTTCTAAAAAGAAACACAACTGATCTGGGTCATAAAAAATATACTTATTTTCTTGGTATAGTATAAAACATTTACAAGGAAATCTTAACTTAAAATAAGTACCCAAAGAAATCACATTATCGTGGTATGTAAGAAATTCTTTTCTTCTCGACTGAGTCCATTTAGAGACATCCGAATAAATATATATTCTTTCTCCCAAATAGGAAACTTACTTCAAATTATAATAGAGCCTTAAAATCAAATCTTTATCCTGATAAAATACCAGGGAAACTATTAATGTGACTCATCCTGACAATTCAATATCCGATGACTCCAAAATTGCTGATAGTTCTTGTTCTGTTGTTGTATTCATTTCTTTTATAGTCATTTTTAGGTAATAAATCTTATGCAGAGGTGGTAAATTCACTTCTGTAATTTGTAATATAGAAATTAGGAAATCTTAGAAAATCTCTCTGGAAGCTTTAAATTTAGGCAAGGAAAATTCAGTATCCTTAAGTTTGATTTTTCAGATTTTCAGTCTTCCGAAGAAAAAAAACCTTTGTCCATTGCTTGTTGTTTAGTAACAGTTTTTATATCCACTATGGACTTTGGAATTTCCCCAATTTGCTTTGTATTGTCTTGAATGTCTGTCTCAAATTGTTTAACTTTGATTGAAACATTAGACATAAGAGAAATAAATCCCGTACATACCAACTATAAATTCTCTATAGCTCCCCAAAGTGAGTCCAGAGTAACCACTGCCGGTTTCATGAGCGGCTTGAGCTCAGGCAGCCCAGGAACCCGTTCTCTTTCCAGGGTCTCACTTCCCCCGAGCTCACCACCACTCGACTGCAGTGAACCTCCTCCAGTAGAAATCACTTCCAGGGTTACCAGCAACAGTGTCTCCTCCACTCTCAGCTGCTCCTGAGGTCCCTCCTCTTGAAGGCCAACATCCATTGCTACTCCCGGAGGTTGGGGAGGGTCAGGTCCCAGCGGGCTCAGCGATATCTCGCCTTCCAAGCTGAGCTGCTCCTGAGTCTCAGAAGTTTCCAAGTTTTATTAAAATTTGATGAAACGCTAATCATATATTCTAAGCGTTTTACAGTTTTAAAAAATTTAAAATGGAGAACAATTAAACTTCTTAAAGACACGACAAAACCTACATGGCAACAACGAGATTGTAGGGAGAAATACAATTTTAAAAGAAAAGAGAACAATTAAGGGTAAAAACAATAGGGAAAAATAAGCCTGAATCAATACTCGACCTAAATTTAACACAAATTACTCAATAAAAGTTAAAGAAAGTTATTAAGACAATTAAAGAAAGTTATCACTCAATAAAACTTTAAGAAATGTATACTTTCCATTTCCCCTCACAGTTCTTACTGGATCTTCGTCTCTCTGTTTTGTTTTTTTGTTTTTGCTTAACAGCTTATCACATCCAAGTAAATGACAGAAGGTTCATTAAATAATGGTGGGGGGGGGGGGGGAGAATTCAACTTTATTGGATTAAAATTTAATTTGAAACTTAATTTTCATGGTGGTAGATCACCGGCACTTTTGGCAGGAAAAAGTAGATCACAACCTGTTCGAAGTTAGGCATGCCTGGTATAACGGATGAGAAACACAGAAAACTAGTTAAGAGAAAAAAAGAACTAAGGAACAAACCAATATGAACCAGCTGAAGAGCAAGACTTACAGCAACTTATGAATATATATATATATATGAATACTAACATTTGATGCTGGAAAAGTATATAACCTGTAACAGGACCCTAGGCAGGGGGGGAGGACTTACACACCTTCTCTGACAGAGAAGTCTGTTTTTGGTTGTGCCCCCTTATCTATGTCTCTGTCTATTGTTATGCATCTGTAATCTGCCTTGAACCGCAAAGTAATGGCAGCATAGAAATCACTAATGTAATGTAATATATTGTGACTTATGTGCTATGATAGATGAAGGATTGTGGGTGTTAGGGTCAGTCCTGAAAAATATATGTTTTCTTCCTGAATAAAAGAAGGAAAAAAGGATTTTAGTATCTGCAGAAAGAGTGTTTTGTCTCCTTTATGTGTGTTGTCCTGGGAGTATGGTAAGTTACGTGAGAGTGTAAGAGGGTCAGAGTCTCACTTGCTTCTGACCCAGTAGGCGAGGCATCCTTTATACAGCTTCTTTCCTCTTTGGGTCTTCTTGCCTGGTCTGAGCTGTGGGTTTATATTTGTGCTTAGCCATGCCTTCCCTGCTCTCTACCTGCTGTGTCACCACTTCCCTGTTCTAGGCCCTGCCTTTAACAAGGTTGCTTCTTAACTGTGAGGTAGTGACATTAAGGGGGAGCTATAGTTTCCTATAGACTCCCTCAAAAATTACCTTAAACACTCCCACTGTATTAGATCAGGCATTAGAGCTACCTCACACATTTAGACAATGCTTTAGTAGTAACATTTAGGACTCTTTTTACTAAGCTGTGATAGTGGTTTTAGCGCACGCAGAATTGCCGTGCGTGCTAAATGCTAATGCCAGCATTGAGCTGGCGTTAGTTCTAGCCACATAGCGCAGGTTTAGCACAAAGCTATCGCAGCTTAGTAAAAAGAGCTCTTAGAGGTTCATAAAAGTTAAAATGGTCATTGCCTAGTTATATCAAATTTGTGGGCTTAGATACCTTTGAAGGTAATGATATACACATTTCCAAGTGTAAATCATGTTTTCACATGAAAAATGGCTAGTATAAAATTATATGTTGAGTATACTTGCATAAAAATACAGTACACATGCTGACAAGGGCAAGCATACTTTTACACAAGTATGTACTGTACATATGCTGAGTGTGGAGTTAAGACACACAACCCAAGAAAAATATCTTGGAGTCCTTTTGGCCAATGCATTGAAATTTTCAGCCCATTGTGAAAGAAAGAAAGAAAATTAATGTTAGGGATTTGTTTTCCCAGTTTCAAGACCATCAAAGCACGGCTGTTTCAGTTGGCGTTTCCTTTCATTAGGTAACTTGAACAGGAGCCTTTTTTTTTGTTTGTTTCCTCTTCTCTCTCGCCCCCTCCCCCTTCCCCCATTTGTGTGTATGACATGCTTTATGGCATTCGATTGTATGGCTTGTTTTATAGTGCTTTATTTTCATTTGTAAACTTTGCAAAAATGATATAGCAAATGGTCACAAATAAGCAACTAAGTATTTGAAAAGGAATGCTTCTCTAAAGGTGGCTGGCGCATCTGCACCTTGAATATTTTGTTCAGTTTTGAATGTTCCATCTCAGAAAAACATAAGTATTAGAAAAGGTTCAAGAAGGGTGATAGAAATGATAGAGGATAGACCACTTCTTTTACAAAGAAAGGCTATAAATTTTAGGGCTCCTCCTCAGCTTTGAGAGAAGATACTGTGATGAGATATGGACTAGCCACTGTTGAAGTCATTGAAGTCCTTGGTCTAACTTAGCATGACTTTGTGCTCTTATATTATTGAAGGTTACACCATGGCATTTGATGAACTGCTCCCCACCACAACTACCATTCTGGTTTGCAACTTCTTAAGCATTCTGACTGTAGTAAGGGGTGGGGGGGGGGGTGAGAGGGCAGTCCACCCCAGATGCTCAACACCCCTCCTCCTCTTCATCCCCTGCCTCTTCCCATTCCTCCCCTCCACACATACACTACCCCTTCCCTTCCCCATACCTCTAGTTGAAGAATTTGTTTGTAGTGGTCAATAACATTCTCTTTGTGACCCCGTCGGCGCTCCCAATGATGTCACTTCTCCATGCCACACATAGGAAGTGACATCATTGGGACAGCCGATGGAGTCGCAAGGAGCATGTTTTTGACTGCCGCAAGCAGAAACTTCAACTAGAGGTATGGGGAAAGGGAAGGGGTGGGGGACTTACGCAGCATGTGGGATCAGGGAAGGAAAGGGGGGCGTAGATGAGGATAAGGGAGGGGCGCCTCTCACTGCATAGGTCATTTTTAGCCAAGTAACTCCAAGCTCCATGTATGCACTATGGTTATCCGCAGGGGTCAGTTATCCCAAACTAGGTCACAGAAGTGATCCCTGATACTCAAGTTTACATTAAGCATTGGTCAAACTGTTCTACAAGCAACCCCATGAGCAGGAGGCTTGGTGGCACCTCAAGCAACAAAGTTCTCCACTTTGTCTTGATAAGTTGGCTGGGATTCAGGTGGAAAATCTTCAGATTGCTCTTGCATATTAATTTGAAGTAAAGGAAAAATATATATCACAATAAAGGACAAGCAAGATAATATTGCAGAGCTCTACTATACTGTGACTACCCTCTTACCACTACATTATATCCATCCTGCCCAACTCCCAAGTTACGAGTTATTTTAATATTTTTAGGTCGTCTAATCCTTTGCATTGACAACAGTTGTTGGATTACTGTATCCTTAATGGGGTCAGCTGGCAAGGCATTAATTCTCCACACTTAACCTCAAACAAAAAGGGTTCATCCCCAGCTCATAGCTCAAATTATTTTGTTTTACACTGTAGTTGTAGCGTAGCCAGATCTGTTACTTGCTATCATGCTGTCCCCATTCCTCTATTATGACCTGCAATGTATTTCAGCTGGAGTGACTGAATTTCTTATCAGTTAAAAGCTAAAGAAACAGAAAGAAGGATATGTTAGAATATAGAGCATCATTTTGCAAATGTAGTTTTATTTAAAGCCATAAAAATACTAGACACTGCAAGCATTCTTTGCACAAGGTGAACTGCTGCTTTAATTATTAAATACTTATTGAGCCAGTACAGACTTTAAGTTGAAGCAATATGATATGGAGTAAAATCCAATTATTTCAGGCTTTCTCACAGTCCAACTGAAGCAGAGACACCTGATGCACATATCTAAGTTCCATGGATAACAGTTTTATCTGCTTAGCTCAGTTATCAATCTTTGGAATCAGAATCATTCAAGTGAAGTCTATATCAACTTTCCAGGATTCCTTTTCCCCCCAATGAGGTTGAAGTGGAGTAATTTGTTATGTGGGTCATGGCTGTCTTCCTCTTGAACTGTAACTGTTTCTTGACAATATAGGAATCATATAGATAAGATATATTTATTTTCTTAGTGAATTTAAGAATTAATACAGAAAAAACTGTGTTGTATGGATTCTGGAGGGCTTGATGCTTTCAATATTATTATTTGGTCTCATTTTCAAAGGCAATTATGGGTTTGTCAGCAGCCAGTGAATGCATAATTGCCCTGCTTATATATTTGCAAAGTAAATATGGATAGTCTCAGGTTATTAAATTGCTGAAATAATCTTCAATCCCTTTCCACTGTTACTTCTAGTATCACTTATACAATATCTTCTAAATATGTTTGTTTGTATATGTGTTTGGAATATGCTATGAGATCTGGAGACCAACGAATGCTGTCACAATGTATCACAACTATATATCCTATGTAGGCTGAAATCAATGATTCTACCTGGAGATTTTCATTCTGTGGTTCAGGCGTTGTTAACTAGACTTGACTAAGGTAACATGCTTTGAGGTGCAAACCTTTGCAGCTATTAATGAACTCAGTTGCAAGACTGATTATGGGTATCCCCAGGACAGAACATGTTACTCCAGTTTTGAAGTCTTTACATTGGTTACCTGTAACTCAACGGATATATTACAAGGTGTTGTTGGTAGTTCACCAAGTATTATATTCATCTGCTCCTTCACATTTTTGAGATTTGTGGAAAATTTACCAACAAGTGAGAAATCTGAGATCTAAGGAAGGAATGCAATTGATCAGTCTGAAGGAAGATGGGGTTCATTATGTCAAATCAAAGATGGCTATTTCATCAGCAAGAGAGCATTCAGTCACACGTTAAAAGGGTCAGCAACTAAACAGATTAGTAGTGGTCAGGCCCCCCACAAGTCAAAACCCCTCCTTATGTCCCCCTAAATCACCAGATTCCCCCCACCCAGAAGAGTCCCTCTAGTGATAAATCAGAAGTTTCCTGCCCCCACAGAAAACCTCCCCTAAAACCCCCACCCTCCCAAAGACCCGCCTCTGGGCCTACCTCTGTAAAATCCCTGGTTCCTAGTAGTACAGGCAGAAAATTCCCCAGTCATTCTTGAGCTGTCATACAAAATGGAACCAGCAACCCCTAGCAGTTGTCTCATGGTGCTATCAATAAGGTCATGTTTCCATAGGTTCTGCATATCATTACTATGTAATGTGGGGGAAACCTAAATAATGTTGTGTTGGGCACCAAATCCAGGGTTAAAGTCCTTTAGCATTCATTAAGGGCCAAATAATATGGTTAGTGCCCTAATGCAACTTGATAACTACCCCTATGTTCCTCCTTAGTAATATCAACAATCGGTACATAATTCTGTCTCTATATCAGATGTTCATGCTGTCACTGAGAGGATGCGTGTCCAAAAAAGGATATGAAAGGAGGAGACAGCAATGAACTTGGTAAAGAAGAACACCAGATTCATCTGGTGTGATATAACATTAGCTGAGCTGATATCACTGGCTGGTAATATTTATTGAATGATGGTCTGGGTAAAATGGGAGGGGGCGCAGAGGGTGAGGGGAATATATGAGGTGTTGTCAAGGGTCTGTAGAATAAGGATTGACAAGCTTATAAGAGGAGGTAAGAAAGGGTTAATAGAGCTTGAAAGAAAGAAAAATGATTAAGGAGGTTTCTAAGGTGATGGGGTGGAGCAGTCACGTGATTGGTTGGATGTTGTGGCAGTCTGGAGTGAATTCTGTGAGGAAAGGGGAACAGTAGAGTAGTCTCTTCAGGAAAAGATTATCCCTCCTTCCCATTTGTGCTGGTGTTATGTTTTGTGTCAGTGTTGTGGGATGGGGGATGTACATGTTATATGTCGATTTGGATGGTTTGGTGGAGCTTATGGGGTTGGGGGAGGTGATCGCAGCTTTGGGTGGGGCGGAAAATGGGATTTGGCCCAGTTGGATCTGGGAGATGAGCAGTTAATAAATAAATAAATAAATAAATAAATGTAACACTCGTATGCGATACCGCTGCGAGGGGAAGCATGGCCTTGTGTCACTGTGGGTCATGTTTGTGGGAATGTTATAAATTTAAAGACTTAACAGGAGCTAGTTTCGACACCGAATAGCTCCCTGGGGGGGGGGGGTGAAATATGCATTGGGGGTTTGTAGGTTTTTGGACACAGATTGTATTGTAAGTGGAGCTAATATTCAGACACATAATAAAGCTGCGGCCAAATATTTATTCCAATAAAACTGAATTGTGTGATTATTGATTGATGGTGATTAGCTTTCAGTTGCAGGTGACGGGAATGTGAATGCTAATATTATGCATTTTATGATAAAGAGTAGGAGCTGGCCTTACAAAATGCATAAAACCACAATATCAAAATGCATGATGTCCCAGCAATCATTTAGACACATTTTGAACTTGGCACGCAACATTATTTTGTATTCATATCACCCCTATGGCATTACTTTTCCCATACAGCTTACAATCTGTTTCAAACCGCATATCATTATTCGAATATCTTGCATTCTATAGATGCAAAATAAGACACATAACCTCCTATTTCTTTTGAGTGATAAGACTTCCTGTTTTCCCAGCAATCATCACAGCTTTCAAGTGGTTTGTTTTTTCTTTGCTATAACCTTCTCCCAATAGTTTACTTTATAGCTCAGAATTTTCCTCTCTCTCCAGTCTCATCAAACAAAACAGCAGTCTGCTTAAAAAAAAATCTGTTTCATTTTATATTGGAAAAATACAATGCGACATCTGGAGAATAAATTGTTCAGTCAGCCAGAAATACGCCTTGTAAAAATTGCTTAGGTTTCTGTAACAAGATTATTGACTGCGACTGTTCAGCTAAAATACAGCACATTTTTGAAAATGGACCTTTTATGGAACACATCAAGGGGGGTGTGGAAATGTATTCAGTGTTTTAATCTACAATACTGTTCATTTTTTTTACCGATTTTAGAAGATATTCTAAGATTAAACCGTCTAATGAGATAATGTTTTTATGATTCTTATTATTATTCATCAGTCATGTTTCGTAGACAGCCCTTGGGGTATTTAACATAATGCAATGGGTTTTCAAAGTAATACGTACAACAAAATGCCTTACTCTTTTGTCTCAGCTTTCAATTCAGATTTGCTTTTATTATATTCAAAGAGATAGTATTTAAGAAAATTCTGATGTAAACTGAGTGCTGCTATGTATATCTACGTAGATATATATAGTTTGGCTCAATTTAAATACTGTTTCAAAATCTCCCAGTTAATAAGCATAACTTTGCACAGAATAATCAATACCTACTCCTTTGACTGTGATCTAGATGTATCAAAGTGACATATTAAACTAAATTTGGTTCTTGGGCTTTCAGCTCAGTTTCTCCTACTTCAAACTGTTCAGTCAATGCCATTAATCAAAATCCTATAGCAGAAAATGCATGCATAAGTCCCACACATTTATTGCCATGGTAACCATTCAAGGCTCTCCTTCTTATGTCAAGCTACATCAGTAGAGATAAATTCTATTGTTTTCTTTCTGACAGTTCTCTCTATGTTAGACTTAATCCATGGAAAAATATAGCTTTGCTTTTTTTAAAATTTAAAATGAGAGAGAGAGACCACCCAATTGTACCAATATTCCTTTCTTTTCTGTCAACAATTATTATTTTTTCCTATCAAAACATTTAAATGTGCATTTAGAAGCAGTATATTAGCTAAATGGTAAAGTGCAAGATACGTCCTCGCAATTCTGTTGATCTTTGGCATTGGGTTTTTTTGCTCATTTTAATGGAAAACTCACTACTGTGGAACCAAAAGACAAAATCATTGTTTTTGCTAGTTTGCAAATATATTATTCAGGTCACTTGTGATGTTTAAAAAATGAGCACTTACTGTACCAAAGGCTGAATGAAACCACTAACCAGCATAAATAAAAATGGTTTTCGTTAATCAAAAGCTTTCATTTAATACAGCTTATGTTGTATCTCACCCACAGCAAGTGATAATTAAGTATTTTGTTCAGATGATGAAGACCTTAATAGTGACTTTTGTGATGGGCCATTCTCACTTATGAATGAGAGATAATGATCCCACTTCTGGGGTATAGCAGTCTGTATTTATATGTAACATTAGTGTTTTATAAAGTGAGCCTCATTTGACTATTCTAGCATAAACTAGCTTACTCCATTATACATACCACAGTCGTCTAACATTAGGCCTCTCTGTATATGTTAATTATCATTTTTGCTCCATTTAGTGTGTGGTATCTTTTTCTCTTGCATTTATTCATCTTGGAAAAGTCCATTACTGTGATACACTACACAAGAGTTCATTTAGCATCCACTGCTCCATCTGCTCCATGGAGTGCTTAACCTAAGGGCCCAGTATGAATGAAGCTGCTGTCTCCCATTGTGACCACTATTTGTCATTTTAAACAATTCACAAACAGAACTACTACTACTACTCTTATCTCAACATACATACATTAATATAATAGCATCAGACATCTATAGCAGAAAGAACCCTGCACATATAGATCTCCCCAAAAAAGGTACCAGTAAGTCTTTGACGGCCTACACTGTGTGTTGTTCACTTGTTGGATAGGCTCTTCTTTTTTCTTTTTAAATCTTTATTCATTTTCAAACTTACAATAAGTGTGACAATATATTCAAACAAATTAACAATAAATATATCACTTAATAATCATCAATGGTACAAATGATATGCTCTTATCTCCCACCCTTTCTTATCATATAATCAAATACCTTGTACGATTTGTAATAATAAATTACCCTCCCTCCCCCCTCACAACTGAACTTGGATAGGCTCTTCTTAAGGAGAATGGATGGCCAGGTCCCTTGATATAGCATTATATGAAACAAGGCCGCTATCGGGTCTGGTTGAAGGAATGTACTTTTGCCTGTATGTTCTTTGGGAGCGTTTGCAGAATGGATTTCGGTCTATGCCAGTGGTTGTCCATCTTGACAACTATGGAGATAAATACTCTGTTGCACAAATGGATTTATAGCTGTAAAATTAAAAAAGATTTAAATAGTAATTGGTGGAGTTTTTTCAGAGACCAATGACTGTGCTAGCTCCATTACAGGATTTTTAATGAAATGAAAATAAGGAGCAAAAATTTCTGAGGTCCCTTTTTTTGGATTGTAGATCTATATGCGCGGGGTTCTTTCTGCTATAGATGTCTGATGCTACTACACTATTTGTCATGCCATATTGTGCCACGTTTATTGAACTGCTGGACCATGTCCAGGCACCAGCACTGAATATCCAGATCTTCAGTGGACCTGGAAGTTGTGTGGGTGCTGGCCAATAATCAGTGCATACCTAAATGGGCAAAGTTAGAACTGCTTTTCATTCGGTCCTCTCTGCCCCATTACCTATGTGGGCACTGGCACTGAATATTGCTGAGACCTGCACAACTTCTGCATCTGTCCCAATTCCACCCCTAGCACTGTCAGATTGTGTCAGGGAGTTTAGAGATTATATTAAGCAGCACTATCCCGTTTAGTAATGTTGAATTTCAGTGACTAGCGCATTCTGTGTGGTTTAAGCAGGAATGAACCTCTCTTGAATTGTGACCCCCTTGTGTTTTAAAGTTAAAAAAAATATTCCAACCCAAAACAGTCTGATATTCAGCTAGGGCAGTCAGTATTCTTTTTAAACAACACAGTAGCATAGTAAATGACAGCAGATAAAGACCTTTATAGTCTATCTAGTCTTCTCAATAGTTACATTCATTACACTGGTCAACAAGCATTATGCTACTGGAGTTCTGTCACCTGTACCTTAACAAGGGTTAAATGCTGATTCTAAATCTGAAAACAGTTTTCAGCGATCACATCCTGTTTTTAAGTTATGTGTCAGTTTGTGTTTATATCCTCAGCGCTAATAACAAACTACAGACCAATAGCATCTATCCCATTCATTGTAAAAATCATGGAAGGACTAGTACACACCCAACTAATGGACTACCTTAATCAATTCTCTCTCCTGCATGAAACTCAATCTAGCTTTAGAACCCTATTCAGTACGGAGACAGTAATCGCTGCCATCCTTGACTATCTGCGCCTATTATTTAGTAAGGGCCTCAACGCCCTGATCATGCAATTCGACATGAGCTCTGCATTCGACTTGGTAGACCATGAGAAAATGACGCAATGCTTAGACACCATTGGTATCAGAGCTGAGGTACTAAACTGGTTTCGTGGCTTCCTCACATCCCATTCTTACCAGGTATGCTTTAACAACAAACACTCCGACACCTGGAGCAACTCATCCAGAGTGCCACAAGGGTCACCACTTTCCCCACTGCTTTTCAATATCTACATGTCCTCATTAGGTGTGAAACTAACCCAACTAGGAATAAAACTATTCAGCTACGGAGATGACTTTACGATTATCATCCCATTCGCCAACTCCATCTCGGAAACCATTCCCAAGGCATCCGATGCCATAAATGAGATGGAACAATGCATGACAGATTTCAAGCTCAAGCTCAACCCAGAAAAAAACAAAATTCTTTGTTGCCTCCCCTCACCCGCTTGACAATAAAACCCCACTATGCATCAATAAACTCAACTACCCTATTCAGCCCACCATGAAAATACTAGGTGTTATTCTAGACCAATGCCTAACAATGAAGGAACAAGTGGATTCCCTATTCAGAAAAGGTTTCCTTACTCTCTGGAAACTCAGAACCATTAAATCATACTTCGATACGTCAACATTCAGAATCCTAGTGCAATCCCTCATACTGAGTCAGCTTGACTACTGCAACATCGCCTATCTAGCAATCTCACAAAAGAATATGAGATATCTCCAATAATGCAAAATGCTGTGGTCAGACTTATCTTCGGGCTGAAGAAATTCGACCACGTGACACCCTACTATCGGCAGCTGCACTGGCTACCAATGGAAGCCCGAGTAAGGTTTAAATTTGCCTGCCTCTGCTTCAAAGTACTATACGGCCTGAACCCCCAAGTACATAACGGACCTTTTCGCATTTTCTAATAACAAACTCAAGAGAAACACACACCCAAAACTCATTTCCTCTCCAGTTAGAGGCTGCAAAATGAAAAAACACCACGAACACCTTCTCTCTCACCAAGCAGTCCTATGGGGCAAAGACCTAGACTAACTGCTTTCGCCCACTACATACGGGGAATTCAGGAAACGCCTAAAAAATACATGTTCCAGAAATACCTAAACAATTAACCCGCTCTCCCTCTCCCTCCCCCCTCCCTATTCCACCTGAACTTACAGCACTGTTATAAATATAATCTGTTATCTTCATCTTATCGTAACTTTACGTTGCTATTTATCCCCAACAGGTCCTGTTGAACATTACCTACTAAAATGTACATATTACATTTTCGCTCAGCAAATTGTATTTCTATACTATTGCCTCCTGAGGTCTCTGATCTCTGTATCTCCTCTGAATATCTACTTATTGTATTTCGCTGAATGTCCAGCACTCTTGAATGTAAACTGCCTAGAAGTCGCAAGATTGTGGCGGTATAGAAGAATAAAGTTATTATTATTATATCATTTTTGTCAATAATGCTACCGTGAAGCGTCAGTATTTTACCATTTCTATAATACAATATTTCATTTTAGGGCAGCTCATCGATCACATATACCAGTAATTTGAAAGTTTATACTACAAAATGATTGAGCTGCTTTTTCAACCTGTGAATTTTTATATTTTGTTTGTTTTTGTCTAAGATATTATAATTATTATGAACAGATGAGGTTGTGTTAACCATCCTGATAATTTCTGTTATTGTCTGTGGACAATTTACTGCACAAGATCAGCGAAAGAATCTGTGCAGCAGACTTCAAAGTGCATACAAGCATTATTTTGGCTGTAAAGTTGGTAACCAAGATAAAGCGTGGGCACCTCATGTGTGCTGTACTGTCTGCTATTCCGGATTAACACGGTAGCTGAATGGGAAACGGAAGAAGATTCCTTTTGCCATACCCATGGTGTGGCGTGAACCAACAAATCATCACTCAGACTGTTATTTTTGCATGACAAAAATTGCTGGATTCACAAAGAGGAATAAATCAAAAATTGTATATCCCGATTGCCCGTCAGCAATTAAACCCGTTCCTCATGACTCAGAAAATCCAGTTCCAACTACTTCTTCCACATCTGCAGTACAATGTGCTGAAAGTTCAGATGAAGAATGTGCCTCTGCTGCTGTGAAGGAGTTGTATGAACCTGAAGTGGATGAAAAACAACCTTACCTACTAACTCAAAAAGATCTTAATGATCTGGTTAGAGACTTGTCACTGTCAAAGGAGAAAGCAGAATTGGGTTCAAGGCAGAAGTAATGGAATCTTTTAAGGCAGGACACCAAAATATATTTTTTCCATGATCATCATACCATCCTGGCTTCCTTTTACCAAAAGGAAGGAAACATTTGTTTCTGTACTGATATTAATGTTCTCATGCATGAACTGGGATATGAACATGTTTCTGCGAATGGAGACTATTCTTCAATTCAAGCAAAGCAAGCCTTAAAGTGGTAACAATGGAAACCAGAAGCCATCTATTCTTGTTGCTCATGCAGTTGGGTTGAAGGAAACGCACGAGTCGATGGAGGCACTTTTAAAACTCACACGCTATGCAGATCACCAGTGGAACCTCTGTGGTGATCTCAATGTTGTGTCACTCCTTATACATGTGGTACAAATACAGGATCAAATACATGTGCTTCTTGTGTCTTTGGAACAGTTGTGATGATGCCAACCATTACAGGCAGAAATAATGGCCAAACTGAGATGAATCTGTATCTAGCAGATACAATGCGAAGCACCTGCCATTAGTACATCGTGAGAAAATGTATCTTCTAGCACTTCATTTAAAACTGGGTCTGCTGAAAAATTTTGTCATGGCGATATATGTTTGGTTTCAAGAAAAGTGAAGCCGACCGGGTAAGATCCAAGAGGAGGAGGAGGAGGAGGAGATTACTTAAAACTTTTCTTGGAGGGAAGTTACTCACCTGAACATGCCGAAGAGGAGAGGTCACAGCGCCGCTGGAGCCTCGCGGCGTTCTGCGGTGTCCTCTTTCGGCAATATTGAAGAACTCCTTCGTCGAATGCAGGATATCCCGGCAGCGTCGGCACCCCCGCTGGAGACGCCTCAGAGGGGCGGAAATGAGGCGATCTCCCTGGGGCTAGAGACAACGCTGAGCCCCGACACTAGAGCACCTCCCCCACAGCCTCAGGTTACTAGCTCCCCACGAGTGGAGGAGCTACCGGAAGAAGGCATGCACCTACCCTCGGAGGCTAGGAAGAACACGGAGAGGAGCAAGGAGATGGACTCCCTGAGTTTTCAGGTGAGTCCAAGAAGTACTGAGGACTTGGAAACATCAGGGACTACCCCAGTCCAGGAGAAGGATTGCTAGGAACAGCTAACAATTTGTGAGACTATTCAAGTTACTAATGTTTCATATGCTATAGAAAAACCCAGAGAAGTAACACTGGATTCAATTTGGGACCTAGTTGCTGATCTGGCCAAGTCTGTAAAGCCCCAGCTTTTGCAGCTGGAAAGTAAAATTATACTTCAAGAAACAGAGATAAAAAATATAAAGGTTGAAATTGACAAATCCAAGAATTCTATTGTGAATATACAACAAGAACTAAAAGTATCAAAACAGCTTAGTGATGCATTAGTAAAAGATAATACAAATTTACGCAGAAAAGTGGAAACTCTGGAGAACTTTTCTCGTAATAATAATCTTCGATTGATTAATTTTCCCAGGATAGCTTCTGTGACACCTAGGGATATGCTGAAACGTTATATGTTGGAGATTTTAGGTATTCCAGAGGATACATTACCACCACTTACTCAAGTCTATTATTTGCCAGTGAAAGCTATTAAATCACCATCTAAACCACAGGAGGATAATCAACCACTTAATGTTTCAGCAATGCTGGAACTCTCGGACAGAGAGGCCGCATCTCCGGCAACATTGCTTCTCGCTGTGGCTCTTGCACCAGATAAAAACTGGTTGCTTAGACTTTTCTTTAAAAATAAAATGAAAGAATTTCTTGGATATAAAATTTTAATGTTTCCAGATTTGGCACGGGATACTCAAAGAAGAAGGCGAGAATTTCTTTTGATGAAGCCAGGGGTTACATCCCTTGGAGGGACTTTTTTTCTAAGGCACCCTTGTAAATGTGTAAGACAATATCGTATGAAAAAATATGTGTTCTTTGAGCCCTTCCAGTTGACAGCCTTTCTGGCAGGAACTCGACTGGATGAAGGGAAATAAAAGTGAAGTGCAAATTGAATTTAATGGTATCCTTTCTCAGCTAAAGGGATCTTGTTTTCTTATATATTTGATTCAATATTTTGTTAATATTTGTTAATATGTTCGCCTAATTTTTCTTGGATCTAAATGGAGGACTTGAGCTGAATTTAAGCTAAATATTTATGTTATTTAATTATTATGTATTTTAATTCTTGAGTATTATTTGCTTACTTTTCTTCAACTTTCTGTACAAGTGGATACTTGATTTGTAAAATGTAAAAATTTGATAAATAAATAATAAAAAAAAAAAAGTAAAGTGAAGCTAAAATCAAAGAAGGTGTTTTTGTTGGACCCAAAATCCGTGAACTGATCCTTGATGATACATTCAAACAGAAACTGAACCTAGCTGAATCAGCAGCATGGGAAGCATTTGTTCTGGTTGTTCAGAATTTTCTTGGTAATCACAGATCAGAGAATTATGCTGAGCTTGTGGAGAGCATGCTGACAGCATATCAGCTAATGGGTGCCAGAATGTCACTTAAAATGCACTTCTTACATTTTCACCTCGACTTCTTCCCACCCAATCTTGGTGATATCAGCAATGAGCATGGGGAAAAATTTCATCAAGATATCAAGATGATGGAAAGTTCAATCCCAGTATGATGGGAGACTATTGTTGGTTCTTGCAAAGAGACAAACGTACAGTACAAGTGTAAAAGCAAGTATCTCAAACATTTCTGAATATGCTGACATCACTTTTGTGTGAGTTAAGAGCGGTGTAACATGTCTCCTTATTGTCTTCGTGTTTGTTTTCAGAATAAACTCCTTAACACAAGTTTGGTGGGATTCAGTTCATACTCACAATGTTGTGTTGATATGGCAAACTGTCTAAAAATCAGACAAAAGAACAGAATCCAACAAGTCTGTAGTAAAGAAGCAGTGAAGCCAAAACAAAAGACGACACTGCAGAACAAATGTACAAGATGCGGGCAAAGTTTTTGTGACATGCCTCACTACATACCGCTGCCCATCAATCAGGCAAAAACTGTTGCGTATATATTTTTTACCACCATATCTGGGATCCCTGATGAAGACTTGTTGATCGAAACATGGACCGTGGCGGGTTCCGTTAGTCAATTCAGGTGGTTCACTTGTGCCCAACAAACTGTCAAAAAAATCAGTAATGTGCATCTCAGAAACCTGACATGCTAGCTGAATTTCAATTATAGATCTGAAATCAGCGTCATTACATTAACTAAGAACACTTCTTAAGTTCTCAGTAGCAAAGAAAAACTTTTTTTTTTGTTGACCAGTGTTATAAATTTGTGATTGAACCAACAATCCAATAGTGTAATTGACACTCAACATTTTACCCCCTAAGTTCCAATTTAAGATGCCTTCCTCCTCCCCCTTGCAATCTTTCTGTCATGCAGGGTTTGGCTGAGATGTGTACTTCTCAGTTCCCTCAGAGCCATGCCATGTGGGACTAGTCTCAAACAAGATGACCATCAAAGCTGAATTAAATCTGGATTATCAACATTGGTATATAGACAGTGACCATTACTACTACTACTTATCACTTATATAACGCTGAAAGGCATAAGCAGCACTGTACATTTTCACATTTATAGACAGTCCCTGCTCAGAAGAGCTTACAATCTAACTTGGACAGACAGACATGGCATATAGGGCTGGGGATGCAGAACCCAAGGTGAAAGGAGTTAGGAGTTGAAATCACTCTCAAAGGGGTGGGCTTTTAGCTGGCCTTTACTGAATATGCTGATTTGATTCTAAACACTAGCATTAACTAGGTATCAGCAATATTCAGCCAAATATCTAATGGCTAAATGGGCAAAGTTAAGGCAGCCTTTTGTTCTCCTAACTTTCCCCCTTTTACAAAACTGCGCAAGCTGAAAGCTCTGCGCTACTCCAATGTTTATAGGAACTCTATGGCTGTCGGAGCAGCGCAGAGCATTCAGCGTGCAGGCCATAACTAAAACACTCTTGCGCACTTTTGTACAAGAGGGGTTTTATTCAGATAGTTATCTGGACTGAATATTGATGCAAACCTGATACCTGAGAGGACTGTCCTCACTTCACCTACAGACAACTAGAATCTGGGCAATCTGCATTGATTTTTAACAGTCTTATTTGGATCATGCTGCTGAAAATCCACGGATGACCTCAATCAGTACTACTTATCCAGACAGCAGGTGCAACTACCCGGATAACTAGCTTTGAATATTTGTTGGATGTCAACATTTTCTGTTTCACAATGGGAGCATTACAGCAAAGACCAGGGCTATCAATTCTGGACCTCGAGGTCCACAGGCAGACCATGTTTTCAGGATATCCACAATGAATATGCAGGAAATATAGTTGCACACCAAGAAGGCAGTGCATGCAAATCTCTCTCATGCATATTCATAGTGGATATCCTGAAGACCTGGCCTGCCTATGGACCTTGAGGACCAGAATTGAGTAGCCTTGCTCTGGAGGGGACACATTTCAAAATGAAAAGGTAAATTGTTTTAGGTTCTTGAAAAGGAGGCTACATTCTTTTTAAGATTCCTATGTAAATGCTGGCATAGGAAGATTTATATTTTTTTTTGACCCCCCCCCCCCATCCATTTGGAAAATTTTCTTAAACTTGATACTTAATTAGTATAGGAATGGAATTAGTCTGTGTACACAATAGTGCTTTGATATTATTTTAGATTCTGTCTCTCTAATTAGTCAGATTTTTATTTGTAGATTTACTGTTTTGATATGAAGTAGGTAATTTTCCTTCTTAATATGGGCTTTGTTTTGTTTTTGGGTTTTTTTAAATATTTGCTGGATTGTCTATTTTTCTTAAAATGAAAGGTATATTTCTTTATCTATTATGTGAGGCCACTGAAAAGTTCTCAGCCCAACCAAAACAATTGGGTCAGTCTCCATCAAGGGCTATATACTTAGGGTTCCATTTATTAAGGTGCACTAACTGATTTAGCACATGCTAAAGATTAGCACGCGTTAAATGCTATGATGTCCATAGAACATAATGGATGCCTTAGCATTTAGTGCATGTTAAATCAGTTAGTATGTCTTAATTCCCCTTAGTCCAGTGATTTTCCCCTTTTTCGTTCCATATCTTTCTGACGAATGAAAAAATTGGAAAATCACTGGACTGAGTGTATAGCCCTCGATGGAGACTGCCCCAACTTTGTTGGTTTGGCTAAACATAGTAACATAGTAGATGACGACAGATAAAGACCCGAATGATCCATCCAGTCTGCCCAACCTGATTCAATTTAAAATTTTTAAATTTAAATTTTTTCTTCATAGCTATTTCTGGGCAAGAATCCAAAGCTCTATTTGATACTGTGCTTGGATTCCATCTGCCAAAGTCTCCGTCAAAGCTCAATCCAGCCCATCTTCACCCTCCCAGCCATTGAAGCCCTCCCCAGCCCATCCTCAACCAAAAGGCCATATACAGACACATACCATGCAAGTTTGCCCAGCACTAACCTTAGTTCAACATTTACTATTATTTTCTGATTCTAGATCCTCTGTGTTCATCCCATGCTTCTTTGAACTCCGTCACCATTTTCCTCTCCACCACCTGTCTCAGGAGTGAATTCCAGTCATCTACCACCCTCTCCGTAAAGTAGAATTTCCTAACATTGCTCTTGAATCTACCACCCCTCAACCTCAAATTATGTCCTCTGGTTTTACCATTTTCCTTTCTCTGGAAAAGATTTTGTTCTATGTTAATACCCTTCAAATATTTGAACATCTGAATCATATCTTTCCCTGTCCCTCCTTTCCTCTAGGGCAGGGGTGTCAAAGTCCCTCCTCGAGGGCCGCAATCCAGTTGGGTTTTCAGATTTCCCCAATGAAAACAGTGCATGCAGATAGATCTCATGCATATTCATTGGGGAAATCTTGAAAACCTGACTGGTTTGCGGCTCTCGAGGAGGGACTTTGACACCCCTGCTCTAGAACAGGGGTAGGGAACTCCGGTCCTCGAGAGCCATATTCCAGTCGGGTTTTCATGATTTCCCCAATGAATATGTAAGAGATCTGTTTGCATGCACTGCTTTCAGGGCATATTCATTGTGGAAATCCTGAAAACCCAACTGGAATACAGCTCTCGAGGACTGGAGTTCCCTACCCCTGCTCTAGGGTATACATATTCAGGGCTTCCAGTCTCTCCTCATATGTCTTCTGACGCAAACCACCTATCATTTTCATCGTCCTCCTCTGGACCATTTCAAGTCATCTTACGTCCTTTGCCAGATACGGTCTCCAAAACTGAATACAATACTCCAAGTGGGGCATCACCAACAACCTGTACAGGGGCATCAACACCTTTTACCTTCTGCTGGCTATGCCTCTCTTTATACAGCCCAGCATCCTTCTGGCAGCAGCCACTGCCTTGTCACACTGTTTTTTCACCTTTAGATCTTCAGACACTATCACCCCCAAGGTCTCTCTACCTGTCCGTGCATATCAGCCTTTCACCTCCCAGCATATACGGTTCTTTTTGATTATTAATCCCCAGAAGCATTACTCTGCTGAGAAATTTTCAGCAGCCCCTCGTATAATTTGTAAAACAATTTTTGAAAAACTAATAAAAAAATAAAAAGTAAATTGATCTGTTTCAGAGTTTTGTTTTTTTTAAATCAATCTGCTAAAACTACCACAAAGAGTGCCACTTTAGTAGCAGACTATGATGGTGCTTTAAGCAATATGTTCAAGGCTACCAGCTAATTTTACTTTAGCCACAAAGTGACTTTCATATGATAATGATTTCCAGTCTCTTTTGACATTAGCCTGAATGTGAAATCCTGAGCTATATGTGAAGGGCCTTGTAAACTAATGTCAAACCACTGAGCAGTCAGGCCTTGATTTACTACCCTGAGTATTAAAGAAGTTCTTTTTATGGCTCTTTTATGGCATTTCTTGCAAATCAGATTATCCTTTTATGCATTGTACCTATGATAAGTAGTCCTGTTTATTTTCTGCTCATATTCAAGGCCACTGGCTTTTTATAGCAGTTCAGAAGTAGAAGTATCATGTTTTGAAATTCTGCAATAATTTTACTGTATATCTTGCTATACATATATATGCCTATGGGTATATATAAAAGAACAGAGCTAAATTTGTTGAAATTTTTCGTTATCAACTCAGTTACAGAAAGAATAAAGGAGGAATTCATCAAAGGGTGCTAAGTGTGTTGGCAAGGACAATCACATTAGCGGACGCAAACATGTTAGCACACGCTAACTGCTAAACACACCCATTATAATAATAATAATAATAATAACTTTATTTTTATATACCGCCAAAGCCATAGTATTCGAGGCGGTTTATAACAAGAAGAGCTGGACAGTCAGCGAAGGAAAAATAATAATGGAGATTTTGGATACAGCGAAGAAGAAAAAAATATAACAGTGAGGATTTTGGTTGCATAAAGTCACAATGTGGGGAAGCAAGAAGATGTGAAAAGGAGTACAGTAGAGGGTTTAAGGGTTCTTGGTTACAAATCGGTTGAACAGGTTTGTTTTTATTAGTTTTCTGAAGTTAAGGTAGGTTGAGGAGAGTTTGATGAAGTTGCCTAGCCAGTTGTTTTGTTGACTTGCTTGGAAGGCTAGCGTTCTGTTTAGGAATCTTTTGTATTGGCAGGTTTTTATTGAAGGGTGGCTGACCAAACGTATTCTACGTGTGGGTCTGGTGGAACAATCGAATTTAAAGTGGGAGACCAGGTATAGCGGGGCCATGCAAAGGACAGATTTGAAACAAAGGCAGGCAAATTTGAATAGCACTCTTGCTTCTAGTGGTAGCCAGTGGAGTTTTTGGTAGTAGGGGGTTATGTGGTCCCATTTTTTTATGCCGAAAATCAGTCGCACTGCAGAATTTTGTATGATTCGGAGTCTATGTAAGGTTTTCTTGAGGGACCCCAGATAGATGATATTAAAGTAGTCGAGTAGGCTCAAGATGGAGGATTGTACCAGTAGGCGAAAGGATGTTGCATCAAAATACTTTCTGATGGTTCTGAGTTTCCATAGTGTCGAGAAGCCTTTTTTGATTAGTGACTCTGTGTGAGTATCTAGAGTGAGGTAACGGTCTAGCGTCACACCCAGGATTTTTATGGAATCGACAATGGGGAAGGTTTGTCCATTCAGGGAAATTGAAGTGTCTTTAATTTTGTCATTTGGGCTCGCCAGGAAGAATTTGGTTTTTTCAAAGTTGAGTTTCAGTCTGAACTCAGTCATCCATGACTCAATATGATTCAATGTTGATGATAGTTGGTTCTTCAATTCTGGAGTCAGGTTTGTTAGAGGATGGATTATGGTGATGTCATCAGCATAGATGTAAAATTTGATTTTTAAGTTTTGCAGTAGGGCCGCCAATGAGGCAAGGTAAATGTTGAAAAGGGTGGGGGATAGGGGGGAGCCCTGAGGGACTCCGCATGGGTTTGCCCAGCAGGGGGATAGATTGTTATATTCCCATGGGAGTCTTTAGTGGTTAGAGCATACTAACGTTATTATGCACGCTAACACGCTTCATGCCCTATGATAAATTCCCCCCTAAATTTTATAATATATGAACAAAAAACATGGAGGTCAGTTTAAAAATCCATGGAATTTCCCCTTGGTTAGCAGCTTTCTTCAAGAGAAGTAAAACAAGCAGGAATGACCTGAAAAAGATAAAAACCAACAGACAACAGTGGAGGTTCAATGTGCAATGGTGTGCAGTTTTATTCAACAAATCATAGTCTTGTGCGGTGGCTCGACATGCATGTTTTTCGGCCAATACAGCCTGCTTCAGGAGCCTTTGATTCACAATCACAATGTCTCATATAGCTGAGAAACTGATGATTCAAAGTGATAAGGGAAATCAAACGTGAAAATACAGAAACTCACTGCACATGCCAAATACGTATGTGTGATTATCATGAGGCAATGTAATGGAAATTATTTTGCTTACGTCAAGTAAGTCCTCTGCTCATGCAGAAAAATTTTTGCTCACATCTTGTCAGTCCTTAGAGGAAACATAGCTCCCTAGCTCTGTGAACAGGAAGTGATGTCAGAGGGAGGGTTGAGGTTGGCATGAATAGCAGGAAGGAGCTCTTGCTCATTGCTGATAAAGACTTGAATAGATATGTGTATGTGTGGGGGGGGAGTACATTTAAAAGAATCTCATCACTGAGGGGGGGGAGATGCTGGTGCCCCTACCTAGATGCACACATGGTGTTCTGCCCCACCCCCTTTGCTTCTGCTTTTAGGCATGACCTAATTTTATAAGAGCTCATTTATTTGGAGAAATCAGCTTTTGTGTACAAAAATGGTTTATAAAATTATTCTTTTTATAAACGAAGTCAGGAAAAGGGAAGGATGGATGCAACTGCTATTTTTTTTAATAGTAAAGCATCAGCTATTTCTTTCTGACTATACTCTTCTCCTCTCTCACTAATCTCAAGGTCATCCACCCAAGAAATTACATTTGCTAGAAACTACAGTGTACACACATGACATGTTGCTTGCATTTTTATGTAAATCATGGTCAGAAATGTTTGCTGGTTCTTTTGGGCTTAATATATTACATTTTCCAACAGTATCATTCATTGCTGTGAGCCTATTGTCAAGCTGATTTATAACAATGTCCAAGGCTGCATGAAAAAATGATACTCTGAAACAAATTTAGGGATTCGTTAAACTATTCACTTCCCCTAACTGATCAAGAATACTTCTACACTGTGCAATCTTTGTTTCTTCATAAGAAAGTTGAATGCTAATTTTAGAAAAGATATTGAGCAATACATTTTTATCCTTCAGATTTAACCCAGATAAGAAATTGTTTCATTCATTTTGTTCTGAAGAAAGTCTTTACGTGGGATTTCTTAGAGAGAGTAGGAGATAGTGGATGCTGTGGATTGACAGACTGGATGGGCCATTTGTCCTTAATCCACCAACATATCATCATGAGATCCATGTTTTGAATAAAATTCTGTACCTTGTACATTTCCTGCAGTTCTTTTTTTTAGTCTTGCAACATTACCATTATGGATTATCGGAAGCATTTTGGATGCAGGTGCTTCTTAGGATCTAGGATAGCCCAAAAACCTAGGATCAAGATTTGGAATGATAGAATTTTTATATTTATTCAATTTTCTATACTGTTCTCCCAGGGGAGCTTAGAAAGGTTTGAATGAATTTATTCAGGTATTCAAGCATTTTTCCCTGTCTGTCCTGTTGGGCTCAGAATCTATCTAATGTAACTGGGGTAATGGGGGGATTATTATTATTAATAATAATAATAATAATAATAATAACTTTATTCTTCTATACCGCCATAGTCGTGACTTGCCCAGGGTCACAAGAAGCAGCATGAGTTTGAACCCACAACCTCAGGGTGCTGAGGCTGTAGCTTTAACCACTGTGCCACTCTAGAAATCAAAACGTAGCAAAAGTGAGCCAAGTATAGGACAATCAAGCCATTGTGACATCATTGGTGAGGTTGGCTCTTAGGCATTGGTGGAATGAGGCATTATGATGTCACAATACCAGCTCTGGTTATCAAAGGCTGAAACTTTTTGTACTATTTATTTATTCAATTTTTTATGCTGTTCTCCCAAGGGAGCTCAAAGCAGTTTGCATGAATTTATTCAGGTACTCAAGCATTTTTCCCTGTCTGTCCTGGTGGGCTCACAATCTAATGTACTTGTGTCAGTGGGGTGGGGGGGGATTAAGTGACTTGCCCAAGGTCACAAGGAGCAGTGTGGGTTTGAACCCACAACTACACTGCACCACAGTGTCCTTGTATTCTTAGTTTTATTCTCTGCCTTCCTTTCCAAATAATTCCTAGCATTCTGTTTGCATTTTTGTCATTTCCTGGGTTGTGACTCCTCATGTGGAACCTAACATCATGTAGCTATAATTTGGGTTATTCTTCTCAATGTGCTGCTTGTTGCACTTGTCCACATTACATTTCATCTGCCTTTTGGAAGCCTAGACTTCCAGTCTCCCAAAGTTCTCTTGAATTTCTCACAATCTGCATATGATTTTCACAACTTTGAATAATTTTGTCATCTGCAAATTTGATTACTTCATGCTTTGTTCCCATTTCCAGGTCATTTATAGTTTAAAGTTAAAAAGTATTAGGGTAGATTAAGACTAAAACCTGATAAACTATCTATTACTAATTAAAACAAGCTAATAAGATTTTACTAATTTAAAGCAAACTAATAATGAATTTTTTTTTTAATGAAAATTAAAATGACAGATTAGGATTTTACCTCAGTAATCTGGGTTCTCTTAGGATAGACAGGAGTCCATACCCGCACTGTCGACTCCATCTCCCGCAAACCGCAGAACCAGAACCAGAAAACACCCCCCCCCCCCTGCAATAGAACATAGCACCCCCTTCAGCCAATACCATTTATGCACAATTACAAATTGCATACTCATAATGTGCTCAAGGTGATGCATGGCAAGTTATTTAATAAAAAAAGCAGGGAAGAAGTGGATAAGAGGCTACTACTCACCCCATCACCCACACACCTAGGCAAAATGGAGGAAAAACTATAGCTGCCAAGGCTGGGTAGACGTGTTGGTTCTCCTACACATCTACTAGCAGAAGCTTCAACCTTAGTCTTTATCTGTTGCCCATCTGCCCCAGCAGCTGATGCTTTAACCTCTAGTCCAGCCATTCCCAGCAACCACAACCTAAAACTACTCCTTGTCACTTACCCAGCTACCCCAGAACCAGCCTTGTGACTTTCTCTCTCCCAGCAGTTCAAAGAAGCATGACCAAAATGATAAAGGGGATGGAATCCTCTCAAATGAGGAAAGACTGAAAAGGGAGGGGCTCTTCAGCTTGGAAAACAAATGGTTAAGGGGGGATATGATTAGTGTAGATCAGGTAAGAGTGAATTGATTTTTTACCCTTTCCAAAAGTACAAAAACCAGTGACACTCAATGAAATTACAAGGGAATACTTTTAAAACAAAATAGAAGGTGAGGAGTAGTGGCTCGTGGTCATCAGGGGGTGCTGGTTATGGGACGGTAATGGGAATGGATGTCAGGACATGATAAGTGCAGTATTTTTTGTGAAGTTTTTCTACAAAAGCGCCAGTTTTTCGTATGATTCTGGGTAATTCTAGTTAGATAATTCTGTGTTAGTTAAGGGCCACGCCCAAATAGAAGCATACGGAAAAACAGGTGAATAAAAATTTAAATATAATGTAGCTAAGGCTAGAGATTAATATAAGGGAAGATTAATATAAGGGAAAGAATGGTGTTTTCTTGTGTACTTTGCTGTTGAGCCAAATCATGGTGGAAATCATGATTACATGATTACATGGAATCCATTTTGGGTTCTCTGTGTTTACTATAGCTGCTCTGTCTTTGGACACAATTTTGGGCCAGTGATTAGTTTTCTGTCTTCTTTGTCCTCTCTGAGTTTTCCCACTCCCAGCAGCGTGGTGTTAATTAATACCACATGTGCTTGCTGTAGACTGGCTAGGAAGATCACGTGTCCTAAACTAAGAGATAAAATGCATTAAGTATGAATGTGTGCAAGGGGCCCCGAACGAACGAAGGAATGATTGATATATGAGAGATATATGAAAGAATAGTGTGTACTTAATTTCTAATATTTTATATATTTTAAACCTGAAGAAACACTAAGGAAAATCCTAAGGTAACATCTGGAAGTAGTTAAGTTAGAATCTGAGATGCTGTATCAGTCTCCAGCATAGGAAGGGGGGCATTGGAAGCCCACCCTTAGCACTGTGTCGGTGTAACATGAAGCTGTCAGTTTTCCTCCTCCAGAGTAAGGTTTCTGTGTAAGGCCATGCAATTTGAATCTGTCAGCTTAGGAAGAGAGTTTTTCCTTTAGGGCTGAGAATTTCTCAGCACCATGTTAATAATTGTAGATTCTCTTGAATACGTTATAATGTTAATTCAGAAATCAAATGTACTGTTCTAAACTTTTAAACATGGAAACATGGAGGGATTTATTTTTCTTTGTCTAAACTTTTAAGACCACCTCTTTGGTGAATTGTTATTGGTTGTTATACTGATGATGTCACTAAGCCAAAAGTTATATAATAGAATGACCAGAGATATGAGACCGAGACCGTTATGAGAAGGCCAGCATTTGGCCACTATGACGATCTCCCATTAGCGCAACCGTTAAGCAATTATGCTGACGCTTTTGATCTCATAATGGAAAAATGGAAACAATAATTCAATAAATCTTGGTTATAATTTTAAAAACCTTGCGCTGGTGTCATTTTGCATGTATTATTATTTTCAAACCTGAAGCTTTCACAAAGGCGTCGATGTCCCTTGCTCAAAGGAAATATTTTTTAACTCAAAAAAATAGTTAAGCTGTGGAACTCATTGCCAGAGGATATAGTTCCAGTGCTTAAGATAGCTAGGTTTAAGAAAGGTTTGGAAAAGTTCCTGGAGGAAAAGTCCATAGTTTGCTATTGAATGAGACATGGGGGAAGCCATTGCTTTCCCTATGATCCATAGCATGTAATGTAGCTGCTAGAAACATAGAAACATAGAATATGACAGCAGAAAAGGGCCACAGCCCATCAAGTCTGCCCACACTAATGACCCACCCTCAGAACTTCACCCCGCTAGAGACCCACATGCATATCCCATTTTTTTTTTTAAATCTAGCATGCTGCCGGCCTTAATCACCTGTAGTGGAAGTTCATTCCAATGATCGACCACCCTTTCGGTGAAGAAATACTTCCTAGCGTCGCCATGAAATTGCCCGCCCTTGATTTTCAGCGGATGTCCTCTTGTGGTCGAAGGTCCTTTAAGAAAGAAGATATCGTCTTCCACCTCGATGCGGCCCGTGATATATTTAAACGTTTCAATCAAGTCCCCCCTCTCTCTTCGTTCCTCGAGCGAGTATAGCTGCTATTTGGCTTTCTGCCAGGTACTGCGACCTGGATTGGAAACAGGAGACTGGGCTTGATGGACCATTGATCTGACTCAGTATGGCTGTTCTTATGGTTCAACTTTTACATTAGGTGGCAGAAGAAGAGGCTGTGGCTTGATGTACAGCCACTCTTATACTTCTGATGAACAGCAATGGTGGCAGCAGCAGGAGGTTGCTTGCATGCATACACACTCACTTTGGAAGTGTAGCTTTGGGGTTAGGGGGAGGAGGAGGAAGAGGAGGAGGGAAGAGTAGAAATGTCACCATCACCTGCTTCGTTTTCCACATCCTCATCTGAAATGCCCATCTGCTCAAGGCTGCAAAACTTTTTAGAAGCCATGGTAGCCTGGTGTTTGTCAAGCTCTATTCACTAACCCCCGATTCTGTCTCCGATCCGTTCCCGATTGCATACAGGCCAATGAATTCACAAAAGATCTGCATGCAAATGGGGACGATCGTTGACACGCCCCCCCCCCCCCCCCACGGCACGGATCATTAGAGAGCGATCCTGGAGCATGCGCAGACCCTGACAATAGTGACAGGAGAAGCAGCCTCCTGCCACTGCTGTCAGGGCTTCTGCCAGCTTTTGTATTTATTTTTTTAATCGGGCAGATAGTTTGCATGTATTACAGACACAAAATTATTGCTCGGTTTAAAAAAAAAAAAAAGCCCCCCTCCAAAGTGCCTCCTCCCCCAAACCCCTAAAAAATGCACCCCCCGCAGCGCCAATGCCCCACAAAAGGCAGGAGGGATACCAACTCCATCCTGCTATCTCAAATGACTCCTGGCTGGGCCTGGCCCGACCCACCTCCCTCCCTGTAGCTAAGCTAGGTCAGCCGGCTGGTCAGGCCCAGCCCACCCCTTCCCCATACCTTGAAAATAGTTGGGAGCAGGAGGAGTGCCCGATCCCTCCTGCTCCTTAGGCCTCCGTGATCTGATCTTCGTGAGCAGGAGGAAGCGCAAAGTACTCCTGCTCCTGCTACTCTGCCAAGCCGCTATGACATACCGGCCTTAGGCAATGCCCCAGTGCATCATCTGATGCATAGGGAGGGGCCTAAGGCTCTGATTGGCTGAGATTCCATGGGCTCCTCCCTTGGGAGAGGCCTGGGGCACCTCAGCCAATCAGGGACTTCCTTAGGGAGGAGTCTAAGGAAGTCCCTGATTGGCCTCAGCCAATCAGGGCCTTCAGCCCCTCCCCGTGCATCAGATGATGCACTGGGGCATGGCCTAAGGCCGGTCTGGCGTAGTGGCCCGGCAGAGCAGCAGGAGCAGGAGGACTTTGCGGTTCCTCCTGCTTCCGACTGCCCTGCCTTCTGCCGCCATGCTCTCTGCCCTTTCAGCCCCAATCTCCTACTGCCCTGAATGCCTCCTGCAGCCCCGACTCTCCTGCTGCTCTGATTTCCTGCCTGCCCCGAATGCCTCCTGCTGCCCCGACTCTCCCACTGTCCCGGATCTCTTGCCTGCTCCAATCGCCTGCCTGACTCCGACTCTCCCACCCTTCCCCGCAATGCAAGCTGGGCTCGCTATAGAGCAATCTAGGCAGGCAGTTGGGGTGTGATTCTGATCGCCCTCATTTGCATGAAGGAGATTCATGAGTCAGTGCCCTTATTGAATCTAGACCTTAGTTGACTGAGTTGTATTTAGGCTATGTGCTAGCTAAGATGGAGACTGCTTTCAGATTACACAAGAAAAAACAAGCAAGACAAAGGGGGGCATCAGCCCATCAGGGTCAGAGCAGTACAATCTGGGAGCTTGTCTTAAAGAAACACTTTCACTGCTTATATATATCTATATACAAGTAATCTGCATTCATGAGAGTGGAGGAAGAACAAAAACTAATAGCCAATCCAAGTTACTCATATCCAGCATGATCATAGAGAATAGATCCATTCTTTGTTGCTTACTCCCTGGGACAAATGGTGACTTTGACAGATCTGCATGATTAATAATGCATAATGGATTTTTTCTTCAGGAACTTGTCTAAACCCTTTACTGACTGCAAACATACTCTGGGGGAGTAAGAGGGTCATGCCTTAATTCCTCCTATGGTCATCTGATCAGTTTGGCCACCTTTTTGGCCCTTATGTTTTTGTTTTTTTAAAACAGGTCTAGCCAGAGTCACTTTCGATAGTAAATTCAATTATCTCCATATCAGCACAGTGGTCCAGCGCTGCTTTTATCGGCTGCTTATGATCAGGTCCATATCCAAATTGTTAGAGCCTGCTTCTCTGAACATCTTGATTCATTCTCTCATGATTTCCTGCATTGATTATTGTAATGCCCTCTACAAAGGCATAACTAAAAAAAGAAATAAGAAGACTCCAGATATTACAGAACACTGCAGTAAAGATTATATGGAAAAAAATTTGATCATGTCACCTGCCCCCCCCCCCCTCCTTACATAAAGCTCACTGGTTACCAGTAGAACACAGAATCACTTATAAAATTATTTTATTAACTTTCAACACTAGACAAAATAACCAACCTGAATTCATTAATAATCTTCTTATCCCCTATAATCCTTCTAAGACACTAAGATCGACTGCCAAAAGTCTCCTTTCTATCCCGTCTCTGAAGAATATAAACACAATGAGGTCCACCATCTTCTCTGTTAGCGCTCCCTCTTTTTGGAATAATATTCCATCCTATTTACGGGAAGAATCAATTCTTAATAATTTTAAAATGAAGTTAAAAACATTCCTCTTTCCTGATGCCTTCGAGACCTAAATGTCCTTTTCAGGGCAACATAGCTTGATTTTATTTTTAGCTACCCTTCTTTTTGTTTTGTTCCCTATATGTTTTCTTTCTACTTGATTATTGTAGTTCTTGCCCTTTTACCTTTTGTTTGCGTTTGTCTTTGTTTTAAATGTTTTTTAAAAATTATCGTTATTTTTAATGATGTTTTGTCATCTTAAATATGTATTTTAGTCAAAGTATGTTTTTATGACTTTGTACACCACCTAGAAGGTTGATTGGGTGGTATAAGAAATTTTAAATCAACTTGAAACTTGAAAATGGTGCCCTGGATGTTTAGTGAAATAAATGATTATTGCTGCAAAACATCCAAGCTCCTAATCCCACCCAAAACATGCCTTCAACAACACCCACTTGGAATTTAGATGAACAGGGGAACAAACTGCCTGGAAAGATATCTAAAATATGGGTTTTGAAAATGATTTGGACATTTTATAAAAAAAAAAAAATAAATGTCCAAATGCCACCTTATGCCATTTGAGGTGTTTTTCTCTCTTGAAAATGAGCCACTTAGGGCTCTTTTTACGAAGCTGCGTTAGGGCATTAACGCGCAGAATAGTGTGCACGCTACATTGCTGCGCGCGCTAGACACTAACGCTAGCATTGAGCTGGCGTTAGTTCTAGCCGCGTAGCATACAGTGTAGCGCGCGGTAATATCCTGCGTGCTCTAAAAATGCTAGCACACCTTAGTAAAAGGAGCCTTTAGTATCACAAAGGGCTTCAAAAGGAGAGAAGTTAGATTTGTCATTGTTTTACTGACTGTATTGGTTTTCTTTTCTTTAACTTTTTCTTGTTTTATCTTCATGTAGGCCCTCTTTTACTAAGCCAAAGTAAAGTTTCTACCATGGCCCGGGACATTAAATGCTTGATGCTCATAGGAATTCTATGAGCATTGGAGCATTTAGCGCTCCGGACCATACTATTTCTATGCCATTTTGCCTCGTGTGTCTTTTCCTGAGTCTCCCTTTTCCGTTTTAGAATGCTAGTTTGGTGATTAGTATGAAGATGGAGATAAGAGGGCTATATGTGGGCATGAAAAGGAAGATGGAGAATTGAGGAAGTGGGGGAAGCAATGAAAGCAATAGATAGTGAGTGTAAAGATATATGTAAAATAGCAGGGAGATGGCCAGCAATAGTTAGAGGGTTAGGCCCAGTAGGAAGGAGATGGAAGGAGTAGGGAAGACATATCGGAAAAAGAAGTGGGGGGAGAGCCAAAGGCCAGAGCAGGTAGAGGAAATGGAAGGGAGAAAAGCACCGAGTGGGGGAAAAAGTAACAAGCTGGCAAGGACTTTCAGCAGATACGAGAAAAAAGTGGACCCGCAGCAGAACCACTCTTTTCAAAAACTTTCATAACACAAAGCTGTGTGCTAAATCTTCACCGGATCTTTGTACTTAATATTCACCATCATAGGCATATTATTATAATTTCTAATTATTTTTATATATCATTAGCACTCAGCTTTAATCCGTGGTCACGGCTAGGGACAATTTATGCCAACATGTTTCGCAGAGTACGCTTTATCAAGGCTGGGTCCCTATTAATGAATCACCACCAATCTTGACCACAATTTTTAGTAAAGATTAAAGCTAAGTACTAGCAGTATAAATGATATATAAATATAATTAGAAATTATAATAATATGCCTATGATGGTGAATATTAAGTACAAAGATCTGGTGAAGATTTAGCACATAAAGCTTTGTGTTATGAAAGTTTTTGAACACAGAGTGGTGCTGCTGAGGATCTAAAGTCATATTAAAGAGCATTTTGAAAGTTTGATTCTAAATGGGAGTGCTCAAAAACTAAATATAAAGTTTAATGCTGTAGAAAAAAGTAGAACCTTAGTCTGGGCCAGGATCCCTAGACAATTTTGCAGCATGGAGCTTTTGATATAGAAAAGCAGGAAGTAATTTGAGAAGAAACTTGCTAAAGAAATAACAATTATGAACAGAAAATATGAGGCTTTTAAGGCATCCAGTTGGGCCATTAGATTAATAAAGTTTCAAAGAAGAGGACAGAGAGCATAGGAACATAGCAGAAAAATGAAATGAATTATTTTCTTTGATCTTCAGTAAATACAATATAAAGGGAAAACTGAATTGGAACTTGTAATTGATGATTCAGAGAGACTGAAGCAAGTCTGTATGAATCAGGAAAAGGTGCTAGAACAAACCGCCAAACTAAATAAAGGCATCTTCCTAGAATTAATCTACTAAAGGGTAATCACTTGCTACTGATATTCCCCGGTTTAGCCCTTCTCTTAGCTTATTAATTGGCTTAAAAGCCTATAAATCAAAGATTGAGCTTGGGATGATTGGAAACAGAAAGCTTTTACCTAGTCTACTGCATAGCTTTCTTTTATAATAGGCAAGTGTTCTGTTTAAATAGACAAAGTTTTCTTTTTAAGAGACAGCTTTAAGTTTTACAACTTGCATGGAAATCCTTAATGTTGAAGCCAGTAATAAGGACTTTCTTCTTCCACTGAAACATGGAAACTAACAGAAATAGTTGAACAAAATGAAAACATTTCTAGAAATCAGCAATGTTTTCCACTATTTGTTTTATGTTCACTGCGATCATTTGATGATTGACTAGTTATGGCTTCATTGCTTCCAACATTTAATATACCTACACACAAGAATGAGGAGGCCTCACTGGGGTCCCCGATACCTACCCTTCTTCCCACCCCACCCCGTAAATAGAGTCTGACATCAGGGTTGAATTCCGCTAAGGAAGTTTTATTTTGGCTGCAGCATGGTTACAACACAATCCAAATTATCAACAACCATATACAATCATTCTACCTATGAATAACAATGTTCAACTAACAAATAACCTGCCAATTAACAACTTATCCTAACTTTCTAACAACCCTCCGGGGTAGGGGCACACCATCATACCAAGCGGGGCCAAGTTGGGGTCCGTTTACCACTGCAAATGAATAGGCACCGCCATTCAAGCGAATGCTGTACTCCCACTTGACCTGAGCCGCCATCCAACTGTTTAACAGCTAAGTGGATTTTTTTTCATCAAGTATGCAGTGACGTTTGCATGATATTAACAACAAGAACAAACCAGTTATTTTGAACTTTTGAAACAGTTTGAACTTTTTAGCCTTTCCAGGTCGTGATTAAAAAAGATTTTTATAGAATAACAATGACTGGAAGGTAAACTCTTTACCCAAGGGAGGTTTTGTAGCCTTCCTTTCAGAGTTTCACATCTCTGAGTAATTTTATACAATATTTCTTGATCACCCTTCAAAGGCTTGTCTTATTTACATGGTCAGTTATATGTCTTTTGGATGATCGATCCAAGATGGCGTCAGGCTAGACGCGTTGAGGAGCTGCTCTGAGGATTCTCTCTTCAATATTAATTTTTCAGCGGCAATATCACTTACCTGATGCCTAAATGGAGGGGCTGTAGTGCCGTTGGTGCCTCGTGGCCCACAGTCACCCCCGCGGTCGGTGACATCGGGGAACTCCTCAGACAGATGCAGGGAACATTTTTGGCATCGGAGGGAGGCCCGCAGAGGAGTAGCGGTGTCAGCAAGGCCGTGGTGATTCATCCGGGATTGGAGACATCTTTGAGCCCCGACGCTAGGGCGCCGCCCCCGCAACCTCAGCTAAGCAGCTCTCCAAGGGGTAAGGGAACCCCGGATGTCGGGGCTTTGCCTTCCCCTGAGGCAAGTAGTCCAACACAGAGCCTGCTGACAGGAGCTCATATTGATATGAGCTCTTTTGAAGAAGCTGAGGAAGAATCATCCAAGGAGAGGCGAGTCAGCCTTCAGGGACAGCGACAAGTTAATCAACTGGATGGTGAGCACTATGACATTTCTTTAACTTTAATTTCTCTGGAAAAACCCTCAGAAGTAAGTCTGGACTCACTGTGGGATCTTATGGCCGGACTAGTGAAGACCATAAGTCCCAAACTTCAGTCAATTGAGGGGAAACTGTCTCAACATTCTACTGAACTTAAAGTACTGAAAAATGAAGTGACTGCCTCTAATTCTTCTGTTCAAAAGCTTGAACAGGAAATTAAATCATCTAAACAACTACAGGATACTTTAATGAAAGATAATATAAATCTCAGGAGAAAGATGGAGAACTTGGAAAACAACTCTAGATACAATAACTTAAGATTAATTAACTTTCCTAGGCTACCACCTAGAGAAATGTTTAAAAGATATTTTCTTGAAGTTTTGGGGGCTTCAGAAGATTCATTACCTCCTTTATCACGAGTTTATTATTTACCTAATAAGACTAAATTGTTAAAAAAGTCTTCAGACCAAGGATTATTGGATGTATCGGAGTTATTGGAAAAATCTGATAAAGAGGCTATAGAACCAAGTACTTTGATTGTAACAGTCGCTCTCTCTATTGATAAAGTTTGGTTGTTAAAACTATTCTTTAAAAATAGACAGAAAGAATTTATGGGTTGTAAAGTGCAGATATTTCCTGATTTATCACGAGAGACCCAAAAGCGTCGCCGTGAATTTCTTGTGTTAAAGCCAGGTGTTACATCTTTAGGTGCTACTTTCTATTTACGACATCCTTGTAAGTGTATAGTGCATCACCGATCAGTTAAATATGTTTTCTTTGAGCCTAATCAGTTGACTTCTTTCTTAGCGCTCTCCCGTTTGGAGGCAGAAAAACCATAAGCCCTAAGATTCTTGATTAATCCCAGCAATCAGCCCTCTAGCTAACTTTATATGAGAGAGTGTACATTTTGTTCAATTCTTTTCTTTGTTTTCGCTAAGAAATCTTGGATCCAAATTTGAGGACTTGAGCATTTTTAGTTATAAATGATCTTAATGTTATTGGAATATTTCTTGCTTTATGTGGAATTGCTAATTTTGCTTTCTGTACAAGTTTATTCTTGATTATATGATTTAAAAAATCAATAAATATATTTAAACACATATGTCTTTTGGATTTTGACTCTGACCTAGTGTTTGTCAAATAATATCCCTGAACGTAATTCAGTAATTGGATCCCTTGTATTGTGCTGTTTGGCAGACCTGCCAGGCTGGTTGAGGTGGCTGCCCCAATCCCGAATGAATATGAGCTGTACTGTTTACTATTCCACCCTATTTGTTCTAAATCTCTGCTGGAAAATTGATATCTTTTCAGTGTATTTATGTGGCACAGTAAATGTGAAGTCCCCTTTGGGCGAATGGCAAATCTACTAACACTCTCACAGGGCACATGCTGTTACCTGGAATCGCTACCAAGGTAACCCCATGACCTTTAGCCATCTGGTCAGTCTTAGACCTACGCCAATAAATGTACGGACTGTCCGCCTTCAAGTCTACATCACCCAGCAATATCCCCATATCTTGCCTTGTGTTGGGCGGGACTAACTCCCCCAGTCTGAAAGCCCCGAAAAAGGCCAGGGTGAACGCAGCCTTGAATAGCCGTGCTTCAAATGGGGAATGGCATACTGCCTGCAGGGTTCACAGAAGCGATTCCAGAATGGCGAATCTGATGGGCCTCCTGAAATCTGGTATTACATCGTCCAACCTTTCACGATACGGCATATGGCAAAGTGACTGGTGGGGTCCTTGCCACCTATAGCCTTGACGAATCGGATTCCTGCCAGGCAGAAACGTACCATGGATATTGATGCTCCCTGTTCCCTCAGATGGAGAAGATACTGCAGCAGCATAACAACGAAATCTAGCTGTCAGGAGAACCCCCCACCCCCACCCCAACGTCACCGATACACATGAGCCTCTCCAGATTGTAAGTTTCAAACCATACAACTGCAACTGTATAGGATGGAAATCTGCCATTTTGACTGCCAGGCCTACACAAGGAGCTGATTGTGTAGTGTGACAATCCTGCATCCCCGAGGCTTGTCAAAAGAGATATGGAAGGATTTACAAACCCCGATGCAGAAGGGCTGACCAAGTCAGGGGCCAGGGGTGTAGGTCAGCTGACTATCCTGTAGATACTGAGGAAATGGAAGTGGAACAGAAAAGCTGTGACTTCCCTGATACTGTCCTAAAGCCAGGCAGGAAAGTTCTGCCTTGTTACGATCCAGGTCCTGTCAGGCAGAAAGCAAAGCAGCAGGATGCCTGGAGAGAAACGATTCAGGCAGAGGGAAGAAAACTCTCCCCACTGCAGCTAAAGGGGAGTGGTTTCTTCCCACAGCTTAAACCGAGGCTCTGTAGTGAGCTAAGGGGAGCAGCAGGGATGGAGCAGGAAGGACCCAGCATTGCCCTCGGGACAGGAGCAGTGCAGGGGCACAGAACCCAGCATGAGGCTGAACTGACCTGAAAGCAGCCAGTGCCCTTGCTGAGTCTGATTGGGACATGAAGGAGGAACAGGTTGGGAACTCTCCTTTACAATACTGTGTGCCTGAACCTATGATAATCGAAGAAAGCTATACTCCATATGAAACACATCCTGAGCAAATGGAGATTGCATAAGTGTTGTGAGTTCAAAAAGGGAAAGATTTCTGTAACTTGCTGTTCCACTGCTAACTAGGAAAAGTTATGTCTAAAGATATAATAGTAGAAACTGCCTGTGGTGTTTCTTGATGATAGGACTGGATAGAGCACAAGAGCTTATATGTTTTGCCTATACAAACCTGCAGGTAACTAAGCCAAACACTATGCAGAAAGACAGCTTGGTTTTTCCCTGGTTTCAGGTTACCAAACCTCCGTGCAGGCTTGCAATTGTTAATTGATCACTATAGCAACCAGTGAGAGGCAATGAGTGCTGCCTGCCTGTAAAGTTTAAACCCAAACGCTGGCTAAGGACTGCTTTATGATTGCTGGGTAAATACAGTCCCCGTTTATGGAGTATTTTCCAGCTTGACATTACCAGCGGTACTACATTAAAGCTAAAGGAACTTTTGATGTTGATAGCAGTTGAACTTTTCAGTTATGAGACTCTGGTGAAGAGGACTGTTAAAAACTATAATTTATTTTGATGAAGCCCAGAGCACAGCAAATGATGTTTGATTTGAAGAGTGCTTGTTTTGTGTATAAAGTTCATGCCACCGGTGGGACCGGGGTTGCTTGGGGCTGCCAAGGCCAGTGGCCTAATAAAGTCTATAATTTGCATTGAAACCACTCAGACTACGGGAGTCTTCTGTGGAAAACATACACCGTTTAACCTAGGTGGTAACCTAGGAGTATCCTAAGTGAAAGGTTGCCCTACTTCAAAAGGGCTCACGCCAAGGTTCAAGTCCTGTGTCACTGCCTGGCTACCTAAAACCGCTCGGCCAAAGCGCAGGTTGTGACAGTAGGTGACCACAAGCTTTGCCATGCAAAGTCAACATAAAGCTGTGCAAAAGGAAGATAATCCAACGGGCTATGATATAATTAGCCCAAAGATCTATCTATCTTGGTATAGGAGCCTGATATATATATGGCATGACATAATAAGTGATGTCATATTTCAATAAATCAACTTAATAGCATATAAGACTTTCAGATGGCTATTTCAATATCAATTCAATAGAAATAGGAACTTCTTCCTTATTCCAATTTAGCAATCTGTTACTGTCACTTATTATTATTAGACCCTCAGCGTCACCACTCAGGACTCAAACATATCACCGTTCTGAGCTTTACGTGACCAATCCTCACTGGGTCCAAGTTTTACTTATTTTTACTTTTTCAAGAGTTTTATATATTCAGATACTTATATCTTTCTCAAGTTTTATATATTCAAATACTTATTCATTTTAGTTAGCTTATTTTACTTAGCTTTAATGTAGTTGTCTCTGGTAGAGATATTTTTAGATCAAGCAGGGTGACATAGCCGACATGTTTCGCGGGAAACCGCTTTATCAAGGCTCCACCCCTAAAAAGAAATTAAAAAGAGGGTGATAATATGACTCCTGTAGAAAAACTGGGTTATCTAAACAACGTGAACATACCAAATTAGCTTAGAATAACCTTCTCTCAAACCTTTTAGCACTATCGACTTCCTCAACTGCTTTAAAGAGGAGCCGACAGCGTTCTCCCTTTTTAATAAAGCCGGTGTTGAAGCCACGCCCACCAAATAACGCGCGAGCATGACGACAGCCACCGGCTGTTTACAGTACAACAAACTTTATTTAGAGTCTTTTTCGGATCCCTCTCGCTTGTGTAAAACCTAGATCAAGGAAGCCCATTCCAACTCGAGATTTAACCCATATGGGATAACAGTATTCAAGGTATAAATCCAACGTTGCTCCTTATAGTTCAAGCATTCCTCTATTTTTACATTTAACCTTCCCTCCCTCCCAGCGTCTATCTGATCAATGACTCTCCATTTAAGTTGATTCACCTCATGGCCAAAGGTCACACAAAGTTCCACCATGGGGGCTTGCATAGTTTTAGTTTTTATTCGTGATTTATGTTCATTAAGACGGACATGAACAGGTCTTGAAGTCCGGCCCACATACACTAAATCACATGGGCATACTACTATGTATACCACCCCTGCCGTCTGGCAATTGGTGTTCGCTACAGCTTTTATGGTAAATTTTGTTTGGGGGTCTGTCCAAACCTCTCCCTCAATGGTGTTAACACACCATTGGCAACAGCCACATTTTTCATGTTTACCCTTATTTTTGATTTTCTTTAAGCCGGTCTTTTGGGCTATTAATATCTGACTTATAGTTTTAGCTTTCTTAAAAGAGAACATCGGAGCCTCTGCAAACACTTCATGAAGTTGGAGAATGTGCCAGAATTTTCTTATTTGAATAATCAGTTCCTTAGCTGCTTCAGAAAATGGTAGTACACATATTAATTTCTCCATTTTCTCCCTTTCTATCTTTTCTTGCAGTAAAAGATCTCTATTTGCGTACTTTGCCCTTAGAAAGGCTCTATGGATAGCCTTCTCTGGATATCCTCTCATTCTAAATCTATTTTTTAACTCATCAGCAGCTTCTTTAAATGTTTTGATATCAGAAGACACCCTTCTCATCCTCAGAAACTGACTCACTGGGAGATTAAACTTTAAATGATAAGGATGGTAACTTGAAAAATGTAGAAAAGTGTTCCTTGCCACAGGCTTCCTAAATAATCTGGTGTCAATTTTTAAATCTTTTTTACTAATTATCATATCCAAGAATTCTACCATGGTGCTATTGTAAGAAAGCGTGAATTGCAGATGGGGATCCCTAGTATTAAGCCATCTAGTGAAATCTTTAAGCTGTTGTTCTGTCCCTGACCATAAAAAGAAAACATCATCTAGAAACCTTTTCCATAAGATGATATATTGAAAAAAACTAGAAGAATAAATTTCAACTTCTTCAAAAGAAGCCACATAGAGGGTAGCTACCGAGGGGGCCATAGTTGCACCCATCGCCACCCCCTGGATCTGTTGATAAAAAACACCTTCAAACTCAAAATAATTATTTTCAATGACCCATTTTGTTAACTGTAGTAAGAAGTCATTACTAATCCTCAGATCTCCCTCCCTCTGTGTTAATACATTTTTTACTACTTCTTGTGCTTTATCTTGAGGTATCTTTGTATAGAGGGAAACCACATCTAGTGTACAAAAAAATGAAATCTGGGATATATCTATGTCTTGGGCTAGGATTCTAAGAAGGTGGGAAGAATCCTTAAGGTAAGAAGGGATCTTAACTACTTCTTTCCTAAGGAAAGTATCAACGAATTGGGACAAAGGTTCTAGAAGAGATCCTCTTGTGTTCACTATAGGTCTACCGGGAGGATTTTCAAGATTTTTATGGATTTTAGGGACAAAATATATATATGGGGTAGATGGGTATTTCTCCACCAAAAATTTATATTCTTTTTTTGTTATCATTCCCAATTCATAATGGGAAGTCATCCACTGATAAATTTCTTTCATCATATCCGGTAATGGATCTCCAGGCAAAGGGGTATATGCTGTTTGATCTATCAGTTGTCTATTAGCTTCCCTTAAGTATTGGTCTCTTGCCAGCACAACAGTCGCTCCTCCTTTATCAGCTCTCATAATCATCATGTCATGTGTGTCTTTAAGCTGTAAGAGAGCTTTATATTGTCGGGAAGTCAAATTATAAGGAATTTTCCTATATTTAACCCTTTCATATTCTAGTATGCCTGCTAGTACTAGATCTCTAAAAGTAGAGATCACTGGATCCATCGTGAATTACTCTTACCAATAGAAACCCCTTCTTCTTCATTACTACTTTCTGTTATTTCACCTGTTGTTTCCGAATCCTTGAAAAATAATTTCAGTTGTAATTTTCTTAAAAATTTATGAAAAAAGATTTTCAGCTGGAAAAAATCTGGACATTGACATAAAGCAAAATTTAATCCAAGCTCAAGTACTTCTTGTTGTTCTTTAGTTAATATTTTTCCCGAGATGTTTACCACTGTTGATTCTACTTTTTCCCATTGGCCTGGTTTTTTCCTTTGCCCCGTTGGACTCCTCTTGTTCTTCCTCTCGATCGCGCTCCTCTTTGACTCTGAAGTCCTTCCCCCGACGTTTTGGCAGTAGTCTCTGTAGAGTCTCCACTGGTGGTATCCGATTCCTCAGACAAAGCATTAAAGGCTACCTTCTTCTTTATTATTGTTCCTCCTGCTATTTTCTTATTCCAAGTGTATACTTTTCCAATTTGATAATCCTTTTCATCTCTCTTCCATTTCCGTATTTTAGTCTGTTTTATGGAATCTCTAAACTGTACCATTTCATCTTCCAATTCTTCACGTTTTTTCTTAAATTCCTCTTTATCAATATTTTCCTTCATAGATAACTCCATAGATACTGTCTTGGCTCTAAGATCTAATTCAATATCAGAGGTAGTCTCAACTAGTAGAATCATCAGATCTCTGGAACAGCGATTCAAGATCGCTGTCCATTTATCCATAAATGTTATATCAAGAGTAGTGAGCTTAGGTTCCTTTAAGATACGTAGCCCACGTGGTATCATAGATTTTTTAAGATATTGTACCAAAGTACTTCCATGGAGCTCCGCTCTTATTAAGCGTTTATGTGTTTGTTCAAGTTCAGTCCATGATAACTGTGTAGAGGGATCCTCCAAGTCATCCAGAAGAGCAGGTCTAGATAAGATATTTTTAAACTGCTCTTCCGAATAGCCAATAAATTCTGTTTCTTCTGATGCCATATTTCAATAAATCAACTTAATAGCATATAAGACTTTCAGATGGCTATTTCAATATCAATTCAATAGAAATAGGAACTTCTTCCTTATTCCAATTTAGCAATCTGTTACTGTCACTTATTATTATTAGACCCTCAGCGTCACCACTCAGGACTCAAACATATCACCGTTCTGAGCTTTACGTGACCAATCCTCACTGGGTCCAAGTTTTACTTATTTTTACTTTTTCAAGAGTTTTATATATTCAGATACTTATATCTTTCTCAAGTTTTATATATTCAAATACTTATTCATTTTAGTTAGCTTATTTTAATTTTAATTTAATTTAATTTAATTCTTATATACCGCTAATAACCGTGAGGTTTCTAAGCGGTTTACAAAAATGATGCATTAAAGATACAATAAATAAAAACTAAATAAATAAGATAGGTACTTGGAAATTCCCTAACTGTCCAAAAGGCTCACAATCTAACTAAAGTACCTGAAGAAACAGTATGAAAAATAAAAATAAAGAGACAGAGGTAGAGATAGAGATAGAAATGAAATATTCCAACAAGTAATGAATAAATAATTTAAAGATAGAATTAAAATAATAATTAAAGTAAACAAAATAAAGATAAACATAAGCATAGAGAGAAACAGAAACACACTCCAAAAAAGCATCAAGATCTTTGACTTGTAATTATTATGATCATTTAACACCAGATCTTAAATGCCTTTCTGGAATACATCATATCCCTATCCCTCTCCATACCCACCTCCATCTCTACCCCAATTCACTTCAACCGGAAGCAGGAGGAAGCTTGTGCAAGCCCCTAAGCACTGATAGTGAAGGTGAATGCGTGCGAGTTGGAACAAATCTGAGCGTGAATGTGCCCGTTTTCTGCACTTAAATATAAGCCTTTCGAGTGAAAACATTTTTGAAAAGCTTCCATTTTAAGGTGTAGAAGAATGCTGCTGTTGTGAGCTTCACTTCCTGGTTTCCTTGGCATGCGGGCACAACACTAGCGTTACCAGACATCTGGATTTATTTATTTATTTAGATAGATAGATTTATATCCCGTTCTCCCGGGAGCTCAGAATGGGTTGCAATTGACATTCACAGTAAAGTTACAGGACAAAAAAATTATAGGCATTTGAAGAAAAGGCAGGTGAGAGAACGTAAAGAGAGAAGGGGAGGGGAGAGCAAGGGAAGGGAGGAGGGCAGAGATGGGGGAGCGGTAGGGGAACAGGAGGAGAGAGGAGAAAGGAAGGGGAGCTAGGAGGAGGTAGTCCAGTAGCACTGTTCAACTGAAGAGATGGGTCTTCAGCGTTTTCCGAGCGTCCGGACGGCTTTGTCCGGATTTTGAAAAACTTCCAGCTCAGTCAGGACCACATCGGGAGGGCATCTACACATGCATGGGTGCAACGCGGTGATGTCGCAAGCATGCATTAATGATTAGGCATTAACATTTGGACATTTGATCTGTGTCTGATATTAATGCTAGCAGAACGTATCCATTACTAGGTGCATTGGAAACACAACTCCAGTCTGATCCGTCGGTGGTTCTGTAACTTGAAAATCCTTTTATTAAGGTGTGCTAACTGATTTAGCACATAAGTTGCCTCCACTGGGTCAGACCAGAGGTCCATCTCGCCCAGCGGTCTGCTCCCGCGGCGGCCCATCAGGTCTATGACCTGTGAAGTGGTTTCTGACCCTTTCTATGACCTACCTCTAGTTCTATCTGTACCCCTCAATCCCCTTATCCTCCAGAAACCTATCCAAACCTTCCAAAGCTTTACTTAGCTTTAATGTAGTTGTCTCTGGTAGAGATATTTTTAGATCAAGCAGGGTGACATAGCCGACATGTTTCGCGGGAAACCGCTTTATCAAGGCTCCACCCCTAAAAAGAAATTAAAAAGAGGGTGATAATATGACTCCTGTAGAAAAACTGGGTTATCTAAACAACGTGAACATACCAAATTAGCTTAGAATAACCTTCTCTCATACCTTTTAGCACTATCGACTTCCTCAACTGCTTTAAAGAGGAGCCGACAGCGTTCTCCCTTTTTAACAGATTGCTAAATTGGAATAAGGAAGAAGTTCCTATTTCTATTGAATTGATAATAAGTGATGTAGCACTTCTCAAGATAAAGAAAGCCATGAAGTTGCCAAAGGTCTCCAGGGATATGGAATGAGGAAAGCATAACCGGAGCCCTATGAGCCGCTGCACAAAGACAATGAGGGTAAATATATGTCAATAGGTTCCATTTCCTTACGGAGGGTCCCAGCCAACCTCAGATTACCAAATAGTGGCCCCTCATTCGATATCCTACGCCTAAACCCAGGATATCCCCTGAATTTCCTCGATTTGCTGAACTGCTGCCCCTCAGGCCGCTTAACATGGGCTGGCCCCCAAATGAAAACTGGCAGTAAGAAATTATCACAGACAGACCATGAGTCCACCGGGACAGGGAAGACACTTAAGTACCCGATTGTAAATCTTTTAGATAACCTGGTGGTATATGAATACCTAAAGTAAATAAATAAACCAATATCTAGAACAGTGGTTCCCAACCCTGTCCTGGAGGAACACCAGGCCAATTGGGTTTTCAGGCTAGCCCTAATGAATATGCATGAAGCAAATTTGCATGCCTATCACTTCCATCATATGCAAATCTCTCTCATGCATATTCATTAGGGCTAGCCTGAAAACCCGATTGGCCTGGTGTTCCTCCAGGACAGGGTTGGGAATCACTGATCTAGAAAACTAAACCATAAAGGGGCGAGATAAGTTAACAGAATAAGTCATAGCAGCGTTCAGCGCTCTGTCGAGAAACAGTCATCTGGTGTCAATGGTATTCCATTTACTTGCATCAAAATCAAAAGGTGCTGCGTCAGCAGGATTTAGAAGGAAAGCATGGTCAGCCGCCTGGTGGAAATCACCATCCATACTGGTACCAGAGAGATCGTGACCCCCAAGATTGTAACAACTACCGGACAATTAAATTTCACGAGCCAGCACCTACTGTTAAATTAATATGATGAAAGGTTACAACTATATGTTGAACAATAATGCCAATGGGCAGGGAACAGGAAACATTCTTGCCTATGGTTGGGGTTATACAGCAATGCTTCTGACTGCGTGGATCACAATAGACTGTGTAAAACCACCACTTCTGACCCATTCATGGCCTCTATGAAAACTAAGACAATGCATTGAAAACAGACCATCAGGTAAGGATGCACCCTGTCACCCTGCATATGCATCTTTATGGTGAAGCCATCCTCAGAGAGCAAATTGAGAAGAGAGCTTGGGTTTAATTGGTGGCTGAAATAGCGGCCAGGGTTATATATAATGCTACAACGCTGCTTACTGGCAGCAAAGATATGGTATGATGTATCTGCTGAGAAAACAACCCAAAATCATAACCAAGGATTGGAAATTAACCTGCATGTGATAAATAGGAGTCACATACTTCAATCCCGGGGTCCCACACCAAGGATTGGGGGGAACACAATGAAGCTACAAAGTAGTACATTTAAAACAAATTGGAGAAAATATTTCTGCACTCAACATACAATTAAACTATGGAATTTATTGTCAAGAATGTGGTAAAAGGAGTTAGCTCAGCAGGGTTTAAATAAATGTTTGTTGAAATTCCCAGTGAAAAGTCCATAAGCCATCATCACAATAGATCTGGGAAAATCCACTGCCCCTGCCCGGGACAAGCATCAGAAAATCCATTATACTCCTGGCGATGCTTATATTCTTATATAAAATTGTAATGTAATTTATTTCTTATATACCGCTACATCCGTTAGGTTCTAAGCGGTTTACAGAAAATATACATTAAGATTAGAAATAAGAAAGGTACTTGAAAAATTCCCTTACTGTCCCGAAGGCTCACAATCTAACTAAAGTACCTGGAGGGTAATAGAGAAGTGAAAAGTAGAGTTAGAGGAAAAATAAAAATAAAATAAAAAATTCTGGAGAAATTTAAATGATAGAAATAGAACAAAACAAAGACAAAAGGCAAAACAATAAATAAGATTAAAGATAAATCATAAGCTGGAAAGAAAAATAAAATAAAACTTTGTCTTCAATCCACGGTTTCAGCGTCAGTGATGAAGTAGAGCAATTAAGTTTAGGAGGAGCGATTGACGTTTCCAGAAAGGGCTTCTTCAGGGAAGAGACTTGGCAGACAGTCCCAGGATGCCTATGTCTCCTCCCCTGCAATGTTCTCCCATCCATGCATTCCCTCCCAGACACACTGCCCGTGCCCCAGCCGCTCCAAGGAGGCTGCCCCAGATGAGGCCCACGGTGAATGCATGATTCTCTCCTCTGCGGGAAAGCCGCCCGGAGCCGACAGTCGATCTTCTTAGCGGATTGCATGGGGGGAAGAGTTCACACTCTTGGTAGGATCGGGTCTGTGTGCTCTCGGTGGTTGTGGCTGGTCTCGTTGCTGCTTAGGTGTAAAAGCAGTTGATCTCCACTGCTGCTGATATTTAAAAGCAGGCAGATTGATCTCTCCAATGGACTGCAGGGGGAGGAGTTCACACTCCTGGCAGGATCGGGTCTGTGGGCTCTTGGTGGTTGAGGTAGGTCTCGCTGCTGCTTGTATGTAAAAGCAGTTGTTTTTCTACTGCTGCTGATATTTAAAGCAGGTAGATTGATCTCTTAAACGGGATATAGGGGGAGGAGCTCACATGCCTGGTTGGATCGGGGCAAGGGCTCCTATTATAGGCTGCTTAGGTGTAAAAGCAGTTGATCTCCTACTTCTGATAATATTTAAAAGCAAGCATATTGATTTTTCCAACGGAATGCTGGGGGAAGAGCTTACTTGTTTGGCTGGATCAGGGCAAAGGGCTCTCGGTAGTGGTGGCTGGTCCTGTTGCTGCTTAGGTGTAAAAAACATTGTCTGTCATTTACACCTGCTCTGATTCACGTTGACGTGTCAGCTAACTAGTTTTTAAAATTTGACTTTGGAGGTATGATTGAGGGCGATTATGCTTACCTTTCTTATGTTTAAAATCACTAAACCACTTCAAAAGCCCAATGTTAGAATTTTCATCTCTGCTATTAAATTGATAACTCTTAAATGTCCAGTTTTGTGATATTCAACACTTATGTGTTCCTTTGGTAGCTCTCACACACATAGGTTGCCAAAGCAGCTGCTTACCTGCATAAATGCCACTACTTTTATGTTGAAAGACCTGAACACATTAACGTACCTCTAAGGTAATTAAGCTATTAGCATAGGTGATCATCCATTCTTTTGCCTGCACAACTGTTAATCAGAGGTGTGCTGATTGAAAATGGCTGCGCCAGGAGAGGCCACTTACTTTAAAATTTCCGCGGCTCCTCCCCTCCACCCCTTACTGCCCCTCCCCCTATCTCCTGACCTAGCTTTTGGTCCCCCAGAGCCCCACCCCCCTCTTGTGGTGGCCCTTTGCTAATCATCCCAGGCCTTTTTTTCATTAATATCTTCACTAATAACTTCATAATCAGCCGACACTTCTGAAGCTGCTACAAAATATGCTTTTATTACCTGTTAACATTTCATTTCCAATTATGCTGTGACAACATTTGCAGAAACGAATGCATTTGAAGTGTGCACTCTTGTCTCTTTTTAATTTACTTTTCTAGACATCACTTAGCTAATGTATTTTTATGTATTTCATTCTTCTTACTCAATCCATTATTCAGATGCTAATTTGCAATTCTTTCACAGTAGTTTCCAAGTTGATTTCATATTTGATATACCGTCCATCGACATAGTTCACAATCTATTCAGGTACTCTAAATATTTTACCTATCTGTCCCTGCAGGCTCACAATTGAACTCTGGTACCTGGAGCAATGGAGGGTTACATGACTTGCTGAACAATAATCTGCATGATGATTGCCCGTGCACTTTGACACATTCATCTATTGCAGCCATAGTCCTGATCTTGCACTAATTTTAAGCAAATGAAAATTAAAACAATAAATAATAATAGTGTCTCCAAAGTTCTGTGTTCCTACTACTACTTCTACTATTAATTATTTCTATAGCGCTACCAGACGTACGCAGTGCTGTACAGGGCCACAAAGAAGACAGTTAATCTGTTAGTTGGGTTGGAGGGCAGAGGGTAGTACAGGACAATCAAGCCATTGTGACATCACTGATGAGGTTGGATCTTATTGGTGGAATGAGGCATTATGACATCACAATCTCAGCTCTGCTTCCCAGAGACTGAAACTCTTCACCCTACTACTATGAATTATTTCTATAGCACTACCAGACACATGTACAGAGTCACAAAGAAGACAGTCCCTGCTCGAAAGAGCTTACAATCTAAAACAGACAAGACAGACAAACAGGATGTCATGGATACAGTTAAGGGGAACGGTTAATCTGCTGGCTGGGTTGGAGGGCAGCGGGGAGTAGGGTTATGGACTGAAAGCTATATCAAAAAGATGGATTTTCAGTCCGATTTTAAATAAGGGAAGGGGCTTGGCGGACAAACTCAGGTAATTTATTCCAGACATAGGGGGCAGCTAGATGAAAGGAATGAAGTCTGGGCTTGGCAGTGGATGAGAAGGGTACAGCTAAGAACAGCTTATCTGAGGCATGGAGTTCTCTGAGAGGTGTATAAGGAGAGAGAAGAGAGGAGAGATATTGAGGGGCAGCAGAATGAACACACTTTTAGGTCAGCAATAGGGGCTTGAACCGTATGTGAAAGCAGATAGGGAGCCAATGAAGTGATTTAAGGAGAGGGGGTGACATGAGTTCCCTGCGTTTTCACATCCGTGTGTTATTTTTTCCAGTATTCCTTCCTCAATATGATTGCTAGCTGATAAACTTTTAGGGGGTGATTTTCAGAATGTTCATTTTGGAGCATCTTACCTGTTGACTTCATAACATGTATACAAGAAAAAGCACCTGCAGATTTTAAAATCTATGTTTTATATGATTATTCTTTCCATTGAAAATTAAATCATGAAGAATTAAAAATGCAGTCTATGCATGCTTATTTTCCTCTTCTCACTAACCTGCTCCCAGAGACATGGCTCCAAATGTTAAAAATAGGTATAATGATTCACAGTATGTGTATTTTTAACCGCATCGAGGGAGGGTAATATTCAGATTGCCATTTTGCCTTGATAAATCACTATTTATCTGCATAATGACTTTAAAAATTGTGTTCTCTAAGCATTTTAGCATTCAGATCCACCAACTTATTCCCTGAAAGAAGTGCCACACTGACAAGCACCTGCAGGAGTACATCCAAAGCTGCTGATAAGATGTATCCACATAGCGGAGAGAGAGAGAGAGAAGCTTAACCTACAGTGTTAATCATAATTCGGGGGAACTAGTTAGGTACAGAAATGGACATAGCATGGCTGAATTATGTATTGCATACAGTAGGACAAGGCTGAAGACAAACTATGAAACTTCTGTGCATAAAGATCAAAAACTTCAGTTTGCTAAATTCAAAAAGTACAAGTAAATATGGTTGATGACTGCTGTCCGCAGTTCCTGTATAAATGCAGACCCCGCAAGGCTATTAAAGCAAGTGATATCATATCATCTTTCAGAGCCTCAACAAATCCAAGAAGGAAAATAAATTGACAAAGATGTGCTGCTGGCAAGGTACTGTATTTGAGAAGAAATAAGGTAAAAGAATTTCCAAGTTATCATAGTCATGAAGCAAATTTGAATGCAGACTGACCTTCTGACCTCCCTGCCCTGCATGATATATAAGAACTACTTTGGCAAACTGCCAGGAAAACTATGGGCTCCTTTTATGAAGGCACGTTAGGGCCTTAACGTGTGGAATAGCACACGTTATGCTAGCCGCTACCGCCTCCTCTTAAGCAGGCGATAGTTTGGTGGCTAGCATGCCCAATAGCACGCGCTAATACAGTGCGTGCACTAAAAACGCTAGCGCACCTTCGTAAAAGGAGCCCTATGATTTTATTACTTGCAAAGACAATTTAAAATGTCATTTTACAAATTTCTTTACAAATATTGTATCTGTAGAAATACTGTATGTACTACAGTATTATTAGTTTTGTTATTTTGGATGACTATTTGGTCTCCAGAACTTACATGGTTTTATTTGTATGTACTGTACTTGTTTTGGTATTGTTACTATTTATGGTTAATTCTCCTCACAAATTGCTAATAAGTTAATAAGACAAAGGAGGAGTCTCCTGTGGCCTAAGGACTGCTGTGTGTGTTCAAAACTCCTATAAGGGATGTGATGAAGGGTAAAATTGAAGACTGGAGGAACTGTTCTTTGTCCTCATCGTGGAAGGGACTTCAGCTCTTGATTGCGTAGGTCAGGGGTGTCCAACCTGCGGCCCGAGGGCCACATGCGGCCCTGTGAAGTATTTTGTGCGTCCCCGGTCAAGGGCAATGCAGTGTTTACCTCTGCTGCCCCCGGGTGTTTACCATCTTGCCAGCTCCCTCATCTGTCTTGCTGCAGCATTTGCGCGTTTGTGCAGCCCCAGAAACATTTTTTTCGGCCAATGCGGCCCAGGGAAGCCAAAAGGTTGGACACCGCTGGTGTAGATTCTCTTATCATGCTGAACTGGTCTCCTCAGTAATATTAGCTCTCATGGCATACACCAATATCATAAGTTACTTATAGTGGATTTGGCCTTTGTTCATACTTTTTCTTTCATTGCCAACTTTGTTCTCAAGTTTGAACTGGTTTTCTGGAATTTGTCAGTCTTATAATGTGAGGGGGAGCTGAAAAGTTCTCAGCCCAACCAACCAACTTCCTAAATTCTGAGCATTATTTTGTCACTGTAGCTGAAAAGAATGTTATCTTATTTTGTTAAGTGGTAATGTGCAGAAATGAAATTTTCTGTTTTGACATTGTTTCAGATCATTAATTGAACCATATCCACATCATTCTCTTCTTGGTTGGGCTGAGAACTTTGCAGCACCTCCTTGTATGTTCCACTGTTTTTCCAAAGCTTGTATAATTATGTTTGGGAAACAACTAAGGGATCTGGTCAGCTCTACCCAATAGATTGTACCTCAGTGGGCTCACTACTTTTTAACCATGACTAATCAAGAACTCAGTAACTCAGGAATTTGAACCCAGCTAGCCAAGAAGGGTCCACAGTTAAACATGAGTTAATTAACCTTCAGAGATATGAACTTCCACTAAAGGAATAATAACTGAATTTGGTTTTTCTGAATATTTACTGATATGATAGGGTATTTTGGCTGCTATTCTATATGTTTTGAAACACGTCAAAAGTTACTCAGAAGGATCTGAGTAAAGACATATGCAGGTTAATTCTATATAGAGCTGGAGGGTGTCTGAGAGATTTCAAGATGGCGTCCTATGCCTGAGAGGGAGGCTCCATTGAGCCAACTCTCCCATCATTGAGGCATTCTTTCCCGTGAGTAGCTATGGCAAAGAGGAAGGGAGCACTGCGCCCTATCCCTTTGGTAGCAGTGGTCTCCTCCCTGCGATTGAGACAGACGACTCTGTCGGGAGTTTTTTTCCTATCGGGTAAGCCAGTATTACCTGCTTCGGGGGAGAGCCCAATGTCTGCGGGTGAACCCAGCGTGCAGTCTGACTGAGCATCGTTAAGCCTGGATTAGCGGCTGGTTCCGCCCCAACCCGGAAGCAATCCGGTCGTAGGAGAGACTGAAGCAGCAGAGCCCAGAGTGGAAATGCTGAATCTCAACAATGGAGGGTCCCCTGTTCTAACCCCTGCTGGAGAAGGAGCAGTAGGAGAATTACCACAACTACCCTATACCGGAGCAGAGGTGAGAGGGGCTTGAGGTGGAACTACCATTCAATTTGGGGTTTTGGAGAAGTCAGCAAAGATTGATTTAGAAGCTTTATGGCAAGCAATATCAATTATGGATGCTAACCTCAAAGTATCATTGTCAACTTTAAATACTGACTATGGGACTATCTTTTCTAAAGTTGAGCAAAAGGGTTTGGCTTTAATTAAGATGAATGATATGTTGGAGAAACAAGAAGAAATAAATAAGTGAAATGAAAGTAATAGAATCGGAGCTGGTGAAGGAAAGAACCTTTGTGGCAAGGAAAATGGAAAGTTTTGAAAATCAATTGAGAAAAAATAACCTGAGACTTTTAAAATTCCATAAATGCCCTTTGATCTCACTGGTAGATATGGTGAGCAAATATTTCAAATAAATTCTTGCTGTACCAACGGAAAACTTGCCTCCTATTGTAAGGACTAATTACCTTCAGATAAAGAAATTGTTGGGAGCTTCAACCCCCAATGAAATTCAGTCAGATAGACCTGTGGCTATGGATTTATCAACTTTTTTGGAAAATTCACTTGAGGTTATAACAGAGAGGAAAACCTTGCTGATAACTTTGGCTTTGGAAAGTGATAGGGAATATATAATGAGAGTGTATTTCCGACATATAAATGATCAGATTTTGGGCTCTAATGCTCGTATATTTCCGGAGATGTCTCAGAGATCCCAAAAGCGGAGGAAGGGGTTCTTGGCATTAAGGCCAAGAGTCCTCATCTTGGGAGGAAATTTTTTTATTGAAATGTCCTGTGAAAAATAATAATTTCCTGTTTTTTGAGCCCAAACAGCTGTTAGAATTCATAGAATCAAGAGAGGCTGGTAACCATAATCAAGATATTGTGCCATAACCAGCTGCAGGAGATGCAAAGCAGTGCTGTTTCTTGTTAATATACTTAGGGCTCCTTTTACAAAGATGCGCTAGTGTTTTTAGCGCATGTACTGGATTAGCGCATGCTATAGCGTGCGCTAGCCAAAAAACTACCACCTGCTCAAGAGGAGGCAGTAGCGGCTAGCGCCCAGGGCATTTTAGCGCATGCTATTCCACGTGTTAAGGCCCTAATGAACCTTCGTAAAAGAAGCCCTTAGGTTTTTTCTTTTGTGTTTTATTTCCTGATGAAACCTCTCAAAAAATATTGTGGACTAAATATCTGAGTTATTATTTCCTTTTCTTTTTCATGTATTGTTAATTTGAATTACAAATATGTTTTAAGTTGTATTATACTTGATTGTAAAGGAATAGCGTAATTTTCGCTCCATAAGACGCACCTTACCATAAGACGCACCCCAAATTTAGAGAAGGAAAACAAGAAAAAAAAAAAACCATTCTGAACCAAATTATATACTAATATATACCTGATACCTTTAAATTCCATACCAGCCCCCCCAAATCAATCATCATTTTTACATACCCACAGCACATTTAAATTCCATCCCAGCCCCCCAATCAATATCATTTTTACATATCTCCCAGCACCTTTAAATTCCATCCCAACCCCCCTCAATCAATCATCACTTTTATATACTCCCAGCACATTTAAATTTAGTCCCAGCCCCCCAGCACCTTTAAATTCCAACCCAGCACCCCTCGATCAATCATTTTTACATACCCCCAGTACATTTAAATTAAATTCCAGCCCTCCAGCACCTTTAAATTCTAACCCAGCCCCCCCTCCTCCAGCGGTACCTTTAAATGTTGGAGGTGGGTGGATGGCTGCCTGCTGCTTGTTGGGGCCCACGGTGCACAAGCGCGCTAATGCCTGGGCCCGGACACTTCCCTAATTGGGCCGGTCGCTGGTGCTTCTTAGTGCTGCTGCCTGCTTATTATTGGCACATCGGGGCCAGTGGTGCATAAGCGCGCTGCTGCGTGGCCGGGGGCCACTTCTGAATGGCTGCCTCAGTAGAAATCCCTTGGCGGAGGTTTTGAAGCCCTGAGCTAATATGGGGCATTGCAATAAACACACCACTGATAGAAGCTTTATCACTTAAGGGTAGTTACTAAAGCTAACAACTGAGGGCTCCCATATATCAATTCATTACTTTAGTACTTATATCACAGGATATTGTGTTTAAGTGCAAGGTTTCATTTATACAGATTTTTTTCTTAGTAGCTGTGTTAATTTTCTCTCTTATTGTAGAAAATCATTACCATCATGCCTGGGTTATTTGAATGTTCTAATGTGTGCTTATTAGGTGTTTCATTGGTATTATCCTGTTATATATCTGTTATTAGAATGTTTTTCCATGCTATCTGTTACGGTATAGTTTATATTGTACTATTTGTCATATTTCTGTTATATGATTATTCTATAATGCTGTTAAATGTGTACATTTATAGCACTGTTTCATGTTAGTGTCATTAAGTTTCAACTTGCTGTTTCCAAGTTTACCTCTTTTCTTTTCTTTTTTTTTACTTATGTTTGGTCATTTTACTGGTATGTTGTTAACAACATTGTAAGTTTTATGTTAAACTGCACCTGCTGTACACTATTCTTGGGTGCATCTCTTCATAAAGGTGGTTAAATTAAAAAAAATACTGAAATCTTTAAGCCTCTCCCTAAATACTGTATGACAAAGAACAATGACCATCTAAATAGTTACCCTTTGGACCATCTCCAGATCTTCAGTGGCAAGGAGTAGGAGCAGTCCCCCTCCACTCTGGCTCTTCTGGTACCAGGTTCAAAATGGTATTGCTAACCTTTAGTGGTAGTATTGTGGTACTACTTTCTATAGATCAGCCATGCCACTTTGAAACCAATGTCAGGTAGAGTAAGAATGGAGGAAGATCATACCTCTTCTTTGCTACTGATCCACCAAGGCCTTGCCTCTAGAAAATCCTGGAGCTGGACAGGGGACTAGGAGTGGGGAAGTGTTGGGTTAGAGGACAGGTAGGAGGGATTTTTGTGATGTAGGAGGGGCTTGGTGGATGAGTTGGACTTTTCATTGGTAGTTTCAGGAGGTTTGGGGGCATCAGACTTATTATCAGGAGGTTCGGGGGAATCAAGATGTTAGGGAGGGTTGGATGTGATTGGGGGGCTCACAGAGATCAAATGATTGGGGTGAAGGGTGAATGGCATTAGGGCTGTAGCCAAGCTACCAGACTGCTGGTAGCATAGCTGCACTTACCATCTACTCTCGAGATTACCGCACCTTAATGCAATAAATTAACATGCAGTAAGTACAGCAAATATGGGGCATGCACAGAATGTCCTTTGCAGGTTCCGTGTTAAAATGTCTATTAATACATGGGACTTTGATCATAATTAGTACAGATTAACAATGATTCCAACAGCTCCTAACAATCCAACCATAACCAAAATTGTCCTTCTGCTAGAAAGGAATAGTTAGTACTTCAAAATGTTAAAATTAATAAAAAAAAATTTAAAACATTTTAAATACATTTAAATTAGGGGAATTGCAGCTACATTTCTCCATACTAGTCAAAATGAACTAATGAATGTGATTCAAAGACTAGTCTGAATGCAAATCAGAGTAAAATATGAAAGAAATTAACTTTGCCAGTTCATTGTACAATATTGTATATATTATTAATCAGAATTATTTGTCACTGGCTTGCTGCTTTGCTTAATAATGTGTTTAATGTGAATTTAATGTAAAGATTCATGATACAGACTGCTTAAGAGAGGCTAAAATAATGTTCACTAGTTAAGTCAATTGCAATCCTAGCAGCTTCAGGCTATTGAAATAATGCTAATCAGAGTCCTAATCCATTTATATTTCATATGATATTAAAACTTAAAGCAGTTATCTATTATGTTACAGTACTAATGAAAAATGTTTTTCTTGTCTAGTGGAAATACAAATATTTAAGAAGCCTCTACGGCACCTAGCATGCTGAGCATCTTGGCCATATTGTAAAAGATTGCCTTTTGTACCAACTATTCCTATATGTCCTTGAAGAAGAAATATAGGTTTTGCCTTTCTACTGCAAATATCTCAGAACTTGGTGGAAGTACATGCAATAGGCAGTTTGTAAAATCCCAGCCATAATGGCTGCACTCTGAAGGAATCAGAGGCTAGTAGGTAAAGTGCCCTTAATAGTTTCATAAGTCCCAGAGTGGCTTGTTAGTAGTTCATAGTCTTCCTTTAGGACAGTGGTTTAACCCTGTCCTGGAGGACCACCAGCCAGTCAGGTTTTCAGGATAGCCCTAATGAGAAATTTTCATATAATGGAGGTAACAGGCATATAATTCTGCCCCATGCATATTCATTAGAGCTATCCTGAAAACCAAACTGGCTGGCGTCCTCCAGGACAGAGTTGGGAACCACTGCTTTAGGACCTCACATGTCTACAAATAGCTTGCAAGTTCAGCTTATACCCGTTTAGTACCTCATTTTCAAACAATCCCAGTAGAGAGGTCCTGGAACAAAAGATATACTCTCATCTCTGCCTCTCTGCTCTATATCAGCCCCGTGTAGATTCCCACTTTCCTGCCAGATCAGCATGAGAAAGGTGCCTGAATAGCTGTGGATGACTCATTCGCATGACATTGTGACCGTTGGTTTGTAAACAACAATCCATAGAATCAAATCCAGCAGAACTCAAGTGTCCTTTGGGAATACAGCCTTATAATTGAACTGGATATATCAGGAATTGTGCTCATGACTTTAGGTTATACCTGAGTTAGAAAAAAAAGTGCAAAGTTAAAATTGTGATAATTTAAATACAACACAAAAGGTTAAATTAACACTTTATTTCAGCACTAATTAGCTGGGAGGTGAGAGGCTGATAAGCATTGATGGAGAGAGGGACCTTAGGGTGATTGTGTCTGAGGATCTAAACTCTGGCTTGATGTTAGGCTTTAGAGAAAGTAGAATAACCAGCAAAAGAAGGGCGCTGGTGATGCCCCTATATAGGTCATCGGTGAGGCTACACTTGGAGTGTTATGTTCAGTTTTGGAGGTCATATCTGAAGCAGTCCAAAGGAAGGTGACGAAAATGGTAGGGGGTTTGAACCAAAAGAAGTACGAAAAGAGACTGGAAGACTTAAATATGTATACTCTGGAGGAGAGGAGAGACAGGGGAGGTACGAATCAGACATTTGAATACTTGAAAGGTATTCCAGATCTATTCCAGAGAAGAGAAAATGGTAAAACTAGAGGGCATAATTTGAGGTTGCAGGGAGGCACAGGAGCAATGTTTGGCAATTCTTTTTAATGGAGAGGGTGGTAGATGCCTAGAATGCCTTCCCGAGGGAAGTGATGGAGAGGAAAACGGAGATGGAATTTTAAAAAGTGTGCGATAAACATAGATAATTTTTAATTTAAAAAAAAGGATGTAAATTAAAGAACTAAGGCCGGTACAGGATAGACTTGCACGGTCTGTGTCCCATATGTGGTGATTTGGAGCAGAATGGGCTGAGGAGGGCATCAGTGGGACCTCTAGTAACTTGGAACATGAGGATGTTACTGGCTAGACTTTATGGTAGATATCCTGCAAACAGGATAGTTGGATAGGCTGGAGTGAGCTTGGATGGCAACTTCAGCATTTGGAACCTAAGACAATACCAGGTGGACTTTATGAAAGAAGAAACAAGTTAATTTAATCATGTATTTATAATGGTATAACTAATGAGCAGACTGGATGGACCGTTCAGATCTTTATCTGCTGTCATTTACTGTGTTACTATATTATTTATTTATTCGATTTTTTAGCCCATCCTCCCAAAAGAACCCAGAACGGGTTACAATGAATATATTGGTGCATTAAAATTATAAGTAAGATAAGTACTTAGAAATTCCCTTACTGTCCCGAAGGCTCGCAATCTAACTAAAGTACCAGGAAAAATGACAATTAGAAGAGTAATAAAGAAAGAAAATAGAGATAGAGGAGAAAAATAAGAAAAGAAACATACTAATAAGATTACAATGATCTAAAGGAATTTGAAAGGTTAAAAAGAGGGGAGATAGGAACAGATGCAGAGGGAGAACCGTTGAAGCAATAGAATTCTGGGAAAATTTAAATGAAATTTGAATGATAAAATAAAACAAAATAAGTGGTAAAACAATAAGTGAGATTAAAAAATATATCATAAACTAAAAAGAAGTGAAAATAAAATCAAAACAGTGAAAACTGAAGTCCAGCTTGAACGAGCCCCCGAGCCAACCGTTGGTCCAATGGCCGGACCGTTGGCTCTCCCTTGCTGGAATGGGGGAGGAGCGAAGACAGTGTCGGGTGCCCCGCTGGAACGGGCCCCCAAGCCGACCGTTGTCCGATGGTCGGACTGCAGCCCTCCTCCGTCGGCTCTCCCAATCTAATCTAATCCTAATCTAGTATTCTATGATGGGGAAAGGGAAAGGGATTGGGACTTATATACCGCCTTTTTGTAGTTTTACAACCACACTCAAAGCAGTTTACATACGGGTACTTCAAGCATTTTCCCAGTGGGCTCACAATCTATCTAATGTACCAGGGCCACAATCTCTTCCTATAATGGCAGAGTTACATACCAAATCTGTTCTAGAATACTAGCTAAAGTCTTCAGTTATGTTCAAACTTTAGGTGTAACCAATTATACCATGTATTTGGCTGGTGTGAACGGTAGCTCCAAAATAACCCCCACTTTTATGAAGCCGCATTATGCTTTATCAATAGCCATAGCATTAAAAGCTCCTATGAGCGTCAGAGCTCATACCACCACAGTCGGCGACAAAAAAAAACCTAATGTGGCTTTATAAAAGGGGGCCTAAGGCAATTGGACACATAAATGGATGGAATGCCCCTGACATGCCCATGCATCTCCCACATTAATGCCCCTTTTCCATTTGCACATGAGAGAATGTAGGTGAACTGTTTATAGAACAGAGCTATAAGTCTGTTTCACACAAAACTGCAAATTAGCATCAATTAGTGCTTGTTAATGCGGATTATTTATTACGAATTATTTGCAAATTTAATTTTGTTATATGCGTAACTGACTCTATTCTATAACTGCACACCCAATTGCATGCTTAACTTTGGGCACAATTTCTACAATTTGAGGGAAATGGGTACTTTTTAAACATTATACATAGGGCTGCTGTTATAAAATGCCCCTTTTCCAATGTGTCTGTGCACCTACACTGTTCTATACTCTCCGGTCCTTTATCAAATTACCCACTCAAAGGGTGACTTTCCAAAGTAAATAGCTATCATCTTCCATGTGGCAAAATAAGTGCTTTGTTCAACTGTAAGCATGCGTTTACTTCTGTTTTGTGGCGTTTTACCATGTCTTAGTTAGATCAGAGGAGAAAACAGACCAGAGCCAGGGTACTTTTTCCTTTTAAAATTGGTGAAAATCCTGAAGGGTAAACATGCCCACAGATTCTGCAGGTATCTGCAGATGTTTGAAAATCGCCCCATTAATAATTCTTTTGGAAACTTAGAAAAATAATTCAAACATAATATGTGCATTAAAATAAATTCAGAATACCGTGACAAGGAGGCTAATAACCACTGAAGACTTTAACAGTATTTTTCAGAAAATAAACTTTAAAAGGGTATAGCCAGGTCAAGAAATGAAATACGATAGATTCACTTTGCTAGAATTCATTGTAATTCTAAAGCCAAATAGTCATTGAATAGCTTTGAAACCATAGTCCTTTCTACCATCATTATCAGACATTTTTGACAGCCCGTCATTTTTAATGGTACTGTTATAAACAGAGTTTATAATAGTTCTGTTTAGTGGATAACAGAATTGGAAGACACAATACAGTACAGATTTATGTAAGACCTAATCTTGCTATTACAATTTATATATGGCTAATGATTGTCTCTTACTAAGAGAGTGACTGTAAATTATGGAAAGTATAGAATGCATAACAAATAATAAAGAATGCAATCATTACAAAGAAAAGCTGAAATAAAGTATTTTCAGTGAGAGGAAATTGTGCCAGATGCACGCTTCAGATAGAAGAGAGACTATGGTGGCAGAGAAACTGAAATGATAATTCTGTTTTACTAATTGCTTTAATTGCTTAAATTGGGATCCTCTCAATTTAAAAAAGTGCAATCAATACAAAAGCACAATTAGGGCTCCTTTTACTAAGGTGCGCTAGTGTTTTTAGTGCATGCTGCATTGCCATGCACGCTAACCCCGTGCTTGCTACGCGCCAAGAACTAACACCACCTTATCTTTTTTGAGATAAGGAAACCTGAACTGAATGCAATACTCAAGGTGAGGTCACACTATGGAGTGATACAGAGGCATTATAATATTTTTAGTCTTGTTTACTATCCCTTTTCTAATAGTTCCTAGCATCTTGTTTGCTTTCTTGGCTATCGCACACATTGGGCGGAAGGTTTCAGCGTATTGTCCACGATGACACCCAAATCTTTTTCTTGAGTACTGACTCTCAAGGTGGACCCTAGCATCCAGTAAATATGTTGGATTATTCTTCTCAATGTGCATCGCTTTGCATTTGTACACATTAAATTTTATCTATCATTTGCATGCCCAGTTTTCCAATTTCCTAAGGTCTTCCTGCAGTTTTTCACAATCTGCATGCGTTTTAACAACTTTGAACAGTTTAGTGTCATCTGCAAATTTAATCACCTCACTTGTAGTTCCGATTTCTAGATCATTTATAAATAAGTTAAATAGCACCAGTCCCATTACAGATCCCTATGGCACACCACTATTTACCCTCCTCCATTAAGAAAAATGGCCATTTAACCCTACCCTTTGTTTTCTGTCTGAAAACCAATTCTTAATCCACAATTGAACATTGCCTCCTATCCCATGACTCTTTAATTTTCTCAGGAGTCTCTCATGAAACTTTGTCAAAAGCTTTCTGGAAATCTAAATACACTACATCAACTGGCTCGCCTTTATCCACAAGTTTATTCATATCTTCAAATTGGTGAAGCAAGATCTCCCTTGGCTGAACCCATGCTGACTCTGTCTCATTAAATCATGTTTATCTATATGTTTCATAATTTTATTTTTTATAATTGTTTCCACTATTTTGCCCGGCACTGAGGTCAGGCTTACCAGTCTATAATTCCCCAGATTTTCATTGAAACTCTTTTTAAAAAATCGGCATAACATTAACTGCCCTCCAATCTACAGATACTATAGATGATTTTAGCAACAGTTACAAATCACTAACAACAGATCAGCAATTTCATGTTTGAGTTCTTTCACTACCCTGTGATTTATCACTCTTTAACTTGTAGATTTGGCTTAGCACATCTTCCAGGTTCACAGAGATTTGTTTCAATTCCTCCGCCTTATCACCCTTGAAAACCATTTGCGGTTCAGAAATATTTCTTACATCTTTTTCTGTAAAGACTGAAGCAAAGAATTCATTCAGTCTCTCCGCTATGGCCTTATCCTCCCTGAGCATACCTTTTACTACTTGATCATCCAACGGTCCCACAGATTCCCTCACAGGTTTTCTGCTTTTGATGTACCTAAAATAATTTTTACTATGAGTTGTTGCCTCTTTGGCAAGTTGTTCTTCATATTCTTGTTTAGCTAGCTTTATCAGTGCTTTGCATCTAACTTGCCAGTGCCTGTTGACATTTTTTAAAAGATTTTTTCTTGGCTGTAATAGCCTCTTTCACTTCACCTTTTAACCACACCAGCTCTCGTTTTTGCTTCTTTCTACCTTTTTTAATATGTGGAATACATCTGGTCTTGGCTTCCTTGATGGTATTTTTAAACAACATCCACACCTGGTTTACATTTCTGACCTTTGCCATAGACTCTTTAATCTTTATAACCATTTTCCTCATTTTATCGTAGTCACCCTTGCAAAAATTAAATGCCACTATAGTAGATTTATTTAGCAACATCACTCTAGTTATCAGCTCAAATGTGATCACTGTTTCCCAGCAGACCCAACACAGGAGGAGTGTGTGGCGCAGTGGTTGGAGCTATAGCCTCAGCACCCTGGGGTTGTGGGTTCAAACCTCATGCTGCTCCTTGTGACCCTGGGTAAGTCACTCAGTCCTCCATAACCTCAGGTATGTTAGCTAGATTGTGAGCCCACCAGGACAGATATGGAAAATACTTGAGTACCTGATTGTAAAACCGCTTAGATAATCTTGATAGGCGGTATCTAAAAACCTAATAAACTTGAAGTATTACTTCCTGGACTATCCCCCTCTTTTACGAAACTGCAATAGCAGTTTCTAGTGCGGGGAGCTGCGCTGAATGGCCCACACTGCTCCCGACGCTCATAGGAACTCAATGAGCATCGGGAGTAGCACAGGCCGTTCAGCGCAGCTCCCCATGCTAAAAACTGCTATCGCAATTTCATAAAAGGAGGTTTATGTCCTATATTCCATTAAGAGCCAAATCTAAAATAGCTACCCCTCTCGTCGGTTCCTGGACCAATTGCTCCAAGAAGCAGTCATTTATGATGTCTAGGAATTTTACCTCCCTAGCACTCCCTGATGTAATATTTATCCAGTCAATGTTGGGGCAGTTGAAATCAGAACTTCAATATAATTCATATGTGCTCAGGTAATGAGATAAGGATCCTGATGCCAACAGTCCACCAAATATAAGGGCAAAAAATACAAGCTTTAGTATGCAATATATACATTTTTTTCATGTGCTTTGCATAAACAATGCATTATTAAACATAAAAAATAGAAGCCCCGTTTACCTATATGAGGACGCCTCAAGCATGCCTAAGTGATGCCTAAGTCACACCCACCTAACTGAAGCCTTTCTAGCACCCAAGTCACACTCAAAAGTAGGCCTGCTTATGCTAGCAGTTCTGTTACTTAAAGAAACAGAGGATTTAATATGCAATATATATATATTTTTTTCATGTACTTTGAAGAACATAGAGACCAAAAGAGGAATTGGACAAGTGTTCAACATACATGTTTAATATTTCTCCTAGAGAAATGACTGCTTGGAAATCAGGAGAATATAAGCTTGGTTTTGGAATTGACATGTAGTTTACTATCTGAATGTGTGTGGTGCAATGGTTAAAGCTACAGCCTTAGCACTCTGACATTGTTGGTTTGAATCCCTCCCTGTGATAGAAACAAACTAAAAAAAAAATTCTAAGATAAATAAAATATAATAGTGGTGCTAGCATTGTATACAATTTTAATGAAAAACAGCATAAAATCATCATTCTAATGACATCATAATAATGAGACATGATAACGTTATAGACTTTGTGTAGACATCTATGTGACACCTAAAAGGCGATTCTGTAAACGTCGTCTAACTATTTAGACGCATCTAGACTCACTGAGCACGATTCTCTATAGTGCATCTATGCATTATAGAATCGTACTCAGCTGGACGTCTAATCTAGGCCTAAATGTTCTGATTCAATAGCGTCCTTCAAGGATATTCCACATCATCCCCTTTCCTTGTTCTTTTTCTCCTACCCCTTATTTCACAGCCTAACCAGAAGCCTTCCACCCCGGCTAACTATATCCCTTAACAGTAGTGGTAGTAGTAGTAGTAATAATAGTCTTTCTCAATAACAGACTATGGACTTTTCCTCCAGGAACTTGTCCAAACTCTTCTTAAAACCAGCTACGCTATCCTCTCTTACCACAATCTATAGCAATGTGTTCTAGGGCTTAACTATTCTCTGAGTGAAAAAAAAAAATTTCTCCTATTGGTTTTAAAAGTATTTCCCTGTAACTTCATCGAGTGTCCCCTAGTCTTTGTAATTTTTGACAGAGTAAAAAATTGATCCACTTGTACCTGTTCTACTCCACTCAAGATTTTGTAGACTTTAATCATATCTCCCCCTCAGCCATCTCTTTTCTAAGCTGAAGAGCCCTAACCTTTTTAATCTTTCCTCATACGAGAGGAGTTCCATCCCCTTTATCATCTTGGTTGCTCTTTGAACTGTTTCTAGCGCCACTATCCCCCTGTTTTACTAAGGTTCGCTATGTGTTTTAGCGTTTAGCAGGTGGCTAAAATGCTTAGCGCACCTTAATAAAAAGAGCCCCATATTAGAGAATGACACGGTGACGGTTTACCCGCGGCCACCGCATTTAAGCCGCGGGTCACCGCCGAAAACGGGGAAGAAAAATAGTAGTCGCTGCGGTGACGGGGACAAGGCCATTCACCGACCGCGGAAACGGTGAACAGGTTTGTCCCCGCGGGCCAATGTACCCCCTTCTAGGAACCGCTATTTCACCGTGCTCCTCATTTGTCAGATCAACCCTTCCTGCCAATCGCAGCAGAAGGGTACCCAACCCCTCCTGCCGGTCCTCCCAATGGCCTCCCCTAAGATCGCCGGCAAGAGGGTACCCAACCCCTCCTGCTGGACCCCCCCCCAACGAACCCTCCCACCCCGGAACCCCCTTAGTCTTACTTTCCAAGTTGGACCGGACAGCTCCTCGCTCGTCTGGCCAGCAGGCCTGCCTCCGTCCAAATGAGGCGGGCCCGCCCCTCCCCTCCCCTGCCTAACCCACAGGATCCTAGGGCCTGATTGGCCCAAGCACCTAAGGCCCCTCCTATAGCGGGAGTGGCTTTAGGTGCCTAGACCAATCAGGCCCTAGGATCCTGTGGGTTGGGCAGGGTAGGGGCGGGCCCGCCTCATTTGGACGGAGGCAAGCCTGCTGGCCAGACGAGCGAGGAGCTGTCCGGTCCAACTTGGAAAGTAAGACTAAGGGGGTTCCGGGATGGGAGGGTTCATTGGGGGGGGGTCCAGCAGGAGGGGTTGGGTACCCTCCTGCCGGCGATCTTAGGGGAGGCCATTGGGAGGACCGGCAGGAGGGGTTGGGTACCCTTCTGCTGCGATTGTCGGGAGGGCCGTTGGGGGGGTCTACAGGAGGGGTTGGGTGCCCTCCTGCCGTGATCGCTGGGGGGAGGGGAGACTTGCAGCCGTAGCCGCGGTCACTATGCTAATCACGGCAGGGAGATCTTTGCCGCGATTAGGTACAGCGGCCGCGTCTAATTACCATATAGGCTAACATTGTAAGCATTTAAATTACATGTCGTGTTTGTTTTTACATTGCTAGCCCCAGGGGTGGTGGAAGATTAGTGATTGAAAAACTGTATGAAAAATAACTATTTTAAATTTAGATATCAAAATGTGTCAGTTTTGAGAATTTATATTAATTAATTTTTTCTCTGCGTGTTTTGTTTTTGTATAGTTATTAACTAATATTTAACTAAGTTTTAAAGTTTTAAAGTTTTAAAGAATGTTTCCTTTATACGTAAATAAAGAAAAGTGAATGGGATTGCAGTGGCGGTGACGGGGCGGTGAATGGGGTGGCAGTGGCGGTGACGGGGCGGTGAAGAGGATGGTGAGACGGGGACGGGGCGGTGACGGGGATGGTGAGACGGGGACGGGGCGGTGACGGGGATGGTGAGACGGGGACGGGGCGGTGACGGGGACCAATTTTTTCACCGTGTCATTCTCTACCCCATATCTTTCTTGAGATAAGGAAACAAGAAACGGCTGCAATTGATTCAAAATGCTGCAGCCAGACTGATTTTTGGAAAGAAAAAATGTGATCATTAGTAGAAGTAGAAAAACCATCCACCCTGTATTTGAGGGGAGAAATTTTTTCACCCTAGTGTTTGGAAACCATCAAGATAACAGAGTCCGGGGATGGAGGGGTATTATGAAATGTGGAGAATTACTTAAGTAAGACTCATACTGTAATGTTAGAATTTGGTGTAGAAATACCTGACTAACCTATGAACAAGCTTGCTGTCATGGTTTTGGTAGATGTGAGTGTTTGTGTGAATGTTATTCTGTCCTATACCCATAGGAGTTCTTTTTGGATTGTGTTGCAGTTTTAGATATTTTACAATGCCTTGATTTACAGGACCAAAAAGTCCATTTATCAAATGAGAATAAATAAGAGTAATCTAAGGAAATATTTTTCTACAGAAAGGGTGGTAGATGCATGGAACAGTCTCCCGTAAAAAGTGGTGGAGAAAAAGACTGTCTGAATTCAAGAAAGCCTGGGATAGGCACGTGGGATCTCTTAGAGAGAGGAAAGGATAATGGTTACTGCGGATGGGCAGACTAGATGGGCCATTTGGCCTTTATCTGCCATCATGTTTCTATGTAAACAAACTTCATATGCATAGCATAACTGTTCTACCACACCTCGTGATTTTTATCATCCCTCGGTCTTCTTTATTCCAAGCTAAAAATCCCTAGCCTGTTTAACCTCTCCTTATAATGGTGGTTTTCCATCCCTTTTATCATGATTGTTGCCCTTCTCTGAATCATTTTCTAGTTACACTAAATCTTCCAAATGAGGCAACCAGAGCTGAACTTAATAATCTAGGTGCAGACAGACCAGGGGGGCCTATCAGCAATCCTTTTCAAATAATCCCTAGTTCTATTGCTGTTACTTCTGTTTGCCTCACTGCATTCACAGATTTGTAGTTTTGAACAAAACTTCTATTCCCTTTAAAAAGTGACGTGCGGAAGGGGCTTCTCAAAGTGTTCCCAGAAGCCCCTTGTTAAATTATTTTATAAAAACAAAGATTGAATCTCTGATTGGAACAGACCTGCCAAGTGCACTTTGAGAAGAGATTGGTAGAATATTACTGCTCTGAAGTTGCTTTTTAGATGTATTTTTAAAGAACAGATTACATTTCATTTTTTATCAAGACTGATGAGGCAAAAGAAAAACAATTACAGCAATGCACTTAAAGGAGAGAAAAATACACAAAGAAAATTATTATTTCTATCCCTCTTTTTTCCTGAAAATTTTTTTTTAGAACTATACAGTATATCTGAGGAAGGTGAAACATAAAGTGGTGCATAAGAAATCTGTGCCTCCAATGACTCTACTCCGCGATTTGAATGCTGACACAGATTTCCTGCCAGTTTGTGTTCAGTGTCTTCCACAGCAATGTCTATTCATCCCCTGATGAAGGCATCTATGGATGTCAACACCGGGATCCTAGGCAGGACATTCCTAGACTCAACCTATGGTTTCCATCATTGGTTTTGGATCTTACCACAACATTTTACATCAGGGGTGTCCAACCCGTGGCCCACGGGCCGCATGTGGCTCCATGAAGTATTTTGTGCGGCCCCGCTTGCGCTTGAGGGCGATACGGTGTTTTTCTCTGCCGCCCCTGGGTGTTTACCATCTTGCCGGCTCCCTCCTCCCTCTTGCTGCAGTATTTGTTCAAAGCCGCGGGCAGTGGATCCTATGTGCCTCTTGCGGCTAACCCGGAGGGAGTGAGGGAAAGAGATGCAGAGGTGAGGGAGATAATAGAAAGGGAGAATTGGGTGTCTGAAATAGGGAAAGAAATGGTGCAATTGGGGAGATAAAGAAAGAGGAGAACTGTTGGGCAGAGAGAGGAGAGACGGAGACAGAGAGAGAATTATTGGACATGGTGGTGGGAGAGGAGTAAGGTAGAGATGCATGGGCGCAGAGAGAAGAGGGAGAACATGCTGGGCCAAGGAAGCCTCCTGGACTTTTTTTGGGGGTGGGGGGAAGGTATTAAAAGAAGTGCCAGATTGGGCATGGGGGGACAGCTTATGGGACCAGAAACAGAGGACAGAGAGAGAGATGGTGGTAATGGTCTGAAGGGAGAGAAGTTGGACTCAAATTGGGAGGCCCAAAAAAGCAGTAATATTTACCCTGATAAAATGATCCTCCACGTGCTCTGCTGACAGCCGATTCAGCATCACCGCTGTGATGAGGCTCACCATAGCTGTAATAGCAGTGAATGAGAGAACCAGGAGCACGCATCCCTGTTCATCAGAATGGGGATGCGGAAGCCTGTGGCTGCTCCCACTTTCAGCGGTGTACGTGGAGGATCACTCAGTCAGGGTAAGCATTATTGCTTTTTTGGATTCCTCTCCACAGTGTCTCTTTAATGAAGGTTTATTATTAGATTCGTACATGTTCTATATTAGTGATTGCAAATTTGGGACCTGCTCAACCTTTTTTTTTTGCTCGTCAGCTAGTGTTAGTGTGGCCCCATAAAAAAAATTTTCGGCCACTGCGGCCCAGGGAAGCCAAAAGGTTGGACACCCCTGCTTTACATCTAAGATGAACTTTAGGATATAGGCTTTGTTCACAGTATATGATTTGTATAATAAGGTAACTTTTTGGTTGAATATCTGACATTTCATTTGCCTCTTTCCATTGTACTTTTGCGCTATTTTTAAGGCAAAATTCTTCTTAATCCCCTCTTGTTTACTAATATGTTAAACTTGTAGGCTCTTAGCTGATCTATTCGGGAACCAAGATGGCATCAAATGCGGATGTCTGAGCAGTCGCAGCATGTATCAAGATGGTTTCTTATTCTTCAATTTACCGTGAAGCGCAACTCTGACCCGAATGAGGAAGAGGAAGGGAACCATCCGCCCAAACCCTCCAGCGCTTGGGACCCCGCAGCGCTTAATTCAGTCGACGATACAGACCGCTTTTGCCTGCTCAGCTATGGAAATCCAACCTATTTCGGGGGTGAGTCTGGAGATTTCTGGCAAACTCAGCGCAGGAGCTGCCCAGGCATTTCTGAGCATGGAGCAGAGATCAATTCCTCCCCAACCCGGAAGTGCTTTTGTGCAGGGAGATGCAGGAGTTCAGGTGCCTGATGTGGGAGGAATGAACTCCAGCAGAGGAGGGACGCCAGCACCGGAGCTTTGGCAGGACAGTGCTGGAAAGGTTGACCAGCTATCCCCTGACACCATGGAAGGAGAGGTGAGAGGTGGGAATAACATCAGTTTTGGAGAGCTGAAACGACCTGAGAAAATAGATATGGAAGCGCTTTGGCAGGCCATATCTATCATGGACGCCAACCTTAAATTGAGTCTTTCATCCATTAAAACTGACTTTGGGACTATCTATTCCAAGGTTGAGCAGCAGGGAGTGCAACTAACTAATTTAACTGAAAAATTGTAGAAACAAGAGGAGAGTTTGAAGGAAGTAAAGTCTGTCCAAATGGAAATGGTTAAGGAAAGATCATTTAATTCTCGCAAGTTGGAAAATTTAGAAAACTCACTTAGGAAAAATAATTTGAGATTTTTGAACTTCCTAAATGTCCTGTCATCTCTCCTATGAAGATGGTGAGAAAATACTTTCAAGAAGTACTAGCCATTCCAGTGGAAAATCTACCTCCAGTTGTTAGGGCTTATTACTTGGATATTAAGAGACCTCAAGGGGAGTCTACCCCTAAAGGAAAATCTAAAGATAATGTTGATTTGTCTTTATTTCTAGAAAGTTCCCTTGAGGTAGTTACAGATAGAACCACTCTTCTGCTGAATCTAGCACTGGAAAGTGATAGAGAATATGTTTTACGTCTGTATTTCTGTCATTTAAATGACAAATTTTTGGGCTCAAATGTTATAATTTTTCCTGATCTGGCTTTGAAAACCCAGAGGCGTAGAAAGGAATTCTTGGCCTTGCGGCCAAGAGTCCTGGCCCTTGGGCTACTTTCTTGCTTAAATTTCCAGCAAAATGTTTTATTTCTTATCAAAGTAATCTCCTTTTTTGAGCCTTAGATTTTTTAGGGCCAAAAGAAATATTGGTCTCTAAGTCCTTGATGAATGACCTGTGTACTGGCTGTAGGAGGGATAACCATTCTGTCACTCTATTTTTTAATAACTATTCTGTTAATTGTTAAATTTATTTCTTCTCTTGGTTCTAAATTTGTGGACTGAATAATTGATTATATTTGCAGTATACATTGTAGTGTACATTTAAGATAATTTTCCTTGCTGTATTTTCTGATCTCTTTCAAGATAGCAAATGCTAGATAAACTGTAAAAGATATAAATTAAAAAAATTAAAAAAACAACAACTTGTAGGCTCTTGAAAAAGGCATTTAGGTGCCAAAACACTGGCCTATTGAGTCCAGATCTAATAAAGACTTCATTTCATAACATATTCCTGGTTGATGGTTTCTATTCCTCACAACTCATTGAGGAGGTGTTTGTCTGGTCCTATTTTGGTGATTCTATACATGTTGAAGGTCATTTTAGAATGGCTATTGGCATTTTAGATCTGCATAAATGATCATTTATGAGAGGCCGCTGAAAAGTTCTCAGCCCAACCAACAAAGTTGGTAAGGTTTCCATCGAGGGCTATACACAGTCCAGCGATTTTCCACTTTTTTCATTCTGTATTTTTCCAATGGAACAAAAAAAGTAGAACATCAATGGACTAAGTGTATAGCCCTCGATGGGGACTGCCCCAACTTTGTTGGTTGGGCTGAGAACTTTTCAGCGGCCCCTCGTAAATGTTTGTCTTACAAAAGTGTCAAGTTCCCATTTTACAAAGTTGGTATATACATGTGTTAAAAACCCAAGTACGTTGAAATGGCAAGGGGCATGGTCTGGGCCTGTTTTAGGTGGGACTAGTACATACCTAGAAGATATACATTCAGGGCCACATTCTATATATTGAGCGAGAGAAAGAAACGAGAGGGAGAAGTGTGAGAGACAAGTGAGAGCGGGATAGAGAGTGGAAGAGTGGGACCGGGAAAGAGAGTAAGGATGTCCGTAAGGAGGGAACCTGATTACTCATGAGAAGAGAGTGAGATGCTTGTCTTTCTGTGCCTCACATATAGGAGGCCCATAATGAGAAGGCATCACTACGTGCCCCCTCCCCTCAGTGTCTCTATGAGGGCATGGAGACATATATGCAACACCTGTACTGGTGAGTACCACAGTCTAACCATCCAGGAACACTCCAACACTCCTGTGTAACCAGTGCACACAGGTCGGGTATAAATGCAATACATTGAACTGCTGACATCTTTACTAACAGAAAAGCAACACTGTGCAATTCACTATCCACACCAGAGGGCATCAGCAGCTAAAGGCTCACCCCAACTCCGCTCTGAAAATATGGGAAGCCCACACACATGCAACACCCCTTTCCTCTCTCTGGACCTACACCTATACAATCTGAGCAAGCTTACCTATGGCTACATGTGGTACCCAGCCACCTGCCTGTCTGCAGTATAAAGCCACACCTAAACCCAACAGTGCTAATGCTCCACATAATGACCCTCCTACCCTAGGCTGATCCCACATGTCATAAGTTGGCCATAGATCTCCAGAGCCAAAGGGTCACCCCCACCAGGCCTGTGTTGGCCATTTCCCCTCCCCCCATCCCCATTCCTCCAAAAAAGCCTTGCCAGGTGTCACAGGTCCTGTGAGGAGCATTGCACACAGTTACAGAAACAAGCATACATGCGAGGTGTAGAAGCCCCATCACCTGACCCCATTTTACCAATACTTTTGTCTTACAGGCGCTTTGCGATCCACCGGGACCTTGAGTCCCTGAGGCGCTGGTATAGGCGTATGCAGAGGAACTATTTTCAACTGATAAGGTTGAGATGGCAGCTCCAGGCTAAATGTAAGTACTCCCCATAGTACCCAACAACCATTCTGTCTGCATTGTGCATGCAAACCCTCAGAACCCCAACCAATGAGATGACATGGTAGTGCTCAGGGAAGGGGGGTCCATATAGTCACATAGAGAAATGTGCTGCAGCTGGTGCAAAAATGTAAAGCATCTGCCCCCTTCCAACACCAACTGTGTGTCTCGATCCCCCCACCCTTGTATAGCTGCATCTCTATCCTAACTGAACACCATACACATAAGAAGGAGAGCAAGGAAGAGCACACAGGCCACAGAGGGCCTTCACAGCATCTGAGACCCCTCCAAAAGATATCCCCTCACACCCCCTAACCCACACCCCTATCATACTTAACTGGCTGCCTCACCAGAAGGTTACAACTCTAGGAGACACATCTAACAGCTAACATACCTGAAGCCCATTTATTGCCAATAACACATACTCCCCAAAAACACACCCATATCCCTCTTCCTCCCTAGCACCCTCCAACCCTGGGAATCCCCACTTATGGCATACTTGTGGCGCCTCCCCAGCACTCCCACACCACCCACACAGCTCTAATCCCCAACACTTAGCTTGAGGCCCTCACACAGACATGTTCCCACACCAAACAATTTCACCCTCACATCACAACCCCTCCTCCCCTTGCTTCAGGGTTAGTTCACACTTAATTTTATTGGCCTCCCCCTCCCCCCCGGACCTTCCTCCTCATTCCCACAATAAGTCTCCCCATGTACACCCATCCCTGCTTCCTCACCCTCAGCTGTACCACAATGCTGCCCATTCATCATGCATGAACCCTAATGGTAAACCTTTCACACACAAAGGCCTACTTGAGCAGGAGCAGCAACAGCCACCTCAGAAAGAGGAGGAGTACTAGGAGGTGGTAGACAAATAGCTGTAGCAAGTACTGCAAGAGGAGGTGGATGAAGAAATACTGCAAGTGGAGGAGAAGCAGCAGCAGCAATGAGATGAGCCTGAAGAGCAGCAGCAAAAGGTGTTGGCCACCGCCTCCTCCCTGGAGCAGCAGCAGAAGATGGTGGCTACTGCCTCCTCCCTGGAGCCGCAGGCCACCTTACAGGATCCTGAGGGACAAGCAGCACAGGAGCAAGAGGAGGACGTCTGGGCAGATATGCCATTCCACGAGGGGGAACAGAAAGAGGAACAGCAGGTCCCCCTAAGAGATGCCCATGCTGCTGGATCAGGCCCAACAACTGGACCCCACCACCCATGAGCTAGGCCAGCAGCACCTGCAGCAAGTCTTCTTCCTCCATCTTCAAAGTCTTGCTAACACATAGAAACTTACTGCAAGAGATACAAGCCCAAACTCAGATCCTGGTCCAACTAGTGGGCCTGATCCAGAGGCTGTTGGTGCCACACTGACCCCTGCAAACAGGCCCATGGTCCCCATGACTCTAATGGTCAGTCTAAGGCAGGCTCAAACTCTATCAAGCCCAGTATCCCATCACCAACAATGGCCAAGACAGGTCTTATGAACACATCCAGTGGGACATTATGCTTTTTAAGACAGCTGCATTAACTACTGTAAACAAAGTTATGGGGTGGGGGGGAGGTTGACAGTAAATGTAAGTGTCTCATCTTCGTTAGTAATGGCAGCACACCCTGTGATGCAGGGCTGATGGATGAACTGGTCTGTAGTCTCACACCATCAACCTGTGAGGGGCAAAGCCTCCACACTGGGAACTGTAGGGCATTCACAAGGCTTTCTATGTGTGTTACCATTCAAGCTGTGGGTCAGCCTTTATGGCTGTGGCCTTAGGAAATGCACAAACACCTGCTACAAAGAAAACAGGTTACAATTAATGACGTGTGACAGAAGGGAAATGTCTGCAATGTTTATTAATGCAAACTTGACAAGGTAAAGTGGTGACAAACAGATTTGTAAGAGCAGAGAGATGGTACACATCAGGTTGACAATTGCCAGAAGAAATGCACAGCTTTCCAAAAATATATTCAGATGAGTAACTTCTTACATCTTGTGTCAAACATGATGCTAACAGATACTGCTTTCAAATAACAAAGAGACATGGACAATATAATCTCATGGATAACAGGGCATGCAAACACATAGATCTCTGATTATTGACACATGTGCAGCTGAAGGGAGAAAATGGAAAGGAGGGGTGGAGACAAATGGACTAGAGCAGGGATGCCCATACTTTTTTGGCTTGCGAGCTACTTTTAAAATGAGCAAATCAAAATGATCTATCAACAATAAAAAGTAAAAAAAAGACAACAACAAAGCACACTGTACGCACAGAAAATCATTTATTTTTTGGGGGGGTTTCAAAGATGTTAAGGCAGATGACTTTAAAATATGCAATCAGTAACAACTACAGAAAAAATAGTCAAATATAGAGCAAAATATAGACAGCTGATATAAATTCTCAAAACTGACACATTTTGATCACTAAATTGAAAATAAAATCATTTTTCCTACCTTTGTTGTCTGGTGATTACATGAGTCTCTGGTTGCACTTCCTTCTTCTAACAGTAAATCCAATATTTATTTCTTTCTTTCTGCTTCCTGCATGCTTCCTCTCCTCCAGATCTCATTCCATTCACCAACCAACATCTCTCTCTGTCCCTCCAGGAGTCCAACTTTTCTTCTTCTCTCATCCCCCAGAGATCATTTGCAGCAGTTTTCACCACTGCCCACCAGCCTCATACCCATGCCACATCTCTCCCTCCATTCACTATGCCCCATTCCTTCCCTTTACATCCCCTTTAATCTATCCCTCTGTTCCCTCTCCACCACCATATCCAACATTTCTCCTCTCATCCTTCTCTCCCCATGCATCTCTACCTCTCTCTTCTTTCTCTCTATGCCCAATTTTCCTCTTTCTTACTTTCCTTCTCACTCACACACTGATGCCCAACAATCTTCCCTTTCTATTCCCTCCTTCCCTCCTATGTCCCAAGTTAGTGCCCCTTCCTCCCTCCCTTGTGACCCACATTCATGCCCCCTCCTTTACTTCTGAGTCCCGAGTTCATGCCCCCTCCCCTTCATTGCCTTCTAGCCTTTGTCTCACCCCCTTGAAGTTGACCCATGCCGAAGCCTGCCTTCACCCTACCCCCCTCCCTCCCCCTGCCGCCACCACAGCCACCTGACAGCTCCATTAAATTATCCACTGCCACCGCCTCAACTCAAGGCAAGGAAGAGCCAGGCGCATGCAGCAATTTTGTTTTGATTTTTAATGCATACCTCATGGATATAGTCTACCCAAGAAGTTTATTGCCCAGATACATTAGATAGACTGTGAGTCTGCCGGGACAGACAGAGAAAAATGTTTGAGTACCTGAATAAATTCATGTAAATCGTTCTGAGCTCCCCTGGGAGAATGGTATAGAAAATTGAATAAATAAATTTACACCAGCCCAGACAGTTTTATCCCATAGTGTTTTTGCCTCTATTCATTTTGTTACACTCCATATAAATGTCTCACAATCCTTGTTCTAGAAAAAGGAAGGACATTACAAGGCCCTTGATTGTGCTTGCCTGATTCTGTCCTGTGATTAATTTGCGTATCTTTGAACTTTCATCTCCCAGTACCACTGATTTGTGACCCCAACATCCCCAAGTCATCTAGTGCTATTGTTTGGATTTTTTTTTTTTTTAATAAAAGAGGTTTAATGAATTTACCTCAATCATAATGCGAGGTGAAGGCTTTGAGGTCAATCCCTGCTTCCTGTAACCTAATAAGACATTTACAAACTAAAACCATGATAAACAACAGCCATCTTTGTGCCTGAAGCGTGTACCCTCCCTTTGTGTTCTCACCCAAAAGTGTGTTTTTCATTGCCTCCACTAGTCATATATTTTTGATCAATGTTCTAGTGAAACAGTAGCTTTGCTTTGTCTGTCTTATGAGATTTTAATGGCTTGTACTCAAAGGTCCAAATTCTGTATATAGAACCTAAAGTTGGGCACTTCGATCAATGCGCATAGCTGATATATTCACACAACTTAATTGATTAATATGCCTAATTGTTGCTGACAATTGGTATTTAACAGCTCATAATTGATGCTAAAGAGTTTATTGAAAGTTACATGCACAACTTGGTAGGCGCATAACACAAAATACTGTGTCACGTCCAATGCGCGTATATAAAAGGGGACATGGTTAGGGGTGGATCATGGGCACGGTTTTGAGTTATGGACAAATTTTTCATCTATGTACCAATGTGCCCCAACTTTGGTGCAGGCATTTAGGCCAAGTTTTCTTTGGTTTAAAACAGGTGTGGCTAAAATTTACGACACATACTGGCACTAAGAGTGATTCTATAAGATGCACATAACTTTTATAGAATTGCATTTTGTAACACATTAGTTGGCACCGATTTTTTAGGCATCATATATGCAATATGCCTAAGATATGCATTGCACCAACCTTTAAGCTACTCTGCCACTTGGTTAAGGACCCCCAGTGAGAGGATTCCTGCTAAACAGGTTGTTAAGGATTAGGCAAGGGTCAGCTGTAAGGTTGTCGATATAAGACTCCTATGTTGCTGGTCAGATTATGATATGGTCTAAAATGAACCAGAGGGCATCTGGGTAAACTTTGAGTGTCCAGTGTATCAAGGGATGGAATGCACCTGTCCGATGGGGGTCAGGAATTGTTTATAAAAAAAATCAGAAGGAAGCTTTGGAGTGTGTCTTATTGGAGTAGCTTCCTGGATGCAGCTTTCACTAAGTAATGTAGGGGCATGGGATAATGGGCGACAGACCCATGACTGTGACAGGTACCTGAGTCAGAAGTTCTATTTCTTGAGAGCAGTAGCCCCATGGAGTTGCAGATGGTCACCAGATGGTGGCAAGTGACTCCTTGTGGGCACAGACATGGTTGAACTTGGCAGGATGCCTAGTCATTTGGCATTTTCCTTAGCTAGTAATATAGTAAGGACAAGAATTAGGTTTGCAATGATTAACCTTAAGATGGAGGAGTTACCTCTTCCCAGCTAGTAATATGGAAGGGGTATACTATGAGCTAGAATATTCTTCTGTTTTAGACTGGTTCAGGTTCACCGTTCCCTCTAAGCTGAGCAGGAGTCTTCCAACTGCATTGCTCCTAGTTGGGGGGTGGGGCCTCGATAGTGTGTTTTCAATTGCTAGGGATTGGCAGATTCCCTAGAGTCCTGCAGATAGGGTTACTATATGGTTCCAAAAAAAGGAGGATGGATTGAGACATCCAGATTTTATTTCCACTGAAAGCATTCAAAGTAAGGAGTTCTGCGATTGATGTGTTTTATATATTTATTCAATTTTCTATACTGTTCTTCCAGGGGGAGCTCAGAACGGTTTACATGAATTTATTCAGGTACTCAAGCATTTTCGCCCTGTCTGTCCTGATGGGCTCACAATCTATCAAATATACCTGGGGCAATAGGGGGATTAAGTGACTTGCCCGGGGTCACAAGAAACTGTGGGTTTGAACCCACAAGCTCAGGGTGCCGAGGCTATAGCTTTAACCACTATGCAATGCAAGTAAAATCCAGGTGTCTCAATTCATCTTCCTTTTGCTGGAGCCATATAGTGACCCTACCTGCAGAACTTACCCTCACTATTGAAAATGTCATAGTGAAGAGGCAGACGGAACTACAATCAATAAATGCATGGATGAGGAGATGGTATGAAGAAGAGGGGTTCCACTTCATGAGGAACTGGACAACCTTTTGGGGTAAGAGCAAGCTCTTCAGGAGAGATGGACTGCGCGCGGCGGGAACTAGACTTCTAGCAAACAATGTCAGGAGAGGAATAGAACAGGCTTTAACCTAAGTAGAAGGGGAAAGCCGAGAGTCAACCAAGTGTTGACGATTCAGAAGAAGTTATCTTGCGAAGATACTAAGGGGGAGAAATGCTGGGAAGAAACAATGGGCAAAACATAGGAGTTGACTAAGCCAGAAGAGGAGAATAAAAGGATTGCAGCACAGGAGAAGAAAATAAAATTCGAAGCACAGCAAAAGGAAGTGAAGACAAAAAAATACCAGGACTTAAATTGCATATATACTAATGCAAGGAGCCTAAGGAACAAAATGGGGGAATTAGAAGTCATAGCCAAAACTGAGAACATAGACATCATTGGGGTCTCTGAAACATGGTGGAATGAAGAAAACAAATGGGATACAGCACTGCCGGGGTACAAACTCTATCGCCAGGACAAGTCAGGTCAGAAAGGAGGAGGAATAGCCCTATACATAAAAGAAAGCATACACTCGACCAGAGTGGACACAGCAGCGACGACCAACAATTTGGAATCGCTATAGGTTACAATACCGGGAAGGAAAGGGCCTGAGATAAAGATGGGCCTGTACTATTGTCCACCTGGGCAAACCGAAGCTATCGATGAAGAAATGGAAGCCGAGATGAAGCGAGAATGCAAAAACGGTAACACGATTATTATGGGAGACTTCAACTATCCCGGGATAGACTGGAGTCTTGGAAGCTCAAAATGCACCAGAGAGATTCCTGGAGGCTACACAGGATTGCTTCATGGATCAACTTGTTAGAGAACCGACGATAGGGAATGCCACTATGGATCTAATCCTAAATGGGCTAAGAGGACCTGCAAAGGAAGTGGAAGTAGTGGGACCGTTGGGAAACAGCGATCACAATATGATCAAGTTCAAAGTTGAAGTAGGAATACCGAAGGGAAAGAGAACCATAGCGGCAACTTTTAACTTCAATAAAGGAAACTACAAAGCAGTAAGAGTAATGGTAAGGAAGAAACTTAGGAACACTTCAAAGAAATGGCAGACTGTAGAGCAAGCCTGGTCTTTATTCAAGGACAAGGTGATCGAGGCGCAAAATCTACATATACCAAGATTCAGAAAAGGGTACAAAAAGAATCGAACAAAAGACCCGGCATGGATAACCAAAGAAGTGAAGAAAGCGATAGGTGATAAGAAGAATTAATTCAGGAAATGGAAAAAGGGCAAAACTGAGGAGAACTGGAAAGAGCACAGGAAGCATCAAAAAGAATGTCACCATCTGGTTAGAAAAGCCAAAAGAGAATATGAAGAAAGGCTAGCCAAGGAAGCACAAAATTTCAAACCGTTCTTCAGATATGTTAAAGGGAAGCAGCTGGCTAGGGAGGAGGTAGGATTGCTGGATGACGGAGACAGGAAGGGAGTGGTGAAGGAGGAGGAAGAAGTGGCAGAAAGACTATGCATTTTCTTTTCGTCTGTATTTACAAAAGAGGAAACATCCAACATACCAGAATCTGAGCAAATCTTCAAAGGAGCCCAAACAGATAAACTAACATCCATGGAAGTAAGCCTTGGAGACGTACGCAGGCAGTTAGAAAAATTAAAAACTGACAAATCGTCGGGCCCGGACGGAATCCACCCAAGGGTTCTGAAAGAACTAAAGGAGGAAATAGCGGAACTACTAAAGCAAGTTTGCAATCTATCCCTGAAAACAGGCGTGATCCCGTAGGATTGGAAGATAGCCAATGTTACACCTATCTTTAAAAAGGGATCGAGAGGTGACCCGGGGAACTACAGACTGGTGAGTCTGACCTCGGTTCCGGGGAAAATGGCAGAAATGCTGATAAAAAAGACAGCATCGATGAGCATTTTGAAAGAAATAAACTTCTAATCACAAGCCAATATGGCTTCTGCAAGGGGAGATCGTGCCTAACAAACTTCCTGCACTTCTTCGAAGGAATTAACAAATGGATGGACAAAGGGGACCCCATAGACATTGTGTATTTAGATTTCCAAAAAGCCTTTGACAAGGTACCCCATGAATGCCTACTTTGGAAACTGAAGAACCATGGGGTGGAATGAGACGTACACAGATGGATCAGAAATTGGTTGGTGGGGAGGAAACAGATGGTAGGAGTAAAAGGCCACTACTCGGATTGGAGGAAGGTCACGAGTGGTGTTCAGCAGGGGTCGGTGCTCGGACCGCTTCTATTCAATATATTTATAAATGATATAGAAACAGAGACGAAGTGCGAAATAATAAAATTTTCAGATGATACCAAACTATTTAGTAATGCTCGGACTAAAGAGGACTGTGAGGAATTACAAAGAGACCTGAATAAGCTAGGGGAGTGGGCGACGAGATGGCAGATGAAGTTCAGTGTAGAGAAATGTAAAGTATTGCATGTGGGAAGCAGAAACCCGAGGTACAGCTATACGATAGAAACATAGAGCATGATGGCAGAAAAGGGCCGATGGCCCAACAAGTCTGCCCACTCAAATAACCCACCCCCCTAAGCACTTCCTCGAAGTGACCCCACATGTTTGTTCCATTTATTCTTAAAATCGAGCACATTGCTGGCCTTTACTACCTGAAGTGAAAGATTATTCCAATGATCAACCACCCTTTCGGTGAAGAAATACTTCCTAATGTCCCCATGAAATCTCCCACCCCTGATTTTTAGCGGATGCCCTCTTGTCATCGTAGGTCCTGTAAGGAAAAAGATGTCTTCATCGATGGAAGGGATTTTATTGACTGAGAGTACCCAAGAAGGTAACAGTGGAGGTAATAGTGGACAAGACAATGAAGCCGTCGGCACAGTGCGAGGCGGCCGCTAAGAGAGTGAATAGAATGTTAGGTATAATCAAGTAGGGTATTACAACCAGAACGAAAGAAGTTATCCTGCCATTGTATCGGGCGATGGTGCGCCAACATCTGGAGTACTGCTTCCAATATTGGCAATACTCGAGAGGGTTCATAGGAGAGTGATGCGTTTGATAAAAGGTATGAAAAACCTTTCATACACTGAGATATTGGAGAAACTGGGTCTCTTTTCCCTGGAGAAGAGGAGGATTAGAGGGGATATGATAGAGACTTACAAGATCATGAAGGGCATAGAAAGAATAGAGAGGGACAGATTCTTCAAACTTTCGAAAACTACAAGAACGAGAGGGCATTCAGAAAAGCTGAAAGGGGACAGATTCAAAACCAATGCTAGGAAGTTTTTCTTCACCCAGCTGGTGGTAGACACCTGGAGTGAGCTTCCAGAGGGCGTGATAGGACAGAGTACGGAATTAGGGTTCAAGAAGGGATTGGACAATTTTCTAAAGGAAAAGGGGATAGAGGGGTATAGATAGAGGACTACTACACAGGTCCTGGACATGTTGGGCCGCCGCACGATGGACCTCTGGTCTGACCCAGCAGAGGCACTTCTTATGTTCTTATGAAACAGCATCCCATCCTGGCAGGGCTGTAGTTAAAAGGCTGCCACTTAGCTTAGAGAGAACACTGCTCAGGTTCATCCACCCCTGTTCTATTCTGTGATGTTCTTATACTGTATTAATAAAGTTGCAGCTGGAAATTGTTCTAATAAACCAGTATATAGTGTGTTGTATCTGGATGAGGTGGGACAGGTGTTTAAGGGGCCTGACCTGGGCTGTGTCTTTTCCAGTGATTATAACATGGGTTGGTCAGGGGTTCTTGGGACAGGTATGAGAAACAAGAGGGGTGGGGGGGGGGGGAATCTTACTTGAACCAATTCAGAATTTCCACCTGCCCTCCCTACGTTCTGCGCTTGAAGTTCTGTTTTGTTACAGCATGGTGATAAGGGTGGCAGATACCCAAGCCAGAGGTTCTATTTCTAAAGGGTGATGTCCCAATGGAGTTACTGGCAGCACCTTGCGGGCACAGTCATGGTTTGACTTGGCAGGGTAATGAGTCAGTTGGGGTTTGCAAATGAGGCCCTTCAAATGGGGGAGCGATCACTTCTCAACTAGTATGATGGTAGAAGCATGCAATAGGATGTATTGTTCCTCTTTTATTGGACTGGTTCAATATGCCAACCCTGTTCTGTTATTTGATATTATGTTATACTGTACTATTAATGATGCGGCCAAAAATTGTTCCATTGAACAAGTATATAGAATGTTATATCTGCATCTTCATGGGGTGGAGCAGAGGGAGAGGGGGAGGTCCTTTGGTCCTGGTGTTTATGCATATTACATGAGCCATATTTTATTTCTTTTTTAAAGTACCTTCTATTTTGAAAAGACTGTCCAAGAAAACTGCTGTTTTTCAACTGTGCTGAGCTTGAATAATTTGGGTGTTTTTTTTACATTGTATTAATCTGCATGCATTGAGTCAGTTTATGTTTATACTGAAAGTATAACCTTCAACCATAAAACCCTTCTAACAGAGTAGTAACATCTAACATTGTTTCTGAATGCCTCAAAAATGAAATTCCAATCAATAATACTTTACAGAATGATAAAAGAAATGAATGCATGCATTGGTGAAAGAAGATGTTATTATCTCAGTTCAGTAACTATGAAAGAGAATTAGATAAAAAATCTGGGGGGAGTTTCATATTAAAAATGAGCACAGCTGTACAGTTACATAATAAAGTATTGCTTGTATCCATGGCAATAGGATATAATTGATGCCCTACAAGTTATTTTTATGAACCTAAGCAAAAAAAAAAAAATGCCAGAGATTTCTTTTCCATTTTTTTATTATTGTATACTTCATGTCTGCATGTAATTTGCCCATTTCTAGTTTGAATGCACTCATTATTGATCAGAAATGATGAAAGAAATGCCTGCATATCTAAGTAGTTTAGGTAACTAATTATCCAAACCTTAAAGAAGCTACTTAGAATTCTTCAGAAGAGTCTTCAAAATAAATATGTTACTGATTATAATATTTTGCATTTAAATGCAGTAAGGAATGGAATTCATGTTGAATAGTACAAATGCCATTATATATCTCCCATATGTGAAAACCAGATGAAAATACATAAAGATAAAAATCCGACATGCATGAGAAGTGGGTGGAAAATTATGTTTCTCATGCTACTGGCAGAAAATGGAAATCACTGTAAAATAAAAAGGTAACAAATCATTGTGCTCTATAAACTGCTGTGTTCCTACAAAATGAATTATCCAAGCTATGCCTGAATTAGAATGCACTTTGATTTCTGCATTGTTCAGAAAGATGTTTAAAAAAAAAAAAAATTGTTAGCATTCTATTCTACTGCAGTGCTATTAAAATGATTCCTTTTCAATCCATTCCAATTTTTTAAAAAATCTTTTCCCTGGAAGAAACTTGTTTGGCAAATCCAGAGTTGATATCTAGTATTAACTAAAACCAACAGAATTTGCTGGAATACTGTGACTGAAATGGTTAGTCAGTGTCATTGACAAGGAGAGAGAAAATGGAGGTCAGATTGAAGGAGAAGAATGATAAGAGCCAAAGGGGAGAGAGAAAAGCAATTGAAACAGCAGAAGAAAAAAAAGGAAAAAATATGGGTGTCTTCTTAACTGAGAATCAAAAAAAGTAGACACAATCAGGAGAGTGAAGAAAAAGAGATGGCAGCAGGACCTAGGGACCAAAGGCATAGAAAATGAGATCAGGAAAGATAAAAGAAAGAAAATTGCATGGGTGAGGTATATATTGTAGGATAAGGAGAAAAAGAGAAAAGGCATTTATCCTGCTATGTGACATCCTGGGCTCCGTTCATCATAAAACAGAAATAGAAAACAGGACACAATATGTGTATAAATATGCATACCACAATGAGAATTGAACATTATGGGGCTCATAATCAAAAGAAAAAAAGTCTAAAAAGTGGCCTAAATGGCTACTTGGACGATCAAAAAGCCTGATCGTCCAAGTACCCATAATCAAAGCTGGTTTTAGACGTATCTAAAGCCAGCTTAGGCCTATCTCCTGCCTCTAAACGCACAGAGAGAAAAGAGGCGTTTTTAGAGGAGGGGATAGGGCGGGCGGTTGGCGGGAGGTGGGCCGACCTAGACCTAGGCGTGCAGCAGGTATAACCAAAACTTTAGGCAGGTTACCTAGTCGGCACTTATACGTTTTGACTTAGACCAAGTCAAAACAGGTATAAGAGCCGAAAAGGGGCCGCTGAGCTGATCGTGGCTAGCGCGATCAGTTCAGCTGCCCGGCAACCTACCCCCCCCACACACACACACACCGCAACCATCGCGGCAGGAGAGATGCCTCATCTCCCATACCGCAATGCGATCACCCCTCTACCCAAACTGCCATGACCCGTGGCAGGAGAGATGCCCAATCTCTCCTGCCGCGGGTTGTGGCAGTTCGGATAGAGGACTGATCGCATCGCAGCAGGGGAGATGGCCAATCTCTCCTGCCGCGATACATCACCCCCCCCCACACACACACACACACTCACTATCGGGGCAGGAGGGAGTCCAAGCCCTCCTGCCCCGCGGCCCCCCCTAACCTCCGATTACGTTCGGGGCAGGAGGGCGCCCAAGCCCTCCTGCCCTGCATCCCCCCCAATTACGTTCGGGCAGGAGGGAGCCCAAGCCCTCCTGCCCCGCGATCTCTAATCCCCCCCAGAGTCCTTTGGGGCCAGGAGGGAGCCCAAGCCCTCCTGGCCACACGACCCCAACCCCTACAAGATCGGGCAGGAGGGAGCCCAACCCCTCCTGCCCAGGTGGACCCCCTACCCCCCACCTCCACTAAAATACGGGCAGGAGGGATCCCAGGCCCTCCTGCCCTCGAATTACCCCCCATGACCGCACCCCCCCGAACCCCTGATCGGTCCCCCCCTGCCGACCCGCGAGCCCCCCGCCGACCCCACGACCCCCCTACCCCCAATTCCACCCTCCATACCTTGTCAACGTTGGCTGGACGAATGGGTGCCAAGCCCGCCCATCCGGCAGGCCAGCGGCTCCGGAATGGGGCCGGATTGGCCAAAGCGGCTTAAACCCCGCCCACAGGTGGGGCCTGAGGCGCCTGGGCCAACCAGAATAGGCCCTATGTCGTGGGCGGGGCTTGGATTCTGTAAACTGGCGTTGTTTTTGACAGACACCGGTTACAGAATCCAGCTTTTAGGCAAAAGACTGGCTCCTCCTCCTAAAAGCTCTTGTTTTGGACGTTTGGGGCTTAGGCTTTTTTTTGGTTGATTATAGGGTATAAGTTTAGACGTATTAGTGGTCTGCGTGTTTAAACAGCTGAACGTAGAGGCAGGCCATTATCAAAAAAACCTCCTTTTGGACGTTTTTTTTTATTATGGACATTTTCCCTGCTTCTACTTTCAATGTTTAAGGCCTTAGGCCAAAAGGGGACTTAGACTTTTTTTTATTATGCCCCTTCACGCATATTAATGAAGCACTTTATAGACATACAGGTGTTTAAGGTACCTGTCTGTGTTTTAAAATATTTTTTGTGTATACGAGGTGGTGCTGAAAAGTTCTTAGCCAAACCAACTTCCTAAATTCTGAGTGTTGTTTTACCACTGTAACTGAAAAGAATATTATCTTATTTTGTTAAGTGCCAATTTGCAGAAACAAATTTCCGTGTTTTAACATTGTTTCAGATCATTGATCGAACCGTATCCATGTCATTCTCTTCTTAGCTGGGTTGAAACCTTTACAGCACCCCCTCGTATAAAAGAAAGACATTTTCACACATTGCAAGGAGAAAAATATTAAAGGAAACTAAGAGGCCTTTTACGAAGCTGTGCTAAAAAAGTGGCCTGCACACTTAGGCCACTTTTAATGTGGCTGTAAAATGGCCGCATTTTCTATGTCTCCCATTGATGTCCTAATACTAATTTCCCAATTAACATATGGCCATTAGTTCAGGAGCCCTTGACAATACTTATTTAGTAGGCAATTAGGGTTCCCACACCAACCATTTGCTAATCAGTTAATGAGTGGTGATGCAGCTGTGCTAACTTATTAGCACTGGGCACACCTACTCTCCACCCTCAAATATGGTCCGAAGAATTAGTTGAGGACTATACAAGATTTCTGTGACTGGGTTTTGAAATGGGTGGGGTGGAAGAGAATGGTGATGTGGGGATGGAGAGAATGTAAGAAAGAGAGTTACAAAGTAGTTTGGGTAGAAGGGGATCAATATCAAGAAGAGGGAAGGAAAAAAGTACTGTGTTTCCCCGAAAATAAGATGTCTTATTTTTTTCATGTACAACAGTCATCTCTCCCTTCCTCTCCTCCACCCCAATTCTTCCTCTTTCCTTTACCACCTCCCCCCCATGTGCAGCATGTTTCCTCCCCCTCACCCATCCCCTTGTGCAGCATCTTTCTATCCCTCCCTCCCATCCCCCTGTGCAACAGAACCCCACCAACCCTCCCACCTTGAGATTGACATACCTCCACTCTAAAGCCTCCTAAAGCAGCAGGGGTGGGGGCTGTTGAATCAACAAGTCCAATTCTTTTCAGCAAATTAGGCAGCACTAGTGTCAAGGATTGAGTCAGGGAGTGTCGAGGACATTTGGGGTGGGGGGCTTCGGGAGTCAATCTTAACTAGGGCTTATTTTTAGGGTAGGACTTATATTAGGAGCATCTTTAAAAATCATGCTAGGGCTTATTTTCTAGATAGGTCTTATTTTCGGGGAAACAGGGTACATAAGCAGGAAATTGTAGAAATCGGAGTTCTTGAAGGACAAGGATGATTTGTGTAGGATAACAAGGCCCCTGTTGCTGAGGGGGTGAAGGAGAAGTTATGTTGAGCCGCAATAGAAGCGGGAATGAGTGAGGGCTATTGATTGGTGGAGCAAGCTGTGAGTGGGAATGTGCGAGGTTAGGAAAGGTTGAGCAATTTGAATTTCTGCCTGACCCTCCCTTGGGTTCTTAGGGCAGTTTGGGTACTACAGGTTTATTATTTTACTGATGTTATGATGTTTTTGTGGTTGGTTGGGCTGGTAAAGAATGGATGTGGGTGGGTTGCAGTTGTGAATACATCCCTGGGAAAAATTCACGAGCAGCATTCATTAAAGGATATAATCAGTATTATTCACTAGAATGGGATTTACTTGTGTGTGAGACCACCACAAGCAGAGGTGTGGTTCTGATAACACCACAGGTCTCGCTAGACCAGACTTGAGTTTGCATATTAGTATATTAAGGGCTAAGAATGGGCAGCTAGGTTGTCATTCACTAGCTGTGTAAGAAGGGTTGATATTTGCAAGTGAAGGTCGCTTGAGGAAGTAGCAGATAGACTTAGGGCTCCTTTTACAAAGGTGCGCTAGCGTTTTTAGCGCATGCACTGGATTAGCACGCACTAGGTGAAAAATTACTGCCTGCTTAAAAGGAGGTGGTAGCGTATAGCGTGCACGGCAATTTAGTGTGCACTATTCCGCGCATTAAGGCCCTAGCACACCTTTGTACAAGGAGCCCTTAAATTTGGAGTTGCATTATGGAGCCGATGTTAAAAATAAAGCTGTGGCCAAGTTTCGTATAACATCATAAGCTGTCTTGTGTGGTTAATTTGCAAGTGAGCATGAAGGTTGATGCGGGTGCCAATGATATGAACTGTGTAGAAATTTTCTGTCATCAGAACACAGCAGTGAAATGCCTGTCATCTGAGTCTTGGAGAGGAGCTGCCAGTATGGTTTACAGAGGATCATTTAGGGGAGTGCTGGGACAGAAACAGTGGTGCATACTTTGATAGTGGAAGACTTAATGCGATATCATCTGGTCCAACGAAGATATTTAACCAGCACTCCTGTGGTGCGGCCAGTGACACATGGCCATGGGTTGTAAGAACAGAAAGGATTGTTAGTTTTGCAAAGATAACTACTTGCTCTCAGATGGGGTAAAAAGTGGCTAAGGTGGGAGTGGTATCAATTCCTAGAATTGTCTTAGTGGGACCAGAGGACAAACACTTGATTGTCACTTATGGATTGTTTAGCAATCTTTTGGTTGGCCCAGTGGCGTACCTAGCATATGTGACAACCGGGGCCCATCATTTTTTGACACCCCCCCCATCTGTATGAAAATATGATTTTTAGTAACAATCCACACGTCACACATGAGTACCTAGGAAAAGGCAGCATCTTACATACTTCAATGAGCAGTACAACTTCAATACACCCATTGTAAAACTAAACAAGCCAGACTAGTACAGATCAATCCTGCAGTCAATCCTTTCAAACACACAGAACACAGAAAGCACCGTCGCCTAGTATGGAATATGTAATCACAAACTAACTCTTCCCTCTTTTACAAAACTGTAGTGTGGATTTTAGCTACGGAGGTAACAGCTCTGACACTCATAGAATTCTGAGCATCAGAGCTGCTACTACCATGGCTGGTGCTAAAAACCGCTTCACAGTTTTGTAAAAGGGGGGATAAAATAGAAATACATAGACAAAGGTTAAATTGAACCAGCAAGAAGCTGGACTCTGCATACAATGCTCCACAGAAACAGTGACGCACGTCTCCTAAAGCAATAAATAAATAGAAAATTTTTTTCTACCTTTGTCTTCTTTGGTTTCTGCTTTCCTCATCTTCTTGAAACTCTCTTCCTTCCATCCACTGTCTGCCGTCTCTCTTCCCCTATATGGCATCTTCTCTCCTTCTATGCCCCTTCCAGAAACTGTATGCCTCCCCCTTCCATCTCTCCTTTCACCTCCATTGGTCTGGCATCTCTCTCCTCTCCTTCCCTCTCCCACACCTCTCTTCTGCAATCCCTTTCTTCCCTCATTCTCTGTACATCAATTCCATCAGCACTACCCTTCCATACCACCCTGCACCCTTTCTTTCCCTCCACCACTCTTCCATTCCAGCAGTCCTGCTCCTTTCTCTCCCTTCATGCAGCAAGGTCCCACGATGACTGTAGCTGCCGGCTGCCAGTCCACCCCACTCCGACGTTCTTGCTCTGGAGCAGACTCGGCAGCCGCATGCTGGAAGGTCTCTCAATGACTCATCTGCTGGCTCTGCTCTGGAAGAAGTAAGTTCCGTCGGAGGGGGTGGACCCGGCAGGGAGTTGCGGCAAAGTCCTGCAATGACTGCGTCTTCCGGGTCCACCCTCTCCGACGTAACTTACTTCTTCCGGAGCAGAGCCAGCAGACGAGTCTTCACAGGACCTTTCTGCACCTCAGTGCGGCTGCCGACTCTGCTGAAGAGAAAGTAAGTCAGAGGTAACGTAACCATTTATTTTTTTCATCAAAAGGGGACATCTATTAATTGACTCTGTATCCTTTCTTTCATTTCTTTCTTTCTGCACTCAGGCCCAACAATTGTCCCTTTCTATTCCCTCCCTCCTTCCTTCCCATGTCCTTAGTGTCCCCAGTGCCTCCTTCCCATGTCCTTAGTGCCCCCAGTGCCTCCGTCCTATGTCCTTAGTGCCCCCAGTGCCTCCGTCCTGTGTCCTTAGTGCCCCCAGGACAGTAGTGCAGTACATTACATTACATTACATTACATTTGTGATTTCTTTTCCGCCTGTGCCTTGCGGTTCTAAGCGGATTACAATTAAAAGAGATCAGGACATTACCGAGAGAATTACATTACAACGATTTAAGTAAATTACATGTTGTGGTATAGAAATACAAGTATAAGATATCTGGATTTATCGATAGAATAACTTGACAGGGTTCAAGTAGTTACAAGGTTCAGTGGGGAAAACAATATAGGCAACTGAAGAAAGGTACCTAACTTTGAAGGAATCAGTTAAGTGGATACCTAAGGGAGATACTTATTTAGGAGTTTGGATATTTTTGGTAAATGAGGTTCAAGGGGATGACTAGTGTGTTATTTGCTGGGGATAGTGCATGTGCGATTGGGGAGGGGAATATTAAGTAAGGACGTGTTTTTTGAAAAGAAATGTTTTGATTTCTTTCCGAAACACTTTGATGTCTGTTGTTTTGATCATCAGTTTGGTGATGGTGGGGTCAATTTTCGCTGCCTGAGTTGCTAGAAGGCTGTCGTAAAGTTTCTTACGTTGGGTACCATTATGAGGGGGGAAGGTGAAAAGATTCTGAGTTCTTCTTGATCTGGGTAGTCGGTAGCGGCAAAGACGGTTGTTCAGGTAAATGGGGGCCATACCATGGGTTACTTTGAAAAGTAAGCAGTAGAGTTTGAATTGAGTTCTTGCTTTTATCGGAAGCCAGTGAGAGTCTACATAGGCGGGTGTGACGTGGTCGAATTTGCTGAGCGAGTAGATGAGTGATAGCTGTGTTCTGAACGGTCTGTAGTTGTTTTATCATAGTATTTGGGCAAGGTAGGTAGAGGCTGTTGCAGTAATCTAAGGAGCTGAGTATGAGGGATTGTACAATGATCTTGAAGTATTCTTTGGAAAAGAATTTTCTTATTTTTCTTAGGTTTCGCATGGTGAAGAATGCTTTTTTTATGGTTTTGTGTATTTGTGTTTGCATTGTGCAGTACCTCCGTCCTGTGTCCATAGTGCCCCCAGTGCCTCCTTCCCGTGACAATAGTGCCCCCAGTGCCTCCGTCCTGTATCCATAGTGCCCCTAGTGCCTCCATTCTGTGTCCATAGTACCCCCAGTGCCTCCTTCCCGTATTCATAGTGCCCCCAGTGCCTCCGTCCCGTGTCCATAGTGGCATCAGTGCCTCCTTCCCCTGTCCTTAGTGTCCCAGTGCCTCCTTCTTATGTCCCCCCACTGCCTTCCAGATTTTGCCCACCCCCAAAGCCTGCCTGCCTGCCTACCTATCTCTCTCCCTCCCTCCCTGCCGTGCTAAAGCCAGACAGCTTGCCTGCCTACATCCTTCCCTCCCTTCCACGGAAAAAAAAAGCCTCTCTCCTTCCTTTCCCCCGGTCCGCGCCGCTGCAGTCTTACCTCTCCGCTGCTGCTGCTAATCACCGACAAGAAGTCTTCTTTCCTACATCAATTCTGACGTCGGAGAGGACGTTCTGGGCCAGCCAGGCAGTGATTGGCTGGCCCAGAACGTCCTCTCTGACATCAGAATTGACATTGGAAAGAAGACTTCTTTTCGGTGATTAGCAGCAGCAGCAGGGAGGTAAGACTAATGTGACCATTTATTTTTTTAATCAAAACGGGACATCTATTAATATTCAGTCCCTCCCTAGCCCCACCCCAACAGCCCCGCCCCCAATTTCTTCCTTTCATTTTCATGTACACACAATATCTTATTAATTCATAATGGTAAACATAAAATATATTTAAAAAAACACAAAGCACACGGTATGCAGAGAAAATGTTAATTATTATTTACGAGTTTCAGGGATTTTTTTCAAAGATGTCAGATTACTTTAAAATATGCAATGTCACCTCAGTAACTATAGAAAAATAGACACATATAGTTCAAAATATAGACAGCAGATATAAATTCTCAAAACAGACACATTTTGATCGCTAAATTGAAAATAAAATCATTTTTCCTACCTTTGTTGTCTGGTGATTTCATGAGTCTCTTGGTTGCACTTCCTTCTGACTGTGCATCCAATCTTTCTTTTGCATCCAACATTTCTTTCACAATCCAGCCCCATCCCCTTTGGGTCTAGGTCTCTCTCTCTTTTCCTTCTATTACCCTCCCCAGATCCAGTGTCAGTTCTCCTTTGTACCGTTGTTCCAGGTCTCTCTCTCTCTCCCTCTCTCTCTATCTGAACCTCCCATAGTCCTGCATCTTCCTCCTGTCTTTCCCCTTTCGTCCAGCCCTTTCTCTCTGTAATCTTTCTAATCTGCTTACAACACCCCAACCCCTTTCTCTGCCTCTTTCTCTCCTTCTTTCCTTCCTCCCTCCCAGCAGATTTTTGCATATCTCCTCCTTTTTTCCCCTCAGATCCAGTATCAGTCTCCTTCCTCTTTTCCTCCTCCTAGGTCTGGTATCTGTCTCCTCCCCTTCCCTCTGCTCTGGCATCTCTCTCTCCGTTCCCTTCCTCCCGTTCTTACCTGGTCTTTCTTCTCAATTTATTTTCTGTCTCTGTCTAAATTCTTTTTTATTATTCAGTCCTCAATTTCCCTCTTTCACTGTGTCTACCTATAGCTTGCCACTTCTTTCCCTTACACCTTCCAGTATCTAACTCTATCCTCGTCCCTCAATCCAGCATGTGCCCTTTTTTCTTTCTCCTCCCCACTTCCTTCCAGCGTCTGCTCCCACTATACTGACATATAGATGATACCTGCAGGCATAAGGGCTATTGTTGTGGTATACAGTTGGGTACAGTGGGTTTTTGGTGGATTTTGGAGAGCTCACTATACAATATAAGTGGACTATGGTGAGATGTGTACCTGGGATATTTTATGTGAGATTTACTGCAGTGTTCCCTAGGGTATCCCACTGCTCTGTATTAATATATTTTCAGATCTACTGTATGTATCCATGTATTTCTCCGACTGTGCTCAGCCTTTATATTACTGTTCTTGTACTATGTGCTGGTTATGCTCTCCCTTTAGATAATTCTGTTAACTGCATTGAACTGCCAGGTATATAGTGGCATATAAATAACATTTTATGTTATGTTATGTTGTGTGGCCAGTTACTAAGAATGCTGGCTCCGGAGGAGAAACAAGATGGCCGCGTTGTAGAGAGGACGCTGAGTTGTGCTCTCCTGCGAAACACAAATTTCCTACCTCTATCGGGTTTACTCTGTTGCCGACATGCTGAAAAGACGAGGCAGAGCAGTTGCTTCAGCCCGGCAGCCGGGATCCGCCTCAATGAGGCAGGAGGGAATAACCCGCTTCTTTACATCTTCGCCACAGGGCGTGCCGGCTGAGCCGAATCGGAGAGAGATTTCGGCTCTCGGGAGCGAAGTCTCGCTCAGCCCCGCGGGACCTCCATCTCCTCTGCAGCCGTGAGACTGGGGAATAGAGGCGGTTCCACAGGGATGGATGGCGTCGCCGATGGAGCTGGAGGGCTTGCCTAACCCTCAAGTGCTCTCGGCAGGAATAACTACATCGGAGGAGGTGGCTGAGATTTCAGCGAGTGAAGGACAAGCTTCAACAGTCCTTCCTCTGGTAAGACCCGCTGAAATAACTTTAGAGTCTATTTGGACGGCGTTAGACTCTTTGTATAAACTATGTGCAGGAACCCTACCTCAGGTGACTCTTCAAGAAAGGAGATTGGACAAATTACAGGAGGAATTGAAGGATCAGGAAGGAAAGGTTCATAATTTGGATCAGAAATTTCAAAGTTTACAAGCTTCTCAGACTGTTATACTGCAGGATAGACTACTCTATACTAGGAAAATGGAAAACTTTGAAAATTATATGAAAATGTTGAATTTAAGAATTCTTAATTTTCCTAAGGTGTTAACAACACCTCCTAAGGAAATGTTTTATAAATTCTTAAAAGAAATATTTAAATATCCTGATGCCGGACTACCTCCTTTACATAGAATATATTACTTGCCAGTATCAAAACAGAAAACTTTAGGTCCAGAAGTTTCTCCTGAACTTCCTAATCCTTTGAATTTAACAGAAGTCCTTGAAACTTCAGTGGATGAAGTAATCTGTCGTACTACTCTTGTGGTGGCGTTTGTCTTTCAACAAGACAAAGAGGCACTTCTTAGACTGTTTTTCAGGCAGAAAGAAGTGACCTTTCTGGACAGTAAGATCAGTATGTTTCCAGACGTCTCAAAAGCAACTCAGACCAGACGGAAGAGGTTCCTTGAACTGAAACAGTTTGTAATACAGCTGGGGGCCAAATATCAATTGAGATATCCTTGCAAATGTAAGATTCTTCTGGACCAACATTCATATATATTTTTTGAGCCCTCACAATTACAATTCTTTCTTGAAGGAAAGGGAATAACAACTTCAAATATCTCTGAAGGGAATGTAGGATCAATCCCATAGTAATGTAAGAAGAAGATGTACTCTACAAATATGGTTTTCGATATTAATCCATTATAAATATCTCTCATAAATGTGAATTGTTTCTCCTCCAGAATGTGGACTAATTAAGAGCGAAATTTGGTTTAATTATTAAATGGATAGTATCCAGATATATTTTTTTTTTCCTTTTAAAAAACTTTTGTGATGTTCTCTCTTTATTTTCTTATACAAGTAATGTATATGTATCAATATATAAAATGATAAATAAAAAAAATAAAATAAAAAAAAAGAATGCTGGCTCCTCCTACATCCCAATGGCTTGTTTTGTGCATTTTTCTTTTGGATGTGTTTTTTTTTTTCAAAAATGGTTCAAAAAGATAGATGCACTGAACTTGAAACACATCCATTTTTTGAAAACAAACAAACAACCTCCCCCCCCCCCAAGACATTTTGCAGTTTTGAAAATGGGCATGTATGGTACTGTATTTTTGTGTGTGTTCTGTAAAATGTCAAACACAGATTTAGATGGTGTGTCGAAAATGCTCCTCTTTGTAACAGATCCAATGAAAGAGTTATGGACATAAGGAAGTCTGTAGTTTCAAGTTTATTTATAGCTTGATATACCGACCATCATGTATATCTGTAATAAAAGTTAGAAAAATTTAAAATAGCATAAAATTTAAATAAAATAAAATAAAATGGGGGGTGGGGGGGCGGCGGTAAAGACAACGACCAGGACAAAATTGAGACTGATTAGAGACAGAAGTTGCTGGGGGAGAAAGGAATTTTGAATTACATTGTGTAAATAAAAATAAAAAGGAGGAAAGAGGGAAGAGGGAAGGGATAAAACAAGAAGGAGATGAGGATATTGCTTCTTAAAAGCGTTTCTCTGTTTATTAAGTTTTTATTTCCCATTGTCAGGTTCTTAATTGCATTTTTGATCAGCAACTTTGAAAAGGAATGTTTTAAGGTTTGTTTTAAATTTATTTAGAGAATTTTCACTGCGGAGGTAGGGTGACATTACATTCCAGAGTGAAGGCATGGTTACCGAAAAGATGGAGTTTCTAGTATAGTAAAGGTCCTTGATTGAGGGGACTGTCAGTAAATTCTGATTAGTAGATCTAAGGGCCCTAGCAGGGGTGTGTGGAATGAGATATTTGTCTATGAAAGCCGGCAGGTGGGAGATCTTAATTTTGAAGGTTAGAAGAAGGATTTTGTATGTTGTTCTGTGAGAGACTGGTAGCCAGTATGACTCTCGAAGAAGCGGGGTAACGTGGTCAAATTTTTTGGCCTTATAGATAAGTTTGATCGCAGTATTTTGGATTAAATGCAATTGACGGGTTATTCCGTGGTAAAGAGAATTACAGTAGTCTATGTGTGAGATGATTAATGAGTGAATTAGAGTTTGGATCGAGGTAGGTTCTAAAACAGAAGTTATGGAAGAAATTAAATGGAGTTTATAGAAACAGTTTTTGATCAGGGAATTGATTTGGTCGTGATAGTTGAGATCTTTGTCAAAGGTAATTCCTAGTAGTTTAAGTTTGGGTTCGATTTGAAGGGGGACCGAGTCGATGGATATTTGCCCAATTAAAAATGTAATGCTGATCAAATGTAATGCTGATAAAAATGTAATGCTGATCAAAATTAGATCACATCTAGCTGCTCCCTCTCCCAGCTCCCACCATCTCAACCAGGTCAAACATGATAGTAAAACCCAATTAATTTCAACAAGATGTCACTCTGGTTGATTCTAGATCTGTATTATACAATTAAGGTAAGCATTCAGGAAGCAAAAGCTTTCTTGGTGTTCATATTGTTGAAGGCACTGCAGAACTCAGAAAATCTTATGATGGATTGATGACACTACATGTACCAAGGACAGGCTAATATTTTACTCTTTCAGGTTGTGTATATGTGAATGAACATAGGGCTAAGTAGTATAAGGACAGAGAAGACAGTGAGTTGAAAAAAAGGGGGAGGAGATAAGGGAGAGGGCAAGCAGAAGTAGAAAAAAGGGGGAGAGTTTGAGAGGAGGTGGTGAGAATTTGAATGGAAAGGGGAAAGAGTACAAGGGTATGGGAGAATGGTACTGGGAAAGTATATTAAAATGCAAGTTAGAAACGTGTGCCAAACACACACACACACCTTCCTCATATACTCTTCCTTCATACTGTATCCCTCTGTAATCATCACCCACTCACCCTGATACCGATACCCAAACCCCTTCCTTCTCCCAGCAATACACATTTGGAAACACATTATCACTTATCCAGAGCAGTTGTAACAGATTCATAAAACATATTCTTTAATGTTGTCATACCAATTGCAGACTTGATTTCAAAAGGCAAACATATGCTATAATTTTCTTCCATGCAATATGTGCTGTCACAAAGCAATATAATTCCTTAACCTGTAGTATTATTTTCAGGAAAAAGAGAAATTTGTAATAAAATAGTTCCACTGTATTTAAAATATTGAGATGTTTTATTGGTCAAAAATTTGACATTTTCTAGAACAGGATCAGGAGAAGAAAGAGATTCATGCAGAATAAAACTGGTGCGAAGAACTGAAGAAATGATAGTTTGGATTTCCCTCTGGATCAATTAATCCTGGACAAATAACAGAAGAAAAAGAGCTGCACTTTCCAACCTAAGAAAACAGACTGTATATCGATTTATGTGAGGTAATGCATTCCTTCCCATCATTGCTTCTCCACCTATCACATTGTGGGGTTTGTCCATTGTTCCCATGGTTCTCTGGTATTGACTTTTCTTTGGCCCATCTGGTAGCTTTTTTAGCATAACTGTTGCTGCTGACAATGCCTTAATTCAAGCTGATGTCAGTCATTGTTTACCTCTGATTAATCAAGAAGAGAACGGCTGGGTGCAGATCTGGCCTCTTATTGAAAGCAGAATTAAAATTTATGAACCTATGGCATATCAGATATAATTTGGCTGTTTCAAAATAAATAGCATTATATTAATCTTATCAGTGCATGGGGACATAATTCTCTAAAATTTACCATTAGTGTCATTTAGCATTTTCATTACTGAATTTAAATCCAAATTTGCTTTGAAGCAAGGAGTGAACAAAAATTGAGCTTGTAGGTTTTGTTAACTGTATGATCTTTTGTTTAGCAGGGTATATAAAACAGATCAAGATTAATTAACTTTGTATTAGACTCTCTGTTGAGATTTGCCATAAGATACAATATTATAGTGAGACAGATGACGAGGCCCTGATGGATTAGGAAGCCATGATAAAACAGACATGTTGCTGAGCTGTTAGGATCTTGTATATACTGAATTCTATAATCAAACCTAGCAGTCATAAAGAACATAAAAGGCATAGATTAAAATACTTAAAATGAGTTCTTCTCATATGGATATTTTAGAATTCAGAAGATACGTCAAATGACTTGCAAACCTAAACATGCAAAGTCCTTTCATCAGTTCCTCTTTTCAGCCTCCTTGCCTGAAAATCGCCAGCTGTTGCAACAAACACACACACACACACACACACACACACACACCACAATGCTTGTGTGCCCTTTCATCCATTCTTTCATAGCCAGTAACCTCCCTTTGTTAAGAGGTCATACAGTGATTATCTATTCGTGGCTTCAGCATTCCTCAGATAAAATATCTCACTAAGTAGGAACCAGAAAGAAAAGCCAATACCAGGAAAGAGAAAACATGGAAAGAGCAATTGGATTTATAAGAATCTGTAGTAATTTATCATATTGAGTATAAAGTTACAAACATCCAATTAAAAATGACATTAATTACTATTTATAAAACAGAAATGTTTCTGCTAACCAATCTTGAGCAAGAGACACTAAGATGATTTAGCAGTACAAATCACTGGAACTCTTAGATGAACAGGCCATACAGAAAGAAATTTATCTCAATAGTTTTATATACCACTGATCTAAAAACACATTTATCCAAAATAGGTTGCAGGAAAGAAAGAAAGAAGCATCATCAAAACAACAAACAGAATTCATTTTTAAAGCTTTTGATAACAAATTCTGAGATAATTAACCTTCCTTCATTCTATAGCAGGGGTCTCCAAACTTTTTGCAACAAGAGCCACATTGGGTACTTCAGCACTTTTCAGCAGGCTGTAGTAACAATAACAACAAAAAAAAGATAAATAACTCTAGATATATGAGTTTTATTGAAAGCAGAAAATTTTATAAACTAATTACAGAATATGTGAGATTAAATTATCATATATTAATGATGACAAACACTACCAGAAAATTCTCATATTTTAATCACAAATTATAATATAACCATTAATGCGAATGATGGAACTATTTTTGTTTTTAAAATCTTATTAAACTGAGATTCAAATTTTGAAATGATAATTACAAGTAGTGACTTCAAATGCATTTGAAAACTATCAACACCCTGTTTGTTTTTGTGGATTCTCATTGGAAAATTAGTCCAATTGGTGCTTTTCCGCACAGTTCTTCTGCGGGCCGGATGTAGATGTATTTCCCATTTTACAGTGTGGGTAGTCAGATACTCTCCCAACTACTCAGAGGAACAACAGGAAGTGACATATTCTACCCAGGTACATACTCCACTTCTTAGAGGGATAATAATCTGTCACCTCTCCCTCTCTAACATTTTTCTATATATTGGGTCAGTTTTCTTTTGATATAGCCAAAATCTGTCTTGTTGGGTGTCATGATATGTGGCAGTTCCATGGCTGACTATGACCCAGGTATTGGGGAGTATGACCTTAGGCTCCTGCTTGGAGCAATTTTACTAGGGTATCCAGGTTTGTGGTACCTCTTTAGTGGTAACTGAAAGTACCCCCTACCTTGGTAATGCAATCCATGTCTTTCATTACAATTAGGTACTCATGAGTTAATAAAAAGGACAATAGAAGAAGGGAGCTGGCCTTGGAAATGAAACAGTACAAAAAAAAAGAGGCAAGCGAGATGTCAATACCACCCAACAGTTACATTTATTCAAGACAACACAAATAAGCCATTAATAGTCCTTGATCTTAAAAGATCAAATAAGGTCCCATAAGTGGAATCCTAGGAAAGTCCCAACCAGGATCCATTTTGACCATGATCAAATGATATGGAAGTTGTTTGGTAACCTCTGTTTTCCACCAATCATTGTTGTTATCAATTTTGATCCAGATGGTCTAGCTTTCTTGTGGATCTAGTCTTTCTTTGGACCTTCTATTATAATGGTAGGCCTGCTTATTCTTAGCTAACTCTAAGCAATGATAGATTGAGTGATGATAGTGTTTTCCAACAGAGCATTCATCGTAGGCAGAAGAATCTGGGACCATTGCTCAAATAGGGCTTTGGAGGGTTTCAACGGGAGCCCCAACAATTTGGAACATGAGGACAGTGCTGGGCATTCTGAATCCTACAAACACATACAGTCTGAATCCTGCAAACAAAGATGGTTTGGATAGGCTGGAGTGAGCTTCGATGGCAACTCTAGTAGCTGGAACCTAATTACAATACTGGGCAGACTTCTAAGGTCTCTGACCCAGAAATAACAAAGCAAAAGGACACTTTAATTTAGCTCCCCTTTTACTAAGCCATGGTTGAGGTTTCTACCGCAGCCCAGAGTACTAATGCTCCAATGCTGTTCTGATGTTCATAGAATTTCTATGAGCGTTGGAGCATTTAACTCTCTGGGCCATGGTATCATCTATATGTCAGTATAGTGGGATTAGGATTGGGTTTGGAAGGCTCACAGATTCCACCATAACTGTAGTAGTTAGAGTGGAATATGGGCCTGAGTCCCCCAACTCTGTAATTCACTACACTGCCCACCAGACTACTCCAGGAGCCTGCTTGCTGCTCTACTAGGACTGGTCATAACATCTGAAATGTCACAGAAGACAGATATGTACTGTTTCATTCACATCTTTGGGGAGTGGGAAAGATCAGGGACTCTCCTGGTTGAGGAGTACATTACATTCATGAAGCTCCGACCTTCATGTATGAGGCTAACATCCACTGAGGATTACACTAGCAGAAATATGTACGAGGAAGCAGCTTCTTTATTACACCAAACAAACTGGGATCTGGCTACACCTTTCAAGGCATTTACACCCGGCAAGCTAATAAAGCTCAGGATTCCATATTGATAGCTGTACAGTGCATGCTATAGCCAGCGGTTCAAGCTTCTTTGCTGGCTCCCTGAGTAAGAGCATGCTACTCTATATCTGGGTTCAGTACAACACTGGACTCCATCAGCCTGCTTATAATTGCCTTCCAGTGATCAGAGTGGTCTTCTTCCTGTACCGGGATCATCTCATAGTATACCAGACAGTACAGACTTAATTCTATAAGGAGCCACCTAAAAGTAGACAGCATGTACATCATATATATTATATCTTTTATTTTTCTACTTGTTGGTTTTATTTCCTCATTTCAAATTTCTTTAGAATTCCATTGTCTAACGGTCTTTCCTTCTATCATATTCCCTTTTTCTATATTTTAATTGAATGTTAGTTTATCAAATGTATTGTTGGGATGTACAATTTGCTTTAAAAGTATGGCCACAGAAAGATCAACGTATTCTTGTTAGGATGTTTCTAACCTTATTTTACCTCTATCTTTATTTTTCTCTCTTCTATGTACTAATAATTTTCTTCTTAGGTACTTTAGTTAGATTGTGAGCCTTCGGGACAGCAAGGGAATTTCTAAGTACCTATCTTATATATATTATTTTTATTGTATCCTCAATGTGTATTTTCTGTAAACCGCTTCGAACCTAACGGATTAGCGGTATATAAGAAATAAAATTACATTACATTACCATTGGGGAAGTATGTGTATGGAGATCATGCTTATATCTCTTCAGTGATCATCTAGTCAGTTTGGGCAACTTTTTGACACTTATTCATTGATAAAACAGGTATAGCCCCAGAAATCTAAATTGTGCCCTGGACATATTCTAAAATATTAAATTATGGCAGAAAAATGTCTAATTCAGATCACAAACTGAAAGATCACAAACTGAAATTGAACCCAGATAAAACGAAATTCATCCTCCTAGAAAACAACAAAATACTAACCATAACCAACATTGAAATCAACGCAATCAACTACCCCATACAAACCACCCTAAAACTGCTAGGAATAACTATCGACAGATGCTGCACCATGCAACCGCAAATCAATAAAACAATACAAAAGTCATTCTTAGTCATGAGAAACTTAAGACAAGTTCGGAAATTCTTCAAGAAAACTCAATTCCAGTTCATAGTTTAGTCCTTAATACTAGGCCTACTTGACTACTGTAATATCCTCTACCTCCCATGCCCTACAACCATAACAAAACAACTACAAACTATCCAAAACAAAGCACTAAGACTCATCTACTCATTAAAGAAACATGATCACATTACAGAAGCATATCTCCAATCGCACTGGCTTCCGATCCCAGCAAGAATACAATTTAAATTCTACTGCCTACTATTTAAGACTTTATATGGAGAAAGGTCAAACTGAAAAAAACTATATGATGGCCTCCTGGCCACTCAAGCAGCCAAACTAGACAACCAAATTGACAATCTACTGACGACATCCCTCGACTACAAGACTTTTAGAAAAGTAATAAAGACCATACTCTTCAAGAAAACCCTGAAAAAAGAAATAATACCGCAAGTCTCAAACTCCACCTCTCACTAAAGCCAACTACCCCAAACAAATAACCTTACCTATTTCTTACTCTTTTTGAAAATGACCAATTTTTTTTTTTTTTTGTAAGTTCTTGTTGTAATACATCTTGGATAATTCTTTTGTAATCCGCCTTGAACTGCAAGGTAATGGCGGAATAGAAATCCCTAATGTAATGTAATGTAATGTAATTCAAACAACAAATAGGTTTGTGATCTGGAAGGAACTGAAAAGGAAACTTTCTTGCAATTTTTTAAATACCGAACTGAAAACTCAAAGTTCCACAGGTGCACAAATGCAACTAGCATATATAATACTCTTTTCTGGTAGGAACTGCAATACTATCATTGCTTTCTTTAATTAGAGAAAAAGAGACACAGAGGGGAAAAAAAATCCCCACCTCTTGTGGGAGAAAAATGTCTGTGGCTCAAAAAAATCACAATCCTGCATAAATTAAAGTTTCCCCAAACAGTATCTAATCCAAAGAATATTTACAAAATATCAAAAAAGCACAGCAAAAAAAAAAAAAAAAAAAAATTTTATCATAAACTTACCTCCTCTTTTACTAAGGTGTGCTAACCGATTTAGCACGTGCAAACTGGTTTAGTGCACACTAATCAAATTAGCGTGTGCTAAATGATAACGCATCCATAGACTAACATGCACGTGTTAACGTTTAGTGTATGCCAATTCGATTAACACGCGCTACATCGGTTAGCGCACCTTAGTAAAACAGGGAGTTAATTTCTCAAAAGCAGGCTTCCAAATATCCCATATTTATCTTCTCACAACTGTAATCATCCACATCTGCTAAAGACTATCTTCCAATCATCCACTGTGCTAAACTTATTCAACCTCATTGAGGGCATTCATTTCACAATAGCTACTTCAGGAGGAATTTCTCATAATCAGACTTTAATTCTTCAAACTTACTGGCCACAAAATGGCGGCTAACCTATATACACGCCCAGAGTTCAGATGTACCAATCCTATGCCACAATGAAATTATAGGTACCACACTTCCTATCAGAAAAAGTCAATTCCATTCATTTCTCATATATTCATGCCATGGGGGTCCACGGTGTTCAATTTAAAAATCCATGCTGTTCACGTGGTCTTAAAAGAGCTCTTATATCTTCCCCTCATGAAGAAATATGTACTCGATCCATAACCATACATTGCAGATCTTTGCATTTATGACTGCATTCAATACAATGACGAACAAGCAGGGCTTCCTCCTTTCTTATTTTGATGCAATGGTGATGCTTCACCAAACACGTCTTAAAGGCACATGAGGTCTGCCCAATATATAACAAGTCTTACAGACACCAAATCACATAAATCACATTAGTCTCTTGGTACCCTTTGACCCAGTTGTAAAAATTCCTCTCGACAGTGATCGCACAAATAGAGCCACTTCCACATTTAACATGTCCACCTTCCAGAGACTCTCGAATTGACCAAATATCAGATTTACAAAATCTGACAGTCAAAAACAAAATAATTAAAGGTCAATACCAATTCTGTAAGAGACAGCAAAAATTCAGCGAGCACAGTCCATGGACAAGAATGATTACCTAATGCTTTTTGCACGACCAATAGAGCTTCTTGCTTGCTTCTTGCACATCTAAAGAGACTAACAAAAGTATCATCCCTAGGCATATGAATCTGAGATAAAATATTCAAAAATTGAGTAGTGTCATTAAAATAGGAAAGAATCTGTGAAACCAAAAGACATTAAAAAAACTGTCCACATACTTACACACTCTTTCAAGAATAGACCCTCTGCATGGCACAATCGGGCACCCGGGAAGTTGTGTAGATCTTTATGTATTTTTGGCAAGAGGTAAAAAATCAGGTTTAGCATATTTAAAATTAAGGTAGCTGAACTCATAGTTATTCAAACATCCCAAACATATGGCAGGCACAGTTAGCAATTCAATTTGATGTAAAATGTCTTCCAACAAATTGTACTCCAACTTCTTATATGTCTTAACATCAGACAACTGCCACACAGTCTCAGCCATATAGGCTTCCTTGTTCATCAAAACAATAGCCTCGCCGTTGTCTGCCTGGCGAATGATGACCAATGTCAATTCACTCAATTTCCCGAGGGCCAGACTTTCTTCTCTGGAAAGATCCCAAACACTAAAATAATCCTTCTTCTCTACACAACCCCCAGGGCACCCGATTGTGTCATACAGAGGGTCTATTCTTGAAAGAGTGTGTAAATATGTGGACAGTTTTTTTAATGTCTTTTGGTTTCACAGATTCTTTCCTATTTAAAGGACACTACTCAGTTTCTGAGTATTTTATCTCAGATTCATATGCCTAGGGATGATGCTTTGTTGGTATCTTTAGATGTGCAATCATTATATACTTCAATTCTGCAACAAAAATCTCTACTGATGGTACAAGAAGTTTTAGGTAATCATCCTCATCTGTGGAATGTGTCCTCTGAATTTTTGCTCTCTCTTACAGAATTGGCATTGACCTTTAACCAATTTGTTTATGATAACCAGATTTTTCTTCAAATTTCCGGTGTAACTATGGGAGCATCTTTTTGCCCCATCAATCACTCATTTATTTATGGGGCATTTTGATCAGACATTTGTATATTCTTCAGTCTGGTTTTCTCATGCAACTTGTTGGGATAGGTATATCAGTGACATATTCATGATCTGGAGTGGGTCTGAAGAAAATCTGCATAAATATGTGGAAGAACTTAACAGGTATCATACTACTATTCGATTTGACTTTTATTAAGGTGTGCTAACCGATTAGCACACGCTAAACGCTAACGTATCCATAGACTAACATGCATGCATTAGCATTTAGCAAACACTATTAGGTTAGCACACCTTAGTAAAAGAGGGCGTATGTGTTCCATCCTCATGAGTTAACATTTTTAGATGTGAAAGTGTTTAAGAAAGGCTGCAAGTTTAGCATAAATGTATACTCTAAACCAGGGGTAGGGAACTCCGGTCCTCAAGAGCCATATTCCAGTCGGGTTTTCAGGATTTCCCCAATGAATATGCATTGAAAGCAGTGCATGCAAATAGATCTCGTGCATATTCATTGGGGAAATCCTGAAAACCCGACTGGAATACGGCTCTCGAGGACCGGAGTTCCCTACCCCTGCTCTAAACCCACAGCCAGAAACACCTTTTTAAGTTATGAGAGCTTGCATCCATTTTATGTTAAAGCAGTCTTCCTTTCTCTCAATTCCTGCAGTACAGATGTATTTGTGATAATACTGATGCATTTAAAAATTCAGGAGCCAAATTGAAAAAGGAATTTACTAGATTGGGTATACCTATGAATAAAGTAAATGGGGCATTTAAACATGCTCTCTTTAATCATTGAGATTTACTTTTGCAGTCCTGAGAGAAGAATGTGGATAACCAAAAAATAAAGATGTCTAAAAAACATCATAAGTCAACACTAAGCATCAGAAACAAAAACAAAAAGAGACTGAAGAGAGGAATTTACAAGTTGCAGCAATTTTATTAAAAAATCAATAAAATATTTTCCAAAAGATGGCTCTCATTTGCATGGGGACCAGACTCAAGGGTCCAAGTTGTCTGTGCTTCACTAGATAAGAAACAAATCAACTATTCAACAATCAATTTTTCCAAATACCCTTCACTCAAATAATTTCATAGATATAGTCATCGGTCTCACAATCAATAGTAGTAAAGTTATATATTCTAATTAAGATATATTAGTACTCATCTCAATCTACACGGGTGGGGGTTGGCACTCCGACATAGAAACTATGTTTCGCCCTAATCGGGCTTTATCAAGGATAATCCCCCTGTTTGTAACTGAAGAAAATCCTGTCTGGCAGATATCTGATAGTGTTGATTCCTTTTAATGTCTAGTGGCGTACTTGGTCAGGCAGAATCCTGAAGTGGAGCACCCCCTTCTCTGGCCAAAGCACCCTCTGCATACGACTGTCAGAGTGCCAACCCCCACCCGCATAGACTGAGATAAGTACTAATATATCTTAATTAGAATATATAAGTATACTACTATTGATTGTGAGACCGATGATGATCTTTGACGATCTTTGGTGCCATTATTCTGTGTAGAGGAAAGTTTATTACATACAGAAGGTACCGCCGAGGTCTATGAAATGTTCTTTAAATGCACAGAGAACTATCCATAGAGACCAATACTATATCTATGAAATCACTAGATAAGAACCATATGGATTACAACAGTGTTGGATAAAATTTGTAAGTGCTCCCTGGTAGCTAATGCTCAGTGTTGGCGCTGGATGCGAAAGTAAAAGGCAGTAATCACTGGGACATCCAAGTGCCAATTTTCGAAGCCAACTTTCTGGACATCTGGTGACATTGATGATTACAGTTGTGAGAAGATAAATATGAGTGCTATTTACTTATTTATAAATGATCTGGAAATTGGAATGATGAGCGAGGTGATTAAATTTTCAGATGACACTAAACTGTTCAAAGTTGTTAAAACGCATGTGGATTGTGAAAAATTGCAGGCGAACCTTAGGAAATTGGAAGACTGGGTGTCCAAATGGCAGATGAAATTTAATATGGACAAATGCAAAGTGATACACATTGGGAAGAATAACCTGAATCACAGTTACCAGATGCTAGGGTCTACCTTGGGGATTAGTACCCAAGAAAAGGATCTGGGTGTCATCGTAGACAATATGATGAAATCTTCCGCCCAATGTATGGTGGTGGCCAAAAAAGCAAATAGGATGCTAGGAATTATTAAAAAAAGGGATGGTTAACAAGACTAAGAATGTTATAATACCCCTGTATCGCTCCATGGTGCGACCTCATCTGGAGTATTACGTTCATTTCTGGTCTCCTTATCTCAAGAAAGATATAGTGGCACTAGAAAAGGTTCAAAGAAGAGCGAGCAAGATGGTAAAGGGGCTGGAACTCCTCTCGTATGAGGAAAGACTAAAATGGTTAGGACTCTTCAGCTTGGAAAAGAGATGGCTGCGGGGAGATATGATTGAAGTCTACAAAATCCTGAGTGGAGTAGAGTGAGTACAAGTGGATCGATTTTTCAATCCGTCAAAAATTACACAGATTAGGGGACACTCGATGTTACAGGGAAATACTTTTTAAAATCAATTGGAGGAAAAAAATTTTCACTCAGAGAATATTTAAACTCTGGAACATGTTGCCAGAGGATGTGGTAAGAGTGGTTAGCATAGCTGGTTTTAAGAAAGGTTTGGACAAGTTCCTGAAGGAAAAGTCCATAGTCTGTTATTGAGAAAGACACGGGGAAAGCCTCTGCTTGTCCTGTATCAGTAGCATGGAATATTGCTACACCGTGGGTTTTGGCCAGGTACTAGTGACCTGGATTGGCCACCGTGAGAATGGTCTACTGGGCTTGATGGACCATTGGTCCGACCCAGTAAAGCTATTCTTATGTTCTTATGTCCTTATGTTAATCTAATTCAGTGAGTTCATCAGTGTTTGGCCACTTGAGGAATCTCTGCTTTTCAGAAAAAAACCTGAAGAGTTTTCAGTGAAGATCTATGGTAAAGACTGCGCAATAAAGCTGTTACCAGCACAGTGAAAATCTGGTCACAGGATAACGTTGTTTAATTTGCTTTTTTACCAAACTTTTCAAACCACCCTGATTGATTCATCTAGGATGTCTGCTAAAATATGTAAGATATTTTGGGTCCAAGAAAGCAATATCATTGAAAATAAAAATTCAGATGTTGACTAAACTATTACTTCATATTCTAAGAGCTGTCTGAATGAAATATGAATCAGATGCCTCTAACACAAAGAGCTTCTAACACCACTGTTATATAATACATATGTGATATGGCATTGCTGATGCTGCGAGAACAGCTTCATATGATTTGCCCCATTAGCTGCATCAGTCATTGCTCATATTAACTACCATAGCTGCCTGAATAATTGATTGATTTTTATAAGCACTTACATAAAAATTATTAGGAAAACAATTAAAATATATTATGTAGGTGAATGCATATTTGCCTGTGTAAAAATGCAATTTGAAATCATATCTTCCCCTGTTATCTAGGCCCCCTTTTTTTCTCTACCCTCTCCTCTTCTTGCATTTCATTTCTATTACATTTTTAGTTATAAACCAATTTTTATGATATTGCTGTATATTGAATAAAGATAACATTGAACTTTGATTAACAGTAGGACAGAAGGATGTCCAGAGAACTTCAGCAGAGGTCAAAGAAGCTCAACATGGAGAAAAGACAGCAGTGGCCTATTACAGCTAGCAAAATTCTAAAGTTGACCTCTTCCACTGTCATGTACTACTATCACAATCAATATGATATAAACAAATAATAAATATAAACATATGCCCTCATATAGATTCACATGTACATAAACCTCTGAGCACCTCTTTCTCATGTGCACTTCTCAAAATGTATTTCCCAGTTCCCACAGTAGAATCATACTGAGAGATAAAATATGGATGCTTAGTCTACACCTCAAAGGTCACTGTTATTTGAAAGGGGTCTGGATTACTCTATATGCAAAGATTGTACTTGAAATCAGCACTCTCTTTTTTTTTCTTTACATTCTTATAATAAGCCCCTTAAGTACTGAGAAATTGTCTGGACTGTGAGCTTTGACACATTCCACAGAATGCCAGGAAATCTATGCTGTCTGCATTGTTGATAGGCACTAAGAAGGCCCAGATTCTAATACCAAGTGGTTAATTTATTCAAAATTAAACATTCCTACACTGGACTGACATTAAATAGTTTCAAAGTATTGTTCCACATGGCATCTCATTGCCAGAATGTTAGTGGCTATTGAAGAGTCTCTTCTTATATTTCTGCAGTCCCTGGTATAGTTAATTCTGAGTAAAATGTGGGAAGAGAGCATTAATTCACAGTATTCTTTTGAGACATATCAAACGATCTTTGTAGTAGCTCTTGTTTTCATTTTTGAAGTGCAGCCAAATTGAGTAAGGCCCTTCATGAATAAGGTCTTGTTTAAATATAAGTTATGAACGTGTGACTCTTTCTCATCCCTACCTCTTTCTTTCTGTTCCACTATTTGCTTGTGCTTATTTATATCTCATCACTGCCCATGCTGGAACATCACATAGATGCAAATTTTAGCTTTGAATAAGAGAATGACATGGGGGCAAACTTTTCCCTGTCCCCGCGGGAACTCATTTTCCCGTCCCGTCCTCATGAGTTCTTTGCCTGTCCCTGTCCCTACCCCATTCCTGTCCCCTTTCCCTGTCCCTGTTCCTGCAAGCTTCATCCTCATCTGCACAAGCCTCAAACACTTTAAAATCACTTTGATAAGCAAGATTGATAAATGTAAAATCCTTAAAGCATATTTTAAAAAGAAGGATGAGACCTGTGGTCAAAATTACAATTCTTTCCAGATGTGGCATGGGCCACTTAGTTGAAATGAAGAAAATTCCTAGATTTAAAATCCAGAGTCTCCTTCTTGAAATTTCTGTATATATGCTTAATTTCATATCAGAATATACAAAATGTTTATTTTGATCCAGGTCATTTAGAGACATTTTTATAGGATAAGAATCATAAATCAGAAACCGGTGGAACTTACAAGGTTTATTTTGATGGAACTAATTTAGGGTAAAGTAAAAGTGGCAATATTTATTTTTATATCTATTTTCTTATTTGTTTTGCTTTGAAACTTTCATGCAATTCTCTTGATGTGGGCTTTAGAATTATTTATGTCTTGCTATTTTGTAACATTTTGGAAGATTTCTTGTTTCATAATTGTTGTTTTTGGAACTTGAATAAAAATAATGGGAATAAAGTGACTTGCCTAAGAACAAAAGGAGCTACAGTAAGATTGGAACTGGGTTTCCCTGGATCTCAGCCTACTGATCTAACCATGAGGCTTCCCCTCCACAGGGATCTATACAGTCATCTATTTTGTTTAACATCTTCCTCAACTCACTAGCTGAACTGATTTGGTTGAATCCAAGTTATATAGCAATATACTAATCCTGTATAATCTTCACTGGTTACCAGTTTACTGCAGGACCAAATTTATAACTGTATCTTGTGGCAAATCCAGTGCTAGGTTTTCTCCCTTTAATAGCCAGGATTTGCACAATGTTATGTTTGGGGTTCTGTACCTTTAAGGCTCTCAGATTCTGGAGGCAGGGACTGTTGCTTGCTTCTTAGTATGAAGTACCTGGTACTATTTTCCCACCCTGGCTTAGGGGTTGTGGCCTAGAGCTGCTTAAAGACAGGCTTCAAGTTACAGAGCAAGGAGAGAGGGACCAAAGCTACAGAGAACACAAGAGCTTCAGAAAGTCTGAGTCTGAGAGCAGGCAGACCAAGAGCCCTTGCTCTTGTACATAGTGCAATTTAAGTAAAAGCATGAATTCTGGTGGTATGTAGAAGAACATTAACCTCATAGATTTGTGTGCCAACACAAAAAAAAATGGAAAGGAGAAAAAATAAAAATATAAGCCAAACCAAAATCCTATCAACCTATCAGCTTTTGCTAGTGAAAACTGATTGCTGATTTCACTTAAGAACATAAGAATAGCCTTACTGGGTCAGACCAATGGTCCATCAAGTCCAGTAGCCCATTCCCACGGTGGCCAATCCAGGTCACTAGTACCCAAGGAATAGCAATATTCCATGCTACCGATACAGGGCAAGCAGTGGCTTCCCCCATGTCTTTCCCAATAATAGACTATGGATTTTTCCAAACCTTTCTTAAAACCAGCTACGTTATCCACTATCTACTTCACTGGCAATTAATAGAAAATAGAAGGTAAAAGTCTTCTATTACCAAGAAGAATTAATTGTTGTACTTTATACAGAGTAATAGTTAACATTAATACCCCAAGAACAACATCTAGGTTGTCATTATTTTATTTGCACAGGTGTAAGAATGCAATGAAATCCACCTGGGGAACAAAGTCATTAATGTCAGCATCTGCAATTTCAGCACCTGATTGTTAAAGTACATTAATCATTTAAACATTGATTTTATGTATTGTTTCTCATTAAGCTACTCTTAAATAATGCTTGATCAATGTTCAATTAATACAATTGCTTTTTAAACAAATCATTTCCTAGCCATGTAATATCTAGCATGGTAAAATAGACAGTGCTGTATGTTTCTTAACTGAAAATGCTCCACTGCTTTTTCTGAAGCATGTCTTTTTAAATATCTAAACATACTTTATTTACCTCCCTCCTATACAAAGCCACGCTAGCGTTTTTAGTGCCGGCCACAGTGGTAACAGCTTGGACGTTCATAAGAATTCTATGAGGGTCAAAGCTGTTACTGCAGTGGTCGGCGCTAAAAACGCTAGCGAGACTTTGTAAAGGAGAGGGTTATTTTATTTATTTATTTATTTAGGAACACCACAGATTGCTTAAAGCTGCTGCAATTTACTAAATATAATACCACAATTAAAAGCATACAAGGTCTATTTGTACTTGCTTCCAGTGTACTTGTATTCATTGATTCTATTTTGGAACTTATCGCTGACTGTCCAGCTCCTCTTGTTGTAAACCGCCTCGAACTACCATGGCTTTGGCGGTATATAAGAAAATAAATTATTATTATTCAAAAAATTATTATTATTCAAAAATTTGCAGGACCGATTTTATAAAAATTTATTAAGCAAATCATACAACTCATTCCATTGGGTCCCCTTCAAAGTACTCCCGTTCCCTACATATACACTTTTCCCAACATCGTCTCCACTTCTGGAAACAGTCCTTAACCACGTCTTCAGGAATCACCAAAAGTTGCTGCATCTAATTTTGCTTTAGGTCTTCAATGGTGCTGAATTGCTTTCCTTTCAGCGTGAATTTAAGTTTAGGAAACAAGAAGAAATCAGCAGGGGCCAAGTCCTACTTGACCTCAGCGCTGCCTTTGACACTGTCGACCATCATCTCCTCTTATCCACACTCTGTGACCTCAGAATCAAGGACTCAGCCCCCTCAGTGGTTCACCTCCTTCCTTCACCAAAGAACCCAAACAGTCCTACTAGGGCTGAACAAATCTGACCCCAAACTTATCAAATATGGTGTTCTATCCCCCCTCCTTTTTAACCTCTACATCAGACCTGTCCTAGATATAGCCTAGAGGTACAACATCAAAACTCACTCTTACGCCGATGATATCCACCTGCTCCTCCCACTAGACGAAAACCAATCATCCCAAATTGATAACCTCCAACTCTGTCTCTCTGACAAGAACACCTGGATGTCAAACAACAAACTACAGCTGAACGCAGTAGCGTACCTGGGGGAGGAGGGGGGAATTATTTTTGTAAAATCATGTTTTGTTATGTGACTGGCATTATTTAGACTTTAATTTCTATGAATGAATAGAATGAAAATGATATAAAATTACTTGCTTGTTTTTATGTGCGTGCGCTGAAGGAAAGTGGAGAGAAAGTGGGCTGAAGACGCTGAAGGGAAATGGGGAAGAGAGAGTGGGGAGAAGACGCTGATTTATAAATTGACAATTGTACAGAATATTGTTTCTTTTTATACTTTAATATAATAAGTTCAATATAAAACAATTCAAGGCTTGTGTGGATGGAATCAGGTGGTTTGCGGGGATGGGATCCGAGCTTATGGGGATTAGTCCAATAAAATTGTATTTTTTTATTTCTCATTATTTGTTAGTATCAGTTTTTTCAAATTTACATCTACTGTCTTTATATTTTGCACTGTATTAGAGGACAAGTGTTACTGTTTTTGTGGTGTTGCATTGTATCCAGGGTCTGGTTTCTTGGCGGTTCAGTTTAACTTTTGTTTGTTTGTGATTATTCCATTTTGGGCGAGGGTGTATCTCTGTTCTGTGTGTATGAAAAGAACATAGTTTTCAGTTGGCATTGACTACAGGATCAATTGACTATGCGGGATCTGGCTTGTTTAGTTTTACAATGTAAGTGTTGGTGTTCTAGTGCTCACTGCAATGTTTAAGATGCTGCCTTTTCCTAGGTACACTCTTGTTGTGCGATATGTGGATTGTTATTAAAAATTATATTTTTCATATAGATGGGGGGAGGTGTCAAAAAATGATGGGTCCTGGGTGCCACATACCCTAGGTACGCCACTGGCTGAACGCCTCCATAACCGAACTTTTACGGATTAGGAAAAAAAATACCAAATACACACACCCAACTCTATCATGTGACTCCACCTCACTAACAGCAGCAGATCAGGTATGCAGCCTAGGAGTAACATTAGACGGCCACCTGTCCCTGTCCACATATCTCAAATTGCTTCCACCTCCTTCTACTACTTCCTCCAACTGAGAAGAATCAAACCTTACGTCTCCAAACCTGACCTAGCCCAACTCCTTTATGCCTATATTCTCTCCAGGATGGATTACTGTAACTCCCTATTTAATTGAATGGCCAAAAAAGATCTCAAACGCCTCCAGCATGTACAAAATGCAGCAATCCGCCTCCTACACAACCTCAACTACCATGACCCTATCTCCCCAGCCCTTCGCGCAGAGTACTGGCTCCCGATCAACCAACGCTGTGCTTTCAAAGCCCTGGTGATAACACATAAAAGAATCTACACCACCACCCCAGCATACATAGGATCCAAGCTAAACCTGTACACCCCACCCGCCTCCTCCGCTCTGAAATGGAGAAACGCCTATGTATCCCCCCAGGAAGATCTCTCCTGTCAGAAACCGCTCACAAACGCTCCTACAGCCACTTCATCCCCCATCTCTGGAACCAACTTCCCCCCACAAATCAGACTACAGAACTCTCTGATGACCTTCCGGAAAGCAGTAAAGACCCTCCTCTTCAATTGAATTTCTAACTACAAACTACCCCTTGACCCCCTTATATTCCCCCTCCTTTCTACATTCTCCTGTACTTAAGCTGCTGTATAGTCTTGTACTGTCCAAAATGTTTTCCATTGTGAATGTTGGCTTGTACTGGGAGGATGGGATAGAAATTGAAATAAATAAATAAGGTGGCTAGGGAAGAAACAAACTACTTCTAAATGTTCCATCCTACAGGGAAATAGTTCGAACATGTTAGGGCTGCTATCTTTGCAGTTAAAGGTCCAAAGTTGTAGAATTTATTACCACTATCATTACATTTCCTAGCCTCCATGGATAGGTTCAAAGCAGACCTGAAAACATTTTTTTGCTGATGCATTACTAATTTCCCTTTCAATGTACAGTGCTGAGGGTATCAAGTAAAATGTAAATTCCCTAATGTCCCCCCCCCATTTTTTTTTCTATTAAATCATATAGTTCCTCCACCTATCCTTTATGTTGTGTCTGTCCATTATGTTTTAATTATGATTTTATTGTATCTAATGTATGTACAGTAGTATATTTTAGATTGTAAGCCATCCTGATGATTTTCTCAAGGTGTGGGATAGTAAAATTTTAATAAACTTGTCATCGCATTTTTGTGCAAAATTAGTGAATTTTTATTTATTTATTGTATTCAATTATTTAGCCGTCCTTCCAAAGGAGCCCAGAATGGGTTACAAAGTACATCCACAATATAATCAAGACAGGACAGAGATGTTATAATTTACAATATAGACATTACAATAAAACATATACACTAAGCAGAATCTGTTGAGAGTAGGTGGCATAGGTGCGTTGACTGAGTGGCATTTCTGAGTGCATGTCCTCAAGGCGCTGGGTTTGTGAAAAGGAAAGTTTTCACGGCCTTCCTGACGTTCCAAAGTCCATCAAGTGTTCTAACAGATGGGGGGGGATGGTGTGTCATAGTCTGGGTATGAAATGTGAGTAGGAGCGTTTGTGGGCTGTTTCAGTTTTGAGGGAGCAGCCAGGAGGTATAGTCAGTCTTTTCTCCTTGGGACCTCAGTGGTCACTTTGGGAAGTAGATTTGTAGTTTACTTTTCATGTAGTGCGGAATCATTTCATGGAAGGTTTTGAAAGCGAGGACCAGGGCCTTGAAGGCGCAGCGTTTTTGAATGGGCAGCCAGTGCATGGAAGCTAGTGCAGGGGTAACGTGGTCGTGGATGCCTAGGTTTTTCAGGAGGCGGATTGCCGCATTTTTCACCCTTTGGAGGCGGGAGAGAGTTTTGGTAGGCAGGCCCACTAGAAGTGTGTTGCAATAGTCTAAGCGCGATAGTATGAAATTGTACAGTAGTTGTCGAATTCGGGCTCTGAGAAGTATGCACATATGGTTTTTAGGTGGCGGAGGTAGTAGGAGGATGATACTAGTTTGAATAAGTGATCAGTCATTGATAAGTTTGAGTCGAGAGTTACTCCTAGGCTGCAGACGTTATCCTTGGGTGTAAGAGTGTCTGTCCCCCAGGAAAAGGACAGACTGGGGTATACGCAAAAATCTTTGTGAATCCAGAGAAGTTCTCTCTTGGACTCATTTAATTGTAACTTATTTCCGGTCATCCAGGTCTTTATTTTAGTTAAGCAAGACTGGAGATTATTGATTTGTGTGTCTCGGTGTAGGCCTAGGGGGAGGTAGAGTTGCAAGTCGTCTGCGAAAAAGTGGATTTTGATTCAGTGTTTTTCCGCTATGTCCAGTACTGGTTTGGCATAGAGGTTGAAGAGGAGAGGTGACAGTAAGGCTCCCTGAGGCACTCCATAGTAGTGTGATTTGGGTTCAGATAAGGATTTTCCTAGTAGAACTCTGCAATCTGTCGTTCAGGAATGAAGAGAACCATCGAAGTGCAGTCACAGATTCTGATGGTCTTTAGCCTGGATAGGAGAGAGTGGTCGATGGTGTTGAAAGTGGAACTGAGGTCCAATAGTACCAGCAATGCATCATTTCCATCGTCTAGGATTTTCCAGCAGTCATCTAAGATGTCCAAAAGCACTGTTTCTGTGCTATGGTGTTTCTTGAAGCTTGATTGGAAGTTGGAGAGGGTGACATTTGTCTCCATGAAGTCTTTCAGTTGCATGAGTACTGTCTTTTCCAATATTTTTGAGATGAATGGGAGGTTTGAGACAGGTCTGAAGCTGCTTGGGTTGTCTGGGTCCATGGTTGGTTTATTTCAGGAGTGGTTTTACTATAGTAGATTTCCAGCTCCATAACTCATGACATGTTCTCAATAAGCAACTTTCAACATTTCATAAGTTTCTATAGTGGTTTTACCCAATTTAAAACAGAACTTCATGTTGTAGCACTGCCCATTGAGGTCGCACATGATGAAAAATAGCCAATCATAAAAACACACTTTCACAAAAACTGCTGTACCTCGGAGACGAAAGCAGATATCAACAAATGGGAAAAAAAAGAGGTTACTCATGAGGTTTCAAGCTACTCAACGCAGCCTAGAGCATCTCAACTTTCCATTGGCATGCAATTCAAACTATCCTGGAACTTTTTGAATAGACCTCGTTTAGTTGTTGTTAGGTTAGCGACTTGATGAATTGCAGATCTAAAAAGAAATCTGTTTTGTGCTAGTCCGGAAAAGTCCTCCAGCGTCATCCCCATGGTTGTTTTCAGTGTGTTCATTCGTCTGATTGCAGGTTGCACTCTTCGCATGGTTACTTCGATCTTCCCAAACATGATGTCCTTCTCCAGTGATCTCTCTCTTCTGATAGTGTGACAAAAATAAAACATTCGTAACTTCATCATTTGGGCTTTGAGTGACATAACCGGTTTGATCTCTTCCAGAATCAATTTGTTAGCTCTTCTGACAGCCCACAGCATGCTTACAATCTTTCTTCAGCACCAAAGCTCAAATGAGTCAATCTTCTTTACGGTATAGTATGAGTCAATCTTGTTTCCGGTATAGTATATCAAATATATCATCCAGCACCTATGGGAACAGCATAATGTAATTGAGTTGAGAATGCTAAGGAATTTAGTAGTACTACTATTTATTATTTCTATAGCACTACCAGATACATGCACCACTGTACATTAAATATGTAAGATATGTTAAGAGATAGGTGGTAATGCACCATGTTTATAAGGGGATGCTGCGAAATTCTCAGCCCTACTTCCTAAATTCTGAGCATTATTTTGCCACTGTAACTGTAAAGAGTGTTCTCTTATTTTGTTAAGTGTCAATTTGCAGAAATGAAATTCTCTGTTTTTGACATTGTTCATGATCATTGATTGAACCATATCCACATCATTCTCTTCTTGGTTGGGCTGAGAACTTTTCAGCACCCCCACCCTCATAGTTTAAGAATGATCTCCAGAAGAGGGAATATAATGTGATCTGATTTCTTAAGGTATAGAACTAGATTTAATGCAATAGCAAATCTGTAAGGGCATGAGCGAGGCAGGCAGTTACTTCCCAAGCTTTGTAGGATATATGGAAGGGAGAGAGTTAGGGTGGTAAAGTACTCGTTTCAGCATGGTGATAGGTATGTCTGCACCATGATTTGCCGGTTGTGGAGGGGGAGGGAAGGAGGAGGTAACTCTTGAAATTAATTATTGTTATGTAAAGGACTAAACCCTATGAGCAGTACCTTCATTGGCTAGAGTTGAAAACTTTCAACTGTGTTTCATAGTAGGCTCCGCAGGGTACATGGTGCCCCGCTATGACTAGATTCTTACCAACTAGGTGAGTGGCTGAGTGTAGCTGTAGACTGGAGTGATGCGAAAGTGTGGGATAAGAATAGCCTTACTGGGTCAGACCAATGGTTCATCAAGCCCAGAAGCCCATTCTCACAGTGGCCAATCCAGGTCACTAGTACCTGGCCAAAACCCAAGGAGTAGCAATATTCCATGCTACCGATCCAGGGCAAGCAGTGGCTTCCCCCATATCTTTCTCAATAATGGACTATCGAAGCTAAAAGTGAACAAAGCCATGGGACCGGATAATCTACACCCCAGAGTACTTCGGGAATTGAGAGATGTCCTGGTAGAGCCATTAGCCATGCTTTTCAATCTTTCTCTAAGCAAGGGAAAAGTTCCCTTGGACTGGAAAACTGCTAATGTCATTCCGCTCCACAAAAAAGGTTGCAGGTCAGAGGCTGAAAATTACAGACCAGTGAGTCTCACATCAATAGTGTGTAAACTTTTGGAAACGTTGATTAAAAACAGATTGGATACGATTCTGGATGACGAACGACTGAGGGATCCCCACCAACATGGATTTACGAAGGGAAGGTCTTGTCCATCCAATCTGATTAGCTTCTTTGACTGGGCAACAAAACAACTGGATGGGGGAGAGTCCCTGGATATCGTGTATTTAGACTTCAGTAAGGCTTTTGATAGTGTCCCACACTGTAGGTTATTAAACAAGATGAATATGATGGGACTAGGAGAAACATTGACTGTATGGGTTAAAGACTGGCGGTTTAGTGGTAGACTTCAAAGGGTGGTGACCAGTGGAGTGCAGCAGGGCTCAGTCTTGGGTCCGATACTATTTAATATCTTGTAAGGGATCTGCCTCAGGGACTTCAAGGTAAAATTACATTATTTGCCGATGACGCTAAGCTGTGCAACGTTGTGGGCAGTGCAACCGAGCCCGACAATGCAACCGTGCCCAACACTATGAGGCAGGACCTACTTTTTCTGGAACAATGGTCCAATACTTGGCAACTGAGTTTTAATGCCAAAGAGTGTAAGGTTATGCACCTTGGTAGTGGTAACCCCTGCAGAACATACACCCTTAATGGTGAAAACTTAACAAGAACTGTCGCTGAACGGGACGTGGGTGTAATTATTAGTGAAGATATGAAAACTGCTAATCAGGTGGAGAAAGCTTTAGCCAAGGCTAGACAAATGCTGAGTTGCATCCAAAGAAGTTTTATCAGCTGAAAGCCTGAAGTTATAATGCTGTTGTACAGGTACATGGTGAGACCCCATCTGGAGTACTGTGATCAGTTTTGAAGGCCACATTATCAAAAGGATGTGAAGAGAATGGAGTCGGTTCAGCGAATGGCCACTAAGATGGTCTCAGGACTTAAAGATCTCCCATATGAAGAACGTCTAAGCAGGCTGCAGTTATATTCTCTCGAAGAACGCAGAGAGAGAGAGAGGGGTGACATGATAGAAACATTCAAATATCTTACAGGCCGTATTGAGGTGGAGGAAGATATCTTTTTCCTTACGGGTCCCAGGGCAACAAGAGGGCATCTGCTCAAACTCAAGGGTGGGAGATTTCATAGTGACATCAGAAAATACTTCTTCACCGAGAGGGTGGTTGATCAATGGAATGGTCCTCCACGTCAGGTAGTTGACGCCAGTAACGCGCTCAACTTTAAGGGACGATGGGATAAACATGTGGGTTCGCTCTGGGGAAATGCTTAGATAAGAACATAAGCAGTGCCTCTGCCGGGTCAGACCATAGGTCCATCCTGCCCAGCAGTCCGCTCCCGCGGCGGCCCAAACAGATCACAACCTGTCTGAATCATCTGAAGGGGCTCCCCTGCCACCTTGGCCTCCCAATTTGGTCCTGCCTTCCCATCGAAGTCCCAGCCCTCCGGTCCTGCACATGCACGACCTGTTTGGTTTATACTCAATACCTGACAAACTTTCTATACTTTTGTTACATCCCAGCTCCTCCCTCAGTATCCCATGATCCCTTTATCCCTCAGGAATCCGTCCAATCCCTGTTTGAATCCTTGGACCGTACCCTGCCTGATCACTTCCTCCGGTAGCGCATTCCAAGTGTCCACGACCCTCTGGGTGAAAAAGAACTTCCTTGCATTTGTTCTGAACCTATCTCCCTTCAGTTTCTCAGAATGCCCCCTTGTATTTGCTGTCCCCTTCAGTCTGAAGAATCTGTCCCTATCCACCCTCTCTATGCCCCTCATGATCTTGAAGGTCTCTATCATATCTCCCCTGAGCCTCCTTTTTTCCAGAGAGAAGAGCCCCAGCCTATCCAGCCTTTCGGCGTATGAGCAGTGTTCCAGCCCTTTTACCATTTTCGTTGCTCTCCTTTGGACTCTCTCAAGTACCGCCATGTCCTTCTTGAGGTGCGGCGACCAGTACTGAACGCAGTATTCCAGATGCGGACGCACCATCGCTCGATACAATGGCATGATGACTTCCCGTGTTCTGGTTGTTATGCCCTTTTTTATGATGCCCAGCATCCTGTTGGCTTTTTTCGAGGCTGCCGCGCACTGTGCAGATGGCTTCAGTGATGCATCCACCAGCACACCCAAGTCTCTCTCGAGTCTGCTGTCTCCCATCAATAACCCCCCCAATTTGTAGCTGAACAACGGGTTCTTTTTCCCTATATGCATGACCTTGCATTTGTCCACGTTGAAGCGCATTTGCCATTTGTTTGCCCAGTCTTCCAGCTTGTCCAGGTCTCTTTGTAGGTCCTCACACTCCTCCCTGGTCCTAACTCTGCCGCACAGTTTGGTATCGTCTGCAAATTTTATAACCTCACACTTTGCCTCCTTTTCCAGGTCATTGATGAATATGTTAAAGAGTAACGGCCCCAGCACCGATCCCTGTGGCACACCGCTCGTGACTCCCCGCCAGTCAGAGTATTGACCCTTTACTCCAACCCTCTGCAGTCTACCCGACAACCAGTGCTCGATCCATCTGTGCACATCCCCTCCCACCCCGTGGTTCCAAAGCTTCTTAAGTAGCCTTTCATGTGGCACCTTGTCGAAAGCCTTCTGAAAATCGAGGTAGATGATGTCTATGGGCTCCCCTTTGTCCATGCGACTGCTTATTCCCTCAAAGAAGTACAGCAGGTTCGTTAGGCACGACCTCCCCTTACAGAATCCGTGCTGGCTTGTTCTCAGTAGGCCATTCCTCTCAATGTGCTCGCAAATGCCGTCCTTGATCATAGCTTCCACCATCTTCCCTATAATTGAAGTCAGGCTCACCGGCCTGTAGTTCCCGGGGTCACCCCTCGATCCCTTCTTGAAGATGGGTGTGACATTTGCCAATTTCCAGTCCTCTGGTACCTCACCCGTTTTCAAGGATAGGTTGCAAACATGTTGGATTGTGCCCGCTATTTCCTGTCTTAGTTCCTTCAGAACCCTTGGGTGGATCCCGTCCGGGCCCGGTGATTTGCCGCATTTTAACCTGTCTATCTGTTTGAGGACATCCTCCTTACTTACCTCTATGTGTTCTAATTTCTCAGCCTGTTCCCCACTCATGAGGTCCTCTGAGTCCGGTATATTAGAAGTGTCTTCGCTCGTGAAAACCGACGAGAAAAACGTGTTCAATCTCTCAGCTACCTCTTTATCCTCCTTAATCACTCCCTTCCTGTCCCCATCGTCCAACGGCCCCACCTCCTCTCTCGCTGGTCGCTTCCCCTTAACGTAACTGAAGAATGCCTTGAAGTTTTTCGCCTCCTTGGCCAGCCCCTCTTCGTATTTCCCTTTTGCTTTTTTAACCTCCCGGTGGCATTCCTTTTGGCATTTCCTGTGCGCCTGACGGTTTTCCTCTGTTGGGTCCTTTTTCCAACTCTGGAAAGATACTTTTTTGTCTTTTATCGCCCTCTTTACTTCTATTGACATCCAAACCGGGTCCTTTGATCGCTTGTTCTTGCAGCCTTTCCTGAAACTGGGGACGTACATTCTTTGCGCTTCCTGCAGGGTGTCCCTGAATAGGGTCCAGGCGCTTCCCACAGTCTCCATCCTAAAGATGTTTCTGAGCTTCCTCCCCACCATTTCCCTCATAGCAACATAGTTCCCTTTCTTGAAGTTCAGCGCAGTTGTTGCAGTCCTCCTAACTATGGGTGTCCCTCTTTCTAATGTGAATCTGATCATGTTGTGATCACTGTTTCCTAGCGGTCCTCCCACTTCTACCCCTCTTGCAGGCCCCCCTAAACCGGGGGATTCTTGTTGAGGGAGGATTCTTTGAGTGGGCAAACTTGTTGGGCCGACGGCCCTTTTCTGCCATCATACTCTATGTTTCTATGACTTTTCCTACAGGAACTTGTCCAAACCTTTCTTAAAACCATGTACATGAGGGCCAAGAGATTAAAGAAGAAATGATTATGTACTGGACCGATGAGGGTTTTTGCCAGGTACTTGTGACCTGGATTGGCCTCCATGATGACAGGATACTGGACTAGATGGACCATTGGTCTGATCCAGTAAGGCTATTCTTATGGGTTTCCTGTTGTAACTAGTTTGAATTTATCTGTTTAAAAAAAATGGAAACATGTAAGCTTAATTTTCAAGCAACCTGCTCTTGCCACTACTTTTGTGTCTTTGTGTGGTTTGTTAAGATAGGAAAGTGGGGGAAAGGAGTGTGAATATCTATAATAGGATTCATTACCACAAGGACAAAATTATCAGACACTTCACTTTAGGAATAAGATAGTTTAAATCACACACACAACGGTCTTTTCTTATTACTATACTAAATTATACAGAAGAGATCTATTTCGTAATAGAGAATTGTTGATTTATGTGAGTCAAAAATAATATATTTATTATTTATTAATTAGATTAGCATTCCTTGGTGTACCCTGCATAAATATTAACATATCTGCTGGTTACCATACATCTGATGAGAATACTAAGTACCATTATATCTGATATATGAGTAAAGCCTTGACAACATCTCATTTATATGTAGTTGATCTTCTGTGAATTTAGAATATCAGAGAAGTTAATTAACAGCTTCTGCTAGAGCAGCTACTGGAAATTGTGCTAATGTAAGTGATTCTTTGATATTTCCATTGAAGCACAAATAAATGCTCCATTTATCAAATGCTATTCATATCAAGTCTATTTGTGGCTAACTCGGTATATCTTTCAATTTTCTAAGGTAGAAAAAACACTGATCTTTGTTTCCTTGAAAGCTTAAAAAATTTAAAAAGAAAACAGCACTATTAAGTAATCTGTGACTTCTGCTGCTGGACAGTTCAATTCATGACTTTGTAACACTGAGAGAAATTCAGCATATTGGATGTATGAATTTATCTCTGCTGTTCCTAAGTTTGTTTTCTGTACCTGCGTGCCTATTTCCTATGCAGCCTTTGTCCGTCATGAGTGTCGAGCCAATAAGAGCAAGCTGCCTAGAAATTAAGCCTACATGGTATTTCCATTCTTTTTAAGCAATGCTAGAGTTACTAGGTTGCCATTATGTGAACTTTTGGCCTGATTTCTCCTGCGTGCTTCCTACATTTGCTTGGAAACTCAGATCTTCTGGCACCAGACTCTTCTAGAGGTTTGAGGAAGTCAATGGAAGTATATGGGAGGGGTTAATCTTGAAGGATGTTCCTGGTGGCAGAACTGAATACCCTGAATTTATAATCCTGCTTTGCCCACCAAAATTGTCTTTGGTACTCTCCTACCTCTGACCTTCCATCTCATAGGGAAAGCCCTTATTTTTATTGCCTGCTGACGTTTCTGCAGTTTTAAGAATCTGCCTGCCTATACACCCGAAGGAAGGCACTGCTGGCATTTGTTTTTGGAACAAAGATTCAGGAGTCTTTGGGACCAGAACTAACAAGATTGCTGACTGGCATTGTGTGGTGGTATGGGGGAACCACTGTACCCGAGAGAAACTTAAGTGAAGGAGAAGGAGATTTATTGAATCAGTGTATTTGCATCCAGGCTACAGTCCTTTACAAGCCCAGGGACTGGTTATATCTTAGACTGTAGGTGAGGGGGGCTTCATTTAGTATTCCAGCAAAGCTGAAAACAGGTAGCAGATCATTTACATCTGACTCCTGGAATTTATTGTCATGCTGGCTGCATTTTCCCTCTGACCCAGAGCACCTTCTGAAAACAGGAAGTTGCATCAATAGTCAATACCTGTTCACTGTGCACTTGCATTTCAGGCTCCTGTTTTCAGATGTCTGTATTTATGGTAAAGCTCTTTTGATGGAAGGACCCTAAATTTCAAGCATAAAGGCAATGGAGTCAATTCATGAACTGTCTGATTTATTACTAGAGTATTTATTGAAGAAAAAAAACTATCCCCCTCTTTTACTAAGAAATGGTAGAGGTTTCTACCCTGGCCCAGGGCGCTAAATGTTCTGATGCTTATAGGAATTGTATGAGCATCGGGGCAGCATCGGAGCATTTAGCGCTCTGGACCACGGTAGAAACTTCTACCGTGGCTTAGTAAAAGGGGGGGGGGGGGTTATATGTATATGTTCTCTCTTCATATTTTATGGCCAAATTACATTTGAACTCATTTAATTTAAAAATTATATGTTTTCAAAAGGAAGAACTCTAGAAAATGAAATAGTAGAATGCTGTTTTTAATCCATTTCAGTGTGCAACAAAGAAGAACATTGACACTGCCTGGGATTAAACTAAATCCACGCACTTCATGCATGTTTGTTTCCTTTTTTTCACTACTCCGCTCCTTCATGATGCCGTCTGATCATTCTTTCAATGTCCCCAGCACTTTAGCCATAATGGCTTCAGTTAGTAGGCCATTCCACAAGTTTTTGATTCTCTGCATGAGGAAAACTGCTTCATGACATCTGTTCTGAATTTGTTTCTTTTTAATTTCCGTTCATGCTTGATTATTCTAACATCTGTCTAGGTCTGAAAATGGTAACTCTCAGAACATTATCTATGCCAATAGAGGTTTTAAATTGCTCAGATAAAAGTTCATTTGCACTATACAAGCAGTGTTTTTTCCATGTTTTCTGTATATACATAATAATATAATAAATGATGACAGATAAAGACAAAAATGGTTCATCTAGTCTGTCCTGTAGAGATCCATCTAATTTGGGTAGATGCACATAAACTTTATTACGTAACTCATTGCCAACATCTATATTCATACACTTCTACATTTTTGTTTATAATTTCTCTGTTTTGGATTACAAATGGAGTTTGTTGTTTTTTTAAAATGTGTACCTATGTAAACATTGAATCATCCAAAATGGTGATCTAATGGACAGTCATATCGCAAGATAATTTTGTAGTATTCTAAACCAGAGGTTGCTAAACCAGTCAGCCTGTCAATATTTTCAGAATCTCTACATATACATAAGGCCCATTTTCATCCAATAGAAGCAGTGCACGCATCTCTCTCATGCATATACATTGCACATATCCAGAATAGATTTGGAAACTACTATTCAAACTATCATTCTTTGATAGCAGTGTTTCTCAAGCAGGACAGAGCTCCTAGTTTATCTGGTTTTCCAGATAACCACAATGACTGTGCTTGAGATATAAATGGACTGACCCCATGCAAATATCTCTCATGCAAAGTCATGCGGGTATCTTGAAAACAAGATTGGCTAGGAGGTGTTACAGGACCAACTTGAGAAACTTATACTGAATTTCATCCATGTTATTTGCACCTTAATCTTTTTTTCTTCATTGCTTATATCGGAGCGTCCTAAACCTGTTCTGCAGAACTTACAACCAGTATAATGCATATGAATGAGATAACTCTGCATACACTGCAGGGATAATTTTCAAAAGGTTTTCAAAAGTTAGCAGCAGGATGATGTGCTAAGCGCAGAGTTTAACACTGCAGTTGTGCATACAACTGCTGCTATAGAATAAGAACATAAGAATTGCCACTGTTGGGTCAGACCAGTGGTCCATCGCACTCAACGACCAGTGCCCTAACCGAGACCATCCTCACCTGCATACATTCCGATTCACAGAAACTTGTCTAGCCTTGTCTTGAATCCCTGGAGGGTGTTTTCCCCTATAACAGACTCCAGAAGAGCATTCCAGTTCTCCACCACTCTCTGGGCGAAGAAGAATTTCCTTAAGTTTGTACGAAATCTATCCCCTTTTAACTTTAGAGAGTGCCCTCTCATTCTCCCCACCTTGGAGACGGTGAACAACTTGTCCTTATCTACTAAGTCTATTCCCTTCATTATCTTGAATGTCTCAATCATGTCCCCTCTGTCTCCTCTTTTCAAGGGAAAAGAGGCCCAGTTTTTCTAATCTCTCATTGTACGGCAACTCCTCCAGCCCCTTAAACATTTTAGTCGCTCTTCTCTGGACCCTTTCGAGTAGTACTGTGTGTCTTTCTTCATGTACGACGACTAGTGCTGGATGCAATATTCTAGGTGAGGGCGTACCATGGCCTGGTACAGCGGAATGATAACCTTCTTCCTAGCATTCTGTTCTCCCTTTACACCGCTGCCGCACATTGCGCAGACGACTTCATTGACTTGTCGACTAGTACTCCCAAGTCTCTTTTCTGGGGGGTCTCTCCAAGTACCGCCCCAGACATCTTGTATTTGTGTGTGAGATTTTTGTTACCGACATGCATCACCTTATATTTATCCACGTTGAACCTCATTTGCCATGTCACTGCCCATTTCTCGAGCGTGGTTATGTCGCGTTGCAGATCTTCACAATCCCCCGGCGTCTTCACTACTCTGAATAACTTCGTATCGTCTGCAAATTTAATCACCTCACTCATCGTACCAATTTCCAAATCATTCATGAATATGTTGAAGAGCATGGATCCAAGCACTGAGCCCTGCGGCACTACACTCATGACACTTTTCCAGTCCGAGTATTCTCTATTTATCCCCACTCTCTGTTTCCTATGCACCAGCCAGTTTTTAATCCACGTGAGTATTTCACCCTCTATTCTATGGCTCACAATTTTACGAAGTAGTCGTTCATGCGGAACCTTGTCGAACATTGAAAATCTAGCTATACAATGTCGACCGGGTCACCCTTGTCTATCTGCCTGTTTACTCCCTTGAAGAAGTGCAGCAAGTTCATCAAGCAAGATGTCCTTTGCTGAAGCCGTGCTGGCTGGTTGTCATCAGATTGTGTCTGTCAAGGTGATCAATGATGCGGTCCTTTATTAGCGCCTCTACCATCTTTCCTGGCATGTCCATATTTATGCACCTAAATGTAGGCAGTTAGATGCATAAATGCTAGTATTCTATAACCTGCGTGATATGCCTCTCCCAGGTCCATACCCCCAACTTATAGAATACAGTGTAACTTCCAATTGGTGACGCTTAATGCCATTAGTGACAATAATTGTTACACGTGCAATTGACCTTATTTTATAAAGAAATTTGGGCATGTAATTCTCTAAAATTAGGGGTGAGTCTTCATTATATGCAGATTTATTTCATTCATAATTGTGGATATGCTGAAAACCCATCAGGCTATGGGGGTCCCTAGGACAAGTTTGAATAGCCCTGCCTAAATAGAAAATTTTAAGACTTATATTTGTTACTCCAAAAGTATCTTTTTTAAAAAAAGGGACTTCCAAAGCTTGTCCTGGGGATTCCAAAGCCAGTTAAAGTTTTGGGATATACAAAATGATTATACATATGATAAATTTTCATACAGTACATTGGAAACTAAGCATACACAAACTTTTCTCATGCAAATTGTGATAAAATGGGCCCTTCAGGGTTAGCTCTCAGGGCCAGGGCCTCAGTATTAAGGCCTTTACCATGAATGAGCAGGACACTGATAAATTATTATCATGCTTTATTTACAAACTTTAGATAGCAAAAGTTTCATAGACTTCTTAACTTTCTACATATTACATACGGGCATTTATATTGCCACTTGCACAACTTAACCCCAAATGCTTTCCTGAAACCATAAAATTGACTAGACACTCTCTGAGCAAAACCTATACATACAGTTTTAAGCAACAAAATCGCAGCCACTATCTTTAATAGCATACTTGTGAAAATCAGTTCTATTAGCTGACACCTAAATTCAAGTGCCTAATTAATAGAATACTAACACTCACATGTGTGATTGCTGCCAGTAACTCCCAGTTACCCATGTACGTAAGTGCTAGGTACCATTATATAAACAGTACCCACCCCCTCCTCGACATTCAGCCAGCAACAGCATTTTTTTTTTTTTTTTTAAATGCTTACCGTCACAAGCTAAATTAGCCCCCAATATTCTGTGCAGTTCCATGTCTTAGCACTAGCACGCAATATTAGGGGCTAAATATGATTGGCTAGGGGCTGGAGCTTATGTAGGACCAGGCGATATTCAGTCATGACCTGCATATGAGTTATATGGAGCCCAGCTGAATATCGGGCTGTGAGTCACGATTTTAATTTGACCCCCCACTTAGCTCTTTCTACACCCTCCCAAAGTCTCCTCCCCATCCCACTGAGAGCAAGAAAGCCTCCACACCCCAACCCCTCCATCATTCAGGTAGCCCCCCTCCACACATACACACACACACACATTGTTTCATACAGCTCACTTCGTAGATAAATGTTACAGTTAGTTTTTCTAAGTACATTTTCCTGACTGCCCATAAGAGGGGCCTCAGGGATCTGGCCAATCGGAATCTTAGGTCACTCCCAGCACATCCCACAATGCACTTGGAGAAGGGCCTAAGATTCCAATTGGCCCAGGTGCCTAATGCCCCTGCTATGGGAAGGGCCTTAGGCACCTGGGCCAATCAGGCCCACAAGCCCTTCCCCGGTGCGTCCCATTCAGATGAAGGTGGACCTGCTAGCCGGTGGAAGCATCCGTCTGGCTGGCCAACTACTAAAAGTAGGGAGGAGGTTCAGTTGGGCTAGGCGGGGGTTTCCAGTTGGGCTAGGGAGTTCCGGCTGGGGGGTCAGCAGCCTACCTTCGTGGGGGTAGGGGTCCCTCCTGGGCACGGTAATTATGGGGGGTGGAGGGTCCGGAAGCAGGGACTGGGCATCTCTCCTGCTGGAGGATGTGTCAGCGGGGTGGCGGCAGGAGAAATTGGGCACTTCTCCTGCCACAGACATTTGGGGGTAAGAGGCCTGCTTCGGGAGTACTGTCAGGAGGGACTGGGCATACCTCCTGCCAATAGTCTTCATGCGGGAGGCAAGGGGGGCTGGCCGAGGTTGCTAAACTGATCACGGCAGGGAGATCCCATGCCACCATCAGTTCAGCGGCAATGCGATTCTGTAACCGGCACCTGTAATATGGGTCCCAGTTAAAGTGGTGGTTATGCGGCTAAGGGCGATTCAGTATAAGGCACCCGTGTGCGATTCTGAAAAGCCGCTTAGTCGGCTTCCGAGAATGGGCGCCCTATACTGAATCCGGGACTTAATGCCCATCATCTCAATGCCTAATTTTAGGCATTCTATGCAGAATTACATACTTACCCCAGATTCTATATATGGCGCCAATCAATGATGTGCACAAAAATTGACTTATGAGTCAATTAATTGCAATAAATTGATATTAACAGCAATTACAGTTTACTGTCATTATTAAAAATGTATGTGAATATCTGCTGGGTGCTATTTTATAACCCTACTCGCCTAAATCCCCTAGCATGCAACTCAAAAGGGGGCAGGACATTCTAAAAAGTTATGTACAGAGTTATAAAATAGTGCCACACCTGCATCCAAATGCCAAGTTTCAGCTGGCATATATGCCGGCACCCAAATTTGGGTACAGGAATGGGATCTAAGCACTATTCTCTAATGAGCACAATTCAGAGTGCCCTTTACATAATAAATCTCTGCCCCAATATTTTCCAGTGGCCAAATTTGGGCACCATTTAATGAATCCAGTCCTTAGTATTCTGCTGGTTCTGTCCCATACATTGATACCTCCTGTACCTCATAAACCTAGAACAACTTAAAGGAGTAGAATTTAGAGGGTTTAAGCAGGCAGGAAATACTCCTACTTCATCCACTCTGCTTCAAACTGTCCCTGGATATTCAGAAGCTTTAAAAAAAAAAAAAAAAAAATCTTTATTAATTTTCAAAACTAATACAAAGTGCCAGGAATTATACAGACATCAATAATCAAAGTAAGCACTTAAATTCAATCAATAACAATACAGAAGAAAAATAACCCTCCCCACCTGTCCAACTATTTAATCAAGGAATAAAACAAAAATATCCCCCTCCCCCACCTCACACACACACCCTGTCCTGGATATGTATAAAAGTAAACAGAAATAAAATAAAAGACAACTACCGTATTTGCCGGCGTATAAGACGACTGGGCGTGTAAGACGACCCCCCAACTTTTACAGTTAAAATATAGAGTTTGTTATATACTCGCCGTATAAGACTACCCCTTCTTCCGATTCGCGACCCCCCCCCCCAAGCCGGCAAAAACAGCTTTGCACCGCAGGCCCAGCCACCCAAGACGAGTCGGAGGCCCCTACCCGCCGCATCCTGCACGTGGGCAGACTCAGCACAAACGCTGCTGATGGCCCCAATCGACACGCTGACCTCCCCGCGCACGCTGACCATCTTCTCTCTGCCTGCACTTTCCCCGCAGCCCTCTTCGGCGACTCAGCAGGGGCAGCGATCAAGACAGGCTGCAAACGTCGGGACCTTCCCTCTCTGAGTCCCGCCTATTTTGTTTCAACTTCCTGTTTCCGCATAGGCGAGACTCACAGAGGGAATGACCGCCTGTCTTGATCGCCCGAGGCTGGGAGGAACAGAAGATTTCTGCAAACACCATCGGGGCAGAAATTTTAACGGGTCCATCTCGCCGGTCCTGTGCGGACCGGCAGGAATTTTCTGCGGACCGGCACCGGTTGAAGAACTGTGATGTAAACAGTACCCGGCGTATAAGACGACCCCCGACTTTGGGGAGGATTTTAAGGTACTGAAAAGTCGTCTTATACGCCGGCAAATACGGTATGTTGAAGTAACAAAGGATGTCAATGGGCCCCAAACCAATTTTAAAAAATTGTTATGCCCCAACATATCAGCATTCATCTTTTCATATCTGTAACCTAAACATAAGGAAAGTTGAGGCAGTCGCAATTTTTCCAATTGCGGGTTATCATTTGCATGGCTATCCCTGTCATAATTAGGAAAAGCCTGCATTTGTAGTGGTCCATAGGGGGCTTAATATGCAACAATGTTCCATATATAGCTGTCTCATACGTCAAAGGGATTGTTGATTCCAGTATGAGGATAATCTGTCCCCATATTGACTTCTTAACTGCACATTGCCAATGAATATCCTCTTTTACTGCTGCACTGTGTGGCTTTAAAACTGCTGAACATCTTGTACAAGTTCTGACAAATAAGCCTCAAACATTTGCCACTTAAGGTTTACCTCCAAAATCTGTTCTGTTGGCTATCTGGATCTCCTCTCCCTATCCTTGACTCTACACAAACAGTCTGGCTTTTTTTTTCTGATATGACAGCAGGCTCCTTAACTAGCCCCAGGTGCTTAGTGACTTCCACCTATGTTCTGATCCTTTACTACCATAGTTCCCAGACTACCTGTCTCTGGAAGCTTACTTTCTTTCATAGCTTTGCAACATTCTCTGATGCTCTCTGTAGCGTACAATCAATGTAAAAACAGTGGTATGCTAACCAGCTTACTACAATATTTATTATAGATATCCGTGAAGCCCAGCTCGGTGTGGATGCCCAGGTCAAGTCTGAGCCCTATTTTAAACATTATTGAGACCGTATAAACCTTTTTTTTTGTTAATGATTCACGATTACATATTAATTGTCTTCTATTAGAGAGCAATTTTTAATGGGATTTACCAGAGTAAAATAGTTCCATTAAAAACTGCCCTTACAGGTTATGTAGCATGTACATTATCTAGCCATAATGCAATCGGAATTTCTGGGAGAGTGTTTTGGTCAGGGTGAAAATAGTATATCTTCATTTGCTTTCCATTTGTGCATATGCTATTTTGTCCCCTCTTTGCTTCCTATTTGAATAGCAAGTGCAAAGCTTTGCCCCTTGCTAATTTTCAAAGAGAAACAATAGAGGTAGTTTCTGTTTGAGAACATATGAGAACACCCACTCAGTCTGCAGCTATGCAGACTTTGAGAATTGCCCCATTCATCTGCTTTTTCTAAAGAATAAGCTTTGGATCAATAAGGTTAAGAGAAGGATTGAAGTGCTTGCCACTGTACATGTACTTTATATCTTTGTAAACACACAATGACATTCTGTTCCTGCAACTACCTGAGGAAGGAGGATAACCCCTTGCTGAGAAGTACATAGGGCTAGATGCATTAAGAATAGCAACTCAATTGCTGTTGGCTGATTCTCTGGCCAATTCTCCAACAGTGATCGATGCACTATCAATTTTGCATGCAAATGATTTACACGGAGGTGCAAATAATTTGCATTCAAATGTGACCGATCAATCGCTCACTGATCCTTAACAGCAGTGACAGGGGAAGAAGCCTCCTATTACTGCTGATAGGCCACCATGACCCATGGCAGGACGAATGCCTACTTCCTCCTGCCAATGTGACTCCCCTCCCCTCCAAGGCTTCAATGGGGCAGGAGGAGTGCCCACTTCCTCCTGCCATGAGAGGTCCCCCGCCACCCCCTCAAAAAAAAAAAAATGGTAGGAGAGATGCCCACTCCCTCCTCCACTGGAGGTCCCCCGTTGTCCCCACCACCAAAAGAAATGGCAGGAAAGACGCCCCCATCCCCACCCCATCCCAAACCTCCAACATACCTTTTTAAAATGTTGGAAGCAGGGAACCCACACAGAGGCTCCTGTTTCAGCCGCTAAAATGACGTACCATCCCCTCCCCAGTGCATCAAGTGATGCAGGGGGAGAGGCCAAAAGCCCTAATTGGTTCAGTAACCTAAGGCCCCTCCCAAATGGTGGGACATTAGGCGTCTGAGTCAATCAGACCTTAGGTACCTCCCTCTGTATCCAGGATACTGAGGGAGGAGCCTAAGGTCCTGATTGGACAAGCCTAAAGCCCTGATTGGCTTGACCAATTGGCTCGACCAATCAGAGCTTTTGGCTCCTCCCTCAGTATCCTGGATACAGAGGGAGGTGCCTAAGGCCTAAGTGACTCAGACACCTAAGGCCCCACCCTTTGGAAGGGGCCTTAGGTGACTGAACCAATCAACGTCATTGGCCTCTCCCTGTGCATCACATGATGCACAGGGAGGGGAAGGTACATCATTTGGGACTGGCAACCAAAGCAGGAGCCTCTGTGCGGGCTTCCTGCTTCCAATGTTTTAAAAAGGTACGCCGGAGGTTCAGGGGGAGGTCCAGGGTGGGGTGGGGTGAGGGAGTATCCGGTGATAGGATGGAGTGGACATCCCTCCTGCCATTCTTTGCATTCAGGGGGGCAGTGGCTTGGGGGGTATTTGTTAGGGGTCATTGGGGAAGGCCAGCGGTGGTGGGGGACTTTTTAAAAAATTTTATGGGACAGATATTTTGCATGTGTAAAAAAACTAAGAGGAGGTGGCAAGATTGAGAAGCATCTGTGAGAATGAGAGGTACATCAATGAAATGGTTCATTAGGTGTCAAAGATTTCTAACTATAGGGAAGAAGAGGCTGTGCTAAGGGAGACAGCTGGATTCAGATTATAGAACCCTGAAAGACTGGTACTGTTATTCCACCTACCCTTGAACTGAAGAACTGGTATGCTGCCCTGGAAGTGGAGATGAGAGCATTCCAGGGAGAGGAAGGACCAAAGGTTGAAATCCCTAAAATTGCTGGATCCATGACCACTGGGAGGTGTAAAGTAGTCATGGTTGGCAATTCCCTATTGAGGGGTTCAGAAGCATCCATCTGCAGACCAGACATGATGTCCTGGGAGGTATGCTGTCTACCTGGTGCTAAAATCCAAGATGTTACAGAGAAATTGCCAAGACTCATCGGGCCTGATCACTATTATCCAATGCTGCTCATCCACATTGGTACCAATGATACTGCCAGGTACCCTTGCAAACTTATCAAAAGTGACTTTGTGGCTCTGGGAGAGAAGGTGAAGCAGTCAGATGCGCAGGTGGCATTCTCATCCATCCTCCCTGTTGAGGGTCAGGTCAGAGAAGCACACATCCATGCAAGCTGGCAAATATACTGAGAGGACTTTAAAACTAAAAGTGATGGGGCAGGGTGATCAAAGCCACTGGGAGAGAATAAGCCTTCAAGTAAGTAAATCATTGAATACCTCTACATGGTTGGGAAAGGGGACAATGTCTGGAAAGCAGTATATACTAATGCTCAAAATATGGGAATCAAAATTCTGGATCTAGAAGCAGTGATGGAAGAAAATGAGTTGGATATAACTGGGATCACAGAAACATGGTTCACGGAGAACCATGACTGGGATGTAGTTATATCAGGCTATAATCTGTTCAGGAAAGACAGGGTAGGAAGGAAATGAGGGGGAGTAGCGTTATATGTTAAAGATCATATTAAAACCACACAATTGCAGGATCTGCAGGGCAAGGAAGAAGCACTGTGGATTAATTTGGAAAGAGGGATGGTGAATATATTTACATTGGTGTGATATACAGTCTTCCTTCACAGATAGAAGAAGTGGACAGAAATTTAATAGTAAATATTCAGAATATATCTAAAAAAGGGGAAGTTTTACCAATAGGTGACTTTAACATGCTGATGTTCATTGGGGTATCCCTATTGCAGGGTCTTTTAGAAGTAGGGAGATCCTAGATTCTCTACAAGGAGAACTGTTCCAGCAGTTAGTAATGGGACCCATGCGGAATGGAATCATACTGGACTTAGTGCTTGCAAACAGAGAAAGTGTTTCTGATGTTACAGTGGGTGATCATCTGGCATCCAATGATCACTGCATTGTATAATTTAATATTAAGACAGGTATAGAGAGGGCTCATTCAAAAGTATAGGCTCTAGACTAAAAAAACTAACTTTGTTTGGATGGGGGATTACATCAAGGAATTGTCTGGATGGGAATGTCTGGAAGGAGTAGAAATGCAGTGGGCAAAACTGAAAGGATGGCCACTTTGGTTCTCAAAAATAGTAGCTGATAAGGTAAGGAATAAGAGTTTAGCTTCCATAAACTTCAAAAGATCGCAGAAAGAAAAAGACAGGCAAAAATATCTGGGAAAAGTTAAGAGAGGCTGGTCGAGAAGTCAGGAAAACAACGATACCAATGGAAGAAAAAATAGCCGACACAGTAAAATGGGGAGACAAAACAATTTTTTTATATATCAGTGATAGGAAGAAGTCCAAAGTGGCATTATGAAACTCAAAAGTGAATATAAGAACATAAAAACATAAGAAATGCCTCTGCTGGGTCAGACCCGAGGTCCATCGTGCCCAGCAGTCCGCTCACGCGGTGGCCCAGCAGGTCCAGGACCTGTGCAGTAATCTTCTATCTATACCCCTCTATCCTCTTTTCCAGTAGGAATTTGTCCAATCCTTTCTTGAACCCCAGTACCGTACTCTGCCCAATCATATCCTCTGGAAGTGCATTCCAGGTGTCCACTACACGTTGGGTAAAAAAGAACTTCCTAGTATTTGTTTTGAATCTGTCTCCTATCAACTTTTCCGAGTGCCCTCTTGTTCTTTTATTATTCGAAAGTTTGAAGAATCTGTCCCTCTCTACTCTCTCTATGCCCTTCATGATCTTGTAAGTCTCTATCATATCCCCTCTAAGTCTCCTCTTCTCCAGGTAAAAGAGACCCAGCTTCTCCAATCTCTCAGCATATGGCAGGTTTTCCATCCCTTTTATCAGACGCGTCGCTCTCCTCTGAACCCCCTCGACTAACGCCATATCCTTCTTAAGGTACGGCGACCAATATTGGACGCAGTACTCCAAATGCGGGCGCACCATTGCCCGATACAACGGCAGGATAACCTCTTTCGTTCTGGCTGTAATACCTTTTTTGATTATACCAAGCATTCTCTCTTAGCGGCCGCTGCACACTGTGCCGTCGGCTTCATTGTCATGTCCACCAATACCCCCAAGTCCCTTTCCTGGGTACTCTTATTCAATAATATCCCTCCCATTGTATAGTTGTACCTCGAGTTTCTGCTCCCCACATGTAATACCTTACATTTCTCAACGTTGAACTTCATCTGCCATCTCGTCGCCCAATCTTCTAGTTTGTTCAAATCCCTTTGCAATTCTTCCCATTCCTCTGTAGTCCGAGCTCCATTAAATAGTTTAGTGTCGTCCGCAAATTTTATTATCTCGCACTTCGTCCCTGTTTCTAGATCATTTATGAAGATATTAAATAGTAGCGGCCCAAGCACCGAGCCCTGCGGGACACCACTCGTGACCCTCCTCCAGTCGGAGTAGTGGCCCTTCACTCCTACCCTTTGTTTTCTACCCTCCAACCATTTTCTGATCCATCTATGTACGTCTCCTTCCACCCCATGGTTCTTTAGTTTCCGGAGTAGACGTTCATGGGGCACCTTGTCAAAGGCTTTTTGGAAATCTAGATATATGATGTCAATGGGGTCTCCTTTGTCCATCTGTTTGTTAATCCCTTCGAAGAAGTGCAATAAGTTTGTTTGGCATGATCGTCCCTTGCAGAAACCATGCTGGCTGGCTATCAGAAGTTCGTGCTTTTCAAAATGTTGATCAATGCTTTCTTTTATCAGTGCTTCTGCCATTTTCCCAGGAACTGAAGTCAGGCTCACTGGCCTGTAGTTTCCCGGATCACCTCTTGATCCCTTTTTAAAGATGGGCGTAACGTTGGCTATCTTCCAATCCTCCGGGATCTCGCCTGTTTTTAGGGATAAGTTGCAAATTTGCTGCAGTAGTTCCGCTATCTCCTCCTTTAATTCCTTCAGAACCCTTGGATGTATGCCATCCGGACCCGGGGATTTGTCAGTTTTTAGTTTTTCTATCTGCCTGCGAACGTCCTCAATGCTCACTTCTATGAATGTTAATTTTTCTGCTTGACTTCCGTTGAAGAATTGCTCAGGTTCCGGCATGTTGGATGTGTTTTCGTTAGTAAATACAGACGAGAAGAACATGTTAAGCCTTTCTGCCACTACCTTCTCCTCCTTCACCACTCCCTTCCTGTCTCCGTCGTCTAGCGGTCCCACTTCCTCTCTAGCTGGCTGCTTCCCTTTAACATATCTGAAGAACGGTTTGAAATTTCTTGCTTCCCTGGCTAGCCTTTCTTCATACTCCCCTTCATATATGAATAATTATGTATGAAGGGGAGGAATATGTAGAAGCTGATAAAGAAAAGGCTGGATTGCTTAACAAATTTCTGTTCTGTGCTCACGGCCGAAGATCTGAGAGTGGGACCGCAGAAGACAAATTTAGATAGGGATGGTGGAGTGGTTGAGTCCCGATCAATTTTCAGAGGGTTGTGTTCATAAGGAGCTAGCTAAATTAAAGGCAGACAAAGTGATGGGGCCAGATGGTATACATTTGAGGGTGCTAAAGGAACTTAGGGAAGTTCTGGTGGCTCTGCTGACTGACCTTTTCAATGCTTCTCCAAAGTTGGGACTGGTACCAGAGGACTGGAGGAGAACAGATATGGTCCCTGTACACGAGTGGAAGTAAGGAAGAAGTAGGGAATTACAGGCCAGTAAGTTGACTTCTGTGGTAAGCAAATTAATGGAAATGCTTTTAAAACAGAGAATGATGAAGTTTCTGGAATCCAGTGGATTACAGGACCAGAGGCAACATGGATTCACTAGAGGTAAGTCTTATCAGACTAGTGAGGAGGTAGTGAGTTCTAGTTCTTCCATTAAGCTTTGGACGTTTTGAAAAGCTAGAAGGATGCTAGGGTGCATAGGAAGAGGTATGGCCAGTAGGAAAAAGAAGGTATTGATGCCCTCATATAAGACTCTACTGAGACCTCATTTAGAATATTGTGTACAATTCTGGAGGCCGCATCTTCAAAAAGATATAAAAAGGATGGAGTCAGTCCAAAGGAAGGCTACTAAAATGATTTGTTGTCCTCATCATAAGGTGTATAAGGACAGACTTAAAAGATCTCAATATGTATACTTTAGAGAGGTATCTCTCAAACTTTCTCAAGCAAGGGCACACTAAAGATAGTGGCCATAGCTTGAGGCACCCAGAAGTGCATGTACGTCACCGTGATGCCATCATGTTTATGCGTGACATCATGTCGACATCCGCGCATGTACAGAGGCCCTCCAGATGGGCCCCGAGACGCCAGTATGGGGTGCCAGCAGGGAAGAGGGCTAGAGAGAAGGAGAGACACTGGCGCCAGCTGATTGCTTACAGCAGTGTTTCTCAACTACTTCAAGCTAAGTACCCCCTAAGTCTAACAAATATCAACTGAGTACCCCAACCATAGACCTTCCTAGGCCCACCCAAGCTCTGCCCCATATCCCATCCCCTTTACTAATTGTAATGCAATTTTTTCCATTCATTTTTCATAAACACACAATATACACAGCAGATATAAATTCTCAAAACTGACACATTTCAATCACTATATTGAAAATAAAATCATTTTACCTACCGGCAATCCTCTGCAGGCTGCTCTAATTAGCTTTAAAGGTGAGATCGGTAGGCCAGGGGGAAGCCAGAGGACACTAGAAAGAAGGGGGAAACATGCAGGCCTTCAGCAAATCAGGCAGTGCTGGTGCTGTACCACGTAGGAAAGTCAGTTGGCAGACGCCTCTCTTCCTCCTCAGTGCCACAACACACTTGGAATCTCAGGAGACACACAGTTTGAGATATACTGCTTTAGAGGAAAGGTGGGAGAGGGGAGATATGATAGAGGTGTTTAAATACCTATGTGGCATAAATGCGCATGAGTCAAGTCTCTTTCAATTGAAAGGAAGCTCTGGAATGATTGGGCATAGGATGAAGTTAAGAGGTGATAGGCTCGGAGTAATCAAAGGAAATACCATTTCTTTTTATTATTATTTTTTTTTTTACAGAAAGGGTGGTAGATGCATAGAACAGTGTCCCGGAAGTTGTGGAGATAGAGTGTGTATTAATTCAAGAAGGTGTGGGATAGGCACATGGGATCTCAGAGAGAGAAAGACTTTATGGTTACTGCGGATGGGCAGACTAAATGGGCCATTTGGCCTTTATCTGCCATCATGTTTCTATGGTGGTACCCCCAGAAAGGTGGTATATCAAATCCATGACTCTTTGTGTAAACAAGCCATATACACAGTAGCATTCTACTGTGGTTGGTGTTGGCTAGGTCCACAGCTGTACTATCTTTTGGGATTTTGAGATTTTGTAAGATGAGAGATTTTATTTTTAACACTGGCTGCCTGTCCTCCTTTAATGAAGTCAGTTTTATCTAAATTATGACTAGAAAGGATAATTCATTTTGACCTAGTGGATAACCCCTGAGCTAATATTTTGCAGGCAAGATTCAATAATTAGATTTTTAACTGTTACAAAAAGTACCTTTGGAGTTCTACCTCTCCTCAGTCATAAAATGTTAAAGCCTGCTACATTTTTCTCCTAGTTGCAAAAATTAATTGGCTTCAAAAATTTTCCAAAGTGGATCCAGTATGAGTTTTGCCTAAATATCTCTTTATAAACTTAAAATTATTAATTGGTATGGACTGATGTCAATTTTTTTATTTTATTTTCCTTTTTTTTTTTTTTTTAAATATACCTTTTATGCACTTTATGCTGTTGAGTTTATATTTTCCTTTTTACATAAATTCACCTTTCATATCCCCTCCATCCTAATAAAATGGAATTCAAATTTTGTTTCTGAGCTTCAATATACTTTACAAGGGGTTGCTGAAAAGTTCTCGGCCCAATTAGCCAACTTCTTAAATTCTGAGCATTATTTTGCCACTGTAGCTGAAAAGTGTTATTTTATATCATTAAGTGCCAATTCGCAGAAACAAAATTTTATTGTTTTGATATTGCTTCAGATCATTGATTGAACCATATCCACATCATTCTGTTCTTGGTTGGGCTGAGAACATTTCAGCATCCCCTCGTCTATCAAAAGTTTCCAGTGAAAATTCTAAGGGCTCCTTTTACAAAGGGGCGCTGGCGGGGTTAACACGCACGACTTTTCATCATGCGCTAACCCTCACGGTGGCCAAAAACTACCGCCTGCTCAAGAGAAGGCGGTAGCGGCTATACAAGCGTTAAACCACTAGTGCGGTTTAAAAGGAGCCCTAAGATCTGGATTTAAACTAAAGTAAGGCTTCATTTTTTTGCAAACTGAATACTTTAAAGTAATATTCATGAAAGACCAACTTTCTCAATTGCTCTGTTTAACTTGCGATTCAATTTTTAGAAATTACTTTGATGTATCCAATTCAAAAAAATCATGTAGTTGTAAGCTATCCAATGGCATACTGCACTAAAATTTGTATTATAGCCAGTGACGTAGTAAGGGGGGTGGGGAGGGAGAGGGTGGACTGCCCCAGGCACTGTCTCTGTGGGAACGCTGGCACCTCTCCGCCACCCTCGCATGCTTCCTTCCCTGCTCCCCATACCTCTTTAAAATCCTCACAGAGAATATGTAGCAACATGATTTTGGATTTAATTATTTGGCTTACCAAATACAGAGCCGGATTCTCTAATATTGCCGGTAAAATCAATTGGGTTGCTGTCATTACAGTAAATGTAACAATTTCAAAAAAAAAGACTAGTTATTCTCTACGAACCACACATGCAAATGAGATTCACAAGACATGAGTTGCCGGTGATAGCTATCGGCACATGTGCAGAATAGTCCACAGAAAGAGGCACAAATGGGCACATGTTCCGGGAAAAAGCTATGCCATAGGCACACATATCGTGGGCCCTGCCTTATTGGAGTGCAATATATGTACACATCAAAGGTGCGCATCACATGTGGCTGTAGTGTCATTCATAGGCGTTGTCAGTTCTATTGGATAGAGGGGAATTGAAGGGAGGTTACAAGCATCGGCTTTCAACAAGTACACATAAGACACTCCTTTAGTATACGCATGCTTTTTAGATTTTTTTTTCTCCCCAAACTATTATGTAACTATAATTTATGTGAATGGTGTATTTTTTTTAAAACATTTATCATGAGCCACAGCCAGAAACACATGCCTGAGACACGCTTTTCAGAATACTGGCACTTTTGGACCAGCTGTTAATTTTTGGTCATTAAAAACCAGCGCTGTGATTGGAGAATTACCTGGCGATGATGTAGAATTGCTCTGAGTGCTCATTTAAATATTAATGAGTACATTTTACTACCATTTTAGTATTTATGAGCTCATTATAATGCATTTGCAAGGCAGAGTCGGAGGCTGCTAGGAAGCTTGGAAAAGACCACGGTGAGCCGTTCTGATAATCGTGTGGTAAAGTATTGCCACGCTAAACAAGCTGGAGCCATTGTTAAAGGCATGGTAAGCTTTGAGAATCCAACCCCCATACTCAAGGCAAATTACATTCAAGTAAAATTGACAAAAGCTAACCAATTTATGGAAGCATAATCCTTTAAGGATCTGAGTCTACTTCATTAGATAAATCCATTTAGGAGGTGGATCAATATATAGTACATGAAGATGGATGGAGTGGAGGAGGAGGGAGAAAGGGTATAGAGGAGCTGAAAAATGTAGGTCTGAGTATGAGAAAAGAGTAATAGCTGTATAATTCAGCTAACTGACAAGTGTGATGGGTGAGAGAAACCAAAGAAAAGTTGATCTGAGAATAATTAAATCAATCGAACCTTTAGTGAGCCATGAAGCCATTGTCCCGATTCATACCTATGGTGCCTACTCAGTCTTTCCAATTCAGCAGTTTCACACTGATGTGTTCCTTTGAAGTTTCTCTATAGGGGTATAGAGGTTACCTTGAGAGGCTGAAATGTTATCCTACCAGTTTTACTGGTTTTGCGATCATTCACCGACCCGATTCACTAAGCAGCTTCCCGATCAATCTCCGATCTGATCTACCCATGCAAATGAGGGGAAATGGCATGCAAAAGTAGGAAGCCATCGATTCACTAAGCAAAAGAAGAAACACCGATTGGGTTTGCCTATCCGAAAAGAAGCGACTGCAGAGGACTAGTCGCTTACTATCCTTGCCGACTCTCCTGCCCTCTTTTGCCCTGAAATATCAGTATCAAGGTTACAACCCCATATAAAACAACCATCAAAATTAAAAATAAAACTGTAAAATATCTTTACATATGCGTAAGAATTCCTTTTTTATATATTCTGTAAGCGCATTGTGAGCCCGTGGTTTTACCCTGCGGGTTTAAAGAGTATCCTGTTAGATAATCTGGTTACACAAAATAATTCACTGTGTCTGTCACATGTCATTCCTTTTTTAAAAATGTCCAACTCGTAGGGCCAGCAAAAGTAAACTGCAGCCACCCCTCCCCCTTTCTTTTGAGCTTCTTTGCGCTTTGCCGCCAATGATGGGAATAAACCCCGCCCACTAACTTTGCAGTAAGTTGCGAAGAACTAGCGCATGCATAAATTGCATCAATTAACAACAAGGATACTCTGCGCATGCATTTCGGTCGCTCTTACAGCTATCACTGCGAACGCTATAGGGCATGCGTCCGATCAGATCATTTGCATGTAGAATCTATAGTGAATCGGTCACTCGTCAAAACTCGGCCAGGAATTGCCCAACAATGATCCAGATTGGTAAGTTTAGTGAATCTAGGCCTAAGTCTTTTTTTTAAAAATCACATGGTCAGACTTTTTTATAGCTTTTACTGACATGCCTATTACAAGCATCTTTTTCTGCCTTGTATTCCAAGACTATATAAAATGGAGCTAGCAATAATGTTTAAGTATAAAAAACAAACCCCCTAGTCTGGTTGTCCTCCTTTTTGCTCATAACACACACATATCTTTTACAAAACCGCGATAGCGGCTTTTAGCACAGGCCGATGCGCGGAATGCTCTACACTGCTCCTGACGCTCAGGAACTCTATGAACATTGGGAACAGTGCAGTGCATTCAGCACATCGGTCTGCGCATAAAAAATGCAATTGCGGTTTTGTAAAAGGGGGGAAAGTTTCTCAAAAGCTTCTTCCAAGAATCCATTTGCAAGTCTTCCATGTCAAAGCAGTAATTAAGGATACAAGAAGCTTTTCATGAATAATTTTATGTGAATCAGCTACTTTGACTCCTTGCAAAATCTTTTACAGTAACATTTAAAGGTGAAATTTCCTACAAAAAGTTGACAAATGGAAATATATTTTGTCACTTATATAAAACCAATATTAATATTGCAGAAAATCTTAGGGCCTGTTTTACGAAGCCGCGCTAGCGGCTGCGCTGCGGTAATGGCCCCGAAGCCTTATAGAGATTTAAAGGACTTCGGGGCCGTTGCCATGTGGCTTTGTAAAACAGGGGGTTAGGATAATAAATGAAAATATAATTTTAGTTATGGTTCTCTAGTTCTAAAAGAGATGAAACTTATTTTCAAGTAATTTGTAAGGACAAAACTTTATATTTCATATTTAGTTTTCCTTTGATAATATGGTTACAGGCCTGCCTGCTGTGCTTCAAAATCTCAATTTTCACACAAGTGAGAATATTGATATTAGTGTGGTGGATAAGTTTCATCAGACATTAAGCTAATTAAAGACTTCTCCAATGTACTACTGAACTGGTAATTAAATTCTAACCTTTCTATGTTTTTTTGAACTCCAATTAATAGGACAGTTCTAGAAGGACTTATTGAAAGTAGTTTTAAAAAAGTGCTTCACAAAAAGAAAAAAGAAAAAGAGTACAGTTAAGAAAATCTAGGCAAATATTTTTTATATAAGTAAATAAAATTCTATTCAAAGTTTTTTTTAATGTAATCTATGGGCTCCTTTTACAAAGCCGCGCTAGCGGGGATAACGCGCGTGACTTTTCATCACACGCTAACCCCCGTGCTGGCCAAAAACTACCGCCTGCTCAAGAGGAGGCGGTAGCGGCTAGCGCGTCCAGCAGTTTAGCTTGTGCTATTACGTGCGTTAAACCGCTAGCGCACCTTTGTAAAAGGAGCCCTAAGTTTGGTTAATTTAGCTGGTTAAATGCATAATGCTACTGTGAATTAAAGGCAAATGCCCTGTGTGATTATTCCATATCATAGTGGAACTTGTTCAGATGAAATGACATTTTGATTGCTTAGACAGCATGATGTATTGCTCACTGTTATAATCATTATACAGTAACTTCTAGGATGAATTAAAAGGCTGCCCTGGGTATTAAGTGAAGATCATCTATTATAATTTAATTCCTGAGCAAGTAAAGTATATGTAACATCATTTACCAAAGTCATATAAAGTAAATCTAAAAACATAAAACTCACAATGTTCAAACTCTATGTCAGAATTTAAAAAAAAATATCGGTGGCTTTCATTTAAATCTATTCAGTACCAATGACTGTATAGTGAGTGCCAACATAAGTGGGCAGAATTGACTGCCACACATTTTACTACTAAATCATATAGTAAAGAATTCGTACAAGAAAACTTCCCAGGACCTCAGCGATACCACTCAGGGCTCGAATACCCTCATGGCCCTAGAGCTTAACGTATCTAATCGTCATTGGTCCAATTTATTTAAATTTTGTACTTATTTTAGATTTGTTTTAGAGGTAACTACTCCCCATATTAGTCATAACTTTAAACATTTCACATGCATTTTATTTAAAGAGATATAAAGCACTTAGCTTTATCATTTTAGAATGCTTGGTCAGGGGCGGTCATCCAACATGTTTCACCATGCGCTGTATCAAGGATGCCTCTGCAAGAGAATGTGAAGATTATATACTTTTATTCCCACAACCCTTACTAAAACCTAAGTTTCTAAACAAACAGACTTTTACTCACAACTTCCCTAAGCGTTACCACCATTCACTCCAGCACTTTCCCGGACCAAGATGGCAGCCACATCTCAGGATAGGATTTAAATTCCCTAATTAACTCCTCTTTCTTTTTATCGCTCCATCAATCAGGGATCCCCCCTAGCTAGAAAAGGCTGGCCTATTCAATTTCTACATTTAAACCAGAAGGGGCTACAGATTTTGATAAATAGATCCATTTTTGATCCCTCCAATTCAAAAATTCTTCCGAATTATCCCCTTCTTCTTCATCTATAACTTGATAAATTTCTCGCCAGCACAATTGATCTATCGTATGTCCCATATCCTCCCAATGTTGAACAACTGGGGCTTGCAACACCTTATACACGATCCTTGATTTATGTTCTGTCAAACGGACCCTTATCTGGTGTTTACTACAGCAGGGACAAGCACACGGCAACAATATAGGCCCCGGCATGCTTCCCCAAATGGGAGGAAGACCCTGTACTAGTGGGCTTACCATAAAATATAAAAGAATGGCAAATAGGTAAGCTTTCCAAAATAGAATTTATTTCTCGTTCAGGCTTGACTGAGAATCAAAGCAAAATGTATTCTTGTGTACAATAAATAAAAGCAAAGTTTCTTCTGCCAGCCTGGTCTGGCCAAACTCAGAGTGCTCACTCTATGTCCCAGGAAAGTTCTAATCATTTCCATGAAACAGAAAAATACTATCACTCAGTTCTTTTATCAAAAAGGGAGTTTCAATTCAAGCATTAAGAATTCTCCAACCTCTCAATGCTAAAGGAGAGAGATTGGTGGAAAGAGACTTGGGAGTAGGACTTGGGAGTTCTGATCGACAAGTCGATGAAGCCATCCACGCAATGTGCGGCAGCGGCAAAAATGGAAAACAGAATGCTAGGAATGATAAAGAAAGGGATCACGAACGGATCGGAGAAGGTTATCATGCTGCTATACCGGGCCATGGTGCACCCTCACCTGAAGCACTGCGTCCAGCACTGGTTGCCGTACATGAAGAAGGACACGTTTCTTCTCGAAATGGTCCAGAGAAGAGCGACTAAGATGGTTAATGGGCTGAAGGAGTTGCCATACAGTGAAAGATTACAGAAACTGGGCCTCTTCTCCCTTGAACAGAGGAGATTGAGAGGGGACATGATCGAAACATTCAAGATACTGAAGGGAATAGACTTAGTAGATAAGAACAGGTTGTTCAGCCTCTCCAAGTTAGGGCGAACAAGAGGACACTCTCTAAAATTGAAAGGGGATAGATTCCGTACAAACGTAAGGAAGTTCATCTTTACCCAGAGAGTGGTAGAAAACTGGAACGCTCTTCCGAAGTCTGGGATTCAAGACCCAGGGATTCAAGACAAAGTTAGACAAGTTCCTGCTGAACCAGAACGTATGCAGGTAGGGTTAGTCTCAGTTAGGGCGCTGGTCTTTGACCAGAGGGCCACTGTGTGAGCGGACTGCTGGGCACGATGGACCACTGGTCTGACCCAGCAGCAGTAATTCTTATGTTCTTATCTGACAAAATAGGCATTTTGTAGCAACAAAATGCAAACCCTCAAATCCCACCTCAATGATGTTGGTCAAATCCAGACCCCAATCTATGTCTCTGTCATAAAGCAAATAAACTTTTCAGGCAAACATAGTTCTTAAGCCTGCTTTGCTCCAACAGTGCTTCTGCCTGCAGTGGCAGCCATTTTGAAAGAAAAATAAAACCACATCCAGAAAAAAGATTAATCTCACTGGAAAGTTCAAAAGCATAAATTTTCCCCTTTTGTATGTCCCAACAAGTTCTCCACCACCACAGCAGAACCCACAGTCTCAGACTTCCCCAGAAGCAAACATTTACCCCCCCAGCAGACTGTGCAGCAAAATTCCTGCTTTTAAAAAAACCTTGTCAAAGGCAACAAAGCAGTTTCAACAAACTTCCATTTTTTCCGACAATGTTTGTTCAGGTAAATTACCTAGTTCCATGGCCTCTGGTAAATGGTCTCCTGTAAGCTCATTTCCTTCCTCAAACACCTGCATTTCAATGTCCTCCAGCTGTGATGACAGCAGAGGCTCCTCCAGCATGTGAGTTTCTCTGGGCTTCCTCCCTGAGTGAGGTTTCCAGGCATCCGAATCCTTCAAAACTGCAGGGCCATGCCAAGCCCTGCGTGGGTGATGGCCACTGCTTAGCTCTGACTGCCTTTCTACCTGTTTAGCCAGCAATTTCAAAATGGTTGAACTTAAAGGCTATGCCTGGCTATGCCTTGTGTGTAATGCAGGCAGTGTTCTGTGCACTGAGTTTTGACTGGACTCAGCACTGCTGTTGGATTCTTGATTATGCCAGTCAGTTACATTGGTCAGCCCTAACCAATTTAATAGAAGTGTTTGTGTGTGTTTTCACTGGCACAAGGCTGATCTGAAAGTCGGGCTTGTGACTATATATATATAAAACTAAACCCAGAAAAAACAAAATTCCTCCTGCTTGAAAAGGCCAAAACCCCTACCATCAAAGAACTGATCACTGCACAACAATTTTTTGGTTAAGTCTTGATTCCTGAAAAGTTTTTGGTGATTATGACAGGTACCAACTTGGTATGCTCAAATATGGTTTTGGTTTTACTGCATCACGTAAGAACTATGAGAAATAGACATTTTTATGTTTACTGACAATAAAATATATAGTCAAGTTTACGTTTCGCACAAGCGACTAAATGAAACAGAATTAAAAGTGTTTTGCTCCCGAGTTTCTTTTATATTCAGTGTCTGGTGCATCACGTTGTAGCATCCAACAATAGTCGGCAAGCATTGACGGATTCCAATTGCCCTGGTATCGTTTCTCCATCGTAGCTATGTCTTGATGAAACCTTTCACCGTGCTCGTCACTCACAGCACCGAGATTTGCGGGGAAGAAGTCCAAGTGTGAATGGAGGAAATGAATCTTGAGTGACATATTGCACTTCATTCTCTTGTATGCTTTGAGAAGTTTGTCTACCAGCTGAATGTAGTTTGGGGCTCTGTAATTGCCCAGAAAATTGTCAACAACGTCTTTCAAGGCTTTCCAGCCAATTTTTTCCGGCCCAACTAACAGATCTTCAAATCGCTTGTCACTCATAACATGTCTGATCTGGGGGCCAACAAAAATACCCTCTTTGATCTTGGCATCAGTTATTCTTGGGAACATCTGTCTTAAATAACGAAAACCTTCCCCTTCCTTGTTCATTGCTTTCACAAAATTCTTCATGAGTCCCAGTTTAATGTGAAGAGGAGGCAAAAATATCTTTGTCGGGTCAACAAGCGATTCATGTGCTACATTTTTCTGTCCTGGAACTAACTTTTTACGGAGTGGCCAGTTCTTTCTAGAATAGTGCGACTCTCTGTCTCGGCTGTCCCATTCGCAGATGAAACAGCAGTACTTTGTATAGCCAAGCTGCAGTCCTAGTAACAGAGCAACGACTTTGAGGTCTCCACAGATATTCCAGTTATACCTGGTATACTGGACATACTTTAGTAACATTTCCATATTCTCATATGTTTCTTTCATATGTGCTGCATAGCCAACAGGTACTGAAGGATAAACGTTGCCATTGTGCAACAGAACAGCTTTCAGGCTTAACATTGACGAATCAATGAAAAGACGCCACTCTTCCGGGTTGTGATCACAACCAAAGACCGAGAACAATCCTTCAATGTCACAACAGAAACAGAGAGTGTCGACTTGTGCAAAAAATTTGGTTATATCATGATGCCGGTCTCGAAACACAGAAATTTTCGTACCTGGTGATAGCAAACACCATTCCTGCAGTCTCGAACATAGCAGCTCAGCTTTTGCTTTTGACAGACCCAAATCTCTGACCAAATCGTTCAATTCGGACTGTGTTATCAGATGTGGATCGCCTGATGAGGATGGTTCAAAATCCGGGTCAATGTCACTGTTAGAACCCTGCACTGCAGTTTCTTCATCTGGTTCGTCTAAGGTCCAATCCTCTGGTGGTTTCGGAACTGGAAGACTGTCATCATGTGGCATGGGTCTCATTGCTGAAGGCAGATTAGGATATTCAATTGACTTCTTGTTTTTGGCAGAGAAACCAGACACATTAGTCAAACAGAAATAACAGTCCGTCACATGGTCTTTCTGTTCTCGCCATATCATCGGAACAGCAAATGGCATCGTCTTTCGAGTACCTCTGAGCCAGGCTCTCAGACTAACAGCACATGTCGCACAGCAAATGTGAGGCGCCCATTGCTTGTCTTGATCACCTATTTTGCAGCCAAAATACAGATGATAGGCTTTCTTTACAAGGGCAGTCATCGAACGTCTCTGAGGCGTAAGTGTATATTCCCCACAGATATAGCAGAATGTGTCGCGGCTGTTACGACACCGACGAGACATATTGCCCGACACCAAAACGTCTATAGCATCAAGCTTACTTACTGTTATATTGCTACAGCTACTATACTACTATACTTTACTATACTGATACTATATACACACACGGACTATCTATATTAACCAAATGAGCAGGATCGGTGTATGGAAGCCACCATTATAGCATGGTGAGACAGCGCAAGCTCGTTCAGACCTGCCCAGACATGCCCAGGATGTCATCTTCCATAAAACAGCTTCCAACCTGGCTAGATTTTATGCATGGACATACCCAGGCGGCACAAACCGTTGTTGATAAGACACTTATGGGAGAAAAAATTGTTTGCATCCAAATATAAGAAAAAATCACGACAAAATTGAAGATTTCTCTGAAATGGTACGTGATGGGTAATTTTTGATGTAATATTCATGATCAGCACCCAAAATTCTATAAGAAACACCCAGCAGTGTTCAGGAAGCAAAAACTTTGTTGTGCAGTGAAACACCAAATACCCAATACAACTCGAACTAAAACTACTAGGAATTACCATAGACAGATGTTGCACAATGCACTCCCAAATCAACAAGACAACACAGAAAGCCTTCCTAACTATGAGAAACCTACGCAAAATCAGAAAATTCTTCAACCAAACACAATTCAGACTAATAGTACAATCCTTAGTACTAGGTCTACTGGACTATTGCAACTCCCTATATCTCCCTTGTCCAGCCTCTATGATAAAGCAACTTCAGACCATACAAAACACCGCCCTCAGACTAATCTACTCACTTAGAAAATATGATCACATAACAGCTGCCTTCTTAGACTCCCACTGGCTACCCTTACAAGCACGAATTCAATTCAAATTCTACTGCCTATTATTCAAAGCTTTACACGGCTCTTCCCCATCCTACTTAACCAACCGCTTAAACCAGGTCTCCTCAAAAAGACACAGAAGAACCCCTAACCCTTTCACCTTCCCCCCTTTCAAGGGCACACATCGCAAGAAAATGTTCGATAACCTTCTGGCAACCCAAGCAGCAAAACTCAACCAATCTGTCACCAACCTGCTGACAACATCGGACAACTTCAAGACGTTCCGCAAAGAAATCAAAACCCTGCTCTTCAAAAAATTCATCCAAAAACCCTAACCCCCTTACCTACCACCAACTCACTTCACCAACCTCTCACCTTCATCCAGAAAATTCCAGTTACCCAAAAAAAAATTAAAAAAATAAAATAAAATAAAAAATTGCATCCTCACTGGAAAATGTCCAGTAATCTCCTCTGAAATGTTTACATCTCTGGAAATGTCCAGACAATTCTTTTGTAATCTGCCTTGAACTGCAAGGTATAGGCGGAATAGAAATCCGTAATGTAATGTATATATATCTAACACAGGATACACCAAACTTTCTGGATGCAATATCAATATCAACTTTATACCAAGGGTAGGCAATTCCGGTCCTCGAGAGCCACAGGCAGGTCAGGTTTTCAGGATATCCACAATTAATATACAGTATATGAGATAGATTTGCATATCAAGGAGGCAGTGCATGCAAATCCATCTCATGCATATTTATTGTGGATATCCTGAAAATCTGACCTGCCTGTGGCTCTCAAGGACCAGAATTGCCTACTCTTGCTCTATATGGTATAAATGTACTGCTGTATAAGTATTGTTGGGACCACCATTCATACATACACTACTGGAACACAAAAATCATAAGAATTAGTAGAGAAAAAGACCTCAATAACTTGGTTATTGCACTTACAAGGCATCCTTTAGAACCTGTATCATCATAGGTCTATAAAAATAACTCCACATAACCTAAAGATCAGCATTCATTCTTCTTATTCAATAATATGTTTTCTTCAGTGTGTCTATTTTTTTCACAGTCTCCAATAAAAGTCCACAATAATATACTTGTAAACATGATGGCAACTGAAGTGAAAATTAGAGCTAACTGAGTAGCAGTATTCTCCAAGAACTTTCACTGAAGATTTTCAAATATGTACCAACAAAATGTACTTATCTTAGTTAGTTCTTAGAAACAGAGAAATAAGATGGCAGATAAAGACCAAATGGCCCATCTTCAGTAACCATTATCTCTTTCTCTCTTGAGAGATCCCACGTGCCTATCCTAGGCCCTTTTGAATTCAGACAGCCTGTTTCCACCACCTTTTCCAGGAGACTGTTCCACGCATCTACCACCCTTTCCATAAAAAAGGTTTCCTCAGATTACTCCGGAGCTTATCACCTCTTAACTTCATCCTCTCATTGCAGAGTTTCCTTTCAAATGAAAGAGACTTGACTCATGCACATTTATATTACGGAGGTATTTAAATATCTCTCAAGAATCCAAATCGCAATAACAAAGTATAATACAATCAGCAAAAAATTGTTATTAGCCTAGTGGTGGGGATACCCCATGAAAATACATTTATAATAGGTGGAGAAAAAGCCTCAACTTATCAACAATATACGGACGGCAACCCAATGAGTTTTTAAGCCAGTCCTGCTCTGTATCATAGGCAAAAAACTCCACACGTTTCAAAATGTAATTTTTCAAAATGGGACCCAAAGCCACCACTGTGCACAGGGAGCCAGAAAAAGAACAAAACAGTTCACTTATCTTCTGACGATGGCACAAACAGCAGCAGAGCATGTGATTGCCCTGTCGCAGCCGTTGTTTGGCAAAATAAGAGCCTTGTTGGTGACATCCAGTTCCTTGTCTTTTGTCAGCGTGAGAAGTGCTATAGCAGGAAGATCTACTCGCTGCTGTTTGTGCCATCGTCAGAAGATAAGTGAACTGTTTTGTTCTTTTTCTGGCTCCCTGGGCACAGTAGTAGCTTTGGTCCCATTTTGAAAAATTATATTTTGAAACATGTGGAGTTTTTTGCCTAGGATACAGAGCAGGACTGGCTTAAAAACTCATTGGGTTGCCGTCGGTATATTGTTGATAAGTTAAGGCTTTTTCTCCACCTATTATAAATGTATTTTCATGGGGTATCCCCACCACTAGGCTAATAACAATTTTTTGCTGATTATATTTAAATATCTCTATCATATCTCCCCTCTCCCACCTTTCCTCCAAAGTATACAGTACAGATTGAGATCTTTAAGTCTGTCCCCATATGCCTTATCACAAAGACCACACACCATTTTAATAACCTTCCTCTGGACTCACTCCATCCTTTTTATATCTTTTTGAAGGTGCAGCCTCCAGAATTGTACACAATATTCTAAATGAAGTCTCACCAGAGTCTTATACAGAGGCATCAATACCTCCTTTTTCCTACCTCTCCCTATGCAACCTAGCATCCTTCTAGCTTTCACCGTCACCTTTTCAAACTGTTCGGCCACCTTAAGATCATCACATAAAATCACACCCAAGTCCCGCTCTTCCGTCGTGCACATAAGTTCTTCACCCCCTAAACTGTACTGTTCTCTCTGGTTTTTGCAGCCCAAATGCATGACCTTGCATTTCTTAGCATTAAATTTTAGCTGCCAAATTTCAGACCATTCTTCAAGCTTCGCCAGGTCTTTCTTCATGTTATTCACACCATCCGGCACGTCTACTCTATTGCAGATTTTGGTATCATCCGCAAAGAGGCAAATCTTACCTGACAACCCTTCAGCAATATCATTTATAAAAATGTTAAAAAGAACAGGTCCAATAACAGAACCTTGAGGAACACCACTGGTAATATCCCTTTCCTCAGAGCAATCTCCATTGATCACTACCCTCTGTCACCTTCCACTCAACCAGTTCCTGACCCAGCCCTTCACTGTGGGACTCAACCCAAGGGCACTCAGTTTATTTATTAGATGTCTGTGTGGAACACTGTCACAGTCTGGTACACTTTTCCCAAACTTGCTCCCGACATGGGTACTCCTGTTTTGCTACTTAATTGAGCTACCTCAGGGGAAACCTAGAGATATACTATCAGCTCACAATGCTATAAAACAACAACATTGTTTTCAAAAATGGCCAAGGCTCCAATTCAGAAACTAAGGGGCTCATAATCGAAAGAGAAAAACATCCAAACACCGGCCTAAGTCGGCACTTGGACGAACATTTCCCAAATACATCCAAGTGCCGATACTAAAAACGGGTTTTGGACTTATTTCTAAATGACCAAAAAACCCTAAACTTGTTTACTCCAAATTAGTGTATTCAGTTACAACTAAAATCTAAGACTAAATTTTAATTTGCTTTATCATCACTGTTGCATTTGGTTAGGTGAAATTTTTAAGTGCAATACTTGTGTTTTCTAACAGATAATGCAAGGCATTAGAACATAAACTAGCAGGTCATCAGGTTCAATAGTCTTTGACATTATATCAGGAGAACACAGCGTACAATCGAACTGCTTGGTTAAGGGAATTTGTATAGAAGTAATTCATTATTCTTACTGACAATATGTTCCCCAAGAAAATGTGTTAATAATAATTAGAATTGGGTTTAATTAAAGTAGAGCTGGGACCATAAGGGAACATTAATATACTGCTTTACTACTAATGCACTTGGTTCAGCAAAAAAAAAAAAAAAAAATGCATACTCTTGCTACTGCAGTGACACAAATGAACATAATTATTACTGAAGGCATTCACCTGAAAAGATTACTGAGAAGTAAAATTAATTTTGTAATACTTGCCAGTTAAAATCATTGGTATGTGTATAATAAATGTAAAAAATTAAGATCACCAATCAAGATAGAGATGTGCTCATTGTGCATATGTGGGACCCTTCTTTCACTATGCTCCTTAACCTCTACATGGAGCACTAACCTGTAGAGCTCAGCCTCTGGAGCCGCTAGAGAAAGTATGCTGGTGGGGGGAGGGGTTAGTCCATTTGTAGCCCATTTGTAGCCTACTTAACAAGTTAAATTCAGCTTCTGGAAATTAGATCTTCTTGGTTGGAGCTTTCACAGAGATTTTTCATTAATTGTAACCTATAGGGCTCATAATCGAAACATAAACACATCTTAAAAACCTGCCAAAGTTGGCACTTGGACAACCTAAAAGACAGGTCATCCAAGTGCCAATAATCAAAGCTATTTGGGGGACGTATCCAGGGACCTTTTAGGCTTCTGAATGCTGATGTGCACCCAGAGCTAAAAGGGGCGTATCTGGAGGGGGGAGTGGTTAGGGCAGAATGTGGGCTGACCTAGATTTAGTCTCCTGCAGGGATAATCGAAGGTTTTATGAGACTTCCTGGGTGGAACTTAAACATTGTGCGTTAGATGATGTAAAAACAGGTTTTAAGTGCCTCAAAGTAAAGACCCAAACACACTAACCACTATATGTGAGAGGATATGCGCACCCACCGAAATGCCCCAAACACCACAGTATTGTCATGTAAGTGGCACCTGCAGCCATGAGGACTATTGGGGTTGAAGACAGGTGGATATAGTGTGTTATGGGGTATTTTAGGGGGCTCACCATATCCTATAAGGGAGTTCTGGTGAGATGTTTATGTGGTACCCTTTTTGTGAAGTTCACAGCAGTGCCCTATAAGGTATACCACTGCTCTGTTGCCATGTCTGGGTGGCCAGTCCATCACAATGCTTTCCTCTCCCACGTCCAAAAGGTCTTGTTCTGGGCATTTGGAACTTGGACGAAATTATGATCAAGAATGTGGTATACAGATAGATGACCTGGCGGTCTGGACAAATAATAGCCTGGACATCTAGATAGACGATTCTCGAAAAAGAAAAGTATTTCAGATATATCTTTCGAGAATGGACATTTCCCCGCTACCGACTTTGGGTATCTAGCGCCATACATCCAAATCAGACTTAGATGTTATCTTTTGATTATGCACCTCCGTGTGTTTTTCATGAATAAGCAGAGATAAAGAAGAAAGACTGCCTCTATTGTGCAGAGGAAAAAGAAGAGACAGGCAATAGCTTGGAGAAAAACTAGGGACAGAATTCTGAGAAGATCCAGCACATAGAAAGTGATCTAAAGTCAAAGAAATTATTTTAAGAAGTAAAACTTTTAGAGCCTCTGATTTTAATCTGTACTGAGTAATAAACTAATGACTAATGCAATGGAGGCTGAGCCTAATTATTCTGAGAGTGGGTATTCCCTGCATAAGTTCTGGAGTGAAGTATAAGAAAGACTGTCTTTAGGGGAATCATCAGTGCTTGGCTGAGATTCCAATAGAGCCCAGAGGAGCTCAAAAGCTACTGAGAAGCAGCAATGAGCTGTTTCTCTTTGTGGCTGGCTAAGCCTTTATCAAGGAGAGAAAGGCTGGCTTTACCAATCTGTACAAGAGTTGCTGAGAGAAGAGCAATTCATACAGGGTTTAGAGAGATTTTTGCAAAAGCTTAGCTGTTTCAACATTCATAAGCAACAAATAGTCTGGGGAACTTAAACAGGATTGGTCTAAAGATTTCAAGCTGCATTAGTGTTTGGTATTTATAAGGATGTTTGTGGGGCCCCACAGTACATCACATCTTACCTTGGAAACCCATGTTGATCTGTAAGAGACCAAATCTTAGTGCATTCTGAGCGGTCCTTGAGGAGGTTTGATAATTTATCTGATATGTTGATTAACAAATTTTATCTTTTGATACATGACTTAGCCATAGGTACAGATTCAAGGAGGGATGTAGTTATGGAAATTTTGAACACTCCAAGGTACTTGGCCTAAGTACTGTCTAGTCATTTGAAACTACAGGGAGCTTGATCTATTTTTTTACTATTTTTCAGAGGAATTTCCTTTAGGAGTAAACAAGAAAAAAAGAGCAGTTTCTGCTGTCTGTTCTAATGCAAGGTGCTAACAAGGTGTCAATAATTAGGATATCTTAAAATATGAACTCTACTGGAGCACATGGAAAAGCAAATACCTGCATTTCTGAAGGACTTGGATGGTTTTAATTGGCCTAGACAGATGCAGAAAACTGAATATCACCAATGTCTTCTAATATCAATCACCTAATTTAACCACCTTTGATGTTCATCACACAGAGGTCCACTGTAAGAGCCTGAAGTAGATAAGATGTTACTGATGACATCTACATTCTAGGCTTGGAAAATGATCACTCTACCTAATAAATAAACCAAGACCAAGAAATACCAGTTAGGGCCTACCAAGCAACCTAAGAGCCCCAACTATGTCACACCAGAGAATGAGACCTGCTCTGAGGGGACCTTGGTAATTGTCCTTGGGTAATATGCATAGTTCTGCAAGTCAGTGAGTAAGGTAAATCCTAGTATATACGTAGAAACCCTATCCTTCACAAAAGACATTTAATGAAACCATTCACCTTTATTTTATTTTTTTTGAAGACTCAAGACTGGAGAATGTGATAAGTAGTTAGAGTTTTACCAGTTGGACTCAAAATGGTCAAAACCATGACTTGAAGAAACAGCAAACTCAAGAAAACTCATACTGGTGAGATCATTCACCAGCCAGTATGCTACTGTCAAGTAAGCCTCAGTCTACTGAGAAACTCTCAGTACCACTACATTGCCTAGAAAAGGGAATAGTAAAAATAAGCTGTCAAATGCTTGGCGGTGATACCTAAAGTGAATGAGCATCAACTTAGTGAGAGGAAAGGACCATCCTGTAGTATCCTAGATCAGAGCTTCTAAAAGCCAAGTTATCTTGAGGCTCTCAAGAAACTGTCAGGTATGGTCTACCATGAGTGGCAGTCTATTACCTGCCAAGATGGATCAGTCACACCCTACTGGAAGATATAAGCAAATATGACTTCTGCCATGAGTAATCTGCCAGAGGCCAGGAAAAATTATTGATCTGTGCAACAGGTGTCTGAATTATTTTCATTTATTTATATGAATCATAGAAATATGATGGCAGATAAAGACCAAATGGCCTATCCAGTCTGTCCATCCACAGTAACTATTATCTCTATCTATCTCTAAGAGATCCTACGTGCCTATCCCAGGCTTTCTTGAATTCAGATACAGTCTCTATCTCCACTACCTCTGCCAGGAGACTGTTCTATGTATCTACCACCCTTTTTGTAAAAAAGTATTTCCTTAGATTACTTCTGAGCCTATCACCTCTTAATTTCATCCTATGCCCTCTCATTCTAAAGCTTCCTTTCAAATGAAAGACTCGACTCATGTGCATTTACACCATGTAGGTATTTCAACATCTCTATCATATCTCCCTTCTCCTGCCTTTCCTTCAAAGTATACATATTGAGATCTTTAAGTCTGTCTCCAAACGTCTTATCACAAAGACCACACATCATTTTAATAGCCTACCTCTGGACCGACTCCATCCTTTTTTATATCTTTTTGAAAGTGCGGCCTCCAGAATTGTACACAATATTCTAAATGAGGTCTTATAAACCACAAAATTGATCAATGATCATCCTATGGCAGTGCACATCATAAACACATGTAATCTTAAATGGATACACATTCTTCCAGAGACTAAGACTAATAATTAGCTAATAAAATTACATTCCAACAATCACTTAAAAGCTTCAATAAATAAAAAAGCTTTTTAGATTATTTTAAAAGTGCAGCAGGTTGCTGTCTGCATGCAGTCTCAGACAATGATTTCAATAATCTTGGCCTTGCAATTGAAAATGCTCTATCTTTAGTAGATGTCAGCCTAGCAAATTTCACTGATGGAGGAGACAATAAACAAGAATCTTTAGAGCATATCATCTGTGATGGCTGGTACTCAATAAACCATTTCTGTAAATATTCTGGTACCATTGCAGGATTATCAATTTAAATATCAGCAGGTATATTTCAAATTTTACTCACTGCAAAGTATCTCAGTCATATGCTCCCTAATACTACAGCTGGTGAGTAATTGGGCATCTGAGTTTTACATAATCTGTAGCACTCAGAAATAAGAAGTGGGCAATTCTAGATACAAGGAGTTGAAGTAATCCATATGTCAGAAGCAAATGAAAGTAAAAAGCAGGTAAAATATTACACAACCACTTTAATTATTTCAACTTTAAAAAATGCTGTACTCAACACTTTCCTGTTTCATTAGCAAATGTTCAACTGATTTCCTATTTCCCAGATTTTGTGCTTGAGGGACAAATAGCATTAACTGTTGCTCAACTGTCCAGCAATTGAAATTGCAAAACCACAAGATGACGTTCTAATCTAGACAAGCTCTATTTTCAAGTTCAACTGTAACTTACTAGAAACTAGCAATTGCTTAATTTCTGTGGTGCAGTGGTTAAAGCTACAGCCTCAGTACCCTAAGGCTGTGGGTTCAAACTCACACTGCTCCAGGTGACCCTGGGCAAGTTACTTAATCCCCCATTGCCCCCAGGTACATTAGATAGATTGTGAGCCCACCAGGACGGACAGGGAAAAATGCTTGAGTACCTGAATAAATTCATTTAAACTGTTCTGAGCTCCCCTAGGAGAACAGAATAGAAAATTTAATAAATAAATACTTCTTGATTAACAACTGGATGGGGAACATGGATTAGCTTTAAACTGTGTTATCTTAAAAGTTAACCCCAGTTATAAGTAACTAGACCCCATTGCATAAAATGGAACCTGTGCTAAACCAACATGAGTTAGTGGTAAAATAACATGACTTAATAATATCTCATGTTGATAACTGTATCCCCAAATGTCATCCACATAAAAGTAACATACATCCTCTTTTACTAAGGTGCGCTAACCAATTACCGTAGTCTGCACTAATCAAATTAACATGCGCTAAACGCTAACACGTCCATAGACTATACACACGTTAGCGTTTAGCATGCGCTAAATTGATTAGCGCACCTTAGTAAAAGAGGGACAACAAAGTTCAAATAAAATAAATCCAAAATATGACTTGTATATCGTACAAAATAAAAAACCAAACTAAAAATACCCACTGATCTATGGAACTTTGAATTTAAATTTTGAATGGACCTACTGATGGATTTCTGTTATTCTTCTACAAATAATGAATATAAAAACTGCCATATTGGTTCATAGAAAAGGTCCACAAGCCCGGTATCCTGTTTCCAACCATGGCTAATTCAGCTCGCATCCCAATCCCAAAAAGTAGATAGATATCATGTGGCTTATCTCCAGGGATAAGCAGTGGCATTCACCAAGTCCCAAATTCTGTAATCAGTGCCTAAAGTTAGGCACCTATTTTGGAGGTGCCCAACTAGATAGGCACCTAAACTGAATAACAAGCTCAATTAAGCTTTTTTTAAATCAGCACTGATTGAAACATAGGCGCCTATCAAGAAAGCACGATTCTGTAACAAGGCGCCTCTAAAAATTTAGGCAGCCTTCAAAAAAGTAGGCACTATGCATGTTAGGCGTGGGTGTGGCTACATATTAGATGCCTTGTTGCAGAATCACTGCTCTTAAGCGTGCTTAAGCGCTCAGCTAGGCGCCTAACTTTTAGTTGTGCCTAGAGCTGGCCTATTTCTTGGGTGCCTCCAAAATAGGTTCCACTCAGCGTGATTCATTACACAGCACCCAATTTTACTTGAATCGCGCTGAACAGTACCTAATTAGGTGCCTAACTTTTGGGCGATTCTTATAGAATTTGCTCTTAAGTGTCTCTTAATAGTGATTGATGGCCTTTTCCTCCAGAAATGTGTCCAAACTTTTTTTTTTTTTTTAATGCAGCTATGTTAATTGCTTTTACCACATTCTCCAGCAATGATTTCAATTTCAAGAACTTAATTATGGACTGAATAGAAAAAAAATATTTCCCCCAATTTGTTTTAAGTGTACTATCATACTTGATAACTTCTGACATGTTCTCTAGTCTTTTCTCCTATTGAAAGAGTAATTGGCCAATTTTCATTTACCCATTCTACTCCATTCATGTTTTTATAGATCTTTATCATATTTCCTTTTAGCTATCTCCAGTGGCTTAGTAAGGGGGGTGCTGGGAAGTGGAGGGGGCCGTCCGCCCTGGGCGTGGTCTTAAGCACGTGGCACCCCTGCTCCTCTCCTTGCCACGTATCCCTTGCCTTCCCCCACACCTTTTTTACTTCCCCGGCATGAGGTTGCCGCCCACGTTGGCAGCGGCACTCTCTCTTGACATCAGTTCTGGGACCCGCCCCTAGGAAGCAACATCGCATTGACGCCGACGTGGACATGCTGCTCATGCCAGAGAAGTTAAAAAGGTACGGGGCAAGATGCGCAGAGGTGCCACTCACCCTTACTACACCACTGCCTATCTGTTCTCCAGGAGAGCCCAAACTTTATTAGTCTTTTTGTCATGTGGGGAATAGTTCCATCCACACTATCATTTTTTCCCTCAATAAGATTTTATTGAAAATTTTTGAAGAAAACACAAACACTATAATGTAATACAATAAATAAAGTCAAAGGGTGTCATAACATACAATTTTTTATGTGTTTTTATTGAAAAGTGGTAAAGAGAACGCATACATGAAATTGAAGACAATCCGAAAAATGGGCAAGCAAATAATTAAATAATGAGCAAATGGAGACAAGAAGAATCAAGTTAGCCATAATACAAATTAGAAATGATGCGCTACTCTCCACACACCAAATTTGTGAATTATGAGCAGTCTATCATGCTACCCATACAATACAAATTAAATACAATAACATTCAATCTGTGAATTTAAGTAAGCAATTCCATATCTTATTAAACTGTTTCAAACTACCACGCTTAATCGCATATCATTTTTATTGTCCTACTCTGTACCTTTTCAAGTTCCACTATAACTTTTTTGAGATGTAGTGACTAGAATTGCTCACTATACATATTATTTAGTCCTAAATATTTCCCCAAAATACATTATTCGTATTCAGCTAAATAGTGATTTAAATTCAAACACGAATAATCTTCGGCTCTCCAGTGCTAAATCCTACTGAAATAAATGCTTGATCTCTGATTTCGCACTGTTTCTTTCATTATTTGTTATGTTAAAGCTCAATGCCCATTATTCATATTCAACCAAATAATCCCCCTCCTTTACAAAGCCGCGCTAGTGATTTTAGCGCCAGCTGCCGCGGTAATAGCTCCAACGCTCAGCGAATTCCTATCAGGCTCCGAGCTGTTACCACCGTGGCCGGCGCAAAAAACACTAGTGCAGCTTTGTAAAGGAGGGGGAATATTTGTCATTAATTTTATTTGGCCAAATAGTAAAATAAGCAATTCAGTACATTGTTTTATTCTCCATTTCTTTTTTAATAATTCCTAATATTTTGGGCTCCTTTTACTAAGGTGCACTAGCATTTTTAGCGCACACAGGATATTACCACTCGCTACACAACGCGCTAGGCAGCTAGAACTAACGCCAGCTCAATGCTGGCATTAAGGTCTAGCGCGCGTGGCAATTCAGCGTGCGCTACTCCGCGCTTTAATGCCTTTTCGCAGCTTAGTAAAAGGAGCCCTTTGTTTCCTTTCAAAGTCACCAATGCATACTGAGGAAAGGATTTCAATGCATTGTTCATCATTATGACTAGATCTTTTTCATAGTTGGTGACTCCTAGAGGGTAATTTTCCTACCTAGGAAGCCTAAGTTAATTGGTCAGAAAGACATCTATTTTGGCCCTTTTTTTATGTGCTAGCACAAAATCTGCAAACGTAACACTTAGACTGAAGACACAGACCTTTGCACTTGCATAGGAGCAAATATAACTGTTAATGCATTCATAAAGTATATGTGATTGGATGAATTTTACGAAATTTGCGTGTAAATGGAGACTGCACCCACACTGTTTTACACACAAAAATGGTTTATAAAATTGCCTTCTAATGTAGAACTATGACTTCTGTTGATAGGTTGCAATACTTAATAATGTAAAATTGCACCGATGCCAGTGAGAGAGAAGTGAGTTTTATAAAGCTTGTTTCCTTCCCTGCACATAATAACAGTAAATTTCTAGGAACCTGTAGTGTAATATCCACTAGATTTATTATGTTGCAATTCCCAATCCCACTAGTTTTGCCGGAGGGTAAGTATATGACATTTCATCATGGTTTCATTTTCTTCTATAGATGAAAAAGGGAATGGTATTGCAGTTATGTAGTATGCATGTGTTAAATCTGTTCTCTAATAAAATCAAACATATCAGAACTGAAAGCACTTTAGCACACTGTCGGCAAAATGAAACACCATCTGTCACCATGCCGAGAGTGCCTTATTATAACACAAAATCAAACTGCTTACTGCGAACACTTCTATTAAATAAGTGGCTAAATGAAAGCTGATAATTATGTTTTCTATTTAGAACAAGTGTTTAAATCTACAAAATGTACAGTCTAAGATGCCAATCAGGCATTATGGGTGCTACCATAAACTATAGCACAAACAACTAAAGCTCAGACATTTAGCACATTTGGTTAGTTTGAAACATGTATATAGTCATAGAAGGCCTAGATAAAATCAGCCTGACTTAAAATGGGAGAAGAATAGAGAGGTGGCTTATGAACTTAAAAGTGGCATCTGAGCAAGTAGGAGGCTAGTGCAATGTGAATGAGGCCACCAATAAGTTGACTGGGAGTATTGGCATTCTACTCTATGACCTGTGACATCAGAACTTGAAATTTGTTTTCTAATTATGATCCTGGCTATCATTGCATCCACTAGTAGGCTATTACAAGTATCTACCCCCTTCTCAGTGAACATAAGATCATAAGCAATGCCTCTGCTGGGTCAGACCTGAGGTCCATCTTGCCCAGCAGCCTGCTCATGCGGCGGCCCAACAGGTCCAGGACCTGAGTAGTAATCCTCTATTTATACCCTTCTATTCCCTTTTCCAGCAGGAAATTGTCCAATCCTTTCTTAAATCCCAGTACTGTACTCTGCCTTATAACGTCCTCTGGAAGCGCATTCCAAGTGTCCACCACACGTTGGGTAAAGAAGAACTTCCTGGCATTTGTATTGAATCTGTCCCCTTTCAACTTTTCCGAATGCCCTCTTGTTCTTTTATTTTTTGAAAGTTTGAAGAATCTGTCCCTCTCTACTCTCTCTATGCCCCTCATGATCTTATCATATCCCCTCTAAGTCATATCCCCTCTAAGTCTCCTCTTCTCCAGGGAAAAGAGACCCAGTTTCTCCAAACTCTCAGCGTATGAAAGGTTTACCATCCCTTTTATCAGACGTGTCGCTCTTCTCTGAACTCGCTCGAGTAACGCCATATCCTTCTTAAGGTATGGCGACCAAAACTGGATGCAGTATTCCAGGTGTGGGCGCACCATCGCCCGATACAGCGGCAGGATAACTTCTTTCGTCCTGGTTGTAATACCCTTCTTGATTATACCTAGCATTCTATTCGCTCTCTTAGCAGCCGCTGCGCACTGTGCCGTCGGCTTCATTGACCTGTCCACCATTACCCCCAAGTCCCTCTCTTGGGTACTCTCATTCAATAACATCCCTCCCATCGTATAGTTGTACCTCAGGTTTCTGCTTCCCACATGCAATACTTTACATTTCTCAACGTTGAACTTCATTTGCCATTTTGTCGCCCATTCCCCTAGTTTGTTCAAGTCTCTTTGCAATTCCTCAGAGTCCTCTTTAGTCCGAGCTCCCCTAAATAGTTTGGTGTCATCTGCAAATTTTATTATCTCACACTTCGTCCCTGTTTCTAGATCATTTATGAATATATTAAATAGCAGCGGCCCGAGCACCAAGCCCTGCAGAACACCAATCGTGACCCTCCTCCAGTCTGAGTAGTGGCCCTTCACCCCTACCCTCTTGTTTCCTACCCGCCAACCAGTTTCTGATCCATCTATGTACGTCTCCGTCCACCCCATGGTTCTTCAGTTTCCAGAGTAGTCGTTCATGAGGCACCTTGTCAAAGGCTTTTTGGAAATCAAGGTATATGATGTCTATGGGGTTACCTCTGTCCATCATGATATAACAATATACAAACCAATAACATGTCTACCTACAATCTAAAAACTGTTGACTCTAGTAAATGCTGATAATATATGATCACATCAATTTCAATAATGTCATGACAATGGAACAGAAGAGCAATAAGAGCAACCAGTTATTGCTAAATAAAGCTATCATAACCAGTGCTTAGAAAATCATAAATATCAATATGGCATGGATTTGATAGCATCCCATTATCATGGGTAAAGAATTGCCTTGAAATGGGGAAAAAATAAACACTGACAGATCAATAGACACAGTTAGCATTTTTTTTAAGTGATCAATGTCCATGGCTAAATTAGTCCCAAATGCACTGGCAATGAATATCCAGGTCTTCAGCGAACCCAGAAGTCAAGCAGGTACCGGCAGATATTCAGTATTGATATCCTTACTTACCTGGGCAAAACTTGGACTACATTTTATGCAGTTCTATCTCCTAGTTGAATATGTAGGCACTGGTACTGAGGAGTGCTGGTATCCTTTTAACTTCTGGGACCATCTCAATTCTATCCCCAGAGCAACCTACTACTGCCTGGTTAACAGCTACTATTGAGCAGTACTGCCTAGTTAAGCATCATTGGTTTAAGCAGGTAGAAAATGGAAAGTTTGTGATTCCTATCATCAAAATCCAACCCAAAATATTTCAGGGAGACTCCCAGTCACCTCTCGTTTTTATAGCACTTAATCCTCAGAGTATTCTTAATTGGGGAAGGGGGGTGGAATATAGATTTAGCCTTAATCCTAAAAGTAGTAAAGATCCAAAGGTAGCATCTCGTTAACTATTTGTTGATAACATAGAGTTCTACAATCCTAGTGATCAACACCTAATTGAGTGACTCCTTCTAGTTAAAAGGTTTTCTGATGATATCAAAATGCTTTTGGCTTAGACAAATGTAATAAATCAATCTTCCTTAAAGGAAAATTGGCCAAATCTGAGAATCTCTCTCTAACTGATGAGTGTGACATAAAGGACATTGCATAAGAAGGTATATATATATATATATATATGAACATCCAGGAGTAGAAAAAGAAGCAATAATCGAGCAAAAATCATTGAGAGCAAAGATCAGCAATGAATATTATAGAAATCTAAAAATCATATTAAAAAGTAGTTTAATATGGAATAAGATACAAGCTATCAATAAACTTGCTATCCCCACACTATCATACATCTTGGGACTTGTAGAATGGCCTCCTAAATATCTTAGAAAACTGGATGTAATGATTAAAAAAACCCTCCTCTATGATCACAGGGTCATTTATAAGAATCAGTATATGCCAAGACTATATATTTCTAGAACAGGAGGAGGAATGGACCTCATAAAAATAAATTACACATACAAAGCTGCCATCGTTGGCCTATAAGCCTAAATAATAGCATCAAGAGACCCAAATACACGAAAAGGATGACGATGTGAAATTAAATATCCAAAATCTGCCTTCATCTTTAAAATTTGGAGAAGCATTCAGACAAGCAGAGGATATGAATGAGAATCCAACAGTGCACAAAAGAAAAGAAGCTACAGAGCTTGCAAGAGAAAAAACGTAAGGAAGTTCTTCTTCACCCAGAGTGGTAGAAAACTGGAACACTCTTCTGGAGGCTGTTATAGGGGAAAACAACTTCCAGGGATTCAAGACAAAGTTAGACAAGTTCATGTTGAACCAGAACGTATGCAGGTAAGGCTAGTCTCAGGGCACTGGTCTTTGACCTAAGGGCCGCAGCGTGAGCGGACTGCTGGGCTCGATGGACCACTGGTCTGACCCAGCAGCGGCAATTCTTATGTTCTTATGGATCAGCAAAGAAGAACAAAAAAAGTGCTAAATGTACTATTACATATGAAATACAAAGCATTAGTTCAAAAACGGGCACATGAATGGCTAAGAAAAGCTGAACTGAAACCTAAGAATAACATATTGATAGATGCAGCTAAGGACAGTGAATTACAGTAAAGATGGTTCACAGCAAATATAGAAAAATACTGTTATGACAGATATATTTAGGTTCTGAAAGAATGAGCTGAAAACGGTTACTCTTCTCGTATCTCATATACAGAGCTCGTAAAGAGGTCAAAATCTCTTTAAGAGCTCTGTATACGTTTTACTTTTAGAGTTGTGCAGACGCTTCATTTCTAAAGTTTGTATTCCCAGCACTGGAGTGACACCTAGTGGACCCATAACCACAACCCTGAGGCAGGCCTTCACCCAGAGGCCGAAACATGGACCGTGTCGGGTCATCTATTGGATATCTCCAATATAGTACATTTTATACATGGGACTTTTTCATGTGATTTTATATGTATTACAGTTTTAAAGTTTATAAATACAAATAAAGATTGTTCAACTCAAGGTTGATGTGGTCTATCCCACTTCCCATTAGATCTTCTCTTGTTTGATTTTATGTGGGGTTTCTGTTCCCTCTCTTTTGTTCTACACTTATCTCTCTAATGTCAGCTTTGATGATTGATGTCAGAAAGGGGTGGAACTTTGGCAACATAGAGACTATAGCACAGGTGTCAAAGTCGGTCCTCGAGAGCTGCAATCCAGTCGGGTTTTCAGGATTTCCCCAATGAATATGCATGAGATCTATTAGCATACAATGAAAGCAGTGCATGCAAATAGATCTGATACATATTTATTGGGGAAATCCTGAAACCTGGCAGGATTGCGGCCCTCGAGGACCGACTTTGACAACCCTGGACTATAGCATTGGCAGCAGCAGCTGAAGTCACTCAAGATGCCATAGGATCTCAGTAGACAATCATACAACAAAACAAGATAGTAAAACTGAAGAGGAAACCTCCAGAGGTTATTTTGAATAGTAGACTACTTGGCCATAATAAGAAATGGAATTATTGCCATATTAGATGTTTCAGCCAATAACAGTGAGCTATGTTTTTGTCCGTTAGGCATTTTTAAACATTATGGGGCTCATAATCGAAAGAGAAAAACATCCAAAAACTGGCCTAAGTCGGCACTTGGACGATCATAAATGAAAGACGTCCCAAGTGCCGATAATCAAACCAGGTTTTGGACGTATTTCTAAACGACCTAGGCCTTCATAGTGCCGCTGAATGACCATAGCTAAATGGGGCATTTCAGGAGGAGTGTCGAGGGTAGGATTTGGCCGGGACGTGGGCAGGCTTAGACTTAGTCGTACTGCATGTATAACCGAATGTTATACAGCACAGGATTGACGGAACTTGGACGTTGTGACTTAGACTATTTAAAACATAGTCTAAGTCACAAAAACCCACCTAACGTCACCAGATAAGCACTGCAAACACATAATATAGACCCCCACACACTACCCCACCCCCATAAAAATATTAATCACAACTTGAAAATTGTGCCTCCAGAACATCATCACCTGGCAGCCTGGCTTAGGAAAGCCTAGTCATGCTGCACAGAGGCGTCTTAAACCATCTTGGGGGTGGGTTAGGGACCCATAGAGAGGTGGAACCATAGAGTGATTAAGCCCCTGTAATCACTGCATTGATACTGAAACAAGTGCACTCCCCTATACACCCCCAAAACCCTTTTTTAACTAGCATATAAGTGACTCCTGCAGCCATAAGGGCTATTGGGGTAGTAGATAAGTGGGTCTAGGGGATTCTGGAGGTGGGTTGGGGGGGCTCACCATGACCTATAAGGGAGCTGTAATGAGATGAAGACATGGCACCCTTTTTGTGTGAAGTTCACAGCAGTGCCCTGCAAGGTACCCCACTATTCAGGTGCCATGTCTGGAGTTTCAGTCCATCACTTTGCAGACCCCTCCCACTTCCAACAGGGCTTGTTCTAGGCGTTTTTCACTTGGACAAAAAGTTGGACGAAAATGTGGTATAAAGATGGACGATTTAGTGGCTTGGATGATCAGATTGGCAAGACGTATAGTTAGACGATTTTCAAAAAAAAACCAAAAAAATTTGGATGTATTTTTCGAAAATGTGTCCTAAGCTATTTTTTTATTTTGAACGACTTACAACTTGGATGAAAGCGGACTTAGACATTCCTTTCGATTATGCCTCTCTACCTATGTATCCATTTTATATTCTTTTGAACTAATTCACCTCAAATCTTTACAGATAGTAGACTATAAATGCCAATTTAAGTTAATCTAACCCCTCCTTTAATCAAGCTGCACTAGAGAATTTTAGTGCGGGCCGGCGAGGTAAGTGCTCCGACACTCATAGGAATTCTATAAGCATCAGCATTTTCCATGCCAGCTCATGCTAAAAACCTCTAGCACACTTGATAAAATGGGCCCTACGTCTCTTCCTTCCAGCACTGTTCTTATCTCTCCATATCAGCCTTACTGATGATGTCAGAAAGAAAATGGGATATCACCACCACAGGGACATGAGGAACAGTAGCTGGAGTTGATGGAAGCAAACAAGAACTCAGAACACAAACCTTCTTAAAAAAAAAAAAAAACAATAAAAAACTGCAAACCAGAAATGGTAGCAAAGGGGTTAAACATTTCTACATGGAAACTCTTCAGAAACTCCCTTGAGGACTGGTTGCTAGGTAATTATAAAAGCTCATCTTTCTCAACAAGATTTACAATATTATAGACCATATTTTTTTCTGCAGTTGGACTATTCTCCAATATTTACAGAATATGTTCTTTGTTTTGCATTTTATGACATTTCATCTCAATGCAAAACATTTTTGCAAAGAATTCCCATCAAAGATTTATGAAACATTCTTCTTTAAACAAATTTAAAAATGAAATTACTTTTACCATTTATGTCAGCATTTGTATTGCAGAAGTTTTACTAAAAATATTCTCATTTGTGGTTTTTTTTTATCTTTGATAAAATGTAATTGCCTGTTATAATTATTCAAGAGAATAGTGTGTGCCTGCTCTAATTTTGTCTCTTAACAATAATTTAAAAGTCTCTGTTCTTGCTTCTGAGTTTAATACAGTAGATAATTGTTGAGAAACTGTTTAAACACAGAAAATGAGCTCTCTGCTAGCTATACTACAGTAAATAAAAAGGCAGATGTTCCATAAAAGACATCCTAGAATTATTTCGTTTAGCTGCCCATCTCAGAAAGGCATATCATTGTGTAAATCTGCTACATTGAATTGGCATTACATGCAGTTCTAATCCAATCTGCATAATAAAAAGCATTAGGTCAAAGGTCAAAAAATGTCAGCAAACATATTTCTGTTGAAAGTGGAAACTGATAAGACATATAACACCAGTTTTAGCTCAAGGGACAGTATTTGTTATGCAGATATAATAAGAGAAAATAAGCCTTTATCACTCTAAGGCAGTGGTCTTCATTGCAAGGTCTGCAAGCCAATGGCGACTCTCCAAGACGTCTGGGACAGCCTGCGGAGCCTGTGCAGAATATCATCCCCCTTCCCCCCTCAGGATCCAGCACTTTAACCCTTTTTGTTTCTAGCGCTGCACTCTTTGGGCAGTGGGCAGCGTGAGTTAAGTAAACACACTGCCTTCAGTGGCCTTGTAAGCTTTCTTTTTCTACAGCTTCCAGGGCAGCCAAAGGCAGTATGTTCATTTCACTCATGCTGCCAATGGCCTGAAGAGTGCAGTGCAGCAAACAAAAGCGATGAAAAAGTGCCAGATTCCACTGGGGGGAGGGGGGGAGATATTCTGCATAGGCTCCGCAGGCCATCCCAGAGGTCTTGGAAGGTTAACATTGACTTGCAACCTTGCAATGAAGACCACTGCCTTAGAGTGATAAAGGCTTATTTTCCCTTATTATATCTGCATAACAAATGCTGTCCTTTGAGCTAAAACTGGGGAGAGGGTAGTACAAAGATGCTGGACTGTGGAGATGGGGAGGAAAGGGTAAGTAGATGCCAGACCTCTGTGGGAAGAAATAAGGGAAGGGAAAGGAAAGGAAAGGAAAGGGGAGGACAGTGATGCCAGATCACAGGAGGGGTAAAGGAAGAGAAGGAGAGAGAGAGAGAGAGAGATGCAGAGCAGGAATAGAAGGGAAGGAGGTGAGAGAGATATGAGAGGCAAGAGATAGCAGACTATGACATCATTCCAACCACAAAAGAAACCTGAAACTATCAAAATGTGTTAAAAAGCTGAAGAACCTTATAAAAAGTATCTAAAATCCCAACAATGGAAGACCAACTGTGGAGTTCCACAAGGTTCACCACTATCTCCTGAACTATTTAACATTGTTTAAGAACACTGGGAAATAATCTTTCCTTGACCCAGGATCATACCTTCTGTTATGCAGATGATATCTTCATTCTCTGCATAGCCAAAGAATCCTTCAATAGCACCTTAATATACCTGATGATGAGAAGCTTCCTCAAACTAAACAAATCTAAAACAATAACTCATTACAGAACTAGAACTATCCACAGGTGAGAGTGTAAAAATAGAGAATACCTCCAAAGTCCTGCGAGTCAAACTAGACTCGAACTTAACCTTCAACACACACATCACCACTCTAGTAAAAAAAAAAAAACATACATTCTTCTTTAAAATGAGACAACTGAGGACAATTAGACTAGTCCTGACTGAGCCTAGCTTCAGGACAGTAGCACAATCTATCCTAATACCATATTTGGACTATTGCAACTCACTATATTGTGGCATTACAGAAAAAGAATGCAAGAGACTTCAACTACTACAAAACACAGCTGCAAGGCTAATTCTCAAATGTAACCAATACGAGAGGACAAGTCTACTATTAGAGCAACTAAATTGACTGCCTATTGAAAAAAAGAATTCAGTTCAAGATAGTCTGCATGGTCCATAAATCAATCTATGGCGAGAACTCAGAGAGACTAACTTTTGATATTAAAATTCCACATTCCTTCTTCAATTCACACACTACGCAACACTACAAACAATCCTTCCCATCACCTCAACAAGTACGCAGACGATATTTTCATTTTATTAGAAGTTGACACTAATCTTAACAACCTGGTCTCTAGTATAGACTGCTGCATTTTTAAAAATCAATTGTGGGCATTGTCTATCCAAATGAAATTAAATGCTGCTAAAACCAAATTGCTTTGGGTTGGGCCAAGATTAGAAAACCTCCCTTCCTCTGTTATACTGAAAACCGGCATTTCACTACATATAGATTTTTCATCTAGAGTCCTAGGTGTCATCTTGGACTCATCACTTACATTTCACGAATAGATAAATTATTTGACAAAAAAGTATTTTTTTAGCCTGCGTATGTTGAGGAAGGTTAGATTACTATTCCATCAAGAACACTTTTCAGTGTTGGTACAATCCACCATGCTTGCACAGCTAGATTACTATAACTCAATGTATCTGGGCATTAAGCAGGGCAGTCTAAAACGACTTCAGTTAATACAGAATACTACAACTAAGCTCATCTTTGGGAAACAAAAGTATGATCATGTTTCCCTTTTGTTGAGAAAGCTTCACTTGCTCTCAGTTCACTTCAGGATCCAGTTTAAATGCGCATGCATGATCTTTAAGCTTCTCTATGAAATATTTGACCCTTTAGTCTCCTTATGTTGGAATACCCTTAGACTTTGCCATTTGAGAAATACACAAAGAAATAAGCTATCCTTTAAGGGAATTAAATCTGCTGGGAAGCTTAGTCGATCTTTTGTTTTCAAGTTTGTAGAGATCTGGAATGAACTCCCTGACTCTATTAGGCTTATAGGTCAGCTGCAATTATTTTGTAAATCCCTGAAAACTTTGTTGTTCTCACAATTTTTAAAATGGTTTAACTACAATCTCAATGAAATGATAATACTACAGTTCTTACTTCTCTCATGCTTCTTTTTCTATGTACTCTAGTCTTAATTATATGTGAACTGAGTTGAACTCCATTGGGAGATGACCCAGTATATAAACTGAAGATTAGATTAGAAGATATTCAAAACTATCTTTGAATACCAAGGACCTCTCATTTGGAACAAACTGCCAATACACCCAAGACAACCCATCAAATATCTTGAATTCTGGAAGAAACTAAAGACATACCTCTACTCCAGAGGAGGTGATAAGCCAGAACTCTGTACAGGGGTTCAAGGAAGGTTTGGATAGGTTCTTGGAGGATAAGGGGATAGAGGGGTACAGAAAGAACTTGAGGTAGGTTATAGAAGTGGTCAGAAACCACTTCACAGGACGCGGACCTGATGGGCCACCGCGGGAGCGGACCGCTGGGCGGGATGGACCTCTGGTCTGACCCAGTGGAGGCAACTTCTTATGTTCACTATAGTCACTTTCCTACTCTTCACCCCTTCCTTTTAAACCACTGTTTCTTCTAACTCAAGAACTTGATCTAAATCTTATTGTAAATCATTGGAACATGTAAGACCCATTTCCATGCCTTCCACCACTCTTTAAATGTTTAAATGTTTAAGGTATTTTGCGATGTTTTTCTTAGTAATATGAAGTGGTGTGGGAGGAACATCTCGGGAGTAATTTTATGATGTTTATTTGAAGTTTAGTTTTACTCCCATTTTTTGTGAAGATCCCACCCCCAACATACGCCTGTATGGTTTTAAATGCATTTTAAGATATTTCTTTATCCCTGTGTTTATTATGTATGTGTTTTAGTTGGTTCCTCTAAGTTTTTTGTTGATTAACATTTTAGTGCAATTTAACCCCCCTTTTATCAAACTGCGCTAGAGGTTTTTATCACAGGTCGTCAAGGTAAGAGCTCCACAACTCATAGGAATTCTATGAGCATCAGAGCATTTATAGCACCGGCTCACACTAAAAACCTCTAGTGCAGCTTGATAAAAGGAGTCCTGAACTTTTTATCTTAATTATGTATATATCAGACCTTCCTTTCAGATTTAAGTTAGGTTGTAACTACATGACTGATTGATTGCTAATCTTCATGGACCCAGGCACATTTGAGTAGTCTTGACTTAATTTATTTCTTCCTAGATGGTTTTTAGAAGGTTTATGAACTTCAGGTTTGATTGAATTGCATTTTTGACTGAATTATTTAACACAGCCTGGCTTTGCACTGAGCTGTGCAATACAGCTCATCTTTCTTCCTTTTTAGTTTGTCTTAATGGTTAGTCACATGAGGTGAGAGGGATAAGGAGTTGCTAAATATTCTTTTAAGTGTTGGAAGTACAGTACAGTTTACGTATATCATCTCACTTTTTTTTTATTGTTTATCAGCTGAATTTGCAGCTTTGGAGTTTGTAGTGTGCATTTCACCAGCTGGGTAAGCTTTTATAGGTACACAATTTTATATCTATGTATGTTTTTGATTTCACACTTGCAGAAGGTATTTATTTTATCCACATTGATTTCTAATGTATTTTAGTGCACGAGATTATATATACCCACAAGTTCATAAAATTATATTTTTAGTACGAGTGTTCTGTTTTATGAATTGTGGTTTTCATTTTTTTAAATTTTGGTTTTAGTATGCCCCTGACGTAGCCATATAGGTGAAACGCAGCCATGTCAGGCACAACTTTTGTTCCTGGGAGTACTTGAAATACTTTGTTTTTAGCCTTTTCTAAGGGAAATTTTAATGGAGGGGCCATTGTGTTGTTCTTACCCAAAGAAAGGGAATCTGTTAAGGACTTCATCTGAGATCCAGGGCATCACTGCTAGCTTTCTGGCGTGCACACATACAGTGTTTTCAAACAGACATTTATCTCCTAGCACATCCTAAAATCCTTATGCCTTCCCCTTCAGAAAAAATAAAAATGTCTCTCAAGTTTTCCCCATCTCCCTCTTATTCCCACTTCTCCTGGGCTTGAGAACATGTTGTTACACAAACCATTACAGAAAAAGTCTTTAAATCTCCTCCAATGTCATCCTAAAACCAGATTATAAGGCATGAAATAACTGCATCCAGCCTCTCTATGTGTTCCTGCCAGTCTACACATAATATCTGAAGGGGATATGGGGTAGTAGCATTGTAAATACAACACATGGAAATATGTATTCTCTTGATATTTGCCTTTCCCTTCCTTAATTCTTTCCCTGACTTCTTGCCACAGTTTTTTTTCCCCATCATAGACTAGTTCACTCCAGAATCCTAGAAGACCTTCAATCATTACCTCGTTTTTAAAACCCTATCCTTTGATTTCTTCTCACCCATTAAACATATTTTTTTCCAAACAATCCTACTTTAGGTTTCCTAGTTCCCACAAGTTTGACAGTTCCTGAAACTTGTTGGGATCTTTCCTTCCCTCCTTATGCCCTATTTGAAAACCCAAAAGGCTTGTTTTTCCTCTTTCAGACTTTCCTTCCCAGTTGCTTGGGACACCTATGTTGCTTTTGTACTAGGGATGCCTTACTAGCCATAGCTTTAAAATAATATTCAGCCAACCTCACCACTAAGTTATTGTTCCTTTGTTTTAAAAGCCAGTCCCTGATCACTACAAACAAATGTTCTAACACTATCAGCTGTTACTTGCCCCATGGTTTTTCCCTTCAGTTTCTAATCACTTTTGATGTAAATCCTGCAACCTCTGGGCAACAGCTTTAGATCTTTCTTTGTGTTTTGTCTTTGCTGCTCTACAAACTCTGTGATAGTTCTCCTTGTAAACCCCAATCCATGCTTTATAGACCATTTTACTGTTGTAATCATGGACCTGATCTGGGTTCAAGTACTATAAGCTGCAAGTGCCTTATTCAAGAGGCATGGGGCTCTTCTACAGGAATACCTACAAAATCTTCTTACATAAAACACAAGTTTTCAATGAGAGCTTAGCATACAAATCATCATGAATTATTGTAAGTGGAGAAAATAAAGCCTCTGAGCACTTAAAACGCACCCACCTTAAATTGGGGCTACCACACCTCCATCATTGGTCAGAAAAAACTCCACTATTATAATCTACTTTATTTTTTTATTTTTTAAAATATCTTTATTCATTTTTAAGCCATACATAAGTGCAACATATTATACAATCACATTGCACTATAAAAACACTTAAAAATCAAATTGTAATCTATGGCAAATAGATATATCACCCCCCATATTCATATTCAAAAATTGCACTCAAATTAAAAAATATTTTCCAACCCACCCTGGACGTGCATAACCAAAAGACAAAATCAACAATTATTCTTTGCAAAATTTTGTCAATGGCTTCCAAATCTTCAGAAACTTTGTGTAATGTCCCTGTTGTATAGCCATAATACGTTCCATTTTAAAAACGTGACACAGAGAATCCCACCAAAAGATATAGTTCAATCTATCTCAGTTTTCCAATTCCTTAAAATAAGCTGTATAGCAACCCCTGTCATAATAAAGAGAAGTTTATTATTATGAGATGATATTTGGCTTTTAGCTCTCATCAAAGTGCCAAATAGCACAGTGTCATATGTTAGTGGCACTGGATTTTCCATAACTTTGTTTACCTGATCCCAAATGGATCTCCAAAATTGAAGTATCAAGGGACAATAGTATAATAGATGATCTAACGTCCTAGGTTCAAGATGGCCAGCATCTATTAGACTTGGAACTATCTAATATACTTTATATTTTTTTTAAATATATGAAAAAATGTATGTGCCACAAGCAACCCACTGAAACACAGTCCAGGCCAGTATGATCATGTAACAGAAGCAATTTCACGTAACTTGATTCCATCAATGTATTACAAATCTCCAACTGAATTGAATCCAAAAAATCACTTTATGAAAAAAAGGAATCAAATGTACCTTTTCTTCTCCAGCCTTGCTATAAACAGGTTCACCACTATCAGGGCAAATGATGCCCCCATGGCCACTCCCAAACACTGCTGGTAGAATTGGCCTTCATAAAGAAAATAATTCCAACACATTGCTATTCTGCTTAAGGATACCAGAAAATCTGTGGGAACCAAATATGGATGTTCTCTCATTCCCAAAACGATTCATATGGTTTGCAATGCTTCTTCTTGTAGTATGGCAGTGTACAATAAACAGACATCCAAAGTTACCATATAGGTAATTCAAGAAATATCTATATTCCAGCTTTGCAACAACTGCAAAAATTGTGTTGTGTCTTTAAATAAGATTTAATTTTCAACACACTAAGGGTTCCTTTTACTAAGCTGCGATAGCGGTTTTAGTGTGTGCTTAGCGCACGCTAAATTGCCACACACACTAGATGCTAATGCCAGCATTGAGCTGGCGTTAGTTTTAGCCCTAGTTGGAGATGTTGATCTACAAATATGCATGTCTTTTCAAGCAAAGAATCCCAAGACAAAACTATAGGACGTCCTGAGGGTCTAGTTTTAGCCCTAAGTTGGAGATTTTGATCTACAACTATGCATGTCTTTTCAAGCAAAGAATCCCAAGACAAAACTATAGGACGTCCTGAGGGTCTAGTTATGTTCTTATGAATTTTTTTTAGAGCAAATGGAATACTGGAACTTGAAAAAACTTGAATGTCAAATTTTTAAATTCCGCTAGGCCCGGGTAAGAAAACCTCCCAAAAAATCCTTGTTTGGAAACATCCATAATTTGCTCAAAAATCAACTTGGAGGGATCTTCTATCAATACTTGGTAATGGTTCTCATTAGCTAACTGGCGATATGCTTCTGCTAAAGAGAGTTCACAATCCCAAATTACCATGGCACCTCCTTTGTTTGCCATCTGTATCACTCTAGATGTCTCCTGTCGCAATTTATTTAATAGCAAACTTTCTTCTTTAAGATCCATTTTATGAAGCTGTGTTAGGTTTTTTTAAGCGCCGTCTGTGGTGGTATTAGCTCCAATGCTCATAGTATTCCTATGAAACTATGGACTCCTTTTACAAAGGTGTGCTAGTGGTTTTCGCGCACGCTTGCCGCTACCACCTCCTTTTAAGCAGGCGGTAATTGTTCAGCTAGTGTGCGCTAATCTTGTGCGTGCGCTAAAAACGCTAGCGCACCTTAGTGAGCCCTATGTTTGTGGCTTCCAACCTCATCTTCTCCTGCCTCTGTTTCAATTTTCACCTCTCCATCTACATTGATTTCCATCCATGTCATCAGCAGACCTCAGCTAATCCATATCATCTCCCCCTATCAAACTCCAAGACAATAAATGAAATTGAGTGCTTTTCTTTTTTACTTTCACATTCTCACCATTCTTCCTCATCCAAGGATAAACAAAGCCATCTAAATATCTCTGGTCTCTCTGATATTTTTTTCAACTTCTGCTGATGTACATTATTGCTAAAGACATCTTCCTTAGCATTTAAGTCAGACAATTTCTCCTCATAATCAGGTTCCCCAACCAATACACCCAAAGTCTCTATATATTTGTTTCTCTACATGAATATGAGATTGCAATGTTTTAATCAAAAGCAAGCATCAAGTCTAAGGAACAAAGGTTCAATATTTTGTCTCATTGCTCCACAAAATACACATCGGTCTCAAACATCTTTGGTCCATTATTTATATATAACCCTCACGGGATCACTTCATGTCTGTAGTACTCAACCAAAGATGCACTTAGAAATTCCAATCGTATTATGTCTTTGAAATCACTTAAAAATATTCATCCACTTATTGAGCAAGGGTCATTGACGCCATTTGTGAAAGCTTCAGGTTTGAAAATAATTATACATGCAAAATGACACCAGCGCAAGGTTTTAGAATTATAACCAAGATTTATTGAATTATTGGTTCTATTTTTCTATTATTAGATCAAAAGAACAGCATAATTGCTTACGTTGCGCTCATGGGAGATCATCATCGTGGCCAAAGGCTGGCCTTCTCACAATGGTCTCGTTTTTCTATCTCATTACATTCTATTATATAACTTTTGGTTTAGTGACATCATCAAGTTTGACGACCAATAACATTTCTATGGGTGGTCTTAAAGTTTAGACAAAGAAACATTCCTCCATGTTTAAAAGTTATACAAAGTTTTCAGAAAATTACTTTTGATTTCTGAATTAACATTATAACATTCAAGAGAATCTATAATTATTAACATGGTGCTGAGAAATTCTCAGCCGTAAAGGAAAAAACTCTTCCTAAGCTGACAGATTCAAATTGCATGGCCTTACACAGAAACCTTACTCTGGAGGAAGGGGGGGCAAATCCCCCTCTCCTCTCCCTGAAGCGTGGGCTTCCAATACCCCCCTTCTTCCTATTCTTGAGGCTGACTCTAATTACTTCCAGATGCTGCCTTAGGATTTTCCTTAGTGTTTCTTCAGGTTTAAAATATATAAAATATGTTTTTTCAAAGCAACACAGCCATACACTTCAATCCAATCATTCATTCTTTGCTTGGCCAAGCTTTCATTCATTCAATAAATCATAATTTTCATTCAAAACTACATCCAATTCAGTTTGAGACACGTTATATCTCAGTTTGGAATATGGAGTCTAATATGCTCTTCCTAACTGGCCTAAGCACATCTGTAATCAATTAGAACCACGAGGCTAAAGGCGGGAAGCTGAACAAAGAACCAGAGAGGACAAAGAACAGCAGGGAACCAAGATGGAGTTCTTAATATCTCTATGCATGTATGTTACGCTTTACCTAATTTCCTCTATGATCTGGCTTAATAGCAAAGTACATAAAGAGAATATTATTATTCTTTTTCTTAATATTTATCTATAGTGTGTTTTTCTGGCCTTGGCTACATCTATATTCAGATTTTTATTCACCTGTTTTTCCGTACGCTTCTATTTGGGCGTGGTCCTTAACTAACACAGATGTTTGTCTAACTAGAATTACCCAGAATCATACGAAAAACTGGCCTTTTGTAGAAAAACGTCCACAAAAATACTGCACTATCATGCTCCTGACATCCATTCCAATATCGTCCCATAAACAGCACGCTGGCCACGAGCCACGACTCACTTATCTATTGAACCCAGAAAAGGATCACCATCAGAGGTTAGTGAAGGAGCATTAAATAACTCTTCCCTTTGACGCTCAATGAAACCCACTCTTCCAGTGCTGGGCAATGATGTATACTCAAAATAACTGTAATACTACCAAAAAATATTGGGTTTTTGTTTGTTTTTTTTACTAAGGCATGCTAGCCAATTTAGCGCGTGCTAAATGCCAGAAGTCTCAATCATTAGAATGCCTACAAGATTTTAGAAGTAATATATGTGCTTAGTTTTCCTCCCCCAATCAAAACACATACCCAGGAGCATGTCTGAATGCAGTTAGAAGTTCATGAACAATGTGTAAACTTCAGTCACATTGAAGGAAGGCAGTTTTTAGATAGCCCATTAATACTGGGTTTTACTAAACTTTGGAACTGAATGAGAGTCGGAGCATTTACCTCACTGGCCCGCAATAAGAAGCTCTTCCATGGTTTAGTAAAAGGAGCTGTAAGGTAGGCAAAAACTTTTTCCATAAATCACTTTGGAAATTGATCTTACAATACAGAGAAAAGGTGACTTGAAGAAATTCGCCATCCAGCAAGTAGTTATGCATTTAAAATAGCTAAAACAACTCATCAGTAATTTCATGCAGTTTTTAGCTAAATTTGATTCTATTGATGTGATCTTTATCAGGATAATAAGATATATATGACAATATACATGTAAAAAAAAAGTCAGGGATTCTTCCTCAGTGTTGATGTTATTTTATTACTGGGCAGCAGAGGGCGCTGGCTCGGTAGTGTAGAAACTACAGCTCCCAGGATGCATTGGACTTAGCAGTCCTCCTGAGTCACAGGGACTTTCCTTAGGCAGAGAGAAGAATATATACCTGAGCGAGGGAGAAGAACTCCTGATTTTTCCCTAGACATCAACTGAAGGCAGAGCTGTGGGAAAAGGACTGATGCCTGTAACTGCTTGGCTGAGGTAAGCCAAGCTAACTTTCTGTAAAGTGTGAGAAACTAAAAAGAATAAAAAGTGTTTTGTTATGAACTGGTGTTTGGTCCCAACCTTTCCTTAGCGTACAGGCTAGCTTGCCACATGAGGCTAGCATATTACAATATAAAACACTTTGCAGCATTCAGATTTGTGGTAACATTTATATTTTACTTTCTAAAGGTTTCTAACCTCCCACTGGTTAAAAAAACAGTATATCAGATAGATTCAGTCTTGGATAGAATAGCGATATGACTTTGCAATCAATATCTAGTTCATGTTCCTGACATTCAACTAAAAGTGATCTCTTTACAGGGTGCGGGCAATAATGCCATGTCTTTCGCTCCTTCAATAGATTATGTATTCAGCCTGTTGAACACAAACTCAATATCTTTCTTAAATATGACTAAATAAGCCATGCCTTCTGTTGTCTGTATGCACTTTTGCACAGTGATTTACACTTAAAACTACCACCACAGAAAACTGAAATAATAATCCTTAAAGCACAGCTTCTGTTTTTCCAAGCACTCACTTTTTCTTGAAAGGTGACTATTAATTCCCCTCAGAGGTTATTTGATGGAAAGCAAACAGTGCTTTTATATGTTGATAAACTCATGACTTAAACTGCCTGTGCTCAATTACAGATAACAAAGAACATGACTGAGAATCGAGTGGTTGTCAAAGGATACCAGTTACATGTGCATAGTCCCTGGAGTCCATAGACAAAGATCTGACATTTATTCTATTTCAGTATATTTAAAATGTGAAGGTATAACAATTGTAAGTTACTGTAATTATATGTGGTGCATAAAGAAAATTAATATAGGAATGTTATAAATAGTGGGTTTGTTTGCTCTGGATATGGAAAATTATTTACTGTCATGGACTACGGCAAGAAAGATTGGTCAAGTTGTTTACTATAAGGACATAAGAATAGCTGTGCTGGGGCAGACCGATGATCCATCTGCCCAGTTTCCTGCTTCCAATAGTGGACAATCCAGGTCACAGAATCCCAAATCAAGCTACCAATCCCAGGGACAGAAGTAGCTTCCTTACAAAAATACTCTCTTCACCTTTTATTCATTCCATTGTTTTTTCACTGTTTTGTAATACGTGAAAACAAAGAAATATTGGGACGATTCTGCTCAAGTTAGAACAACTCTTATATGTTCCTACTATTGGAAGAAGAACCTCAGATCCCCGTTTGCTGCTGGCTATTTGGCTGAGCCCGCAAACCACAATGGGACTATCCTCATTGGTTTCAACCTCCTCCTCCCAATTACTGTGAATGTTATGTTATTATTTATTAATTTTATATTTATTTTTGATCCACACTGTTTATGTTTTAAATTCTAAAAAATACTTTAAGCACTTATGTGATTAAAAGTACTTAGCTTTGCAAATCAGCTGTCCGTTCCCCCATTTCTATCTCAATAGCAAACAATGGGCTTTGCTTCAAGGAACTTATCCAAACCTTTGTTAAACCCAGATATGTTAATTTCCATGGCCATATCCACTAGTAACTATGGGGCTTATAATCAAAACAGAAATACATCTAAAAACCCACCCAAGTCGGTATTTGGACGATCAAAAAGACAGGTCGTCCAAGTGCTGGTAATCAAAACGGGGTTTTAGACTTATCCAGAGACTTTTTAGGCCTCTGAATCCCGCTGTGCACCCAGAGCAGAAAGGGGTGTTTTTGGAGGAGTGATTAGGGTGGGATGTGGGCCAACCTAGACTTATTCGTACTGCAGGGATAATCAAAAGTTTGACAAAACTGCTTAGATGGAACTAATACGTTGTGACTTAGACGATCTAAAAACAGGTCAAAGTGCCCAAAAGGTATCCAAAGTGACCAGATAACCACTGTAGACACAAAGTACAGACACCCCCCCCCACACACACACACACACACACACTCCCCCAGTGATCACTGATACCCCACCACTACCAGCAGCCATAAAAATTGGAATAAAACCGTACATACCTGCCTCCAGAACATCAGCACCTAGCATAGGAAAGCCTAGTAGAGCTGCAAAGCGGTATCATAAGTAGTCTTGGGGTGAGCCAGTGAACCATAGAGAGGAGGACCCAGGCCCATAAGCCAATCTAACCACTGCATTCATGGTGGAAAATGCGAGTCCACCAAAATCTCCCAAAACCCTACTCTAGTGCCATATAGGTGACACCTGCAGCTATAAGTTCTATTGGGGTTGTACAAAGGTGAGTATAGTAGGTGTTGTGGGTGTTTTGGGAAGCTCATCATGACCTGCAAGGGAGTTGTGGTGAGATGTTTATGTGGCACTCTTTTTGTGAAGTTCACAGCAGTGCCCTGTAAGGTGCCCCACTACTCTGTTGCCATGTCTGGGTGGTTAGTCCATCACTTTGCTGGGCCCTCCATGTCCAAAAGTTCTTGTTCTAGGCGTTTGGGACTTGGAGGATTTTTTTTAGACATTAATGTAGCATAAAGAGAGATGTACTAGCGGTCTGGATGATCAAATGGCTGGACGTAGAAGTGGACAATTTTCAAAAAAAAATATTTTGGACGTATTTTTCGAGAATGGACTTTGGATGCTGCTGACTTTGGGTGACTAGCGCTCTAGGCCCAAATTTGACTTAGACGTTTGTTTTGATTATGCCCCACTATGGGGTTCATAATAAAAAATAAAAAAAAAACACATCTAAAAAGTGTCCTAAATGGCTACTTGGACGATCAAAACCAACTTAGGCCTTTCCCCTGCCTCTAGATGCACAGAGAGAAAAGAGGCATGTTTAGAGGAGGGGAAAGGGCGGGCAGTGGGCGGGAGGGGGTCGACCTACACCTAGGCATACAACAGGTATAACCAAAACCTTAGGCAGGTTGCCTAGTCGGCACTTATACGTTTATGACTTAGACCAAGTCAAAACACGTCTAAGTGCCGAAAACGCAACCTGCCTACCCCTCTACCACAAGCATCACGGCAGGAGAGATGCCTCATCTCCCCTACCGTGATGCCATCACTCCTCTACCCGAACTGCCGCGACCCGCAGGAGAGATGCCCTATCTCTCCTGCTGCGGGTTGTGGCAGTTCCGGTAGAGGAGTGATGGCATCACGGTAGGGGAGATGAGTCATCTCTCCTGCCGCGATCCATCACCCCCCCACACACACACACAACATCGGGGCAAGAGGTAACCCAAGCCCTCTTGCCCCGCCGATTAACATCAGACCAGGAGAGAGCCCAAGCTCTCCTGGCCCCAGTGACCATCCCCCCCACGACTAGATTGGGCCAGGAGGGAGCCCAAGCCCTCCTGGCCCCAGCAATCACCCCCCGCGACTGGATTGGGCCAGGAGGGAGCCCAAGCCCTCCTGCAATCGACGCAACCCCCCTCCCCCCAACGACCGCCCCCCCAGAACCCCTGATTGCCCCCCCCGGCCGCCCCCACGATATAAGGTGATGTAGAGTATGCCGGCTTTCTTTTTTGCCCAGCCGTACGCGCGGCTGCTCGAGTTGTTCAATCTTCTCCTCTCTTGCAGCTTCCTGTTTCTGGTTGCGTCAGAGGAGAATATTGAACAAATGAGCGGCTGGGTGAAAAAGAAAGCCGGCATACTCTACATCTAAAGTGAGGTGGAGGGAAGGAGATGGCGGAACGCTGCAATCGGTCGGGTGTCTGCTGTTTTTGTATCACTGCCTGCCTGCACTCACGTTCCAGATCCTCCTGCATTTTTAGTGTGCACAATTGATCTGATTCGAGCTATAGGTGAATATGGGGAACACGTCATTGCAAGGGAGGACAAGTCAATTGATTTATTTTATGTTCTGTTTTTACTACAGGGCAGAGGCACTGAAACAGATTCTCAGTGCAGTAGTAATAGTGGCAGGACTCTCTTCTGTCTTCATGGTGTTTCGCAGTACTGAGGCTTATATGGATGCTGCGGGGACGGTGACGGGGCGGTGAATGGGATGGCAGTGGCGGTGACGGGGCGGTGAAAGGGATGGCGGTGACAGTGACGGGGTAGTGAAGGGAACGGCGGTGATGGGGCGGTGCAGAGGATGGTAGGCCGGGGACGGTGCAGTGATGGGGACAGATTTTTTCCCCATGTCATTCTCTACTTTGAATCTACCACCCCTCAACCTCAAATTGTGTCCTCTGATTTTACCATTTTCCTTTCTCTGGAAAAGATTTTGTTCTACGTTAATCCCCTTCAAGTATTTGAACGTCTGAATCATATCTCCCCTGTCTCTCCTTTCCTCTAGGGTATACATATTCAGGGCTTCCAGTCTCTCCTCATACGTCTTCTGGCACAAGCTTCCTATCATTTTCGTCACCCTCCTCTGGACTGCTTCAAGTCATCTTATGTCCTTCGCCAAATACGGTCTCCAAAACTGAACACAATACTCCAAGTGAGGCCTTATCAATGACCTGTATAGGGGCATCAACACCTTCTTCCTTCTACTAGCTATGCCTCTCTTTATACAGCCCAGCATCCTTCTGGCAGCAGCCACTGCCTTGTCGCACTGTTTTTTCGCCTTTAGATCTTCGGACACCGGGAAGGCCCACAATTCTGTAGAGGCGAGCCTGCTGGCTGGAGGGAGTAAGCATCCCTCTGGCCAGCCTATAAGAAAAAGTTATGGGGGATCTGGATGGACTTGGGGGGTGTCAGGGGGGCATGTTTTCAGGGGGAGTCCAGCAGGAGGGACTGATCATCCCTCCTGATGTTGATCTTCTAGGGGTTTCCGGCAGAAGGGAGTGGGCATCCCTCCTACCAGTGATCTTCAGGGGGTGGGGGGTTTCCAGTAGGAGGGACTGGCCATTCCTCCTGCCAGTTATCTTCGTGGATGGCGGCAGAAGGAATTGGGCACTCCTGCTGCTGCAGACATTCGGGGGGAGGGCTTTGGGTATTCCAGCAGGGGGGACTGGGCATCCCTCCTGCCAGCCAACTTTGCAGGGGGCCAGGTTCCCTGCCGTAGCCACTAAACCTATTGTAGCAGGCACTAAACTGATCGCAGCAGCAGGGAGATTCCCTTGCTGCGATCAGTTCAGCAGCTATGTCTATTTCAGGCGCCTATCGCAGCCCTAGGGAGATGCCTAGGGCCACCTAAGCTCACCTAAGGCTACTTCTGGCCTAGCCTTGGACAAGCTTAGGCAGCCCTACGCATCTCCCTAGGCTCATGAAAACACCTCCCTTGGGGTGTTCGGTTTTTTTTTTAAACATGCATCCCGATTGGCTAGTTAGACAGCGGTAGGATACCTACAGCCACCTACAATCGGGATGCCATTTATAGAATTTGCCCCTTTATGTTTTAATGATATGAAACAAAAAAAGTGTCAAGAAAAGTGTGGAATAACTTGTAAGTTTCTTTGCTCCACATCATTGCTTTGAACCGCAAGGCACAAGCGGAATAAAAATCACTAATGTAATGTAATGTAATGTAATCATTCTCTTCTTGGTTTGGCTGAGAAATTTTCAGCGGCCCCTCGTAAGTGCCTATGTTGCCATTATAAAATATCACCGAAAAACTTCCAAAAATCTACAGTTACTTTACAATCACATTTGCTTTCCAAAATATAATCAACATCTATTTAAATGCTATCAAATCCTAATTTCACTTAATCAATCCAAGTTCTCTCAATTGTGATTTTCTTATTGAAATTCATCCAACACAATCATGTTTTAAGCCTTCAGGCTCTGTGTCAGGGAAGCTCTCACTTCTTATTCATATCATGATCCCTTTACTCCTCCACTTCACTAGTAAAAAGAAAATGATATTAGCACACTTTATTCACCATAAGATCCAATCTAAACAATTATCTTCAAACTTTCTATAAATCAGCCAATCAGAGGAGGTGATAAGCCAGAACTCTGTACAGGGGTTCAAGGAAGGTTTGGATAGGTTCTTGGAGGATAAGGGGATAGAGGGGTACAGAAAGAACTTGAGGTAGGTTATAGAAGTGGTCAGAAACCACTTCACAGGACGCGGACCTGATGGGCCACCGCGGGAGCGGACCGCTGGGCGGGATGGACCTCTGGTCTGACCCAGTGGAGGCAACTTCTTATGTTCACTATAGTCACTTTCCTACTCTTCACCCCTTCCTTTTAAACCACTGTTTCTTCTAACTCAAGAACTTGATCTAAATCTTATTGTAAATCATTGGAACATGTAAGACCCATTTCCATGCCTTCCACCACTCTTTAAATGTTTAAATGTTTAAGGTATTTTGCGATGTTTTTCTTAGTAATATGAAGTGGTGTGGGAGGAACATCTCGGGAGTAATTTTATGATGTTTATTTGAAGTTTAGTTTTACTCCCATTTTTTGTGAAGATCCCACCCCCAACATACGCCTGTATGGTTTTAAATGCATTTTAAGATATTTCTTTATCCCTGTGTTTATTATGTATGTGTTTTAGTTGGTTCCTCTAAGTTTTTTGTTGATTAACATTTTAGTGCAATTTAACCCCCCTTTTATCAAACTGCGCTAGAGGTTTTTATCACAGGTCGTCAAGGTAAGAGCTCCACAACTCATAGGAATTCTATGAGCATCAGAGCATTTATAGCACCGGCTCACACTAAAAACCTCTAGTGCAGCTTGATAAAAGGAGTCCTGAACTTTTTATCTTAATTATGTATATATCAGACCTTCCTTTCAGATTTAAGTTAGGTTGTAACTACATGACTGATTGATTGCTAATCTTCATGGACCCAGGCACATTTGAGTAGTCTTGACTTAATTTATTTCTTCCTAGATGGTTTTTAGAAGGTTTATGAACTTCAGGTTTGATTGAATTGCATTTTTGACTGAATTATTTAACACAGCCTGGCTTTGCACTGAGCTGTGCAACACAGCTCATCTTTCTTCCTTTTTAGTTTGTCTTAATGGTTAGTCACATGAGGTGAGAGGGATAAGGAGTTGCTAAATATTCTTTTAAGTGTTGGAAGTACAGTACAGTTTACGTATATCATCTCACTTTTTTTTTATTGTTTATCAGCTGAATTTGCAGCTTTGGAGTTTGTAGTGTGCATTTCACCAGCTGGGTAAGCTTTTATAGGTACACAATTTTATATCTATGTATGTTTTTGATTTCACACTTGCAGAAGGTATTTATTTTATCCACATTGATTTCTAATGTATTTTAGTGCACGAGATTATATATACCCACAAGTTCATAAAATTATATTTTTAGTACGAGTGTTCTGTTTTATGAATTGTGGTTTTCATTTTTTTAAATTTTGGTTTTAGTATGCCCCTGACGTAGCCATATAGGTGAAACGCAGCCATGTCAGGCACAACTTTTGTTCCTGGGAGTACTTGAAATACTTTGTTTTTAGCCTTTTCTAAGGGAAATTTTAATGGAGGGGCCATTGTGTTGTTCTTACCCAAAGAAAGGGAATCTGTTAAGGACTTCATCTGAGATCCAGGGCATCACTGCTAGCTTTCTGGCGTGCACACATACAGTGTTTTCAAACAGACATTTATCTCCTAGCACATCCTAAAATCCTTATGCCTTCCCCTTCAGAAAAAATAAAAATGTCTCTCAAGTTTTCCCCATCTCCCTCTTATTCCCACTTCTCCTGGGCTTGAGAACATGTTGTTACACAAACCATTACAGAAAAAGTCTTTAAATCTCCTCCAATGTCATCCTAAAACCAGATTATAAGGCATGAAATAACTGCATCCAGCCTCTCTATGTGTTCCTGCCAGTCTACACATAATATCTGAAGGGGATATGGGGTAGTAGCATTGTAAATACAACACATGGAAATATGTATTCTCTTGATATTTGCCTTTCCCTTCCTTAATTCTTTCCCTGACTTCTTGCCACAGTTTTTTTCCCCATCATAGACTAGTTCACTCCAGAATCCTAGAAGACCTTCAATCATTACCTCGTTTTTAAAACCCTATCCTTTGATTTCTTCTCACCCATTAAACATATTTTTTTCCAAACAATCCTACTTTAGGTTTCCTAGTTCCCACAAGTTTGACAGTTCCTGAAACTTGTTGGGATCTTTCCTTCCCTCCTTATGCCCTATTTGAAAACCCAAAAGGCTTGTTTTTCCTCTTTCAGACTTTCCTTCCCAGTTGCTTGGGACACCTATGTTGCTTTTGTACTAGGGATGCCTTACTAGCCATAGCTTTAAAATAATATTCAGCCAACCTCACCACTAAGTTATTGTTCCTTTGTTTTAAAAGCCAGTCCCTGATCACTACAAACAAATGTTCTAACACTATCAGCTGTTACTTGCCCCATGGTTTTTCCCTTCAGTTTCTAATCACTTTTGATGTAAATCCTGCAACCTCTGGGCAACAGCTTTAGATCTTTCTTTGTGTTTTGTCTTTGCTGCTCTACAAACTCTGTGATAGTTCTCCTTGTAAACCCCAATCCATGCTTTATAGACCATTTTACTGTTGTAATCATGGACCTGATCTGGGTTCAAGTACTATAAGCTGCAAGTGCCTTATTCAAGAGGCATGGGGCTCTTCTACAGGAATACCTACAAAATCTTCTTACATAAAACACAAGTTTTCAATGAGAGCTTAGCATACAAATCATCATGAATTATTGTAAGTGGAGAAAATAAAGCCTCTGAGCACTTAAAACGCACCCACCTTAAATTGGGGCTACCACACCTCCATCATTGGTCAGAAAAAACTCCACTATTATAATCTACTTTATTTTTTTATTTTTTAAAATATCTTTATTCATTTTTAAGCCATACATAAGTGCAACATATTATACAATCACATTGCACTATAAAAACACTTAAAAATCAAATTGTAATCTATGGCAAATAGATATATCACCCCCCATATTCATATTCAAAAATTGCACTCAAATTAAAAAATATTTTCCAACCCACCCTGGACGTGCATAACCAAAAGACAAAATCAACAATTATTCTTTGCAAAATTTTGTCAATGGCTTCCAAATCTTCAGAAACTTTGTGTAATGTCCCTGTTGTATAGCCATAATACGTTCCATTTTAAAAACGTGACACAGAGAATCCCACCAAAAGATATAGTTCAATCTATCTCAGTTTTCCAATTCCTTAAAATAAGCTGTATAGCAACCCCTGTCATAATAAAGAGAAGTTTATTATTATGAGATGATATTTGGCTTTTAGCTCTCATCAAAGTGCCAAATAGCACAGTGTCATATGTTAGTGGCACTGGATTTTCCATAACTTTGTTTACCTGATCCCAAATGGATCTCCAAAATTGAAGTATCAAGGGACAATAGTATAATAGATGATCTAACGTCCTAGGTTCAAGATGGCCAGCATCTATTAGACTTGGAACTATCTAATATACTTTATATTTTTTTTAAATATATGAAAAAATGTATGTGCCACAAGCAACCCACTGAAACACAGTCCAGGCCAGTATGATCATGTAACAGAAGCAATTTCACGTAACTTGATTCCATCAATGTATTACAAATCTCCAACTGAATTGAATCCAAAAAATCACTTTATGAAAAAAAAGGAATCAAATGTACCTTTTCTTCTCCAGCCTTGCTATAAACAGGTTCACCACTATCAGGGCAAATGATGCCCCCATGGCCACTCCCAAACACTGCTGGTAGAATTGGCCTTCATAAAGAAAATAATTCCAACACATTGCTATTCTGCTTAAGGATACCAGAAAATCTGTGGGAACCAAATATGGATGTTCTCTCATTCCCAAAACGATTCATATGGTTTGCAATGCTTCTTCTTGTAGTATGGCAGTGTACAATAAACAGACATCCAAAGTTACCATATAGGTAATTCAAGAAATATCTATATTCCAGCTTTGCAACAACTGCAAAAATTGTGTTGTGTCTTTAAATAAGATTTAATTTTCAACACACTAAGGGTTCCTTTTACTAAGCTGCGATAGCGGTTTTAGTGTGTGCTTAGCGCACGCTAAATTGCCACACACACTAGATGCTAATGCCAGCATTGAGCTGGCGTTAGTTTTAGCCCTAGTTGGAGATGTTGATCTACAAATATGCATGTCTTTTCAAGCAAAGAATCCCAAGACAAAACTATAGGACGTCCTGAGGGTCTAGTTTTAGCCCTAAGTTGGAGATTTTGATCTACAACTATGCATGTCTTTTCAAGCAAAGAATCCCAAGACAAAACTATAGGACGTCCTGAGGGTCTAGTTATGTTCTTATGAATTTTTTTTAGAGCAAATGGAATACTGGAACTTGAAAAAACTTGAATGTCAAATTTTTAAATTCCGCTAGGCCCGGGTAAGAAAACCTCCCAAAAATCCTTGTTTGGAAACATCCATAATTTGCTCAAAAATCAACTTGGAGGGATCTTCTATCAATACTTGGTAATGGTTCTCATTAGCTAACTGGCGATATGCTTCTGCTAAAGAGAGTTCACAATCCCAAATTACCATGGCACCTCCTTTGTTTGCCATCTGTATCACTCTAGATGTCTCCTGTCGCAATTTATTTAATAGCAAACTTTCTTCTTTAAGATCCATTTTATGAAGCTGTGTTAGGTTTTTTTAAGCGCCGTCTGTGGTGGTATTAGCTCCAATGCTCATAGTATTCCTATGAAACTATGGACTCCTTTTACAAAGGTGTGCTAGTGGTTTTCGCGCACGCTTGCCGCTACCACCTCCTTTTAAGCAGGCGGTAATTGTTCAGCTAGTGTGCGCTAATCTTGTGCGTGCGCTAAAAAACGCTAGCGCACCTTAGTGAGCCCTATGTTTGTGGCTTCCAACCTCATCTTCTCCTGCCTCTGTTTCAATTTTCACCTCTCCATCTACATTGATTTCCATCCATGTCATCAGCAGACCTCAGCTAATCCATATCATCTCCCCCTATCAAACTCCAAGACAATAAATGAAATTGAGTGCTTTTCTTTTTTACTTTCACATTCTCACCATTCTTCCTCATCCAAGGATAAACAAAGCCATCTAAATATCTCTGGTCTCTCTGATATTTTTTTCAACTTCTGCTGATGTACATTATTGCTAAAGACATCTTCCTTAGCATTTAAGTCAGACAATTTCTCCTCATAATCAGGTTCCCCAACCAATACACCCAAAGTCTCTATATATTTGTTTCTCTACATGAATATGAGATTGCAATGTTTTAATCAAAAGCAAGCATCAAGTCTAAGGAACAAAGGTTCAATATTTTGTCTCATTGCTCCACAAAATACACATCGGTCTCAAACATCTTTGGTCCATTATTTATATATAACCCTCACGGGATCACTTCATGTCTGTAGTACTCAACCAAAGATGCACTTAGAAATTCCAATCGTATTATGTCTTTGAAATCACTTAAAAATATTCATCCACTTATTGAGCAAGGGTCATTGACGCCATTTGTGAAAGCTTCAGGTTTGAAAATAATTATACATGCAAAATGACACCAGCGCAAGGTTTTAGAATTATAACCAAGATTTATTGAATTATTGGTTCTATTTTTCTATTATTAGATCAAAAGAACAGCATAATTGCTTACGTTGCGCTCATGGGAGATCATCATCGTGGCCAAAGGCTGGCCTTCTCACAATGGTCTCGTTTTTCTATCTCATTACATTCTATTATATAACTTTTGGTTTAGTGACATCATCAAGTTTGACGACCAATAACATTTCTATGGGTGGTCTTAAAGTTTAGACAAAGAAACATTCCTCCATGTTTAAAAGTTATACAAAGTTTTCAGAAAATTACTTTTGATTTCTGAATTAACATTATAACATTCAAGAGAATCTATAATTATTAACATGGTGCTGAGAAATTCTCAGCCGTAAAGGAAAAAACTCTTCCTAAGCTGACAGATTCAAATTGCATGGCCTTACACAGAAACCTTACTCTGGAGGAAGGGGGGGCAAATCCCCCTCTCCTCTCCCTGAAGCGTGGGCTTCCAATACCCCCCTTCTTCCTATTCTTGAGGCTGACTCTAATTACTTCCAGATGCTGCCTTAGGATTTTCCTTAGTGTTTCTTCAGGTTTAAAATATATAAAATATGTTTTTTCAAAGCAACACAGCCATACACTTCAATCCAATCATTCATTCTTTGCTTGGCCAAGCTTTCATTCATTCAATAAATCATAATTTTCATTCAAAACTACATCCAATTCAGTTTGAGACACGTTATATCTCAGTTTGGAATATGGAGTCTAATATGCTCTTCCTAACTGGCCTAAGCACATCTGTAATCAATTAGAACCACGAGGCTAAAGGCGGGAAGCTGAACAAAGAACCAGAGAGGACAAAGAACAGCAGGGAACCAAGATGGAGTTCTTAATATCTCTATGCATGTATGTTACGCTTTACCTAATTTCCTCTATGATCTGGCTTAATAGCAAAGTACATAAAGAGAATATTATTATTCTTTTTCTTAATATTTATCTATAGTGTGTTTTTCTGGCCTTGGCTACATCTATATTCAGATTTTTATTCACCTGTTTTTTCCGTACGCTTCTATTTGGGCGTGGTCCTTAACTAACACAGATGTTTGTCTAACTAGAATTACCCAGAATCATACGAAAAACTGGCCTTTTGTAGAAAAACGTCCACAAAAATACTGCACTATCATGCTCCTGACATCCATTCCAATATCGTCCCATAAACAGCACGCTGGCCACGAGCCACGACTCACTTATCTATTGAACCCAGAAAAGGATCACCATCAGAGGTTAGTGAAGGAGCATTAAATAACTCTTCCCTTTGACGCTCAATGAAACCCACTCTTCCAGTGCTGGGCAATGATGTATACTCAAAATAACTGTAATACTACCAAAAAATATTGGGTTTTTGTTTGTTTTTTTTACTAAGGCATGCTAGCCAATTTAGCGCGTGCTAAATGCCAGAAGTCTCAATCATTAGAATGCCTACAAGATTTTAGAAGTAATATATGTGCTTAGTTTTCCTCCCCCAATCAAAACACATACCCAGGAGCATGTCTGAATGCAGTTAGAAGTTCATGAACAATGTGTAAACTTCAGTCACATTGAAGGAAGGCAGTTTTTAGATAGCCCATTAATACTGGGTTTTACTAAACTTTGGAACTGAATGAGAGTCGGAGCATTTACCTCACTGGCCCGCAATAAGAAGCTCTTCCATGGTTTAGTAAAAGGAGCTGTAAGGTAGGCAAAAACTTTTTCCATAAATCACTTTGGAAATTGATCTTACAATACAGAGAAAAGGTGACTTGAAGAAATTCGCCATCCAGCAAGTAGTTATGCATTTAAAATAGCTAAAACAACTCATCAGTAATTTCATGCAGTTTTTAGCTAAATTTGATTCTATTGATGTGATCTTTATCAGGATAATAAGATATATATGACAATATACATGTAAAAAAAAGTCAGGGATTCTTCCTCAGTGTTGATGTTATTTTATTACTGGGCAGCAGAGGGCGCTGGCTCGGTAGTGTAGAAACTACAGCTCCCAGGATGCATTGGACTTAGCAGTCCTCCTGAGTCACAGGGACTTTCCTTAGGCAGAGAGAAGAATATATACCTGAGCGAGGGAGAAGAACTCCTGATTTTTCCCTAGACATCAACTGAAGGCAGAGCTGTGGGAAAAGGACTGATGCCTGTAACTGCTTGGCTGAGGTAAGCCAAGCTAACTTTCTGTAAAGTGTGAGAAACTAAAAAGAATAAAAAGTGTTTTGTTATGAACTGGTGTTTGGTCCCAACCTTTCCTTAGCGTACAGGCTAGCTTGCCACATGAGGCTAGCATATTACAATATAAAACACTTTGCAGCATTCAGATTTGTGGTAACATTTATATTTTACTTTCTAAAGGTTTCTAACCTCCCACTGGTTAAAAAAACAGTATATCAGATAGATTCAGTCTTGGATAGAATAGCGATATGACTTTGCAATCAATATCTAGTTCATGTTCCTGACATTCAACTAAAAGTGATCTCTTTACAGGGTGCGGGCAATAATGCCATGTCTTTCGCTCCTTCAATAGATTATGTATTCAGCCTGTTGAACACAAACTCAATATCTTTCTTAAATATGACTAAATAAGCCATGCCTTCTGTTGTCTGTATGCACTTTTGCACAGTGATTTACACTTAAAACTACCACCACAGAAAACTGAAATAATAATCCTTAAAGCACAGCTTCTGTTTTTCCAAGCACTCACTTTTTCTTGAAAGGTGACTATTAATTCCCCTCAGAGGTTATTTGATGGAAAGCAAACAGTGCTTTTATATGTTGATAAACTCATGACTTAAACTGCCTGTGCTCAATTACAGATAACAAAGAACATGACTGAGAATCGAGTGGTTGTCAAAGGATACCAGTTACATGTGCATAGTCCCTGGAGTCCATAGACAAAGATCTGACATTTATTCTATTTCAGTATATTTAAAATGTGAAGGTATAACAATTGTAAGTTACTGTAATTATATGTGGTGCATAAAGAAAATTAATATAGGAATGTTATAAATAGTGGGTTTGTTTGCTCTGGATATGGAAAATTATTTACTGTCATGGACTACGGCAAGAAAGATTGGTCAAGTTGTTTACTATAAGGACATAAGAATAGCTGTGCTGGGGCAGACCGATGATCCATCTGCCCAGTTTCCTGCTTCCAATAGTGGACAATCCAGGTCACAGAATCCCAAATCAAGCTACCAATCCCAGGGACAGAAGTAGCTTCCTTACAAAAATACTCTCTTCACCTTTTATTCATTCCATTGTTTTTTCACTGTTTTGTAATACGTGAAAACAAAGAAATATTGGGACGATTCTGCTCAAGTTAGAACAACTCTTATATGTTCCTACTATTGGAAGAAGAACCTCAGATCCCCGTTTGCTGCTGGCTATTTGGCTGAGCCCGCAAACCACAATGGGACTATCCTCATTGGTTTCAACCTCCTCCTCCCAATTACTGTGAATGTTATGTTATTATTTATTAATTTTATATTTATTTTTGATCCACACTGTTTATGTTTTAAATTCTAAAAAATACTTTAAGCACTTATGTGATTAAAAGTACTTAGCTTTGCAAATCAGCTGTCCGTTCCCCCATTTCTATCTCAATAGCAAACAATGGGCTTTGCTTCAAGGAACTTATCCAAACCTTTGTTAAACCCAGATATGTTAATTTCCATGGCCATATCCACTAGTAACTATGGGGCTTATAATCAAAACAGAAATACATCTAAAAACCCACCCAAGTCGGTATTTGGACGATCAAAAAGACAGGTCGTCCAAGTGCTGGTAATCAAAACGGGGTTTTAGACTTATCCAGAGACTTTTTAGGCCTCTGAATCCCGCTGTGCACCCAGAGCAGAAAGGGGTGTTTTTGGAGGAGTGATTAGGGTGGGATGTGGGCCAACCTAGACTTATTCGTACTGCAGGGATAATCAAAAGTTTGACAAAACTGCTTAGATGGAACTAATACGTTGTGACTTAGACGATCTAAAAACAGGTCAAAGTGCCCAAAAGGTATCCAAAGTGACCAGATAACCACTGTAGACACAAAGTACAGACACCCCCCCCCACACACACACACACACACACACTCCCCCAGTGATCACTGATACCCCACCACTACCAGCAGCCATAAAAATTGGAATAAAACCGTACATACCTGCCTCCAGAACATCAGCACCTAGCATAGGAAAGCCTAGTAGAGCTGCAAAGCGGTATCATAAGTAGTCTTGGGGTGAGCCAGTGAACCATAGAGAGGAGGACCCAGGCCCATAAGCCAATCTAACCACTGCATTCATGGTGGAAAATGCGAGTCCACCAAAATCTCCCAAAACCCTACTCTAGTGCCATATAGGTGACACCTGCAGCTATAAGTTCTATTGGGGTTGTACAAAGGTGAGTATAGTAGGTGTTGTGGGTGTTTTGGGAAGCTCATCATGACCTGCAAGGGAGTTGTGGTGAGATGTTTATGTGGCACTCTTTTTGTGAAGTTCACAGCAGTGCCCTGTAAGGTGCCCCACTACTCTGTTGCCATGTCTGGGTGGTTAGTCCATCACTTTGCTGGGCCCTCCATGTCCAAAAGTTCTTGTTCTAGGCGTTTGGGACTTGGAGGATTTTTTTTAGACATTAATGTAGCATAAAGAGAGATGTACTAGCGGTCTGGATGATCAAATGGCTGGACGTAGAAGTGGACAATTTTCAAAAAAAAATATTTTGGACGTATTTTTCGAGAATGGACTTTGGATGCTGCTGACTTTGGGTGACTAGCGCTCTAGGCCCAAATTTGACTTAGACGTTTGTTTTGATTATGCCCCACTATGGGGTTCATAATAAAAAATAAAAAAAAACACATCTAAAAAGTGTCCTAAATGGCTACTTGGACGATCAAAACCAACTTAGGCCTTTCCCCTGCCTCTAGATGCACAGAGAGAAAAGAGGCATGTTTAGAGGAGGGGAAAGGGCGGGCAGTGGGCGGGAGGGGGTCGACCTACACCTAGGCATACAACAGGTATAACCAAAACCTTAGGCAGGTTGCCTAGTCGGCACTTATACGTTTATGACTTAGACCAAGTCAAAACACGTCTAAGTGCCGAAAACGCAACCTGCCTACCCCTCTACCACAAGCATCACGGCAGGAGAGATGCCTCATCTCCCCTACCGTGATGCCATCACTCCTCTACCCGAACTGCCGCGACCCGCAGGAGAGATGCCCTATCTCTCCTGCTGCGGGTTGTGGCAGTTCCGGTAGAGGAGTGATGGCATCACGGTAGGGGAGATGAGTCATCTCTCCTGCCGCGATCCATCACCCCCCCCACACACACACACAACATCGGGGCAAGAGGTAACCCAAGCCCTCTTGCCCCGCCGATTAACATCAGACCAGGAGAGAGCCCAAGCTCTCCTGGCCCCAGTGACCATCCCCCCCACGACTAGATTGGGCCAGGAGGGAGCCCAAGCCCTCCTGGCCCCAGCAATCACCCCCCGCGACTGGATTGGGCCAGGAGGGAGCCCAAGCCCTCCTGCAATCGACGCAACCCCCCTCCCCCCAACGACCGCCCCCCCAGAACCCCTGATTGCCCCCCCCGGCCGACCCCACGATATAAGGTGATGTAGAGTATGCCGGCTTTCTTTTTTGCCCAGCCGTACGCGCGGCTGCTCGAGTTGTTCAATCTTCTCCTCTCTTGCAGCTTCCTGTTTCTGGTTGCGTCAGAGGAGAATATTGAACAAATGAGCGGCTGGGTGAAAAAGAAAGCCGGCATACTCTACATCTAAAGTGAGGTGGAGGGAAGGAGATGGCGGAACGCTGCAATCGGTCGGGTGTCTGCTGTTTTTGTATCACTGCCTGCCTGCACTCACGTTCCAGATCCTCCTGCATTTTTAGTGTGCACAATTGATCTGATTCGAGCTATAGGTGAATATGGGGAACACGTCATTGCAAGGGAGGACAAGTCAATTGATTTATTTTATGTTCTGTTTTTACTACAGGGCAGAGGCACTGAAACAGATTCTCAGTGCAGTAGTAATAGTGGCAGGACTCTCTTCTGTCTTCATGGTGTTTCGCAGTACTGAGGCTTATATGGATGCTGCGGGGACGGTGACGGGGCGGTGAATGGGATGGCAGTGGCGGTGACGGGGCGGTGAAAGGGATGGCGGTGACAGTGACGGGGTAGTGAAGGGAACGGCGGTGATGGGGCGGTGCAGAGGATGGTAGGCCGGGGACGGTGCAGTGATGGGGACAGATTTTTTCCCCATGTCATTCTCTACTTTGAATCTACCACCCCTCAACCTCAAATTGTGTCCTCTGATTTTACCATTTTCCTTTCTCTGGAAAAGATTTTGTTCTACGTTAATCCCCTTCAAGTATTTGAACGTCTGAATCATATCTCCCCTGTCTCTCCTTTCCTCTAGGGTATACATATTCAGGGCTTCCAGTCTCTCCTCATACGTCTTCTGGCACAAGCTTCCTATCATTTTCGTCACCCTCCTCTGGACTGCTTCAAGTCATCTTATGTCCTTCGCCAAATACGGTCTCCAAAACTGAACACAATACTCCAAGTGAGGCCTTATCAATGACCTGTATAGGGGCATCAACACCTTCTTCCTTCTACTAGCTATGCCTCTCTTTATACAGCCCAGCATCCTTCTGGCAGCAGCCACTGCCTTGTCGCACTGTTTTTTTCGCCTTTAGATCTTCGGACACCGGGAAGGCCCACAATTCTGTAGAGGCGAGCCTGCTGGCTGGAGGGAGTAAGCATCCCTCTGGCCAGCCTATAAGAAAAAGTTATGGGGGATCTGGATGGACTTGGGGGGTGTCAGGGGGGCATGTTTTCAGGGGGAGTCCAGCAGGAGGGACTGATCATCCCTCCTGATGTTGATCTTCTAGGGGTTTCCGGCAGAAGGGAGTGGGCATCCCTCCTACCAGTGATCTTCAGGGGGTGGGGGGTTTCCAGTAGGAGGGACTGGCCATTCCTCCTGCCAGTTATCTTCGTGGATGGCGGCAGAAGGAATTGGGCACTCCTGCTGCTGCAGACATTCGGGGGGAGGGCTTTGGGTATTCCAGCAGGGGGGACTGGGCATCCCTCCTGCCAGCCAACTTTGCAGGGGGCCAGGTTCCCTGCCGTAGCCACTAAACCTATTGTAGCAGGCACTAAACTGATCGCAGCAGCAGGGAGATTCCCTTGCTGCGATCAGTTCAGCAGCTATGTCTATTTCAGGCGCCTATCGCAGCCCTAGGGAGATGCCTAGGGCCACCTAAGCTCACCTAAGGCTACTTCTGGCCTAGCCTTGGACAAGCTTAGGCAGCCCTACGCATCTCCCTAGGCTCATGAAAACACCTCCCTTGGGGTGTTCGGTTTTTTTTTTTAAACATGCATCCCGATTGGCTAGTTAGACAGCGGTAGGATACCTACAGCCACCTACAATCGGGATGCCATTTATAGAATTTGCCCCTTTATGTTTTAATGATATGAAACAAAAAAAGTGTCAAGAAAAGTGTGGAATAACTTGTAAGTTTCTTTGCTCCACATCATTGCTTTGAACCGCAAGGCACAAGCGGAATAAAAATCACTAATGTAATGTAATGTAATGTAATCATTCTCTTCTTGGTTTGGCTGAGAAATTTTCAGCGGCCCCTCGTAAGTGCCTATGTTGCCATTATAAAATATCACCGAAAAACTTCCAAAAATCTACAGTTACTTTACAATCACATTTGCTTTCCAAAATATAATCAACATCTATTTAAATGCTATCAAATCCTAATTTCACTTAATCAATCCAAGTTCTCTCAATTGTGATTTTCTTATTGAAATTCATCCAACACAATCATGTTTTAAGCCTTCAGGCTCTGTGTCAGGGAAGCTCTCACTTCTTATTCATATCATGATCCCTTTACTCCTCCACTTCACTAGTAAAAAGAAAATGATATCAGCACACTTTATTCACCATAAGATCCAATCTAAACAATTATCTTCAAACTTTCTATAAATCAGCCAATCAATCTTATTTTGTGTCTGTCTAATGTCATCTATTCAAATTCCTCAATAACAAAAAAGATGGGGAGAAAATAGTTACTAGTATGCCAGAGGTAAAACCAAATAACTTTCACACAACTTTTTTAAATTATTGATATTGCAAAAAAAGAAAACAAGAAAAAAGTTAAATTGATGTGTGCGATGATTACATTTGTGGCCTGAAATGGCAGAAGAAGACAAATTCAAAACTTTCGTCTCTGGGTTTCTCAACACATACTATGGGCTCCTTTTATTAAGCCACGCTAGCGGGGTTAACGCGTGTGACTTTTCATCACGCGTTAACCCCCTCGCTAGCCTAAAAACTACCGCCTGCTCAAGAGGAGGCAGTAGCGGCTAGTGCGGCCGGCGGTTTAGCGTGCGGTGTTATGCGCGTTAAACCGCTAGCATGCCTTTGTAAAAGGAGCACTATATTACTTATCATAGGGGTCCTTTTACTAAGGCGTGCTAACTTATTTAGCACACGCTAAATGCAAATGCATCCATAGACTATAATGGGCGCGTTAGCATTTAGCGCGTGCCTTAGTAAAAAGGACCCCATAATTTGCAAAAGGTTTAAGAAGATTGAGTTAAGTCTAATTTGTACTAGAGGGTTTCACACTAAAGTGTTTTTTGGGCTTCATTCAGCCTTTGGTATGGTTCCTCACAGAAGGCTTCTGAATAAATTGAGTAGGTTGAAGTTAGGCCCCAAGGTGGCGAAATGGATTGGAAACTGGTTAACTGACAAATGACAGAAAACAGTGGTAAATGGTACCCGCTTGGAGGAAAGGAAGACGAGTACAGGAATACTCAGGCATTGGTACTATTCTATTTAATATATTTGTGAGCAACATTATCAAAGGTTTGTCTTTTGCAGATTATTCAAAATATCCAACAGAGTAGACACTAAAGGGAGTAGAAAACACAAGAATAGTCTAAATTCTGGCAGATGTGGATGGGCATTTTTGTTATGCTATGTTAATCATGTTTTCTATTCCACCTTCCCCTATTCAGTTTCCAAGTTTATTAAAAATTTGATTAAACGCTTAACATGTTCTAAGCGTTTTGCAATAATAAAATGGGGGGGAACGAACAACGACTAACTTACCATGACATAAATAAACTTACAGTAAGAACTAAAGGAAGGAGGGGAGAACTACAATATTTATAAAAAAAATTAGACTTACAGGGAAAACACAAAAGGTTGAATTATATTACAAGAGATTGGGTCAGTTACCCAGGAAGTTACAATGCACAGATTGGCACAGACATTCAATTACGTTGCTAGTACAGGTAGATCAGTACAACTATTGATCCAGCTAGGTTATAGTTTCAAATACATAGTTATAAGTTCAAGTAGGCCATTGTTTGCTCTCATTTTGTCCCTGGAGTTGCAGTAGATATTGTAGGAATTAGCTTTTGTTGCTCCCATTTCAGTTACTTCAGGCTTGGCTTTCTGTATGCTTTTAAGAGTTTTCCGAATCTGAGGTAGTGGTCCTTAATAAAAGTTTATAGCCATAGCTCAAGGTTTCAGATAAATATCAAGAAATTTAGATAATGGTTCTAACAGTGAGCCTTAAGTGGAGACTATTAGAGGCCTTGGTGGATTTTTCATATCTTTATAAGTCTTTGGTAAAAGAATATCTCATTAGAACTCATGAATGTTGCTCAGTAAGAAATCTATCTTCCTTGCTTGTCATAATCCTAGTCTCACAATCTTCCATGCCTGAGGCATTTTAGGGCACTTGTTTTAGAATGCTTATTCTTTCTCTTTTTTATATATATCCTGCATATCCCAAAATCTATGCTTCCTGTAAATGGTGGAGCCTTGTTCAGATATAAGAATTCAGATCCTATTAGAGGAACATAATAGATACTTAGTAATGGGTGTTCAGAAGTCCCCCACAGATGTTCCTGTCCCCTACAGGAGACAGTGCTAAGAGTAACAAGAATGTGTAATGGATTTTTACTTAAAACTCAGTATTTATTATGTTCCCCTAATACAAGGCTGCCTTAGTCCGGTCCTCAAGATCTACTGGCAGGCCAGGTTTTCAGGATATCCACAATGAACATGCATGAGAGAAATTTGCATACCAGGAAGGCAGTGCAGGCAAATCTCTCTCATGCATATTCATTGTGGATAGCCTGAAAACCTAGCCTGGCAGTAGATCTCGAGGACCGGACTTGGGCAGCCCTGCCCTAACAGGATCTGAATTCCTGTCTCCTAAACCAGTAGTTCCCAACCCTGACCTAGAGGTCCACCAGGCCAATCGGGTTTTCAGGCTAGCCCTAATGAATATGCATGGAGCAGATTTGCATCCCTGTCACTTCCACTCTATGCAAATTTCTCCCATGCATATTCATTAGGGCTAGCCTGACTACCCGATTGGCCTGGTGGTCCTCCAGAACAGGGTTGGGAACCACTGTCCTAAACAATGCTAGCATGCAATAAGACAAGCCCGATATAGTAAAATAAAAGTTATTTATATACAGGTCAGTGTTACAACTAAACATGAATACACGAGTGATTAAAAAGTATTAACAGCGGGATCTGGACATGTCCGCAGTTGCCCTATAACCCAACTCCTTGATTCTCCCCCCCCCCCCCTTTCCCCCATACCCCATGGATTACTCCAATAACACTCAGACAACACTTGTTGGTAATTAACCGCAGCTCAATTTATTAATCATAACAATTAGCATAACAATTAGCATAATATAATTTCCAATATACATAATAACATTATAACATTATAACATGAGTTCACCTAAACTCCCAGAGCTCCTCCCGAGCTACCCATAAACTTTAGTGCCCTCGACCCTGCCACCACAGCAAGGGTCAGAGGGGTGGCATGGCCCTCATGCCCCATTGTCAGGTCACCTGACCCACCAGGCACGGCACCCCGCCGGCCCACCGCTCATCACCGGATGAGCCCCAATGACCCAGTAGCTCGGGAGATCCGCCCCCGAGCTACTCACCACTATCTGAAAAATATATGGGGTGGGAGGGAGGGAAATTCGCCTCAGGAGGACCCACGACGGTTGAGTCCTCCACACCTCCCCCTTTTATCAGGTCACTCGCCCCCCCCCCCACCGCGCGCTCCCGTTTCTGCCAATCCCTTTGAATCCCCTGCACTAATCCCCTCCAATCCGACCGCCCCTCCACTATCACCGCCCCTCCTACCGCCCCGGCCGATGGGCAACACGCAGGCCAGCCAGCCCCGTGTTATTCTACGCCCATCGACACGGGGTCTCGGGCTACTCTTAACAGCGGGATCTGGACATGTCCGCAGTTGCCCTATAACCCAACTCCTTGATTCTCCCCCCCCCCCCTTTCCCCCATACCCCATGGATTACTCCAATAACACTCAGACAACACTTGTTGGTAATTAACCGCAGCTCAATTTATTAATCATAACAATTAGCATAACAATTAGCATAATATAATTTCCAATATACATAATAACATTATAACATTATAACATGAGTTCACCTAAACTCCCAGAGCTCCTCCCGAGCTACCCATAAACTTTAGTGCCCTCGACCCTGCCACCACAGCAAGGGTCAGAGGGGTGGCATGGCCCTCATGCCCCATTGTCAGGTCACCTGACCCACCAGGCACGGCACCCCGCCGGCCCACCGCTCATCACCGGATGAGCCCCAATGACCCAGTAGCTCGGGAGATCCGCCACAGGCCTGTGATCCCACAGGCCACCCCCCAAGCAACCAAGCTACGGCTAACATAAACCCAGCACACTCTCGCAACACACTGCAAAGTCATCTAACAGCAAGTCCCACCCCACATCAGACAAATGCACCTTATCCTTATGAAAGAGCCCCGCACAACCGACTTCAACCCACCCGTGCAAAATCTGCTGACCTCCCCTGGACACAACCCACTTGCCTATCTGCCGATTAAATTTGGCCAAACCTCGCGTCCAGCGTCGAGACGCCAAACACCGAGGCCGCGGAATAACATCCGACCAAACAACCCGCGTACTCGGGAACCAGTCAAAAATAACCCGCAAGTCATCCTTAATGATGTTGAGCAACCGCCTAGCCGGCAATGTATCAACATCATTACCCCCTAAATGGAGGATCATCACGTCCGGACGACGAGGACAGGACCGCAAACGCGACAAAAACGGCAACAGCTGATGCCACCGCATACCCCGTTGCCCCCACCAGGATACCCGGATGCCCAAATGTCCCAACCCAAGATGTCGTCCTCCCGAGCGCAACAAGGCCCTCTCGCCGGCCCAGTGGATGAAGGAATGGCCAATGATCCACACCGCCGTACTTTTCCGCTCGGCATCTGCAAAGCAAACAACAAAATTCAACAGACCAAAAGCTAGGACTCCACCCCCAATACCACTGAACAATCCCCAAATTACAAAGTCTCCCTTCTCCCCCCCCGCCCTCTGCCCCAACTCAGCCGGTCTAATGTAAGAACGAAAGGCTCCTGAGGCCCAACGCCCCAACTGCCGGATACCGGCTTCCGGCATCCCAGCCGCACTAGCACTAGTGGCCGCACCTATCCGAAAAGAATGCGTGCCATAGCGACTAGGATCCTCCCCGCAACGGGCTAGCGCCAGGCGCAAGACCGCCAGAAACTGAAACCGGGACAGAGGCGCCCCATCCGCATGAACGAACAAAATCGGGGACTCTACCGTCCGCATCAACAAAAACTCTCGTAAACAAGACACCGGGCAAGAAATACAACCCTCAATCCCATGGAGAACCAACCATTGACCGCGTCCCGCCTGATCTGTCTTGGAGCTAACCACATGAATCTCCACCCTGCTGTCACCTAACCGCACATGGTGCACACACAAACCACGCCCCCTGGCCCTGTCAGCTGCACTCACCAACAACTCCCCCACTCTCAACGCACCGAAGAAAGCAAGGGAAAATGTCGCCCGGAACATGCTAGCTTCGTAAGGAGAGCGGGCCAAATCCGGCAAGACTGCCAACAACCGTACCAACAGGGCATGCCGAATAGGTAAACGAGTATCCGGTCTGCAAGGCACCACTCTCCCCAAAGCTCGAAGCAGGCGACGGACCAGGAAACCCGAAGCAGGACAGGACCAACCCAACGCCCGACAGAAAAAGGCAAACCCGGCCAAACGCCCTTGAACCACCCGCCGAGACAACTGGGACCTGTAGGAATCCAACACGAAATCCTCTAGCAAGGATTCGGCCACATCCCCAGGTGCCCAGCCCCTGCCGAACAGAAAAGTAGCCACCCAACGAAATCCCGCTAAATAATGAGACCAAGTAGCCGGCGCTACCGACAGGCGGAGCATGTCCCACACTCCTTCTCGACCAGGCTCCACAAATGCACCGGCATCGAAGCACCTTCTTCGTGAGCCCCGGGCGCCAGCCGACGAAACTGCGAGAAATGGAAACGAGAAAGAGCGTCAGCAATGCCATTGTGCAAGCCAGGTACATGTCGTGCTCTAAGGAACAAATTAAGCCGCAGGCAACGTAAAACCAAGGCCCGCACCAACCCATTCACCGCTAGACAACGCGCCACCTGTCTATTAACCACCTCCACCACTCCCAGGTTATCGCACCAGAACACCACCCTCCTATCCCGCAATCTATCCGCCCATAAGTCACAGGCCACAATGAAAGGAAACAATTCCAGGAGCGTAATATTTCTCGTAATACCCCTCTCCACCCAAGCTTGTGGCCAGCGCTCCGCGCACCACGCCCCCTGACAGTACAGTCCAAAGCCAACACCACCAGCCGCATCCGAAAACAGCTCTAAGTCGCAGTTAGACACCTCGGGTGCCTGCATAGGTAAGTAGCCATTAAAATCGCGTAAAAAACAAGCCCACATACGCAGATCCGCTCGGACTCCCGCCGACAGCCGCAAAAAATGCCTCTTATCTTTAACCCCCGCCGTGGAAGCCGCTAATCTACGCGAAAAGGCCCGCCCCATGGGCAAAACCCGACAGGCAAAATTAAGAGAGCCTATCAAGGACTGAACTACCTGCAAAGTAGATTTACGCGCCGACAAAACCCGCTCGATCAGACCTAGCAGCTGTCTGACTTTGCCTACCGGAAGACGAGTTACCAAATTCTCAGTATCCAACTCAATTCCTAGGAACACCAAAGACGACACCGGACCCTCAGACTTGTCCTGCGCCAAAGGTATCCCAAACTCCGCAGCCATGGACTCAAAGGCACCCTTCAGACGCGAACAGTCATCTGAATCTGCCGGTCCAATGAACAGAAAATCATCGAGATAGTGAACGACCGCATCCAACCCAGCCCGCTGAACCACCACCCAGTGGAGGAAGGAGCTGAACATCTCAAAATAAGAACACGAGATAGAACATCCCATAGGAAAGCAACGATCGTAGAAATAAGCACCGTCAAAGCGAAAACCTAACAACGGATAAGACTGCGGATGAACTGGCAAAAGGCGGAAAGCAGATTCAATATCCACCTTGGCTAACAAAGCACCGCGGCCCGCCTTAAGAATGAGCCTCAAGGCACAATCAACGGAGGAATAACGAACCGTGCAAAGATCCCTCGGAATCCCATCGTTCACAGAAGACCCGACAGGCCGGGATAAATTGTGGATGAGCCGGAACTAGGAATCACCGCCAGAGGAGATACCATCATAACCGGAAAAGGCCGCTCCCGAAAAGGACCCGCAATCCGGCCCAGCCGCAATTCCTCCTCCAATTTGCGACGGACCACATCACTCAAATGAGTAACCGAGGATGAATTACGCGCCCGAACCCCCAACAACTCCCCCCGAAATGGAATCTCAAAGCCCACAGAAAACCCCCGCTCCAAAATAAGAGCAACACGACCCGGCCTATAACCGCGAAGCCAAGGGAGCAGCACGCTAACCAGAACCGGGGTAGGTACCGCACTCGACCCATCCCTACTCGACCCACCTCTACTTGCCAACCCCCGGAGGACCCCCCGCTGGCTTCTTAGGGCACTTAAGGAGGGGATGCGGCAGCCCACAGTGCGAGCACGCATGTCGAAATCTACAGTCTGTGAAGGAACAGCTAGATTTGTTGAATCTCCAACACACATCACTGAGTCCCCCTCCGCCACTCCCCCCTCCCATCCTGGGCCGAAAGGGCCGCCCACCGCCCGGAGTAACTGCCGACGCACGACCCACGCCCAAAGGGGGCCCCACAGCTTTTGAGGACATATGGGCGAGCCAAAGATTAACATCCTGCGTGCCCCACGACATATGCGTGTTCTCTTCCATCTTATCCCTGAAAGCCTCGTCGTAGTTCAACCACGTCCAGCCACCAAATCGCTGATACGCATCAAGCACCGACTCGGCGTACGCTAACAATAAACCATAATCCTCGGGACGGTACCTCCCCCAAACACTAGCCAACCGCATGAAGGCCCGTATCCAGTTAAGGATGGACCGCGGGACTGGCAAAGGTTTAACTGCACTCCCCGCTCGTTTAGATTTTTTCCTACTACGCCGATGTGCCCTGCCTTCCAGGAGACGAAAAATGTCGATACAGTCACGGCGCCGAATCTTGCGCCGTAAATCGCGCGGTACTCGCTCCCATAATTCCGTCAAAGCAACCAACGCAGGCACTCCTCTACCATCCCCTTGGTGCACCCCTCCCCCCGTTCCCACCGGACCACCCTCCTTAACCGGCCCAGCCCGAGGGGAAGAAGACGCCGATGAAGAAGACGAGGACGAAGAGGAAGACCGGCTCGAAGAGGACGAATCCCTTCTGCGCCGCCGCTTCCCCTTACCCTTCCTACCCCCGGGTTTTACCCCAGAATCCCCAGCAGGCGCGACAGTACCTGACGTGGAAGGTCCAGCCTCAGCCAAGGAGAGGCCACTAGCAGCAGCCTCAGCAGACGCCACCGGACGTTGCTCCTCCACAGTGACGCCACGGCCAGCAACCACCACTCCCGACACGGGACCAGCGACGCCTCCGTCAACAGCCGCCGCCTCCGACGCTGACGACACCGATGCTCCCACGCCGCGCTGCCGATCAGGGACGCCATCCATGCTGCCAAGAAAGGGACCCGGAGCAGCTCCCGCCGCACTCCACTGGTGTTCCGGAACCATTGATGGACTCTGCGAAAAGAAACCACAGCCAGAAACAGAGCCCGGAACGCCACCCCCCGGCATACCCCAACCAGGACCTCCCACACCAAAAGGTAAGGAGCCACCCAACCAACCAGGATTCACACCACCCCCCCAGGACGGGGGGAAAACACCTGAACCCCAACCCTGCTGCCCGGAACACCAAGGAATCATGCCATAGGGAGACCCCCAAGGACCCATGTGACCCCCACCCCAACCACCAGACCCCCAACTAGCAGAAGGCTGAGGAGAGGGTTGAGACTGTCCCCGGTCCCCCTGGGATAACCTATCCGCCCCCAACCCTGGTGTAGCATGCAATATTTCTGCACTAGGCGCAGAAGCTGCTCCCAGCAACCCCGGCTGCACCAACCCTGTGGAAGGGGCTGGTCCTGCACCGTGTGCCTCCTCTACCGACTCCTGAGCAAAGCCAGGAGCCGCCCCGCTGCGGTCCACAGGCCGGGCCGACGCCTGCCTGCCCGACTTCGTCTTCCCCAAGCACTTTTTGGGCCCAGCCCCCTTCGCCGTCGCTGACCCAGAAGCCCGCCCACTCCCCACTCCCGCCGAGCAAGCCGAAGCGATCACCGAAAGCGCAGCAGATTTAGAGCGTCGCTTCGGCCTGCTCCGGTCTTGCTCGCCCACGACACCCACCTGCTCCGCCGGGTCCTCCACCAGCGAGTCTCCCGCCCGAAACGAAATTTCGGCCTCGTCGCGCTCCCGCTCCCTCGCCACCGCCGATCGATCCGCCATTACACCAGCCAGAAAAAGGGGGGCCCGGAACGCAACGCCACGTGAAATTCGCCTCAGGAGGACCCACGACGGTTGAGTCCTCCACACCTCCCCCTTTTATCAGGTCACTCGCCCCCCCCCCCACCGCGCGCTCCCGTTTCTGCCAATCCCTTTGAATCCCCTGCACTAATCCCCTCCAATCCGACCGCCCCTCCACTATCACCGCCCCTCCTACCGCCCCGGCCGATGGGCAACACGCAGGCCAGCCAGCCCCGTGTTATTCTACGCCCATCGACACGGGGTCTCGGGCTACTCTAGACAGTTACAAATAGCTCTGGAAAGTAAATGACACATATTCTTATCAGAAGATTAGGCAAAGTTTATGCAGGCAAAAGCTAGCTAGGCCCTGAAATTAAGGGCTGCTACTGGCACAGAGATGGCATACAGTTTTGTGATGATGTCTTCTCCTGTAGCAAGGAAGCTGGATACAGAAGACAGGACAGGCAGGCAGGAGCTTCAGCAGATCAAAGTGCAAAACAGGCAGCTGGTGGAAAGCTGAACGATGGCAGCTCAGGTTGAATGGAATAAACAGCACACATATTGGCTCCCAGGGCTCCTTTTATAGGATTCAGGGAGGCATTGTCCTTGAAGATAAGCAGGTTTCTCCCCCATGTTCTGACCCCTGAAGAAAAGACTGGAATTCAGGAATGTCCCCAAATTCAGATTATTTATTTATTTATATACCACTTCTATCCTAAGTGGTTTACATTCAAGTATTTTATCATATTTCCCTATCTGTCCCAGTAGGCTCAAACTCTATCTAGTGTTCCTGAGGCAATGAAAGGATTAAGTAACTTGCCCAGGGTCACAAGGAGCAGCGAGGGATTTTAACCCACAACCTCAGGGTGCTAAGGCTGTAACTTCAACCATTGTGCCAAAGTGGCCTGATCACTCTGACCTCTACCAAAGGCATAGGCAGTGGAATCCTTTTTTGTTTGGGGGGGTTCACAAGCTCTGCCCCAGACCCCACCCAAGCTCCGCCCCATAATAGTACTAATTGTAATACCATTTTTCCATTCATTTTTCATATATACACACACACAATATATAATCTTATTAACAATACATAATGGTTAACCACAAAATTAAACTACGCAAAGCACACTGTATGTTTCTCAACATTCATTTCTACCAGAACACCTGGCCTTGGTCACACATGCAGAACACAGATAATCCCTATGCAAATACAGAACCAGAAACTAAAGTACTAATATATACAAACAAAACCCTAAGATGCAAGACTCTGCATGCAGTCCTCCAGAGAAATAGAAACAAATGCATTTCTTCCTGAACAGTGCAAAATATAGACAGCAGATGTAATTTCTAAAAACTGACACAATTCAATCACTAAATTGAAAATAAAATCATTTCCCTTACCTTTGTTGCCTGGTGATTTTGGTTTTCAAACCATCTTTCCCAGTCTCTGGCTGCACTTCCTTCTTTCTGTCCTCATAACTGTGTATCCAGGGCCACCTTATCCATTTGCTGTTTTTCTCTCCTTCACTTTCTGCCATACATCCATCTTTCAAAATAGAACAAAACACAAAAGACCCCCCTCTCATCAGTACTGGCAAGTTTCTCAAATAATATCATCATATAACATTTATAGGCTTTTATTTATTTATTTAGATTTTTATCCCGTCCTCCCAGTAGCTCAGAACGGTTTACAAGTAAACATTCACAATGGAGTGAATTGGACATACAACATTATACAGTAGATTTAAATACTTGGACATACGAGACTGTGCAGCAGTGTAAATATAGGGACTATACAGCAAATTAAGAACAGTAGTTTAAATATAAGTAGTTTAGTTTAGATACAAGTTATTTGAGTATAGAAATTTAGGCAGAAGATTAGAATGGAGAAAGAAGAGTAGAGGTGGGTTTAAGGGGTTGGGTGTAGACTGAGGATGACCTTTATTTGAAGAGGAGGGTCTTTACCATTTTTCAGAATGTCGTTAGTGAGTTCTGTAGTCTGAGTTGAGAGGGGAGTTGGTTCCAGAGTTGGGGAATGAAGTGGCTGTAGGAACGTTTGCGGGCAGTTTCTGAGAGGAGGGACCTTCCGGGGGATTGCATAGGCGTATCTCCGTTTCTGAGCGGAGGGTGCGGGTGGGGATGTAGATGAGTAGCTTGGATTTTATGTAGAAGGGGGTGGTGGTATAAATTCTTTTGTGTGCTATTGCCAGGGCCTTCAATGCACAGCGTTGGCTAATTGGGAGCTAGTGTTCAGCGCGGAGTGCTGGGGAGATGGGATCATGGTAGTTGAGGCTGTGTAGGAGGCGGATAGCTGCATTTTGGACCCGTTGGAGGCGCTTAAGATCTTTTTTGGTTATTCCATTAAATAGGGAGTTGCAGTAATCCATTCTGGAGAGGACATATGCCTAGAGGAGTTGGGCTAGTTCAGAAGTGGAGATGTAGGGTTTGATCCTTCTCAGTTGGCAGAGGTAGTAGAAGGAGGTAGAGACTACTTGGGATATGTGGATGGATAGGGATAGGTGTCCGTCTAAGGTTACTCCTAGGCTGCGTACTTGATCTGTTGCCGTTAGTAGAGTGGAGTCCCATGATAGTGTTGGGCATGTGTATTTGGTGTTTTTGTTCTTGATCCGTAAGAGTTCGGTCTTAGAGGCGTTCAGTTGTAGTTTGTTGTTTGTCATCCAGGTTTTCATGTCAGAGAGGCAGTGTTGGAGGTTAGCAATTTGGGATGATCGGTTTTCGCCTAGTGGGAGGAGCAGCTGGATGTCATCGGCATAGGAGTGGATTTTAATGTTGTACTTTTGCGCTATATCAATGACAGGTCTGATGTAGAGGTTGAATAGGAGGAGGGATAGAAGGGCGCCTTGGGGTACGCCATATTTGATAGGCTTGGGGTTAAATTTGTGCGTCCCTAGTAGGACAGTTTGGGTCCTTTGGTGGAGGAACGAGATGAACCATTGGAGGGCAGAGTCCTTGATTCCAAGGTCATAGAGTCTGGATATAAGGAGGTGGTGGTCGACCGTGTCAAAGGCAGCACTGAGGTCAAGTAAGACTAGTAGGGCATCGCTGCCTTTGTCGAGTATTGACCAGCTGTCATCGATGATATCTAGGAGTACTGACTCTGTGCTGTGGCCTGTTCGGAAGCTGGATTGAGCAGGGGATAGAGCAGCTTGTTCTTCTATGAAAGGGTGTAGTCGACGAAGCACAATTCGTTCTAGGAGTTTGGAGTCAAATGGGAGGTTGGAGACCGGGCGATAGTTGCTGGGTTCATTAGGGTCAAGGGTGGTTTTTTTGAGAGTGGGTTTGATAATAGCTGATTTCCAGCTGAGGGGAACTGTCCCTGTGGAGAGGAAGGTGTTAATGATGGGGAGGATGATTCTGCCATGGCGTCTTCTGTGGACAGCAGGAGGCTGGATGGGCAGGGATCGAGGATGGTGTTGGAGGGATTGAGTTCTCTCAAGGTTTCGAGACCTCGGCATGGGTGGCCATATCAAATTGGGGGAGAGTGGTAGAGGATGGGGTATTTGGGTTAGGCTGCGGGTATGCAGGAGTGGGGTTGGTGTTGATGTCAAGATTATTGTGGATGGTTTGTACTTTGGACTGGAAGAAGTTCGAGAGAGTCTCACTATCAAGTTCATAGAAACATAGAAAGATGACGGCAGATAAGGGCCATAGCCCATCAAGTCTGCCCACACTATTTACCCACCCTCTTAAATCTACTGACCCCCTAAAGAATAATTGTAATTATACTGTCATTCTACTGACCCGCTCATTCAGTCCTAGTGACCCTAACCCTTGGCATGACCTCGTAGGGATCCCACATAGGTATCCCATTTGTTCTTGAAGTCTGAGATGCTGCGTGCCTCGACCACCTGCACTGGAAGCTCGTTCCAATGCTCAATCACTCTCTCCGTGAAGAAGTATTTCCTGGTGTCTCCACGAAACTTCCCTCCCCTGAGCTTGAGCGGATGTCCTCTTGTGGTCGAGGGTCCCCTGAGAAGAAAGATATCATCTTCCACCTCTACCCGTCCCGTGATGTACTTAAATGTCTCAATCATGTCTCCCCTCTCCCTACGCTCCTCGAGAGTGTAGAGCTGCAATTTGCTCAGTCTTTCTTCGTACGGGAGACCCTTTAGCCCCGAGACCATCCTGGTGGCCATCCGCTGAACCGATTCAACTCTGAGCACATCCTTACGGTAATGTGGCCTCCAGAATTGAACACAGTATTCCAGATGCGGTCTCACCATGGCTCTGTACAGTGGCATCATGACTTCAGGTTTCCTGTTGACGAAGCTTCTCTTGATACAGCCTATCATTTGCCGTGCTTTAGATGAAGCCTTCTCCACTTGAGTGGCTGCTTTCATGTCAGCACTGATGATTACTCCTAAGTCTCGTTCTGCCGTAGTCTTAGTTAAAGTTTCTCCATTCAGGGTGTAAGTTCTGCAAGGATTTCCGTTGCCGAGATGCATGACCTTACATTTCTTGGCGTTGAAGCCCAGCTGCCAGATCAAGGACCAACTTTCTAAAGTACGCAGGTCTTGCTCCATAGCATCCTGAAGATTATAGCCGTTTACTACATTGCATAGTTTGGCGTCATCAGCGAATAAGGTTACCTTGCCTTGGAGCCCTTGAGTCAGATCCCTAATGAATATGTTGAAGAGGAGTGGGCCCAGGACCGAACCCTGTGGTACTCCGCTGGTCACCTCTGACATTTTAGAAAGGGTACCGTTGACCACCACCCTCTGAAGTCTGCCACTAAGCCAATCTTTAACCCATGCAGTTAGAGTCTCTCCTAATCCCATAGAATTCATCTTGTTCAGCAGCTGTTTGGTTGGTGTGGCTTTTTCCTTGGGCGCTGGTGAAGAGTTGGTTTGTGAGGGTGAATAGTTGTTTGGATCTAGCAGGGGCTAATTGTAGGAGGCGAGAGTAGTAGGCTTTCTTCGCTTCTAGGATGGCAGCTTTGTAGGTGATGGATGTGCTTTTCCAGTGGGCTTTGGTTTCTGAATTTGGGTGTTTGATCCAATTCCTTTCTGCTTTCCTCAGAGATCGTTTTCTGGATCGGAGGTCACTGGTGTACCAGGGAGCAGGTGTTTTATTGGTGGTTATTCGAGTTGTTTTTGTCTGGGCAAGGCTGTTATAGAGGGATTGGATGTTGGAGTGCCATGTGGAGGCTGCTAGGTCGATGGAGTGGGGATGTTTCATTCAGGGTGCAAATGCCTGCGGCCATGGCTGGAGGGCTGACCGAGTTAGGGAGTTGGCGTAGGGTGTGCTCATAAGCTCTTCAGCAAAGCACCACAGCGCAGTACAACATCGCTGGAAAGGTGCTTAAATTTTAATCATAACACATTGCATGGAGCAAGGATTCTTGCTTCGACTGGAGTGACAAATGTTATGGCTCTACAAAAGCTGTTTAACAGTAAACCACTTATCTGAAAAGGTCAGTTCATGGCTCCAACACAGTCTGTGTTTCGCTACGCTACATCAGGAAGCCGGAAGGATAAGCTTTTTATATTGATTTTATTTGCAGTGTGCAGTGCCCGAGTCCTTTGGTCTGCACACTTAATGTTGAAAAAAGACGCCCTGTTATACGAAGATATTATTTGAGAAACTTGCCCAGTATTGTTTTGTTCTATTTTGAAAGTCTTGTCCCCTCAAATGGACTGTAATTTAAATCCCCAGTCTGTTTGGATACATCTATCTTTAGCATTAACTTTTAACATTCAACTTTCTTCCATTTTTCTGCTTTCTTCTCAAAATCTACTTTTCCATGTCTTCCCTGCCGCACCCATTGCTGTGCACCATCTCCTCTCACTGTCTCCCCTTCCCCTCTATCCCTATGCACCATCTCATTCCTCTCCCATGGTCAGACATCTCTATTTTCCCCCTTCCCCCCTCATATGGTCTGGCATCTTTCTCCTTTCCTTCCCTCCCTCTTCCCGAGGTCCAACATCTCTCTCCTCTCCTTTCTGCAGTCTGGTATCTCTCTCTCCCCTCCTTCCCTTCCATTCTGTGGTCTGGCATCTCTCTCTCTTTCTCCTTTCTATTCCAGTGGTCTGACATCTCTCCCTTCTTTGAGTCATCTCTCCTTCCTCCCAGTGTAACATTTATCTCTCCCTCCTCTCTACCACTATCATGTCCAACAATTCTCCCTCTTTCTTCCATTCCCCATATACATCATCTCCCTTTCCCTCTCATACCACACACCTTTGTCCAACAATTTTCCGCTCCTTTTCCCTCCCTCACCAGCAGCATTTCTTTCTCTCCCTTCCCACTACTCCACCTGTGCAGCATCTCTATTTTCCTCCTTTCCTAACACCCCCCCATGCATTTGTCCTTCCCAACCCTTTGCCAGTATGTGCAGTGTCTGTCTTTCCCAAACCCCCGAGCATATATCCTCCCTTCCTTCCCAACTCCCTACCCAATGCACCCAGCCTCTCCCTGCCAGGCTCTGCACCCAGCCCCCTTCTCCCCTTCCCTCCCTCCCCCCATAAGGCACTGCACCTAGCCCCTTTCCTTCCTCCTCCTCCCCTGTCATACTCTGCACACAGCCTCCCCCATCAGACTCTACTCCCTCCCTCCCCTGACTCTGCACCAATCCCTCTTCCTTCCCCTCCCCTCCTCTTCTCCTGTCAGACTCTGCTCCCTCCCTCAACTCTGTGCCCAGCCTACTTACCTACTTACCTCGCTTGCTCTGCACTCTGCCCCGTCCTCCTACCTCCTCTGGCCTGGTGGTCTAGAGATGCAATGGGCAGGAGCAAGATTTCCAGCTCCTGTCTCACTACCCAGTCGGTCACAGCTTGTTTTTCTGCCGCTGATCGGTAATGAGCAGGAATGCGCTCCTACTCGATGCTCAACAGCTTCTTTGAATGGCTCCTGCAAGTTCTCATGATTCACAAGAATTCACAGGAGCCAGTCAAAGAAGCTGTTAAGTGCCAAGCAAGAGTGTCAAAGCATGCTCCCACTCATTGCCAGTCAGCAGCAGAAGAAGACTGCCGTGACCGGCCGGGTAGCAGCGGGAAAGGAGCCAGAAAGCTCGCTCCTGCCCGCTGTACCTCTGGACCACCAGGGATGATGAAAGTGGCAATTTTGGGGGAGGCCACAGCCCCTGTGGTCCCCCCTGTTCCAACGCCTATGACCAAAAGTACGGAGCAAGGTCATGCACATGACATCAGCTCAGTGGTTCAGTTCCAGCTAATGAGCACATTTTAGGTGATAATTCATCACTGATGCAACACAAATTTAGCTACACAGCACTTCTCATTGCTGGCACAAATTATCTTGCACAATTTCAAATAGGCAGGCAAAGGTTAGGAGTTCAGTTTTACAAGATTGTCTGATCAATGTATTACAAAAGATTGCGGCCACACTCGTAATTTGTTATCTAGGCAGAGCCTATACTCCTACAAGTACTCCTAAATATTACAACAGCCCTAGCCTTTTCCAACACTGCCAGTTTCCAGTTCTGGCTATCAGCTTGGGACTAAGCTTGAGAGGCACTGCTCTACATACAACACAGCTCAAGACATGAGCAACCATGAATTCTTTCCTGTCTCTAACTATACCAAGCAGGTGATTCAAGATGCATGTACCACAAAATGTGGTAGAGCTGATGGCTATAGGCTGCAACCTATCCACATTATGGGTATTCTGTGGCCCTATCCTATCACATACACTTACATGGCCACTGATCAGCTACCCCATCTTTAACCAAGAATCTGGAGGTTGGGGGGTTGAGGTCCACAGGGTGTTTGGGGGTGGCAGCATGAGGGAGTGGGCATCCCACCTGCCGGGGTACATCAGGAGGGGAATGTTAGGGGTTCCAGGGGGATGTTGAGGTCCCCTGCCATAGCCGACTCAGCTGATCATCAACTGAGCCTTGGCTTTATGGAGGCCTGCCGGCTCAGCTGATTGAGGATTCCCTTGCAGTGATCAGCTGATGGCAATGGCAGGCATAATTCTGTAACAAGTGATGGTGACATGGGCACCAGTTAGAAAATCGGGGGGAGGGGGGGATAAGGCATCTATTTCTATTAAGATAGATACAATTCTGTATAGGACTCTGGTGTGTGATTCTTGGCTGCTTTGTAGGCAGCTGCTGAGATTGGTGTTCTATACAGAATCAGCCCCACAATGTAGATCTTTCCAATACTTCCAATGATGAATCTTTTAATAAAGCTTTTAAGTGGGGAATTCATCAATGTGTGCTTCTGTTAAAATGAGTTATTTTACCATAAGGCATGCTATTATAGCACAAGGTCCCATTTTATCTGATACCTTGTGCTAAAATAGCACAATTTTTTGTAAAATAACCCATTTTAACAGAAGCACAAATTGATGTAGTCCCTCTTAAATTGTTTAAATCTAAACCATTTTTTTTGTTCTTGTTCACATTTAGAAGAGTATTTCAAAATGTGTACCAAATATTTTTTAAAGCTATTTCTGGGGTATGACCTAATATCTTAGGAAAATTGAGCTAATATAGGTTCAGTCTTCAACTTGTAATTATCCAACTGTTCAATTTTCTTTAACTACTAACAATTTTATCTTTAACCAAGGCCAGTTACATTTTGAGAAGTTTTAACTTCATCTTTAAACATGCTAGACTTGGTTAAAACATTCTGTTTTCTTTGACAATAACAAAGTAAAAGGAACAGAAACCCCATGTAAAATCCAACAAAGAGAGAACAAGTGGAGAGTGGGACAGAACACATCAACCTTGGAACAAAAATTTTTATTTATATAAATTCAAAATACAAGAGCATATGAATAAAAACACATGTTTAAAAAGTTCTATGGATCCAGCCAATGACCCGACATGGTCTGCGTTTTGGCCCCCAGCGGAGGCCTTTTGGCGGGAGACCACCCTGTTTGTTTTTTTAATTTATTTATTCAATTTTAATTGAACATATAGCACTTACATGCATTAGGAAACAGAAATCAAATAGCTATATCCGTAATGTTCCAGACCATAAAACAATCTTCACAGAATATACTGTTAGGTAAATTAAACAGCAGATTCCTCTATAAGTCCTCAAAAATTAAGGGAAGAGAGAATAAGGGGGGAAAAGGCTCTTACATCAAGAAAAAGTTCTCATAATATGACTTAAAATTTCATCAGTTGTGACCAGGCGTGGCCAAAGCTAGAGCCTTGCCTGGAGCACACAGACTTCGGCAAAGCAGTTAGGTGAGGCTTGGAGTGTGGAATAGGGAATGTAGTAAACACAGACAGGTTTTAAAGTGGAAAAGAAAATGTGCTTTATTGCATAAATCAGTTCAGCACTTGGTATGGCTGTACACTAGTTTAACTGATGGTGCAAAACAAAGAAAAAAACATATCAAACTCAGTTCAACTTCACCTTTCTTCTACTGCTTCTGGTTTAGTTACACTATGCAAAACCAGGTAAGTCACACAAACGTTCCAAAACAAAACACAAGTTGTTTGTAGCTCAAGTTCTTTACCCAGTACTTAATTGCCAGTGCTTGGGAGGAAAACAGGAATAACACTTCCCCAAGCTTGGGATTTTACCTCCCATAAAGGAGCCCAATGTTTAGGTTCTCCACCCACAGAAATCCACAAAAATAAACTGGCTGCCTCACAAGTTCTCATGCAGGCAAAAGAAAAAACAAAACAAAACACAATTCAAAAATGTCTGGGTCTTAGCAGTCTACTTCAGCAGAAGGTGAGATAAACAAAATTATGCCAAACAATTCCTTGTGGGCCTCTAGGTTCTGGAAAGGTCTTGGATAGTGCTGCTGCCTTGCCCTCAAACCCTCTTCCTGCAGCACATCCCTGAAAGATCCAGGTGCAGGGCACATTGGCTTCAAATTACATTTTCTTCTTTATCAGCAAAGCTTCTAACTCAGCTCCATACCTTCCACATCAGCCCCTCCCCCCCACACTCTACAGACTCCATGCCCCAGGCATTTGCTTCTGCCAGAGCATCTTACTCCATTTCAATGCTCTCAAAATCAGTAGCTAATTTAGCATCAGAGGTTTTTACCTGGGCAATTGGAGAGTGGACTGCTTGCTGCTTTCCAGCCCTGTGCTAGAGTAAACTCTATTCCATGTCAATCAGTCTTGCTGTGGGAGATGGTGTAGGCTTCCTAGCAGCCACTCCCTTTTCTCCCACACTGTGCTAATTAGCACTCAACCCAACTACCTTCTGGGTTGTTCTCAGCTGAATACATCTCTGGGCTGGTTGTTCTAACAGGTCCAGCCCGGGTTGTATTCTTCCCATCCTAGGGCATGCTGGGACTGGTAGTTAATGACCTTTCCCTCATTTTAGTTTCTTTGGAAAATCTGAACAGGTTCTAGGCAACTTGTCAGTTTTAGAACTGGCATTTAAAGGAAGTTGTTGGTGTTGCAGTGCTCTGGAGCTATCTTTAGGGACAAGTATTTCATTCCTCAAAGTCTGACCCATATCTCTGTCCCTACTTTCTGGGCACTGCAGCATTTCCTTTAAAGGCACAGGGGTAACACTGTGACACAGCGTATCTTAAATCTTCACCTTGAGGAACTAATTTCCATTTTCTTCCCTGGGACCTATAATCTGGACCTGTATTTTATGCTTATTTTCAAGAAAAGCCTTTAGTTGTTTGGGGTCAAGGAAAAGATACCTATTAGACTCATAAAGAATTAAACATTTACAGGGAAAACACAAAAAAGAAATGTGCTCCTAGGGATAACACCTGAGGATGTAAAAGCAAAAACTGCTTCCTTTTTTCCTGTGTATCTACACAGACATCAGGAAATACCCATACTTTTCCACCCACAAATAACTTGTCAGAGTTATGAAAATACATCCTTTTCACCCAGTCTTTATCAGACTCAAATACAAATGAGACTAGGAGTGTTATTCTAATACGCTCTTCTTCTAAAGAAGTTTCTAACAACTGAGTAACATTCAAACTGTCCATAGAGAGTTCTTCCTGGGCAGGAGTCTATCGTTTATTCCCCTGCCAAAAAATAGACACGGGAAAACGGAGGCACAGCTTTTTTTGGAACCCCCAGAATTTCCATCAGATATTTCTTAAGCAATTCAATGGGGGCTAAGTTCGTAGATTGAGGAAAGTTAACAAAATGTAGATTCAACCTACGGGTATAATTCTACATTTTCTCCACTTTATTTCTCAATTCTATTAATCCTTGGCCATATGTCAAGGTGTTAGATTTAATCTTTCTCAGATCTTGTTGAGCTTCCTTCATTTTTTTCTCTATCTCTAAATTTTTTGCTTCCTGGGTGATAATTTGTGTTTTACAGACTTGTAAAGAATTATCCCCAAAGTTTTATTTTCTAAGAAAATCTTTTCCAAGCGAGCCATAGCATCCCAGCTAGAGTCTAATGTGACATGAGTAGGTTTAATTAAGGGAGTAAAGAAGTGCTCACCAACATTCTGTTGCTGACCAAATCCCTCGGTCTTGTAATTCTCTTGTGGATATCCCTCTACACCTCTCACTGCACCTTCAAGATCCAAGAGGAGCTCAAAATCTGCTCCCATGTCGGTGTTCAACACTCTTGTAACTCCCTCTATGTTCCGGTTACTCCCCTCTAATGATGACAGAGCCACAAAGAAGCTTGCTTCCTGCAGGGTCATTGATTGCTCCAGGTGCGTCATCATGCCTTGGTCAGAGGGTGGAAGTCTCTCCTCCAGGCTCAGCATTACATTGAGCTTGGGTAGGTCCGCCTCTTCACCTGCACCCGCTCCGTACGGTTGCACTGTTCAAACCACAAACCCCACCGACCCTCCCACCATATTATACCTATCTCTCCCTCCCATCTGTTGTTCACCAGAACCCCACCAACCCTCCCACCCTGTTATATCTATCCCTCCCTCCCATCCCTTTGTGCACCGGAACACCACCAACCACCATACATACCTCCGAAGCTTCAGAACCGGTGGCAGTGCTCTGAACGGGCTGCTTTGCAGCCTTCCCCGCCAGGGTCTTCCCTCTGCTGCATCACTGATGATATCATCAGTCCTTGCTCAAAAGAGCTTTCTTTTTTTTTTTAATTCTTTATTGATTTTTAATCAAAAACAGTGTCATACAAATGAAAGAACAAAAGATAGTCCACATATTACACTATTATCTATACAGGTAACATAAATATCATTCAATAATTTCATTTTCCTGCATATAATAATATCATAATATATCCTAATATACAATACAAATAAAGAATAAAGTTACCCAAATATCACTATCAATATTTATTCCCATCCCTCCAACCCCCCACCCCCCTGGATGTGTAAAGATAAATAAACCAAAGAAAAGAAGAGATATGATGAAAATACATTATTATGTTTTTACAAATTTAATCAATGGGCTCCAAATTTTATTAAATACCTCACTAAAACCCCTACAATCTGTGTTAATTTGTTCGTATCTGTATGTAGTATACACTAGAGCACAGTTCTTCAACCGCCGGTCCGCGGACCGGTGCCGGTCCGCGCAGGGCCGGCAAGATTGACTCACTTCAACTTCCTGCCGGTCCGCGCAGGGCTGGCAAGATCAACATCTGAAGCCTGCGCTGGGCCGGAGAGATCTTGGGGAGCCTCTGACAGTGGCTTTCTCCCCTTTCTGCAGCTCTCCTTTACTTCCCAGCGCAGCGATTCACGAAGGCAGCCTCGGGGCTTTTGCTAAGTCGCGGCTGCCTCTGATGATGCAACTTCCTCTTTCCTCAGAGGCGGCGCGACCCAACAAAGGACCCGAGGCTGCCTTCGTGAATCGCTGCCTTGGGAAGTAAGAAGAGCTGCTGGGAGGGGAGAAAACCACTATCAGAGTATGGGAATTTGCTGGGCAGGGAAAAAAAGGGACAGCTGCTACTGGAGAGGGAGAAGGAGAGATGCTTCTGGGAGGAGAGGAGGGAAAGGAATCTGGGAAGCTGCTGGGCAAGGAAAAAAAAGGGACAGCTGCTACTGGAGAGGGAGAAGGAGAGATGCTTCTGGGAGGGGAGGAGGGAAATGAATCTGGGAAGCTGTTGGGCAAGGGAAAAAAGGGACAGCTGCTACTGAAGAGGGAGAAGGAGAGATGCTTCTGGGAGGGGAGGAGGGAAATGAATCTGGGAAGCTGCTGGGCAAGGAAAAAAAGGGGCAGCTGCTACAGGAGAGGGAGAAGGAGAGATGCTTCTGGGAGGGGAGGAGGGAAAGTAATCTGGGAAGCTGCTGGGCAAGGAAAAAAAGGACAGCTGCTACTGGAGAGGGAGAAGGAGAGATGCTGCTGGGAGGGGAGGAAGGGAAGAGAGTTACTGCTGGACAGGAGGAGGAGGGAAGGGAGAAGGAAAAAAGGAAGGAAACAGCTGGCAGAGAGATTAGAGGAGGGGAAGGGAAGACACAGGCATGAGAAAGTAGAGAGATTGATGATAGGAACGGGTCAGCAGAAAAATAAGCAGAGAGAGACAACGATGATAGATCTGGTGTAGGAGAGATAAAAATGAAGAGAGCAGTGAAGCTGGATTGAATCATGTAAAAAGGAGAGAGGGGGCACAAGCTGGATGGAAAGGGGAGAGGGGCATAGAAAGAAGAGAGATACCATATGGAAGGGGGAGAGGACAGACAGTGGATGGAAGGGGCAGATGCTGGATTGAAGAGACAGAGAGGGCAGACGCTAGAAGGAAGAGAGTGAAAAGAAGATTGAAAGCAGAAACCAGAGACGACAAAAGGTAGAAAAAAATAATTTTATTTCTATTTTGTGATTAGAATATATCAGATTTGAAATATATATCCTGCTAGAGCTGGTGTTAGACATAACTGGGGACTGCAAAACCCAGGCAGTGCTTCTTTAGCTTCCAGCTGGCTTAGGGTGCTCTCTGACCAGGGGGCAGTTGCCCTAGTTGCACTCCCCTAAAACTATTCCTGTCATGTGTGACTGCAGTATTCTGTTAGCATGATATTTCTGTCTAGCATTCTGTAATAATTTGGCTTGTTCAGTTTTCTTGATAGTAGAGGGGATATATGTAAAGAGGAGGGGAGACAGGGGTTTTGTTGATCCTGCTCTGAATTATTTGTATTTATAAAATGACAATTGTACAGAATATTGTTTCTTTTTATACTTTAATAAAATACATTCAATATAAAATCATAACTGAGGCTTGTGTGGATGGGATCAGATGATTTGTGGGGACCGAGCTCGCGGAGATGGGGCGGAAACGGGGTTTTTAAATTTTAGTCCTAGTAGTTTGCCGGTCCACAAAATAGTTCTTTTTTTTCTGCCGGTCCACGGGTGTAAAATGGTTGAAGAACACTGCACTAGAGAATGACACGGGAAAAAACCTGTCCCCGTCACTGCCCCGTCCCCGTCCCACCGTCCCCTTCACCGCCCCGTCACCGCCATTCCCTTCACTGCCCCGTCACCATCACCACCATCCCCTTCACCGCCCCGTCACCGTCACTGTTATCCCATTCACCACCCCGTCACCATCCCAGCAGCACTGCAATATTTATCTTATACCTTCCTTATAAATCAAAGTTCTGGCTGCTGAACTAGAGAAAGAGATGTTCAGCTGGCAAGGCTTTGTTTATAAATTTTTATCAACACAACTAATATACTACTTTATCCTAAAGAAAAAAAAAAAGAAAATAAATAGAATTTTTTTTCTACCTTTGTTGCTGGTTTCTGCTTTCCTCATCTTCTCATTCAATTCCTTCCATCCACTGTGTGTCTGCTTTCAGCATCTTCCATTTGCTTGGTTACTGTGTCCCCCCCCCCCCAATTGGTTTGGCACCCATCTTCTTCCCTCCGCTCCCCCAGAGTCTGGCATCTGTCTTCTTCTCTTCCTGCATCTTCTCCTCACTCTGTCTTCCACAGTTCCCTTCAGGGTCTGTTCCTCTCCACCCTCCTTCAATGTCTGTTCTATTCCTTTCTACCACCATACTTCCCTCCCTTCTTCACCATCTGTTCCTTTCTACCACCCTTCAGCTCCTCTCATGCAGCCTATCTATCTATCTCCCTCCCTCCCTCCCTCTTACTTTCATGGCAAGTTACAATGTAATTTGTGCAAGCCGCTGGAGCCTGCGAGCTCGGTCTCCAAACAATCTCGCTTCTGTGTTCCTATTTTCCCCATTTCTAATATCTACCCTATGTATCTGGCATTGCCCCCCCTCCCCCCCCGTGTCCATGGCATGTATGTCCCCTTTATGTCTCTGTCCCTATGCCTCCATGCACATAATTTCCCTTGTTTATGTTACCTTCCTGTGTTCAGATTTCCCCTCTCTTCCTCTTCCACACCAATGTGTCTCTTCTCTTCAACCCCATCTAGCATTTTTCCCTCTTTCTTCCCCCCCCCCCCTGATTCCAGCATCTGGCTCACCTGCCTGTCCTCCCCTTTCTTTCCTGCTGTGGGTTTCTTTCTCTCCCTCTTCATCCCCTTGGCCCAGAATCTCTTTCCCTTTCACTCCCTCCTTCCTAATGTGAGCCGGGAACACGTGCGGTCCAGCAGCCTCCTCCCGCCCGAATGCAGCATTCTGTCATCTCCCTCCACCTCACCTTAGATGCTGAGTTTGCCGGCTTTCTTTTTCACCCAGCTGCACGCTTTCAAAGAGCCGTGCACGCGTGGCTGCTCTGTTGTTCAATCTTCTCCTCTGATGCAACCGAAAACAGGAAGTTGCAGGAGTGGAGAAGATTGATCAACTCCAGGAGCCGCGCTTGCGCAGCTTTTTGAAAGTGTGCGGCTGGGCGAAAAAGAAAGCCGGTAAACTCTGCATATAAGGTGAGTTGGAGGGAGGGAAATGGTGAAATGCTGCGACCAGGCGGGTGGGGCTGATGGACTGCGTGATCCGTGATTGCCTCACTGCAGAGACAAGACCATTCACCACTCCATGGGGCGGTGAATGGCTTTGTCCCCGTCCCCGCAGAGACCACTATTTTTTCTTCCCCGTTTCGGCGGGTTACCCGCGGCTAGCCGCGGGTAACAACCACCGTGTCATTCTCTAGTACACACATTCACCCACCAAAATGTATAATTAATTCTATCATGGTTTTTCCAATTACTTGTAATCAATTGAATCACTATACCTGTTAGGATCATAAATAGACAAATTATAGCCTCATATGACATTGGAACATTTGAATCTAGTACTAAATTTATTTGTCCCCAAATTGACTTCCAATATATTAATATAAACGGACAAAAATACAACAGATGATCCAAAGTCCCTATACCAGTATGACAATGCCAGCATCTATTAGACTTAGAACTATCTATTTTATTTAATCGAACTGGGGTCCAGAAAATCCTATGTAACAAAAATAACCATGTTTATCTCATAGATGCTGATGCTGTACATTTCAGTATCCAAGTCCAAATTCGTGGCCAATGAAACACAGAAATATACTGTTTTATCTTGATGCTCCAGATATCTCTAAGACTATTTTTTGGCTTTTTATTCAAAAATCCAGAAATCAATTTGTACCACTGAGCAGCCTGATGACCTACTAAATCAGTTTGGTAGCAAAGGATTTGCAGGCTAAAATATGTTTTAAAATTTTTCCATTCAGGGAACCCACTCTGAATAGCCTGCTTCAACTGCAACCACCTATATTGTTGAGATTTTAAAATTCCAAATGACTGTTGCAATTGTGAAAAATCAAGCAGATTTCCATTAGACATAACGTCAACTAATGTCTGAATACCTGCCTGCATCCAATTCTTCCAAGCGATTCCAGCACCGCCTATTTGTATCTTGGAGTTTAACCATAAGGACTGCAAAGTAGACTTTATTATGGGAACATCTGTTAACTTATCAATAAATTTAATTGTTTTCCATGTGTCCAATAAAATCACATTATCCTTAGCGTACCTAGGTATTTTAATACTTAATATATGAGACAGTCTCATCGGGGACATGATTTTCCACTCAAGATATAGCCAGTCTGGGTAATGTTCTAAGAGCTCAGGGAGGATCCAATACATACCTTGATGCAATATATAGGCTTGATGATACCTATAAAAATTGGAAAAATTTACCCTACCCTCCGCAATTGGTTTTTGTAGAGATACTAAAGCAATTCTTGCTTTCTTCCCTAGCCAAATAAATTTTGTCAATATAATATTTATCTTTTTGTAAAATGACCCTTGAAAATAAATTGGTAACATACCCAGTTGGAAACAAATTACCGGCAAGATCATCATTTTGACCGTTTGAATTCTCTCCCACCAAGACAAGTGTAAAGGGTTCCATTGCTCACACATCTCCGTGACCTTTAATAATAATGATTTTTCATTTATTTTCATCGTTTCTTCCAATGTATTTTTAATCAATATACCTAAGTATTTAATACCATCCTTCAAGACAGACAAATTGGACAAGAAGATGCATCTATACACAGTGCTCAGGTAGGGGGAACTACAGAGGGAATGATAAGACAGATATTGGTGCTTATTTTTTTTTTTTATTTTTTTTATTCAATTTTCTATACCGTTCTCCCAAGGGAGCTCAGAACGGTTTACATGCATATATTCAGGTACTCAAGCAGTTTTCCCTCTCTGTCCCGGGGGGCTCACAATCTATCTAATGTTCCTGGGGCAAAGGGGGGATTGAGTGACTTGCCCAGGGTCACAAGGAGCAGCGTGGGTTTGAACCCACAACCTCAGGGTGCTGAGGTCGGAGCTTTAACCACTGCGCCACACTCTCCCCCAGAAGGTAGGTTGGAGTTTGGAATTGAAAGCAGCTTCAAAGAAGTGGGCTTTGAGTCTGGATTTGAATACTGCCAGAAACAGAGCCTGAGGAACTGAGTCAGGCAGTTTGTTCCAGACATACAGCGCAATTATGCAACATTAAAACATAAAATTACTCCTATCACTCTATATCCTTATAAAAAAAGAAAAATATCAACAGGATCAAGATTACCCACTAAAATAAAACCAAACCTTCATTTTCAGTGGAGCCACTGAAGCAATTGCAGAAGCTAGAATGAACGGGAGACTTTTTCCATGATTCAGCTGTAAGCAAGACATGAATTAATGTTGGAATGAAATGTCTCTAGGGAGCTAAGGCTTTTCTTCAAATGTAACATGAGCTAAGTCTGCATTTTTAAGTCATGCATAAAAGCAATAACTTGCTACAATTGATGTGAAGTTTGCTGGAGATTGACTATAAACATTTATTTTGGACGTGATGACGAAGTTGGGTGATTTTCCTTCTCCTTTAGATTTTTGCATCCTGAAAACTGTACCTCTGAGGGTCAATTATTTCATTTGAAGTCTTTTCTTAAAAAAATATTTTAATAGCTATAATTTTATAATGCTTAATATTCTAAACACTTACTTGCTTAATGCATGCATATTGATTAGTACCTAGGGTATAGAATCTGTAAATCTTAGGTGCAATGATACCAGCTTACTCTAATATTCTTTCACAAAATCTGATGCCCAGGTGCCATTATAGAATAGGCTGACACCAAGTGGCATCAGCCGTGCCTAAACGGAGGCTCCTACTTAAAAAATTACCCCCTTAGGGCCTAGAATTAGCCATACATCTACTGTATTACCAATGTCTTGATTTTCTTGGTAGATGTATATTAAAACTGAAAAGGGCCTAACAAAGTCGTCATCTGTATAAAACACTAGCTTCCTCAATCTTCTTAACATTTCCTTTCAAAGATGATTCATTATTTCTTTAGCCGGAATAGTCTTTTCAAACTAACAGTACTTACTGTTAAAGTAGTTTTAACATTGTTAGGATACCATTACATTTCATTATGTTTTATGTGGGAACCTGAGAGGAAATCATTTCCAATACATTTCTTCCAGAATTAAAACCACAAGATGTAAAACTAATCCTAGAAGTGTCAGATGTAATGTAATGTAATCTCAGTCTTCATAAAGTTCCTCTTTATTAACTGCTACTGGAGGGAGCTACAGCTTTAAAACTAGAGACAGGATAGAATAAGAATGCAATAAATTATTCAAGGCTACTTACCCATCTGTGCTTCTGGTTAGTACTTTTCTTATTGAATGAACTAACTGCAAGTGTATTATAAGCAGAAATGGATCAACCATTGTCTATTAGTTATCAGCATTATACAATACCACAAAGGAGAAAATATTCATATAGATAGGTAATGACAAAGAACAAGAAGAAGAAGAATCTTTCTCCTTTTCTGACCCTTTAATTCTGATCATACTTAGGAAGTAAAGTGGGATGACCTTCAGAGAGGTCAGTAATGCTCCAAACCGGCATTTTCCACATAAGCTGCTTAAGATGTGAATTAGCACCTCATTTTCAGCACACAGCAATTTCTGCACTAAACAGCTAGATAAAATGACTTCATAAATAGGGTTCTAAATCTATAAAATTAAAATTTCAAATCTGCAGAAACCTTTGCCACCAAGTATCCATATAATAAAATTTTCAACAGAACTATTTATGAAAAATGCTTACCTGGTTTAAGGTGCAAAATTTCTAATGGACTATGGGGTTCATTTTCAAAAAAGAAAGACATCCAAAAGACGGCATAAACTAGCACTTAGTCATTTTTATCGCCAAAATGTCTACATGCCGATTTTCCTGTATGTCTTGCTAGGCTTTTTGTCGCAGTTCTTCCCAAATTCAAAGGAGCGTGTTGGAGGCATTTTATGGGTGAGCTTAGGGCGTGCTTAGTGCTCAGACATCTTGCAGCGATAATCGACATTTACCAAGGTATCCAGGATGCCATTTATACTTCTGGAGCTAGACCAGTTTTAAAGCATCTAAGGACCAAAAAGGTACCCCAAACTGACCAGATGACCACTAGTATGGGAAATCCTAGTACAGCAGCTCTACATTTATGGTGGAAAGTATGAGCCCACCAATACCCACAAAATTCCTACTGTACTGCCATATAGATGACACCTGCAGCCATAAGAGCTATTGGGCTAGTAGTCAAGTGAGAACAGTAGGTTTGGGAGGGCTCCCCATACATTATAAGGGGCTATGGTGAGATCTACATCTGGCACCCTCTAAGTGAAGTTTGCAGCAGTGTCCTCTAAGGTGCCCCACTACTCTGTTGGGATGTCTATGTGACCAGTGTAGTATAAATGGTGCCCCCACCTACATCCAAATGGCTTGGTTTTTGACTTTTTTTTAATAGCCAAAAAAATTAGATATCCAAGAAAAACAAAACAAAAGATAAAACATCTAGCTGTTTCAAAAAATAAATGTTTTCTCCAACCGATTTTTGGACACACTTCTCCAGACTTCCAAATTAGACGCACTAACAAAAATGCCCCTCCACATACTTAGGTAGTATGGTTACCAGATATCCTCAATTTTTGAGCATTGTCCCTTACTTCGGCTGGATGTCCTTGACTCTATTGAGAAGAAATACCTCCTGTCCTCAATTTATGTTCTTACCCCTTTCACCACAGTTTCCCTCCCTTAGTGCCTTATCTCCCCTCAAAGCTTCCTTCATTAAGTGACAATGAACAGCACAGCACCAAGAGAACCATTAATATGCCCCATGGAAGCATACAGTACCTGTGCTCAGTGGGCTTTACCAGTATCCCAAACCCATGGTGACAGGAAAGTGTAAGGAGGAAGGAAGCCAGATGCTAAGAGACTCTGCAGGACACCTTAATATTTCTCTGAGTATTGTGCATCATGCTGCACTGGCCTAGCTAGGTAAAGGAGCCACCAGTGCTTGGTTAACTTCTGCATGACTGCACTCAGCCAGATATTAAATGCCAGAGCTTGAATACAGCCCAACATTGACTATCTGGGCCTAATTCAAACTCAGTTAAACAGGCTTGGGCAGGCAAGCAGGAGGCAGGAAAAGAGAAGGAGAGAAAAGCAGAGCAGAGAACGGGAGAGGGGAAGAAGGAGCAATAGAAGCAGAAGAGAGCAAAGGGCATCGGCGAGAGGTAGCTCTGCCCATCCCCTGACATCATCCACTGGAGCTCCTCCTTAAAAGGGGAGGGGCCAATGGCGCTCAGCCATTCGGTGTACATCGAAGGTGAGCGTTAAAGGCACTCGCCTTAGCGAGAGCGCCTTTGTGAAAGGACCTTGAGAAGGGGCTTTAGAAGGGACGAGCCACGGCTAAAGGAGAGCAGAAGGCAACCACAGCAGGTGCAGAGGACACACAACCAGGCAGACACAGAGGACACAGCAGGTGCAGAGGACAGCCACAGCAGGTGCAGAGGACACAGCAGGCGCAGAGGACACACAGCCAGGCAGACACAGAGGAGAAAGTATCATGCTGATATACCAGGCCATGGTGCACCCTCACCTGGAGTACTGCGTCCAGCACTGGTCGCCATACATGAAGAAGGACACAGTACTACTCGAAACAGAGGACACAGCAGGCACAGAGGACACACAAACAGGCAGACACAGAGGACACACAACCAGTCAGACACAGCAGGCGCAGAGGATACACAACCAGACAGACAAAGAGGACACAGCAGGCACAGAGGTCAGCCACAGCAGACACAGAAGACATCCACAGCAGACTGGTAAGCGGGCAGCAATGGAAGCAGGATGTTGAGCTACCCAGTTTTCTACACCGTCTGCCATATGTATGACTACCTCCCCTCTGGGAGGCGGTCTTACATATGCTCTCGATACGGAGAACTGGAGAGCATGAAGAAACAAGTCAGACTCCTGGAGGGCAGAATACTGGAACTGGAAGCACTTCAAGAAATGGAGGAGGAAGACAGAGATGCAGAAAACATCAAGACAGAGGACACCATCGAGGAAGAAGTCTGAAAGCTGGAGAAGTTCATAGAGGAGGCATACAGGGAGGCCATGGAAAATCACCAGCAATAGTGGAACTGTCGAGATACACCTACAGAGAGTGTGGACCACCCAATGGACAACCACCAGGAAGAAATGGGTGACACAGCAGCGAGATCTGGAAACAGCTGAGGGAACCCACAAGAAGACGAGTCCGGTGCAAGCCGATGCCAGGATGAGATAAAATGGATGGGAACAAAGAACACGGACCTACAGCTGGAGAGATGGACATACACCAGGACATGAACCTAAGGCTGGAGAATCAAGAGAAGATAGAGAGGACAGCAATCGGCATGGGGGACTCCATCATCAGACAAGTCAACAGCCACATAGCGGGAAGAAGACTGCCTACTGGGAGCCAAGGTAGAAGACACAGTGAGCCGCATTGACAGGATCATCGACACTGTGGAAGAAGAAGTTATAGCAGTGGTGATCCATGTGGTGACAAACAACGTGAGCAACAGGAACTACAATAGGGAAGTACTGAAGGACCAGTTCTGGATGCTAGGAAGGAAGCTGAAGGCCAGAATGCAGAGGATAGCATTCTTGGAGATCCTGCCGGTACCCAGGGCCAACGAGAAGAGGCAGATGGAGCTGCAAGCAGTCAACACATGGATGCGGCGCTGGTGTGAGGAAGAAGGATTCCACTTTGTGCGCAACTGGATGATGTTCTGGGGGAAGAGCAAGCTATTCAGAAAGGATGGACTCCACCTCAGCAGAGACGGAATGAGGCTACTTGCAAGCAACATCAAGAGAGAAGTTGAGAAGTTTTTAAACTAGGAAGAAGGGGAAAGCCAACAGTTGACCAAGAGAATCGATGGTTCGGGAACCGATATACCCGAAGGATACCATGCAGGAAGATAGAGGGGAAGACTCACCGGATCACAGGCAAGACAGATCGAAAGAGACACAAGAGGGAAAGAAATGCAAGAAAGGAACAGGCCATAAACTCAAGTGTATGTACACGAACACAAGAAGCCTAAGGAATAAGATGGGTGAATTAGAAGCTATGGCACAAAAAGATAACATGGACATTATCAGCATCATGGAAACATGGTGGACTAAGGAAAACATCTGGGACACTGTGCTACTGGGATACAAACTATACCGCAGAGACAGAGTGGCTCAAAAACTCCTACTCTGTCCCCTAAATGTCTCTAATTCCATACCACTTTATACACACAGCTTGTGTCATATATCAGTTATATAGGCTGGAATTCAAAAACAAAAGACTTGCTGTGTAACTTTGAACGTACACAGGGAAGCCCTCTTGAATACTGACTTGGAAATTTTGCAATAAATTACAATTAGTATACTAATTCAGGATATATAACTCAAAATAAAATTTTTTAAAAAAGTAGCCTAGTGCTAGAATATACCAGGTCAGCTCTGTAGGAACAAGAATAATGGGGAATATCTCCACAGCAATTTTCAAACAAAGGGAGCCATCTTCACAATTTTCAAGAATAGCTATACAGCTAATTTCCAAAAATATTTGGGAAGAAAAGTAGTCTGTATTTGTCAACCATGTGTAATTGTCTCCCATCAACTTCTAAGTGCAGCATGCAAAGCATGCAATGCGCAAAGTGGCCATTAATTAGTTCACGCCAAGTAGAAAATGACAAACTAATCAAAGCAGGCGTCATGCAAGACATATGAAAGGCTTTTAGAAATTATATATGATTAACAGATTAAATACATGCGTAGGAGACTGCAATGCATTTCTGCTTTGATTTTCACAAAAAAGAATGTCAGGTCCAGACTGCTCATTTTTGACCTGATGAATAAATTATTTTTGCCCTGCTCAATGCACCTGCTGCTTGCAAAAGACCCCACCCCAGAAAAAAAATAAACTGTGAAATACCACACAATGTTTCCATTGCAGCTGATTACTGCCAGAGAAAATTACCATACTTCAACCAAGATAAACATCATATTACTTCATTACCCTTTTAAAACATATGCAAATGAAATCCATTATTCTCTTTTCTCACAGAAATGAAGTTTTGTTTGGCTGGAATTCAGCAGTTCCTTTTGTAATGTTTTGACCATGAATGGATGAACTACCTAAAGAGAATGCTCTGTTTATCATCTTTAAATCAAAATATTAATATCATTTGACAGTAATAAATAACTTTTATCACAATGGAGATATAATAAAGAATTTGCTACTACACTGGCTCATCAGAGTCTATCAACTGACAACTATATAAGTAAGATTAGCATAACAGCTGCCTATGACAAATGTATCTAAATCATTTTAATGCCAGTCAGTTCTTTGATCTGCCTTATTGTTGATGCCAAAATGAAACCCATGTTTCCAAGATACATGTTTATGATACAAATGTTCATACATTCATTTGTATTCTACACATTTGGAATAATGACATTTAAAACATCAAATACTGACTAGAAACATAGAAATATGATGGCAGATAAAGGCCAAATGGCCCATCCAGACTGTCCATCCACAGCATCCACTATCTCTTCCTCTCCCTAAGAGATCCCACATGCCTGTCCCATGCTTTCTTGAATTCAGACACAGTCTTTGTCTCCGTCACCTTTACCGGGAGCCTAATCCACGCATCTACCACCCTTTCTATAAAAAAGTATTTTCTTAGATCACTCCTGAGCCTGTCTCCTAACTTCTTCCCATGCCCCCTCATTCCGGAGCTTTTTTTCAAATGAAAGAGACTCGCCTCATGCACATTTATGTCATGTAGGTTGTTGTTTTTTTGGTTTTGTTTTTTTTTTGCTTAATCATTTTTATTAGAAAGGGTTCAACAAGATAACAGGAACAACACTGATACTGTTTGTATTTGCATTTTTGTATTTGCACTTTTGGTAGGTATTTAAACATGCCTATCACATTTCCCCTCTCCTGCCTTTCCTCCAAAGTATACATATTGAGATCTTTAAGTCTGTCCCAACACACCTTATGATGAAGACCATTGACCATTTTAGTAGCCTTAAATAGATTGTGAGCCCACTCAGACAGACAGGGAAAAATTCTTGAGTACCTAAATAAACTCTTGTAAACCATTCTGAGCTTCTCTGGGAGAACAGTATAGAAAATTGAATAAATAAATAAAAGAGAAAATGATTACAAAAGGAAAGTTTTGTGTAGAGAAATTTTCCTGCTGTCAGACTGGAGACTGGCTGCTGCCCAGCCAGTAGGCCAGGGGCCTGGGACTGAGGGTTCCTTTAAAATGCAGGAGTTTTGAATTGAAGTTCCTTATACTGTGAAAATACCATTATTCCTGTCATGAACTGCAAATATATAATGGCGCCTTGATCTGTGTTGTATCATAAAAGGAGACAATGCCTTCGATCTTTTGATGAAAAGGAAAAGTTAAATAATTTTGGTTTTTTGTGTGTTTAATAAAACTCAGAGACTCTTTTTTTTTTTTTTTTAGTTCAATCATTTTATTGACATTTTAAAGTATACAACAATCAGGCAGGAATGACTAACAATCTAGGTCGGTGGTATCAGCAATAGTTCATTCTGTCAATCCTGCCTCAAAAACTGGTTTCCATTTTAAAAGTGCTAAACAATTCGCTTGTGACCTGGGCGGGGCCTTGCCCAACTGGAAGGTCTGGTTCCTGGCCACACCTGTCTTTCTTTTCTTTTTTTTTAAGTTCAATAAATTTTTTATTAATTTTTTCAAGTATGAACAAATCATAACAAAAAAAGTTCACTGAAATAATTAGCAAAACAGATTTGATTACAAGAATCAGTATACAAATAATGACAGCACTAAAACTTAACATACGTTAACACAAGAAAACTAACAGCATGGATGTACATTACCATAAAGAAAAAAATGATATTCATTTTAAATGTGATATGTCACTATATTTTATGAGAGGATTCCAAATTTTTTGAAAATGTGCAAACATCCCTCTTTTTCCGCTCTTTCAAACTTAGCAGTTAGACTTACTAAATTCCACCATTCCATGTATTCAACTCTTGAAAAGTCATTCCAGTAAGCAAGAATTATTTTAATTGCTAAGTTGAGCAAAATTCGTACAAATTTGGCCTGTTCATCTGTAATTGATGTATTCATGCAAAGTCAACCCAACAAAATTATATTTAGGTCAACGGCTCTTTAACATTAATCAATGAACATATGGAATCCCAAACTTTTTGATTAAATTTTTTGATTGGAGAGATGGATCGAGGACATATGCTAGATGTAATTTACTTAGATTTCAGCAAAGCCTTTGATACAGTTCCTCATAGGAGGCTGTTGAACAAACTTGAAGGGCTGAAGTTAGGACCCAAAGTGGTGAACTGGATTAGAAACTGGCTGTCGGACAGACGCCAGAGGGTGGTGGTTAATGGAAGTCGCTTGGAGAAAGGAAAGGTAAGTAGTGGAGTCCCTCAGGGTTCGGTGCTGGGGCCGATCCTGTTCAATATGTTTGTGAATGACATTGCTGAAGGGTTAGAAGGAAAAGTGTGCCTTTTTGCAGATGATACCAAGATTTGTAACAGAGTAGACACCAAAGAGGGAGTGGAAAATATGAAAAAGGATCTGCAAAAGTTAGAGGAATGGTCTAATGCCTGGCAACTAAAATTCAATGCAAAGAAATGCATAGTAGTGCATTTGGGGATTAATAATCGGAAGGAACCGTATATACTGGGAGGTGAGAAGCTGATAAGCACGGACGGGGAGAGGGATCTTGGGGTGATAGTGTCCGAAGATCTAAAGGCAAAAAAATAGTGTGACAAGGCAGTGGCTGCTGCCAGAAGGATGCTGGGCTGTATAAAGAGAGGCGTAGCCAGTAGAAGGAAGAAGGTGTTGATGCCCCTGTACAGGTCATTGGTAAGACCCCACTTGGAGTATTGTGTTCAGTTTTGGAGACCGTATCTGGTGAAGGACATAAGACGACTAGAAACGGTCCAGAGGAGGGCAACGAAAATGATAGGAGGCTTGTGCCAGAAGACATATGAGGAGACTGGAAGCCCTGAATATGTATACCCTAGAGGAAAGGAGGGACAGGGGAGATATGATTCAGACGTTCAAATACTTGAAAAGTATTAACGTAGAACAAAATATTTTCCAGAAAAAGGAAAATGGTAAAACCAGAGGACATAATTTGAGGTTGAGGGATGGTAGATTCAAGAGCAATGTTAGGAAATTCTACTTTACGGAGAGGGTGGTGGATGCCTGGAATGCGCTCCCGAGAGAGGTGGTGGAGAGGAAAATGGTGACTGAGTTCAAAGAAGCGTGGGATGAATACAGAGGATCTAGAATCAGAAAATAATATTAAATATTGAACTAAAGGCCAGTACTGGGCAGACTTGCACGGTCTGTGTCTGTATATGGCCATTTGGGAGAGGATGGGCTGGAGAGGACTTCAATGGCTGGGAGGGTTTAGATGGGATGGAGTAGGTTTTAACGGAGATTACGGCAGTTGGAACCCAAGCACAGTACCGGGTAGAGCTTTGGATTCTTGCCCAGAAATAGCTAAGAAGAAAAAATTAAAAAATTTAAATTGAATCTGGTTGGTCTCTATCTGCCGTCATCTACTATGTTACTATGTTACCACAGAGCTCTGTGTATTTCAGTATAGAGCCCAAGCACTGTAACACCTCACAACTCCTTATGATAACATCTTTACACACTGTTCTTTGTAGACCGTTCCGAATTGACTCACCAGTCATTAGTAGCGGTATATAAGCTCTCAATAATCATAATTATAATATCTTGGACTTTCGCACCAGGCAGATAGCATACCTCCCAGGACATCATGTCTGGTCTGCAGATGGACACCTCTGTACCCCTCAGGAGGGAATCACCAACCACCTAGTGGTCACGCATCCAGCAACTTTGGGGATTTCAAGCTTTGGTCCTTCCTCTGCCTGACATGCTCTCATCTCCTCCACTTCCAGTGCTGCATACCGGTTCTTCAGTTCAATGGCAGTTGGAGTCACAGTATCGGTCCTGCAGGGTTCCGTAATCTGAGTCCAGCTTTCCTCCCTCAGCATGGCTTCATCTTCCCCACTGCTGGAAATCTTTGATGCATCAAGGAGCACAATCAATATAAGTTGGCACAGCTCTATACTTCAGTATACTTTTCTATATAATGACTTTAAAACTGTTTATTTAAAGGATTACATATTCTGCTCAGCCCCCACAACTTCTCAGGACACATTCCAACATATTTGGGAATTATCTAGGACCTCTCTATGGTTTAGGTCCTAGATATATTTTATGTGAATTATCCAATTGTACATTTTTGAATAAAGCCTGCATCTTGAACATCACCATCTCCACAGATTTTTTTTGTTCCCCACCCCCCCCCCCCCAACACACACACCTATCTGTACACCCTCTTGCATAGAAACAGTATAGGCTCACTATTACAGTACCTAGACACCCTACTGGAACTGTTCCAGATTCTAGACATTTATGCAAGCAATGGCTGCAAAAATGCAGGCACTTAGATTATAGAATTGCCTTTTAAAACTTTCTATAAGTGTTAAGTTAATTCAGCATGCACTCAGAAAAGAGACAGGAGACAGAAAAGAACAGAAATGGAAGAGAGGAAAAGAGTAAGAGATGGAGAAGTGAGTGCATTAGCCAGAAGGAGGACAACAAAATAACAGAGGGAAGCATGGAAGCAATTACAACCACAGGTGTTTATATTTTCTTTTTCAGATGTTCATTTTAAGGATCAACTTTTTAGTCTAGCTTAAAACTTGCAGATTTGCTGATATGCTGTTAGGGGCATTTTCATAAAAACAAAGATGTCCAAAAAACATCATAAGTCGGCACTTGAATGTTATAATTGCCAGGATGTCCAAGTGCTGATTTTTGAAACCTAATTTGTGGACATCTTGAGAGGCATTCTACCTGCTGTGTGTCAAAAACTAAAGGAATATGTTGGAGACGTGTTCTGGGCAGGCTTTAGGTGTTTAGACTTCAATGTCTTACAGTGATAATCGAACGTTTCCCAAGACATCATGGATGGAACTTAGACAGCTGAGGCTAGACCTGTTTTAAAAGTGTACAAAAAAGTACCCAAACTGACCATATGGTCACTGGATGGATAAAGTAATGACCCCCCCCAACCCACATACTCACAATGATCATTGCCCCTTCCCACCCACAAAAAATCTGAATGAAATAGTACATACCTCTCTGTAGAACAGCAGCATCTGGCATAGGAAAACCTAGTAGTGCATACAGGTGTCTTAAGTAGCCTGGTGAGTTGACTAGTGAGCCTTAGAGAGGAGGACCCAGGCCCATAAGCCACTCTAACCATTACATTTATGGTAGAAAGTGTGAGGCCGCCAAAATCCTACTATACTACCATATAGTTGCCATATACTTGAGTACCTGATTGTAAAACCGCTTAGATAGTCTTGATAGGCGGTATATAAAAACCTAATAAACTTGAAACTTGAAACCTGCAGCTATAAGGACTATTGGAGTGGTAGACAGATAGGTATAGTAGGTTTTAGGGGAGTTTTGGAGGACTCGCCATACATTATAAGGGGGGTTTGGTGAGATGTACATCTGGTACCCTTTATGTGACATTTGCAGCAATGCCCTCTAAGGTGCCCCACGACTCTGTTGGGATGTCTTTGTGGCCATTACAATGCTGGCCCCTTCCAAGTCCAAATGGTTTGGTTTGGACGTTTTGCACTTGGATGTTTCTGTGGTTGAAAATGGCGAATAAAGTTAGGCATCCTAAGGTTGGACAGGCATCCCTGTCAGCCAAGATGTCTAAATAGGCAATTAAAAAAAAAATAATAATAAAAAATTTGTAGACGTCAACTGGTTTTTCCAGTTTTGAAAATGGCCATTTCTTCGTCTCTGGCTTTGAACGTCTTGCAGTAAATGTCCAAAGTCAGACTTAGAGGTCTTATCGAAAATTCCCCTCCATATGAGATAAGCTTCAAGTTCATATTTTTTATTTAACTCATTGAGGAACCATCTGGGTGGTTTACAAAATTCCATTTAAGGTTAGAGAGTGAAAGAGATGAAGCACAGTTGGGTGAATGAGCCGATTACCATTCTTCATACAAAAGGCTAGATAAACAGGCCAAAAAAGGAATTCATTGATAGGAAAGATACAGCAAAGCACAAAATAAGGGGTGGGGGGGGGGGGTAGTGCAAACCCAGGCCGATCATATAACATCAAAGAACCTGTAGTTGGCCCAGTGGGATGCTAGAGGAAGCATTGCTAAGAAAAAGTGTCATTTAAAAAGGAGTGTTTTCAGATTAGCTTTAAATTTCAGAAGAGAAATCTCCAGATATAAGTGGAGATGCAGTACGTAAACTGAGGCCAGTAGCAGTGAAAATAGAGTGTCATGCTGTATCATACAGGTATGTGATCTGTCTGAAAGTGGAGATTACGGAATGGGATTACGGGTTGGGGATTATGGGTTGGGAAATTGGAAATCAACAATCATGAGAGAAAGTGGAAATCCTGAGTAGTGATGTTATATACTAGGACACAAATTATACACTTATCTTATGAGAGAGGGATAACCAATCTGCTGCTTTAAGTAAAGGAGTAAGTAACGTGGTCAAATTTTCTGGATCCATTAACAAGGTTAATAGCTGTGCTCTGTACAACATGAAAGCACTGTAAGTTCTTGACTAAGAGTGATTCAAAATGTGGAGTACCAATTATTAAAGCACTTGTTTAATGGAGCATATCATCCATAGTTTAAAGAAACATCAATTAACTGAGAAGATCTGGGACTGAAAATTGAGGGCACAGTCCAACGTGACACCTAGGATTTTAAGTGAAGCTATTATCAAAACCTTGGTTTACAAAGAAGAATTGGTGCCGGAAAGGGTCAAACTTCCTTGTTCTGACATCAAAAGGGCTCTTGATTTATCTGGGTTAAGTTTCATCCTATTGTCACTTAGCCAGTCAGTAAGGGACTAAATCTCAATAGGTCACCTAAAATTGGGTGTTGGGATGGTGACACTAAGGGCCCGAGTCTATTTTCAAAGAGAAACTATTAATGTAAATTCCCTCTGAAAATCTGCTAGCCTGAACATTATGGGTACAAATTGTGCCTGCAAACCTTTTACATGTATTGCAGCAAGTCCAAAGCACATCCTGGAAAGTGCAGTATGCACAGTTATTGAAAATCTGGATCTTTTTCCATACCAGTAGAAATAACTATATCCTTCCTTATAATGGGATGGGGAGGGATAAAATTCAAAAAGCAGTTTTACGCAGCTTAAACACTTCTCTGTTGGTATAAATACCATTAAAATGGTTGTAGAGCAGGGACGCAAAAGTTTAACCCTCAAGAGCCACAAACAGGTCAGTCTCTAGACCAGGGGTGCCCACACTTTTTTGGCTTGCAAGCTACTTTTAAAATGAGCACATCAAAATGATCTACTAACAATAAAATTTTTAAAAACACAAAGCACACTGTACGCAGAGAAAATGTTAATTATCATTTATATTCGGAGGGGTTTTCAAAGAGGTCGAGGCAGATGACTTTAAAATATGCAATGTTACCTCAGTAACAACTATACAAAAATAGACAAATATATCCCCTCCTTTTACTAAACCGCAATAGCGTTTTTTAGCACAGGGAGCTGCGCTAAATGTCGCGTGCTGTTCTCGACATTCATAGGCTCCTTGCACTAAAATCCGCTACTGCGGTTTAGTAAAAGGGGGCCATAGCGCAAAATATAGACAGCAGATATAAATTCTCATAACGGACACGTTTTGATCACTAAATTGAAAATAAAATTATTTTTCCTACCTTTGTTGTCTGGTGATTTCATGAGTCTCTGGTTGCACTTTCTTCTTCTGACCGTGCATCCAATATTTATTCCCTTCTTTCTGCCTCCTGCATGCTTCGTCTCCTCCAGATCGCATTCCATTCCCCAACCGAGATCTCTGTCCTTCCATGAGTCCAACTTTTTCTTCCTCTTTCCCTGCCTACCCCCTGCCACCCTACACACTCCTTTCCCTCCCCCAACTTTTTCTTCCTCTCTCCCTGCCCCCTCCCCTTTCTTTCTTTCTGTCTCACTGTCTCCCCTTTCTTTCTCCCCAAGCCACCGCCGAGGTTGTCATCTGGGAACAGGTCCCCAAGCCAACGCTGCCGCTGCCATTGCCGCTGAGTTCTCCCTGTTTCCCGATGCTGTAACAGGCCAGCAGCCTTCTCCCTGACGTCAATTCTGTCGTTAGAGAGGAAGTTTGGCTGGTCCAGAACTTCCTTTCCGATGTCAGAATTGATGGGGGGGGAAGGCTGGCGTGCCTGGCGCTTCTGTAGTTGCTGCTGGCTTGTTGAGGCATCAGGGAACAGGGAGAATGCTTTTCTGATCAACCTTTTGGGCACCCCTGGTCTAGACTTTCCTTTATGCACCACTATACTTTTCCTTCTCATTTATTCTTGAAGTAATTTTTTAAGTGGCATTATCCTCCTCATTCTATGACAGGTTGCCTAAATGTAAATGCTTTTTGGGCACTTAAATTTATACAAGTTAATATTCAAAGTGATTTAAGCAGGTAGGAGAGGCTCCTGCCTACTTAAATGGTCCATCACCACTCACACTCCCCGTGGTGTTTGGCGGCACTAAGGTGGGCAGTGCCACTGAATATTGCCTCTGTCCGCTGCCAAAAAAAAAAAAAGAGCAGATCAGGAATAGTATAGGGGGCAGTGCTAAGGAGGAGCCCAGGATTAAGCAGATGCCGACGATAGTCAGTGCCAGCAGTAGTCAGTGCAAGAACCCACATTGCTAAACAGCCTAATTAAAGATAGCTTTTGAACTGTCCTATATTAGGCTGCTTAGCTATGCATTTGCTGGCACTGAATATTGGCCAGGACCCACATAACCTTTTGTAGCTTAAAAAACATTCCCCTTCCAAACCCCTGCTGGAAAAACGTCCCATCCTCTTCCCCCAGCTTATGCCATGAAGAGGTCAGGGCAGCCATTTGGTATGAGCATATGGAAGAGGCAGGGTTGAGGGTGCTTTGCTCCTGCCCCACCAACCCCTTTGGACCACCAGGGAGCAAAACTAAACCCAGTGGGTCTAACTACTCTAGACTATGGGAGGAGGTTGAGGATCTTCTTCATGGCATGGGCTAGGGGAAAGGGGGGGGAACAAGAAGGATTTTCAGGGGTCTGGAATGGGAATCGGAGGATTTTCTTTTTTAAGCTACAAAGGTTATGAAGGTCCTAGCTGATATTTAGCGAGAGCCTGAAAAACTGTCTTATGCAGGCTCTGGCTGAATATTGGCTGGGTCTGCATAAACTCTAGTGACCAACCTGCCCAAAATTAACATTTGATATTTAATGCCCAATATTTAGTATTGATAACACTCCAAGGGTTTAGGATATGTTAATTTTATAGAAGAACATCTAGGCAGGGAAGGCACATAATTGCACAAGCTGTACCTGTTTAATAAAGGCACAATACACTTCCCCCTCCCCATTCACGGTTTCCCTACTCGCGATTTCACATAATCACAATTTTTTTTGTGGGGGGGAGGAGGAAAAAAAACAATCATATTTTTGTCTTCCCCCCGGCATCCTGGCCTTACCTGGTGGTCTAGCTGGTTTTCGGGGCAGGAGCAATCTTCCTACGCTCCTGCCCCATGCAGATAGCCATTAGGAAATGGCTGTGGAGAGTTCCTGTAGTCTCGAGAGACTACGCGAACTCCCCACAGCCATTTCCTAATGGCTATCTGCACGGGGCAGGAGCGTAGGAAGATCGCTCCTGCCCCGAAAACCAGCTAGACTACCAGGTAAGGCCAGGATGCCGGGGGAAGGCGGAAGGGAGGCGGGGTGGGTCAGAGCCGGATATTTGAGGTTTTTTGCCATTCGCGGTCCGGCTCTGCCCGTATCCCCCACGAATAAGGAGGGAGAAGTGTACTTCTAATTCTATAAAGTTGCACGCACAAATTTTGTGACTAGCTATGTTTGGTGCTAATTGGCAATTACATGTACAAGTCAGTATTCTGCAAATCGCATGCTCAAATTCCAGACTGCACAACTTCAAGATGTGCATGGACTTGAGAGAGGCATGTGTGGGTCAGGAGCATGGCAGGCAGTTAGACGTGTAGGTTATGGAATGCTCAAAATACAAAAGCAAAATACATTCAAATTATATAGCTGATGAGCGGGACAGTTACAATAAGTGGAGAAAAAGACCTCAGTGTCACACAGGATAAAACTAAATAGCATATCCTGGAGACAACCTAGCTTCAAAAAGATTTTGAAGTAGGGGACACACCCCTGGTCATAAAAAAACTCCACTTTACACTGGCATATTCATAATTCCAAAAACTGCAGGATTAGTCATTCCAAGAACTCATACTACAGTTAAATTGAATTAAACAAACAGCACTTATCTTCATATATGTGGTTCACTCAACACACAGCTCAAGGCAGAAAAGCATATAGGTACACTGGATGCTCTCAATGTCAGTATTCCTTACATTACATTACATTACATTACATTAGTGATTTCTATTCCGCTTGTGCCTTGCGGTTCTAAGCGGATTACATTAGAAGATGGCTGGACATTTCCATGTTGTACACAGTGTAGCTAAAATTCCACACATCCATCTAACGGATTCCCATGGAATGCTAGCATTAACGCACCTAACTACCTACAATTAGGAACTAGCATTTACACCAACCATTGAGTTAGAATAAGTGCTTATGGAAACAGTTAGGTGTGTAAATGAGGACTTAACGTTAGTATTCTAGAATGGCAGTTGTATGCATAATTGCCATTATAGAATCTGCACTTGGGCCCCAATGTCTATAAATGATGCCTAAAAGTTAGGAGTCAAGTATTATTTATTTCAAAAATTTATTTTAAAAATTTATATGCTATCTACAATTAGGCGGTTTACAGAGTACGAACATAAAAACTTAGGAATAAACATCACAAAGCAAAATCTTAAAAACAACTACCGTATATATATTTGAATATATGTCTATCCGAATATAAGTCGAGACCCCCCTTTCCCCAAAAAATATATGATATTGCGTAGATAACAAATCCCAATAAAACTTGAAACTTGACTCGAATATAAGTCGAGTGATTTAATATTCAAAAGTGTCCTGCTCTGCACCCAGCCCCTTTCCCTCCATCCCTCCCCTGACAGGCACTGCATCCAGCCCCTTGCCCTCCATTCCTCCCCTGTCAGGCTCAGCACCCTTCCATCCTTCCCATGTCAGACTTTGCACTCTCCCTTCCAGACTCTTCCCTCTGTCCCCCTCCCCCCTCCCTGCCCTATCTTCATACCTCTGCCGATTTTGTGGAGGTGCAGCGGGTCCTCTGCTGATCACTGGTGGAGGTGCAGCAGGTAGGAGCAAGCTTTACAAACTCCTGCCCCGCTGCTAACCGTCTGCGCAATCCAACTTTGCCATCTGAGCTGCACGAGCAGCAGCGCAATTTGGCACTGCTTCTTGGCACTGAGCGGCTTCCCTACTGGCTCCCGCAAATTCTCGCGAGAATTTGCGGGAGCCAGTAAGGAAGCTGGCTCAGCACCGAGAAGCAGTGTCAAATCACGCTGCTGCTCGTGCAGCTCATATGAAGGAATTGGATTGCGCAGCCAGTTAGCAGCGGGGCAGGAGTTTGGAAAGCTTGCTTCTGCCCGCTGCCAGATCGGCAGAGGTATGATAGGGCAGGGAGAAGGAGGGGGGCAGAGGCTGGCAGTGGCGGCCTTAAAAAATTCTGGGAGGGGGCATTGACCCGAATATAAACCGGGACCCCCATTTTTGGGCCAATTTTTTGGCTCAAAAATCACGGTTTATATTCGAGTATACTGTATATGGTACTCTTAAAATAACCTCATTGTGCCACTGAAAACTTTGGACATTTCACAAAATTGCTGTAACAATTGCGTTTTCAATAATTTTTTTAAATCTTAACCGGTCAAAACACAGCCATAACTGTCCCACCAATGCGTTCCATAGCTTAATAACTGCAATACAAAAAGAAGCTCTGGTTTCAGTATATCTACCTCGCATCATCAGTTCCAACAACTTTTGAGTTTCAAATCGCAAAGCTCTATTAGACTGATAAGGTATCACTACACTAGTAAAATACCATGGTGCTTGGTGGTAGACAGTTTGATGAATTACAGAAATCACTTTATGTTGGACTTGAAATGCAATCAGTAGCCAATGCAATTTCTTCAATACAGGTGTAATATAGGCTCTTCTTTCAATACCCATTACCAACCTTGCCACTGCATTTTGTACTTTATAAACACTGAGGTCAAGAACATTACAGTAGTCCAATTGTGATAATACCATCCCTAGCACAACAGTTCTGAAATTAAAATGAGGGACTAGCAACCTCAAACAGTATAACATGTGAAGTTGACCAAAACATCTCTTTACAGTCTTAACAATTTGCTATTTCATAGTCAAACCTGGGCCCAATACAGCCCCTAGCACTGTCATCTCTTTCTTCACTGGTAATTGCTCCCCCCCCTCCCCAAATGCATTTATTGTATCAGGTCATTTTTCTTCTTCACTCCGTCCACTTTATAGAATCGTGCTTAGTGGTGCCTAAAGTGGGCTTAAGCATTGATAGGCACCCTAACCTTAGGCGCACCCTATATATGCCAGGGTTGTCTAAATGAATGCACCTAATTTAGGTGCCTACCAGTGCCTAAATCCAAAATAGGTGACTACATGAAAAACATGCCCACAATCTGTCCCCTAACCATACCTACTTTCTGGTAGGCACTTTGAACAAGGCGTCTGCCTTAAAGTGGTAGGCGCCTACCAAGTTAGGCATCCATCTGTTTAAGTGCAATTAACGTGAATTGTTAATTGCCAACAATGGTGCCAACAACAATTAAGTTAGGCACCTAGATCAGCTAGGCATGCCGATCTGGGTGCCTAACTTACTAGGCATCATTTATAGAATCTGGGTCTGAATGCGCATTATCCCTGCACCTTACTTTAGGTGATCTATAGAGAATTACACCTAACTCCAAACCATACAGATCAAATTGTCTAGAAATATGCTACCTGTAAACTCCAACACAAAGTTCTCTTGCACGGAGGCAAAAGTAAGTTTGAATGAATATGCACATGTCTGTGTATTTTAAAAAGTGCCAATCCTATTCCCTCTGCATCCATTTTCTTTTCTTGGGACAGTCTACATATATTGCATAAAAACAGGTGCTGTATTTTCTGAGCACTTCCCTTTAGGAGTGTGTAGCCCAAAATAATGTTATAAGCACCTATAGTATTTCATTATGTAAAACACAATAGTGTAGCCAGAGCTCAATTTCTGGGTGGGCCTGGAGGTGGACTGGGAGGACATAGCCCTCACATTTCCTCTCTACCTGCTTTACTACTCCCCCCTTCCAAAGTGGTAAAAAAAATAATTTGGAAGATGGAGATTTCAAAGTCCCACCAGCTAAAGTCCTCTCTGGAGTTTCCCCCCAAACTGTCTCAGGCCCGGGGTAGTCAACAGTGTGCTTGCATATGCTGACACCAGCAACCCCCTGAGCATGCTCAGTTCATGTGCAAGGACTGTCTGGAGGCATAACACCAACTACCCTGAAGACAGTTTGGAGAGGCTCTGGGAAGAACTTTTCAGCAGGTGAGGCTTTGGGATCCCTGCCAGCTACACTGACCATGTGCATTGCCGCTGGGTGGCCCTGAATCGAAACTGAGTGGTCCTCTGCCTACCTGTGGCTTTGCCACTGGTTCTAAGATACTCTATTTATTTATTAAATTACCCTATTTGTGGTTAAATTGGCAAAATCCTTGGGGCCTAATCAAGACATAAGTTCTCACCCACAAAGAGTGGGCTTCACTTGCTTGAAAAATATAAATAAAGCAGTTATATTATTTGAGGGTTCACCCAGCTATGGATATCAATTTCTGATGTGAACCTTTCACACAGAGGCTTTTCAGTTCATTGATGAATGTTACATTCTGGATTTTAAGACTATGAATACTCAAGGTTTCCTATCTATGCTGTGAATGGGGATCACAAAATATGAACTTTGCTTTCCTCATTGACCATACTGCTTTGTGGCCTAGCTCATTTTTCTTTCATGAGCCTGCATTAAAATCGTTCAGTTTTGACAGTAGTTCTTGTCATTCCATCCAGTTATCGTTGTCACCTTTCATTATTTAATTCCAAAGTACAAGAAAATCCTATTCATATCCATAATGCATAATTAGAGACAGATGGCAAGTTTGGAAAACAGAAATATTGAATTTGCTGATAGTACTAAGTACCTGAATGCTTCCTGCTAGGCATGCTTTTGTCAGCAGGAAAAATAATTATTTTAATGTAATGCAACTCTATATCATACATTATGGAAGGCACAGAATTACAGAAATTGGATTTACTGTAGAAAGTGACTGCGGGAGAATTTACCTGTACTGGTGGAGTAAAGGGTTTGTTTCCTACTGCTGTGTAGCTCAGCGCTTTCATTATCAGCTTGGAAGGTGGCAACTTTGAGAGCTGATTACCAACAGGCACCTGCAGAGGCAATCGGCCCATATCATCGGGGCCTTTCACTTTTTAGTGAAAACGACGCCGAAACAGCAGCTGCAGGGCATGGCCCTATGGCGTGGCCAAAGGGGTGTGCCCTAAGGGGCATGCTAGGCCCCTTGGGAGCCTCTTGGAGCCATGAGGAGCCAGAGTTGCCAATAAGATCTGAGGAGACCCTTCATTGAACTGGGTGAGACTAATAATTTTTCCTAAAAGTGATTATGGGAAAAAGGAAGGTGAAGTCAAAAAATTTGATGTCAGTACCAGCTGGCCCTATAGATCATTACATTACATTAGGGATTTCTATTCCGCCTGTGCCTTGCGGTTCTAGGCGGATTACAATATAGAAAATATCTGGGATATTCCAGTAGAGTTACATTTCAGGGTAAGAGTAAGTTACAGGAACAGTGATGAGTTATGATACTACAATTTCACAGAAGATAATACTTATTACAGAAGATAATACATATAACAGAAGATCACCACCTATTGCCTATTAATGTGATTTCAGGACAGAGTGTAAATGTTGATGTCTTATCAGAGGCATCTTTGAGCCCTTTAGACTGAACTCCTCCTCCACCTCTAATAATATCTAATGGTTTGGGCTCTGAACAAGGACCCAATATGTCTCCTTCAGATTCCCTTGGTTTACATACATGTTCCTTGATTGTTTTCAAGGAGATGCCTAAGGCTATCTCCTTTCAAGAGGGAGTCTTAGTTACCCAGGGTATGCAGGAGATTCCGAATGATTTATCCCTTAAAGATTTATGGTAAGAGCGGATAGCGTAGCTGGTTTTAAGAAAGGTTTGGACAAGTTCCTGGAGGAAAAGTCCATAGTCTGTTATTGAGAAAAACATGAGGGAAGCCATTGCTTGCCCTGGATCGGTAGCATGGAATATTGCTACTCCTTGGGTTTGAGCCAGGTATTAGTGACCTGGATTGGCCACCGTGAGAACGGGCTACTGAGCTTGATGGACAATTGGTCTGACTCACTAAGGCTATACTTTTGTTCTTATGTTCTTATGGTTAATAAATTCAAGAGTAGAAGGGTTGCTAAAGTCAGTAGCTACTCAAACTGTTAATTTTTCTCAAAGTGTTGTACAAAAGCTGGAAAATGTTGATTCCAGTTTAAAAATATTGAATAAACATTTATCAGCAACTGAGTCTCAGGTTTCTACTATTCAAGTGGTTTCAATATCAGCTGTTAAGGATTCTCATATTATACATTCTAGACTTGAAATGATGGAAAATATGTCACAGGCCAAGAATTTGCATTTAGTCAATTTTCCTAAGACACATTTAATATGACTGGTGCCTAGAAGTTAGGTACGGTTAAGCGCTGTTTATAGAATCAGGCCCTCTGGATATCTTTATGTCTCAACAAGTAGTTACCTCTTCCCCTGTTGAGATTGCACTTATTGTGGGATCAGTGGAAAATCTTTTCTCATCCTTGGAAGTAGTTACATTGTCTTCCAGAGCAGCTGACAGCAGAATCACCAAAGCTACTGAGTGTGTCAGTACTTTCTGATGATATTGGGGTGCAAGTTGGATGGAGGAGGCTGCAAGACAGGTGGTGTTGCAGAGGGAGGATGCTGACATTGAGTGCTCCAAGATGGAAAGTGGAGTCCCAATTATTCTGGAACACAGAGCAGGCTGGTAGTATGGCAATAATACAAGGCTTTGCCTAAGATGAATGCTCCTTTACTTATTTTCTTGTATTTATTTTATTTATTTTATTTAAAATATTTATATCCCGCGCATCTAACAATACTAAAATAATAATAATAAAATAAAACATATAGTAAACACTAACATACCATCAAAAGACAACATTCAAGCCCATATAAAACAACACAGGAATCAAAAATAACATATGCTGTAGTTGCTAAGATGAAGCGTCCTATTGTTTTTAACATAGAGTTGATGTGGGAGGCAGTGCAACTATTACAGTATTTTCTATCAGGTCAGGCTTCAAGTTTGGCTCATCAGATCTGAGATCTCAGGAGATTCGTCTCAATTTAGACAAGAATTGACTGAAATTGATAGAAGGCTTTTGAAAGATAAGAAGAAAATAAAACAGCTTGATACTAATGACTCTTTACTGATGAAGGGCAAATTGAAACTTCATAGGAAGCTAGAAAATATGGAAAACAAAGCACACAGAAGATATCTGTGTCATAAATTTCCCCAGAATGTTTACACTGTATGTTAAGTTCTCTCTTTCCTCTATCATTTGAACCTGAGACTGCATCTTTTTGATGTCAAAGTTGTTTGTTTATTGAGAATTTCATATACAGTCCTTTGCAAGATAACAGAGCAGTTAATCAAGGATTTACCTCGTATAATCCAAATATGAATGATCAGATCCATTTATAGCTAAAGCACAAATAATGCAAGCACAAAAATAATGAAACCGACTTTGGCTGACAGACATTTCACCAAATGTTGGTCAAATGTCCATTCGGTGAAATGTCCAAGATCAGCTAAAGGGATAGAAGGAAAAGTATTTGCTTTTCTGCAATTGACACAATGGTTTGCAACCACTGTTCCCTCTTAGCTGATCAGAAGTCCTTCACCTACAGTCCTATCAGTGGAGGGTGATTCCTCCTTCGCCTAAAAGCTCTTGTTTTGGGCGTTTGGGAGTTAGGCTTTTTTTTAGGTTCATTATATGGTGTTAGTGTAGACGTAGTGGTGGTCTGGGCGTTTAAACAGCTGAACGTAGAGGCAGGCCATTATTTTTTTTAAAAACTCCTTTTGGACGTTTTTTTTTATAATGGACATTTTCCCTGCTTCTACTTTCAACGTTTAAGGCCTTAGGCCAAAAGGGGACTTAGATGGGTTTTTTTGATTATGCCCCTCCACCTATTTTTTTCTGAGACCCTCCAAGTACCTACAAATCCAAAATGTGGCCCTGCAAAGGGTTTGAGTTTGAGACCACTTCCCTAGAGGTAGCAATGCAGTTGGAGGACACCTGCTCACCTTAGAGGGAACAGTGTTTGCAACACAGTACATACCCCAGAGGGAATGGACAATATGAGAAGTGATCTATAAGCGCTAGTGTTTAGCAGATAAAATTTAGTGTGAAGAATTGCAGAGTGATACACCTGGGATGTACATAGAAATTCATAGAAGCTGTTATATGTGAGATGCTGTTATGCATGGACCAGGAGAGAAATTTGAGGCATTGAAACAATGTGGCAAGGCAGTGGATATAGCTAGAATATGCTAGGCAGCATGGAGAAAGGCATAACCAGCAGAAAAAAGAAATTGTTAATGCCCCTGCTAAATTCATTGGTGAGGACCTACTTAGCATATTCTGTTCAGGCTGTACAAGGGACATTCAATAATTTATCTTCCTATGAAAGAACGTAGCAAGTGTGTTAAAACAAGATTGTGCATGTTGTGACATGTCTCGAGGTTACTTATGCACATTTGCGGCTCAGTATGAGTCTAACATTCCAAGAGGCAGGATGTCAGGAGAGTCCTCATGCAAATCAAGTAAGAAATTGCTAGATATAGAGCACTGGTCAGTGATAAAATTTCTCACATAAGAAAGGAAAAAAACAGAGGAGATTCATGAGCAAATGACTGCAGTTTATGGTGAGTCTAGCTCATCATCCTACAAAGTAAAATTTTGGAGCAAGCAGTTTAAGTAGGGTAGAGAGTCCATTGAATATGACCCTCACACAGGATGGCCTGTGGAATCATTTTCCACAGAAATGTGCAAGAAAGTCAAGGATTTAATTTTCTCAGACAGATGAATTAAGGATTCACGAATAGCTGAAGAAATGAGCATCTTGGCAGGTACAGTTTAGAAAATAATGAAAAGTTGGACATGTCCAAAGTTAGTGCAAGATGGGTTCCAAGAATGCTGACACTGTGGCAGAAGGCCACGAGGTTCCAGTGCTGCCAGGAGAACTTGGAGATGCTCTGTGAAGACCAAGTGATTTTTTTTTTCCATCATTTGGTGCTTGGAGATGCGACTTGGGTCTATCACAGAGATCCTGAGTCCAAAATAGAGTCAATGCAGTAGAAGCAAAAGTCATCTCCCACCCCATGAAATCTGCAGGCAAAGTCATGACAACTGTCTTCTGGGATGATGGAATTCTACTTCTGCTGTTCATGCCACACAAGACAACCATAACCGGGAAGAATAACACCAACACAATGATCGCTTTGTAGGAGTCAATCAAGGAGAAAAAGACAAGGAAAACTCATAGCAAATGTGCTGCTTCTTCACAACAATGCACCAGTGCACATGTCACAACAATCACAGGCTGCCATTCGAGAATGTGGGTTTCAGCAGCTAAACCATCTACCCTACAATCCTGACTTGGCTCCCTCAGATTATTTCTTGTTCTGAGTTTTGAAGAAATCTCTCTATGGACAGTGGTTTTCAAGTGATAAAGATGTCAAGGAAGTTGTGATGTCCTGGTTTGAAGATCAAACAGAAGAATTCTTTTCAAAGGGGTTAAAGTCATTGCAAGAAAAGTGGATGAAGTGTATGGTGCTATCAGGAGACTATATTGCAAAGAAAACAAAAACTTTTTGAAAACCACTTTTCTTTCCTACTGAGGTAGATAAATTATTGAACGCCCAAGTGTAAAGAAACAACAAGGCAAATGGTCCACCAGAGAATCCAACGTGGAACAAAAGAAGATCAGCAGACAATATGGAGATTAAAGTCAGATTTATTCAAGGTGCTCCCAGGAACACTGCCCAACGTGTTTCGCTAAACAAGGTTGCCTCAGGGGCATATATCTATGATAGCAAAAAAATATATATGTATACAAATTTAATCATAATTGTTAAAACCATCAATAAAAACCTCAGTTAAAAATATCTGGTTCAAAGTAATTCTACTACTATTATCCATTCAGTCGTGTCCTACCCTTGGATACTCTGTAGGCCAGTCCTTTTCATGCTTCCCTGTTTTCCATGGCTTCTTTCAATTGATTGATGTTCATTCCCACGTCATTCTTGATGGTATCCAGCCTTTGGTCTCCCCTGCTTCCTTTTACCACTGACCAATCCAAGTAGCACCTCCTTTTCTAATGAATTGACCCTCATCACATGTCCAAATTAGGTCCATGTCTGTCTGATAATCTTGCCTTCCGGGGGCAACTCTGGGTTTATATGTTCAAGAACATCTTTGTTGGTGATCCTAGCTGTCCATGGGATTTGTAAAAGTCTTCTCCAGCACTACAGCTCGAAGGCATGAAAGCTATTCAAAACATATAAAAGGATGGCTTACCTAGCTGGGATAAGGAACAGCTTCTAGCAACATTAAAAAATAACTGGTGTAAAATATCAGCTTCCTGCAACATTGGAATCGCCTCAAAAGAAATAAGTTATGAAGTGCACCACTAAAACAGGCATGTCAAACAATGCTAAAAGAGTAAAAAGAACTTTTAGAGAAGTAATCAGAGATTTTAAAAAAACTGAGTAGGAACCACATGATTCCAAAGCAGATTATAAATGTGTTCCAAATTCACATCTAGAACCCCCCCCCCAAAAAAAAAATAAAAATAATAATAATAATACAGTATCTTGGGTCTGTGATAACTGACAAACAGGTGTATATGATGGAAGCCTGATGTCATGAACAAGACTGATGTAAAAAGCTATAAAAAATAAAACAAACCTTACCATGGATTATTACCCAGCACAAATTGATCTATATGCAACAGGTCATTAAAAAATACATCTCCTCCTTTTAACATGCTACCAGGTATTTACAGAGTTATTTCAAAAAGAAAGTAGCCCCCAATGCCAAAACATGCAACTTTCATGTGAAATTGTTTCTATCACTATTGGATAAAGCAGGAAACACTTTGGGGCCATCTGAATATGCTGACCACAGAATTCTTGCTCTATAACTTTGAAAATACACTTTCAGCCCATCGACTTATCCTTCTCAGCCACAAATAAGGCTAAAATGGTAGCCTGACAGATAATAATTGTATCTTGTGTGTCCTTCAAAAGTGCAGTAAGATCCTCTGCCAGAGAGCGATCCCCTGTAGCACCCTCATCTGTCTTCTTAAGATGAGAAGAAAATTTGGTCAGAAACATTTTTCAGAGGCAATATTGTTAGAATTCACACACAACCTCCCCCCCCCAAAAAAAAACAACAAAAAAAAAAAAAACATTCTTTCCTTAATATTTTTTTTTCCAACAAGGTTTCTGGAGCAACAAATATGTCATATGGAAATTTAGATACTGTATCTGAAATTCTTAATCAAAAAATTTCTAACAGGTCGACTTTATGATGTACACTAACGGTTATCCTTAATTGCAGAAGGGTGTGCTACCTTTAAAAACTGTCTGGCTGATATTCAAAGCAATTCAATTGGGCAAATCCTTAACAGATTTATTTGAACTTTTGGGGAATAAACTGGCTGCAAGAAGAAAAATTCAAAGACATATGTAAAACTGAATTGTCCCTTGGAATAGCACCATATTAGATGCTACAGAATTCCTAATCTCTCTTATTCGATCAAGGGGACTACCAGAGGCAAGGGAAGTATTCTTCCCCTGAACTTAGGGTGGCCCCTTCAGATGAAACTGAAGACACTGTCCCTTCAACTGCCCAAATTCAATCACAAGCTTATCCACCGGACCAAAAAGCACAGGAGTGGAAGCAGCAGGAATCTAACTTACTACTTATCATTTCTCTAGCACTATTAGATGTACATAGCACTGTACAGAAACTTCCATTCCATTTTATCCATCTCATTGAAGAAAATGAACATAAAATAAAAATTCAGTACTCACAAAGCAGGGGGAGAAAAGACAAGCCTGCAAAGAGCTCATCCCAGTAACAAATAGCTCCAATTTCACATCAAAATTGATCCAAAAGGGCTCCATAGGGACCAAATGAGCTCCTTTGCTCATATCCCTATGGGGACACCCCAGTGTCAGTATGCCATATTGCTTATTCCCTTAAATGCACATAGTATGTGGCTTCTCTAATGTCACACAGCATTTCAATTGGTCAGTGGGCTGGACTCACTACAGGTCTTTTCCAACTCCTCAATGCATTGGGCAACTAGCTCTCAGGGTTCTCTTTCTTCCAGATGTTTCCATTCTAACAAATTGACCGATAAAGGACATTTTGGCAGCAGATGCAAGTATAACAAGTTGAACAACTGTATTGATGACAGACCTTATACAAAGCAAATAACACCAGAAGATGACAGACTACATGATTGTAAAGTGTGACATTCATAAAATGAAATGAACTTAAGCAGCATTGACAGTGGCATGCAATAGACAAGGCATTGAAGCAGTGCTGTAGAGAAAAAACACTCATCTGTAAGCTGCTAAGCTGAAGCAACTGACAGAGCAACAAAGCATTTCCAAAATGCTGCTGTTATAGTGGACTAATAGAAGTGACATTTTCCCACCACAAATCCATTCAGCAAGCAAGTGCTACATAACAAGTGAAATGAGAATCTTTCATAGTAAAATGCCTACAAATGAATCCTTGATTATCACTACTGCTTTCACAGGTTTCCAGCCTAATTTTGAGTTGGACCTCAAATAGAAACATAGACAATGGTGGCACATAGATACCACATGGCCCACCCAGTCTGCCCATCCACATCATCCGCTATCTCATTCTTCCCCTAAGAGATCCGACATGCCTGTCTCATGCTTTCTTGAATTCAAGTACAGACCTTGTCTTGACTACCTCCACCAGGAGATAATTCCACATATCCACCACCCTTTTCATGAAGAAGTATTTCCTTAGATTACTTCTGAGTTTATCCCCTTCAACTTTCTCTTATGCCCTCTCATTCCAGAGCTTCCTTGCAGTTAGAAGAGACTCGACTCCTGTGCATTTATGTCAGGGACATATTTACAAGTAAATGGCTTCTCAACCAAATGGCTTCTCTCTCATCGTTCTTCTAAAGTGTATATATATATATATATATTGAGGTCTATGAATCTGTCTCTATATGCTTCATAGAAACATAGAAACAGAAACATAGAAATATGATAGCAGATAAAGGCCAAATGGCCTATCTAGTCTGCTGATCAGCAGTAATCATTATCTCTTCCTCTCTCTAAGAGATCCCACATGCCTATCCCATGCCTTCTTGAATTCAAACACAGTCTCTGTCACCATCACTTCTTCTGGGAGACTGTTCCACACATCTACAACCCTTTCTGTAGAAAAGTATTTCCTTACATTATGCCTGAGCCTATCATCTCTTAGCTTTATCCTATGCCCTCTCATTCCAGAGCTTCCTTTCAAATGAGACTTGACTCATGCACATTTATGTCACGTAGGTATTTAAATGTCTCTATCATATCTCCCCTCTCCTGCAAGAGAATGCAAGAGACTGCAATTGCAACACAAAGCGGTCTATGGCAAGAACTCTGAGGGACTAACTGCTAGCATTAAAGTTCCTTCCTCAACTCACATACATGCAAAGCTACAAACCATCCTCTCCATCTCCTCAACAAGTATGGTGAAAAAAGACATTTGAAACTACCTTTGAATACCAAGGATCTCTCATTTGGAACAAACTGCCAATAAGCCTAAGAAAACCTAACAGCTACCTTGAATTCCAGAAGAAACCAAAGACATACCTATTTTCACTATAGACACTTTCTTACACTTGTTCTTCCTAAATCAATATTTCTGTGAACAATGTAACTGATGGACATGTTTTAAATCTTTTGTAAAATGCATACATTCATTGCAGAAAATTGTAGTATATAAGACACTGTATTATATAATATTGTATTGTATTGTATTATATGCAAATATGTCTCATTCATATTCATAGTTATGATCCTGAAAAACTAATTGGTAAGGTTGTCTCCAGGAGAGGGTTGAGTATTACTAGAGTAAGGCATGATAGGATTCTTTTTAGTATGTATTAGGCATTGATTTATCATGCTATTGGTTGTGTTAATACATTTATAAAAACAAAAGGAATTGACCCCAAAATATCCACAAAGAAGAAAATCCAGAGAAAACAAAAAAAAACTCTGGAGTGATGATGTTCCTAAATGGACTTTATTTGAAAGTGTCAAAGTACCAAAGGTACACTGAAATCATCCACATAAAATAATTCCATCCACATAAAAGTAAATCATCCACATAAGAGCCTTAAAGGACCTAGTCCGCTAGGGATACAGGACCCAACATGGTCTGTGTTTCGCAAACAGTCTTCTTCAGGTGTCCCTAGGGGTCCTATAAAGGTGAGTATGTGGGAAACAATTGTGTGGTGAGCTGGAAGTGAGACACTGCTTGCATCGTCACTCCACAGAGTATTTTTTGGTTAATACATTTATATCAGTTTATGCGTTTTACTTGATAACATTTCATTTAAAAATGTTCAAAATAAACATTTTAGAATATTTACACCCTCTTTTACTAAGGCGTGCTAGCTGATTTAGCGCACACTAAACGCTAATGCATCCATAGAATATAATGGACACGTTAGCATTTAGCACACGCTAAATCAGCTAGCGTGCCTTAGTAAAAAGACCCCTTAGTTCATAGCTAATAAATGGCTGTACGAGTTGGCAAGCTTCCAAATATATTTTATATAGGGCATTGAGTTGAGGAATTTAGATGTCCAGATCAGGATATGCTCAGTTACCCCAATAATCTATGAAAGGCTCTGCGAAGCATTAAGCCTTTTATGAAATATGTATATAGATACCAATAAATATACATGTATTTGCCAGGCTATCCAACAGTAGCAACAATTTTAGAAATCGTCACATGTAGGAAAAGAGCAGAGTCACATGATGCTTTCAATATGTCAGTGCCATTACGTACACTTATAGGTGCAACATCCATGTTTACGTCATGGCAATTACATGTTCAAGTGCTCTATTTTACCAATTTTTTTTCATTATCAGTCGGACACTACATAGCAGCAGGACAGAACTCTACAGCACTTGTTGTTCCCACAAATCAGACCCCTGAGGAAGGAGTGTTTCTCCGAAACACAGACCATGTCGGGTCCTGTATCTTCACATATGAGAACCACCATTGGGATTACCATATTGTTTTTACTTCAATAAAGAATCCTGTGCTTTGTACATCGACTCTGCAGTTTTCTCTTTTTGTTGTCCATTGCTTGACTTTTAACTGCAGATCAGTTGGAATTTTTTTTTTTTTTTTTTTTTGCTTTGGCTATTTTACAAAGCTCCGGGTACAAGAGGATCCAATGAGTGAAACAAGTGAATATTTGAGCACAGTGCTGGTGTAACTAGAGTCTACATAGGAAATAAAGGTCATGTGCTGTGGCAAGGCTGGGGTCCGAGGACCCAATTTCCACCACAGGCAAAAGGAAAGTAGCAAACAGCTGGATCTTCAGAGGAGCTGCTGGTTCCAGATAGATGGCAGGACATCAACTCAATGGTACCCAACACAAGAAAGCGGTGATACCAGTAAAAACAGGGGTTTTTTGAATACTTTAATTTTGTGTGTGCAGATACACTTTTTGTATTTTATTGAACTTTGGGACTAACACTCTGGTTTTTAAAGCGTCACCTAGTCAAATATCTGTGGTTTTGGATATCCTGGAACAATGTTTGTATTAAGTTGAAAGGCATGACATGTTTGTTTGAGGTTTGAATATTATCCCTAACTTAAATATAATCAATATAAATTTGATCACTCATGAATGGTAAATTGGCTTTGCTATTCATTTATATTTTAATTTAATTTACCTTGTTTAAACTACATTTGTTAACAATTGTTGAATATACCTATTTAGTTTTTATTCTTTCACCCTCAATTGTTGTTTTTTTTAGTTGCAATAAATAAAAACAAATATTTAAATGTTTAATCTCCGTGTTGGTATGAATTGAAGGGAAAACCTATTAAAATATCTGACTGTGATTGTAACACCTCATACTTTTAATTCTAATAATTAAATTGTAATGTAATTGCATCACATTCACATCACAACTAGGGGGTTCTACATATGCTCCATATAACAAGCATGCAAGTTTGTCAGGAGCCTTAGGAAGTCAATAATCACAATTCAGAATTCAGTCATTTATACACCACACACAGAAACCCAATATGCCAAGGAGGGAAAGGAGTAAAATTAAAGAAAACTGTACTTTACAAAAACTTCATTTCTGATGGCCCTAGAGAATATAAAACAGTGACCTAAAACAAAGATATCACTTTATTTGTTTGGAATGGTTTATCTGACTAAAACATTTATAACAGATTTTGCTGTGGAAAATTTCAGAATTATTCCCATTAATGTTTATAAGATTAATAACAGAAAGTCTTGTTTACATATTCATCAATAACAGCATGTTCTCAGAATCAGAATACTCTCATTACATAAGAAATCTCAGTGATTATGAACTAGGTAAACAAGGCATAATAAGTGTCTCGCCATAGAGAAGAATTATTATTATTTATTTTGGTTTTCAACATTAATGACAAACTTTTTTCTGTGAACAACAAATATTGGACTCAATTTTATGCTATTCTACAAACGGTGTTCAGAGTTGGGCACTATTTATAGAATAGTATTTGCCCCCAGGATCAGTGCCCAACTATAATCTGTTGTAAATTAGAACATAAGAATAGCTGTACTGGGTCAGACCAGTGATCCATCAAGCCCAGTAACCCGTTCTCAAGGTGGCCAGTCCAGGTCCCTAGTACCTGCCCAAAACCCAAGGAGTAGCAACATTCCATGCTACCGATCCAGGGCAAGCAGTGGCTTCCCCCATGTCTTTCTCAATAACAGAGTATAGATTTTTCCTCCAGGAACTTGTCCAAACCTTTTTTGAAAACCAGCTACGCTATCCACTCTTACCACAACCTCTGACAATGTGTTCCAGAGCTTAACTATTCTCTGAGTGAAAAATTATTTCCTCCTATTGGTTTCAAAAGTATTTCCCTGTAACTTCATCGAGTGTTCCCTAGTCTTTGTAATTTTTTTTTTACTTCAAAATTTTTTATTGAGTTTATTTTTGACGGAGTGAAAAATTGATCCATTTGTACCCGTTCTACTCTACTCAGGATTTTGTAGACTTCAGTCATATCTCCCCTCAGCCATCTCTTTTCCAAGATGAAGAGCCCTAACCTTTTTAGTCTTTCCTCATATGAGAGGCGTTTCATCCCCTTTATCATCTTGGTCTCTCTTCTACATTAGGCATGGATCTCTCTTATTCAGTAAATCTATGTGCAAATTCCAAGAACATCCCTGATCTGCCCATGCCTCTCTCAGGGCTGCACCCCCTTTTGGGTTACACATGGATCCTGGCATCGAAATATGTGTGCTCAAATTTAAATGAATATGAATTATCCCTGATAATTGAGTGCCCAATTATTGGTGCTAATTGGGTCATTTATCAATTATATTGCATGCACAAATTAGGTGTGTAATAGATATGTGTTCCATTGTAAAATGAGAAATACATGTCTATTTTTAGACACCAGCCAAGCCACACTCAAGATATATCCTCACCATACCTCTTTTAAATTTCTGCTTCCCAGGAAATTTATTTGTGGAAATAGCAACTTTCTAAGGGGCCGATGCACAAAATTAAGACCAGCCGTCCAACTAATACCAGCTGTAAAATGCAATTAGCATCGATGTGAACACATTCTAATGTGCACTGAATGAACAGAGGGCTCAAGCATGGGTATGGATATATGCATAGAGGGCTCAAGCATGGGTGTTAACATCTGTGCTAAAGATGGATGCAAATTGTATTGAAATTTATTGAAATGGTTGGATATCCATGAGGTAAGTATTATTTTGTAATGCACAGATGGCAGCCCTGCAATGAACAGAATGATATGGCCTCTAACACTAAAAAAGTAATGCCAGATATGGGGCAGCATTATGGGTTTTGAGGAGAGGATTACTCATCAACGTTTCAGACTGAACTTCTGGTTTTGTCCTTTTCTTACAATCCAAAGAAGCCCATGCAAGTTTTAAGCAATGAAGTGAGAAGCATGCATATGTGCGAGTCCAGGCAAAGCCAAAAGTGAAGACACACATCCATGTTTGTTTACTTGTGCTTAAGTATGAACCTTTCAAAAATTTAAAGTGTAAACAATTTTTGAAAAGCTCATATTTTAAAAGCACAGAAAACCAGTACTGGTACATGCTTCCACTTCCAGTTTTATCTGGAAAGTGCCACACTTACCACAGAACCCTTGCGTTTGGTTTCTTAGAGCAATGTAACTACACATAAAATTTAAATTTTAGCTTTGAGCATCCCTTAGCTATTCTTTAGCTATTGAGCATCCCTTAGCTATTTGTTGCCTTGTGTACTGTTGCATTGTGGGTTTTAGTGCCCGGCTTTGAACATCTGCCCCTAAAATTGCTAGTTGCAAGTGTATGTGATAAAGACTTATAAATGTTATTATTCATAAATCTAAATAATTCTAAAATAGGTTATTGTAATGGTTTCTATTGCCTTGTTTCTACTATCAGCTGTCCAGTTTGTGAATTGCTCAAAATACTGCTGTTATGTTGAGTTTTAGATTAAAAAGATCAGATCATGTGACAGCTACCTTGATGAGACTCATTGGCTTCCAATGAGGGCTTGGTTCATTTTTAAATTGTGCCGGATTTATAACATGTTTGCTAGAAATTGTCCAGAATACATAATTTCTTTGTTTTCATTTCCTCAATCTCCATTAACTTATCATGCTAATGATTCTCATTTAAGGTATTTTCTGTCTTTTGTTAATGTTAAGTATAAAAAAATATATGATTACTTCATTTCTTTATCAAGCAATTAGTTTGGTGCTCTTTGCCAATTGAATTGAGGACCATTCCACCTTATTTATTATTCCGTATATCTTTCAAAAAATGTGCATCCCAATTGGTTGCCTACCACCGCCTACAACTGAGATGCCCATTTATAAAATTGGCCCCTTTTAGCGTAACAGGCACATCATTCCTGAATCTTCAGGTAGTCAATTTATTCCCGCAAGAATTTGTGTAGAAAGACTCATTAGAATTTTTGTTCTGCCTCTCATCTCTCTGGGCTGTGCTCCATTTCCTCAGATTGTCTCTCTACATGTGAGATGGCAGGAGCCTGTCTCATCTGTTTGTGTTTATTTTTCCTTTATTGTGGCCGGGGAGGGGGGGGGGGTTCTATCCGATCATGAGGATTTAGGTGCTGCAGAGGCTCCCACTTCTGGGCCATCTCAGGCTGCAGGAGAGTTCAGACTGAGGTCAGAAGCCTGCAGCCATGTCATGCCCCCTTGAACATCTGCAATTTGCACATCTAAATCCCAGCTTTCTTAAGTCAGCTCTTCTAGTGTGTACAAGGTACATATGTAAAGGCAAGGATTTGCATGTTTAAATCATGACTTGCACTTCTAAAATAACCACGATCATTTCCCTTCTAAAGCTGCCGATTATACATGTATCCAGTAGTAGAAGATGTGTGTATATATGTACATCCATAGCAGCCAGCTCTGTAGGTGCTGTGGGTGCTTGAGCACCTCCAATATTGAACAAACTCATTGACTGTGTCCAGGGAGATGTAATTTTCATTTGGTTTAACACCCCAAAGTGTACATCTATTACAGCAATAAGTGTATCTATGTATGTCTGCACATCTATGAATGTATATTTATGTATCTTGCAAAATAAACATGAAAAACCCTAGACTCAGCCCTTGCCCCCACGAATGCCTACTTCATACTCCATATGAATATATCTATATGATTGCTCCCTACATATACTTTAATATGTGCATATGATAGTAAATGTTGCATAGCTGGCATCATAAAAACCGGGTTTTACACATACAGTGCTTTCTAAAATTGTCCTCATAGCTACTAAGGGTAAAGCTGAGAGCACTAGGACCATAAAAGAAAAGATTCACTATATAATCATATCTTAATTTAAGCCATCCAAGTTCAAAGAGATAAGAAATGTATTAAGCCCAGTTACTGTTATCCTAAATTTCACTTACAACAAATTTCATGAAAAAAGTTAAACTACAGATAACCATAAATGCCAACAAATGTATATAAAACTGTATTGCTTTGGGAGACTTTTGCACTGTAATAAACAGCTTTACTTCAAATGAAAACATATTAAAGCAATATGTCAACAAGAGAAGAGCGAGAAGCCTACTATACTGGCCTATTTGAGTGAATTGTATTAGAGCAAAGAGCTGGCCAAATTCACGCTCTCCCAGGGATCATGACAACCAGTAATCCTGCTTCAAGGAGGTTATTATTTGATTTTTATATTTTCTCGTTGACAACTATGTTTTATGTTTTCAATAAAAGACAATAAATTTTAGATTTTAGATTATTTCTTTTCCTCATCCCCCTCCCTAAAAAAACACAAATTTGAACTTCCAATCTGTTGCTGCACACTTATGCGAACACTTTATACTTAGTGACTGAAAGACATCTAAGGCAAATTGTTGTTCTTAACCATTTTACAGATATATATTGAATTATTATTATTATAGTGCTACTAGATGAATGAGGTGCTGTTCAATAGCCTCTGATCCATGAATCCGTCATCTAGTTAAGACAAAGAGCCAAGGCAAAAAGAGTGTTTGGGGAAAGATGTTTAGAACTGAAAAGGGGGGGTAAATGGATCATTTATTTAATTAGGTAAAGATGCAGGAAATCAGTTTCTGCCTCACTAACAATCTATTTAAAGTGTAACCTCATTGCCCTCTTCTGCTACTGCAAAAGGGTATTGACTAGCTTGCTGCAGCCCTTGTGCTTCTCTCGTGGGTGAAACAATAGCTTCAAGGTCCAAAGGGTAAAGACACATGCACTACACAGGAAAATATATATTGCTCCTGTTAGCCAGGGTTGTTCCAAAAGTCGGACCATTTACTGAAGCGAAAAACAGATGTTACATATTCTGATATATAATCAATAACCCCAAAAATGTATGAAAAATCAAGAAAACCAAAATAAATAATATTAAGGCTGTGAACTAAATATCATCACACACCGCAAATATATTGACCAAATTATTAAGCAAAAATAGGTGTGACAAATATCTTGGGTGGCGGAAAAGACCTCAAGAGCCCAATGAAACAAAACCGCAAAGCCCAGAAGGCATTCATGTAATGTTCCCAAATATTGAGCAGTCATTGGTCAGAAAAACCTCCCCTGGTTTTTAAATGAAACACCCTTTGCAAATATTTTCACTATTTTGTTATTGTTTTTTTTGTCTTTAATTTTTAGTCAGTGTTTTTAATCAATAAATCCCATTCAAAGTCATTCCCATATGGAGAAAAGAATCACAAAATTTCAAAACCACTTAGCTGAATATTGTGGTTAGTCCGGTAGCTCAAGCAATTTCATGTACCACACAGATCTTTTCAAGTAGCCAATTCAGTACTCTACAGAGCTCCTCCATTTCACTCTGGAAGCCAAGCTTCATCAGGAGCAAGGCATCCTTAATGATCATGCGATATGCAAACTTAAAAGCTGGTCCAAAAGAAGCCAGACCAAAGTTTGAAATAGCAGCACAGGGAGGCACTTGGTTTCTTCCTCTCTCTAAGTGCAAATGCTGGGTAAGAAGTTCTGATATGCCAAATTACATTCACAGAAAAAAAAATTCCAGTCTCCTGAGAATTTTCTAGTATGAATAGACAGACTGTATAGGCCATAAGGTCTTTATCCCCTTTCATTTTCTCTGTTTCTACCCATTTTTTGCCCAAGCTCTTTCCCTATGCATGCCTACTATAAAAGCACGCACCATTAGGCTACTCCTCCATGCCAAAGAAAGATTATGATCAGGTATTCCATTCATTGTTGATTTAATCATAAATTGATAATGAGTATGACTGTTGGGCAGACAGGATGGATCAATCAGCCTTGTTCCTTTTAATCTAAGCAGGAGTGCCATTGCGGGGTGCTGTTTCACTGTCTCATTTTCAATAGTGAGGGACAGACAAGTTCTGTAGGACTCCGAGAAGCTTGCCTGTCCCCAGTGATTGAACACAATATTACAGCAATGAGAGCAATGCAGTTGGAGGACACCCACTCAACTTAGAGGGGGAATCTAGGACGATTCATCATGGCTGCTTCATCGCAGCCATTACAATGCGATAAACTGGCTATGATGAATCGAATCAGGGTCCTATTCAGCATTTGACGGGGGTGATGCCCCCCACACACACCAAAATTATACCATCTCCCTGTCTGTGAGGTTGCTGCATCTTTTATTTTTTTACTGTAGGAAAAGGCAATCATAAATCATCGTCCCATTCCACTCCTCCTACTCCAATTCAGTCCAGCATTTCTCCCTGATGCATCTTATTCAGGCCTCGATTCAAAGGGACGATTGGGCCCCCACCTCTCCTTGAAGTGGTTTATTCAGGCCCCGATTCAAGGGGAAGATTCAGTCTGGCACTTCTCCTGGAAAGGGATGATTTATCACGACTATTTCATCGCAGCCACGCTGAAACATCCCACGATGAAACAGCCGCAATGAATTGCCCCATTTGGCTTAGAGGGAACAGTGCCATTCAAATCTTTATCCACCATCATTTACTATGCTACTATTGATAATGACTTTAGTAAGAGCGCGGGTATTTTTGTAACTGAGTACCTATTTGAGAGCATTTTCAAACAAAAAACTATGCTCTAATGCAGCCCTGCACAACCCAGAAATGATTCAGGGCCTCAACGAAAGTCGGAAAATGTAGCGCGGGTCGCAGGTCGCATTAAATTTACAAAAAATAAATGAAGGTGGCTAACCTTAATATTTTCAAGAGAGCACCAAATAAAAACATGTTTAAAAAGTATTAGATAACTAAGGGCTCCTTTTACTAAGCTGCGGTAGTGTTTTTAGCTCGCGCTGCAGATTAGTGCACGCTAACCCCCGCGCTATGCAGAAAAACTAACGCCAGCTCAATGTAGGCAGCGTCTAGCGCACGCAGCATTGTAGAACGCGCTAAGCCTGCTAGCACAGCTTAGTAAAAGGAGCCCTAAATTTAATAGTGTTAACTTACTCATGCAGCTTAGTACTTATGCAAGTTCCTGTTCTGATGTCCCTACAAGAAAGCTTTGGGCTCTAGCTGCCAGTATACAGTAGATGGGTGGAACAAGTCAGCTTCCTTCACTGAATGGTGTCAAACCCTGGGCTTGTCTTATTTGGGCTCTGTACCCTGGACAGGGTTAAAGATTCAAGCAGAGATGTCGGAACGCTGCATAGTTTGGGGAGGCCCAGGAGCTCCGCACTAGCCCCGGTGGAGCCCTACAGCGTAGGTGCAGCTTCTCTCCAGCTCCCGACTCCCTACCTGCCTCCTCCCAGTGTTGCATTTGTAAGTCTTCAGGCAGCCACTGCAGTGAGCAAGCCTGCCCCGAAAGTAGAATGAAGTGCTCCGGGACAGGCTTGATCATTGACGCAGCATCTGCCTGAAGATTTAAAATTAGAACACCAGGAAGCGGGTGGGTGGGCAGTCAGTACGAGTTCACAATTCACGCGGGCCGCAGTGAGAGCCGCATGTTGTGCAGGGATACCCTAATGTATTTTGAGAATTCTCTTATCAGGTCAGTGGATACAAATCTAACTTTAGATTTTTTTCTGTGACGTAGGCAACTGAAAATTGCCCCAATGATATGTTTAGGAATCAATGTGATATTTGAAAACAAATAGCAGCAGGTTTATACATGGACCACATCCTCCAAAATTCATGCGGTACGGGATATTTTGAAAGCAGACTCTTAAATATAGAGAAATCTGTGTCTTAATCATTTCCATTAAAATAACCATTCTATGTGCTTTAATTCTGTTTCAAGGTTATGTTAATTAAATAAGTGCATATATACTCATTACCATAATTAGTATGTGATTTAAATGCAAATTCAAGTGTAATGAATAATTATAATACTGTGTTTTCAGCTGCTGTCTGCAGAAATTTCATTTCCTAAGTTCATCTGCAGGGGAAAAAAAAAGCAAAAAGACGATGAAGATGGCTTCAAGTATTCCCCAAACATCTTTGATAGACTGATTCGAGATGTAATTTGTGTGGTGCAACTCAGATACAGCCAATATAGGACTTTATATATGATGTCCAAACCAAACAAGCTTAGTGTAAATTACAATATAAGATAGCTAATAAATTCTAGCAAAGTACAAATCACCAATCGCTTACAAAAATATATTAAAATTGACTAAATTTACATTAATAATTTCTGAAAAGGATAAACTTTTAATAGTTTTCTGTTTTAAGTAACATTGGAGTCCTTTTACTAAGGCGCGCTAGCCATTTTAGCTGGCGCTAAACGCTAATGCATCCATTATAGTCTATGGATTCATTAGCGTTTAGTGCGTGTCAATATTTAGCATGCGCTAAAATGGCTAGCGCATCTTAGTAAAAGGACCCCATAGCTCAGATCTAATACTTAACCCCCCCTTCTACTAAACCGCGATAATGGTTATTAGAGCAGGGAGCTATGAGCATCAGGAGCAGCGCGGAGCATTCAGCGCAGCTCCCTGCGCTAAAAACTGCTATCTTGGTTTAGTAAAAGGAGGGGTTAAAGAAGGCGTATTTCTTCTAACATATCACAGCTTTCTATGTAAATGTAGCAACATGAAGTCTCGTAGGGCCCCTTTTTTACAAAGCCGAGGCAATGATGATGCACCAAAGCTCACAGGAATTGAATGGGCTTCAGTTCATTAACTGCAGCAACATTGATACCGCGGCTTTGTAAAAGGGGCCCTTAAATTTATCTTGTTTTATTGAGGGACATTGAAGACGCAAATTATCTTTTCAAAGCAAAGGCTTTTTGGACAAGAGAAATACAATCAGCTAGGTCAGATATGCCGGTACCTGACCTTGAGAAATCCTAAAAACTAAAATACAGAATTTAAAATAACATCATCCTTCTCCAATTGGGTGCCAATGAAGATCAATCAGAAATAGGGTGTTTCTATCAGATATACATTTCCAGCAGATTAATTTAGCTGCAGTGTTTTGCATCAACTGCAGCTGTTTCATTGCTGTATTAGTGCACCCTAAGTATAGCCAATTACAGTAATCTATCTGTAATAATTTAGTTGCATGGATACAAATTGAATATATTCTTGCAGGAAATACTTCTTAATACTTTGAAGTTGATGTAATTTAATAAATATATTTTTGATGACCTTTTTTTATTTGTAACATCACTGTCAAGTCTAATATAACTCCCAGTGTCTTCAATGAAGATTTCAGCATGAATTCCTTATTTTGGATTAAAAGCCTATGACAACCCAATTTAATAGAGGGCAGTGTGAACCATAAAATGTTATCGGCTGATATTCAGCCAGTGGCAGCCAATGGATTTTTTAAACATTGATCATTGATGGCTAAATTAGCTCTGGATATTCAGGGATAGGCCATGTCCAAACACCGATATTGAATATTCAGTTTTTAATTAAAATTGTGCTGGCCACCAGTACTTATGCGAGTTCTGGCTGATATTCAGCCAGGATCCACACTTGTACTTATACAGGTACCAGCTGTCTTGTCATTTCACAACCTTTGCTGATTCCGGCATCTCCCTTCTGAGTCCCCTCCTTGTTGATTACTATCTGCCTCTCCCCAAAAAATGATCCTACCTCAAGATGCCTTCCAAGGACCAGCCCCGAGAAAGGCAATTTATATGGCAGGCTGACCTCTAGAGGTAGTACTGTGATACTACGAATAGATGTTGCAGCCATCATTTTTATACATGCAGCCACTAGGGGCAGGAGAAAATGGTAATCACTCCTGCCTGGATGATCACCCTCTGGACTACCACATAAACCCCAAAGGAAGGGATCCATTTCAAGGGCACGTTTCTTATGGCTGGACCTATAGGGGGGATATCTCAGGGAGGGGGATGCTCATTTCAGGAGGCCATGTCACAGGGGGCAATCGTGGGAGAGTTGTTTGGACCACAATGGGAAGGAGAGCAACGAAACTGGTAAGAGGGCTGGAACACTGCCCATACGCCGAGAGGTTGGATAGGCTGGGGCTCTTCTCTCTGGAAAAAAGGAGGCTCAGGGGAGATATGATAGAGACCTTCAAGTTCATGAGGGGCATAGAGAGGGTGGATAGGGACAGATTCTTCAGGCTGAAGGGGACAACAGGTACGAGGGGGCATTCGGAGAAACTGATGGGAGTTAGGTTCAAAACAAATGCAAGGATTCCTGAGGGATAAAGGGATCGTGGGATACTGAGAGAGGTGCTGGGATGTAACACAGGTATAGAAAGCTAACCAGGTAATAAGTATAGAAACCCAACCAGGTCGTGCATGTGCAAGACCGGAGGGTTAGGACTTCGATGGGAAGATAGGACTCAATGGGAAACCAAGGTGGCAAGGGGGCCCCTTCTGGTGATTCAGACAGGTCGTGACCTGTTTGGGCCGCCGCAGGAGCGGACTGCTGGGCAGGATGGACCTATGGTCTGACCCGGCGGAGGCACTGCTTATGTTCTTATGTTCTTATGAAGGAAGGAATCATGTGTGATATTGGCTGCTACCCAGAAGCTATGTAGATGTCAGCCAATATTCAGTTCCAGCATCCAGATAACTCAATGACCAAATATAGATCTGCTATTTATATGGTCCTAATTGGTTTAGCTTTGCAGGCACTGGCACTGAGTTTTGCCAGCTAGAATACCCTTCTACCAGTCATAACTGATATTCAGCAGTACTGCCTGGTTAGGTGCTGGTGATATCAAGGGCCGTCCCTCTGATGGCAATTTAAGCAGCAGGAGCTTCTTCTGCCCTCTTAAATTGTTTTGAATATTGGTCTGTTCAATTTTTTTCAAAGTTAAGTTTTAAACCATATTGAATAGCCCAACATTTCATCTTCTGAAAGCACAAGTAGAGTAGGACATGACATCATCCTCATAAGATGTCAGCTTAGAACCAGAGTCACACTCGAGCATCAGAGATAACATGACCTTGTTTCTATTATACTTAACTTTTTTGGCTGGGTTTAGTGATATTCTATTGCCTGGAGAAATATTCTCTTGAATAAAATCTCTTTCTCCCAGAGGGAAATAACTGCAGGTAAAAGCCAGAAAGTGCCACACAAAGAGAACCATATGGCACCACCTGAATTGGAGGATGAGGACGACAGCATGGGATTGAACACTGACAGCATTCGCCAAACTATCAGTAGGGGCGAGATGCATAAAAGGCTTCCAGAACTTTAATCCTAGATCAAACTAGTGTGCCAGGACTTTCATAAAAACCACTCTAGATGATCTTATGAAAGATGTTGGACAAAAAGGAGGGACAAATGGAAAATCTCTGATCCTTATATGAAGCTTTATGGGACCAGGTGGAGGACCTTGAAAATGACAAAATATTCATATCTAAGAAGCCCAAGTAAGTGGCTTACTCTAATTGTTCAGCAGTAGTACTATTTATTTATTTATTTGTTTGTTTTTAGTACAGTATTTATATACCACTTATAGTCTAAGTCAGTGTATCGTAAACTGTGTGCCTCCTGAGATTTCAGGTGTGCCGCGGCACACTTGGGATGAGAAGAGGCCTCCTGAGATTTCAGGTGTGCCGTGGCACACTTGGGATGAGAAGAGGCCTCCTGAGATTTCAGGTGTGCCGCGGCACACTGGGGATGAGAAGAGGCCTCCTGAGATTTCAGGTGTGCCGCGGCACACTGGGGATGAGAAGAAGCCTCCTGAGATTTCAGGTGTGCCGCGGCACACTTGGGATGAGAAGAGGCCTCCTGAGATTTCAGGTGTGCCGTGGCACACTTGGGATGAGAAGAGGCCTCCTGAGATTTCAGGTGTGCCGCGGCACACTGGGGATGAGAAGAGGCCTCCTGAGATTTCAGGTGTGCCGCGGCACACTGGGGATGAGAAGAAGCCTCCTGATATTTCAGGTGTGCCGCGGCACACTTGGGATGAGAAGAGGCCTCCTGAGATTTCAGGTGTGCCGTGGCACACTTGGGATGAGAAGAGGCCTCCTGAGATTTCAGGTGTGCCGCGGCACACTGGGGATGAGAAGAGGCCTCCTGAGATTTCAGGTGTGCCACGGCACACTGAGGATGAGAAGAGGCCTCCTGAGATTTCAGGTGTGCCGCGGCACACTTGGGATGAGAAGAGGCCTCCTGAGATTTCAGGTGTGCCGCGGCACACTGGGGATGAGAAGAGGCCTCCTGAGATTTCAGGTGTGCCGCGGCACACTGGGGATGAGAAGAGGCCTCCTGAGATTTCAGGTGTGCCGCGGCACACTGGGGATGAGAAGAGGCCTCCTGAGATTTCAGGTGAGCCGCGGCACACTGGGGATGAGAAGAGGCCTCCTGAGATTTCAGGTGTGCCGCGGCACACTGGGGATGAGAAGAGGCCTCCTGAGATTTAATGTGTGCCGTGGCACACTGGGGATGAGGAGAGGCGCCAGCACCGGCTGACTGCTTACAGGACGTGCCTCTCACAGTGAGAGGCATATCCTGTAGGCAATCAGCCGGCACCAGCGTCTCGCCTTCTCTCTGGCCCTCTTCCATGCTGGCACCCCCACTGGCATCTCAGGGCCCATCTGGAGGATCTTCGTGTATGCACAGATGTCGACGAGATGATGTCATGCATGCGTATGATCTTATTTTGTTTGGGATCTTTGTTTATGCTGTACAGCATTCACACTGTATCCATCAATATAGAATGCTGTTATGCTTCTTATTGCTGTTTACTATTTTTTTGATATTTTTTTATGCTTTCTTAATGCTCTATATCTGGGCACATTGTAAAGAGTCTTTCACTCAATAAATGTTGTAGATATAGAGCATTAAGAAAGCATATAAAAAATATCAAAAAAATAGTAAAAAGCAATAAGAAGCATAACAGCATTCTATATTGACGCAAGCGTATGATGTCATCATGTCCATGTCCACACGTTTCTGAATGCCTCGCGCCGCGGCCACCGCGTTTAGTTTGCGGGACACTGGTCTAAGTGGTTTACATGCAGGTACTCAAGCATTGTTCCTTATCTGTCCCGGTGGGCTCCTGCACTGGGAGACTGAGCTGCCTAGAGTCACAAGGAGCAGCATGGAATCCGAACCTAGAACCCCAGGGTGCTGAGACTGCAGCTCCAACCAATGCACCACACGCTCCCAGTAGTAACCTAAATTTAGGTGCCATATATAGTATGTACAGTATATATAATCTGGGGCATATATTTTCCATTAAACTATACAATACTGCATAGGCAAGTTCCTTCAATGGTGTGATTTATCAAGATCTTTTCTTATATACATAGAACAGGATAAAAAGCCTGGTAAATCACTCCCAGAATGGAAGAAATTCCTGAATAAATCAAGCTCGATTGTTTATATGCAAAAATTGTTTGCTACATCTGGACGAATTCCTGCCATATACACTCTATTCATTGCACGTACTATTATATATATTTTTTTCTACTTGTAGTGAAAAAAAATGCTACAAACCCTGAACAATACAAAGATTTGTCAAAAGCTGTTATATTTATTTCTCTTCCAAGATGTTGTCATCTGTTACAACTAGCTTTCTTTATTTTTTTTCCCTGCTCCAAAGCACATATTAGATTTCACAGATTTCTTACAAATTGTTTCACAAGAGAAGAAAGTATTCCTTAGGGGAATGTTTCACAATTTATCATCTCATGATGTTTTCTCATCAATACTGCAGATTCAAAATAAATGGCATATGCCCCTGTACATGGGTCTGAGCACCATAAATCTAACAACATTAGGTTTGTATTTTATCCACAGAGTATTTAGGAATAGATCCTTGAAAAGCATATGGAGGTGTATTACTAAATCCAGTTCCTAAATGACTTGATTAGTCCAAAATGAATTTGGAGTCTGAAGAATGACAATCCCGCCTACAAAGACATCTTTTCCAAATATATGTGTGCCATTTGGTTCCCATCCAGAATCCTCAGACCCAAACACATTTTTTTCTGCCCAAGGGCAAATAATCCAGTTAGACTCTTGCTACTACCTTAAAACATTCATTCATTTCTACTAGCATTTTACGGCCTTTTTAAATCTTCATTCTGTTGGCTCAATACTCCTTTCAGTAATGCAACAATTCAGTAGCTTCTTACTAACATGGTAACATTGTAAATGATGGCAGATAAAGACCTAAATGGTCCATACAATCTGCCCAGCAGTCATACTCTCATCATCTAGTAAATATTCATTTTACTTGTTAAGTTCCTCTATAAGATGTCCTCCCCTCCCCCGATGATAAGCAAGACCTGCACTCAGATGATGTGAATGTGATATAAAATATGCATACTTCTTCCTGATCTGTCTTGCCATATATATAGGTCACTGACCGTAGAAGTCTGTCTGGCATTGGCCACATTGCCCCAGTGCCAGAGTCGCCGTCAAAGCTAACTCCAACTCGTCCTGATCTGTCTTGCCATGTATGGGATAAAGACCTTAGAGGTCCGTCCAGAACCATCTTCACTTCCCCTGTGCTGGGGCTGCATTTTAGCATCACTCCTGTGCATCAGAAACCAAATTATAGTTGTTAATCTGATGATTTTTTGTGTCGATACTATCCTCCTTTTTAGGGATCCTTGGTGTCTATCTAAATGGACTACGAGGACTGGCACAAGGTGTAGAGGTAGAAGGGACGCTGGGAAGCAGTGATCACAATATGATCCAGTTCAACCTGGACACAGGGGCAAAACATTGATCCAGAATGTCGGCCATGGCACTGAACTTCCGAAAAGGGAATTATGAAGGAATGAGACTCATGGTGGAAAAGAAGATAAGCACTGTAAAAACGCTAAAGCAAGCCTGGTCCCTTTTTAAGGACACGGTCACCGAGGCGCAAAATCTATATATACTGCGTATCAACAAGGGATCCAAGAGGAAAAAGAACAAGGAACCGAAATGGTTCACTGTAGCGGTGAAAAAAGCGATCAGAGACAAGAAGACTTTGTTTAAGGAATGGAAAAGGTCAAAAACGAATGAAAACTGGAAAAAGCACAAACATCAAAGCAGGTGCCACAAGGCAGTAAGAGGGGCAAAAGAGACTACGAGGAAAAAATAGCTAAAGAGTCAAAAAACTTCAAGCTGTTCTTTCATTATATTAAGGGGAAACGACATGTGAAGGAAGTGGTGGTGCCATTGGATGACCATGGAATAAATGAGTGCTAAAGGAGAACAAAGCCATCGCCAACAAACTGAACACATTTTTTGTGTCTGTATGTACCAAAGAGGATATACACAACATACCGGAAGCCGACAGGCTATATGCAGGATACGAAGACGGGAAACTGAAAGGGTTGACGGTCAGTCTAGAAGAGGTATGCAGGCAGATTGATAGACTTAAAAATGATAAATCCCTAGGACCAGATGGCATCCATCCGAGAGTAATCAAGGAACTGAAAGGGGTTATAGCTGAATTAATAGCCAATCTGTCGATCAAATCAGGAAGGATTCCGGAAGACTGAAAAGTGGCAAATGTTACACTGATCTTCAAGAAAGGTTCGTGGGTAGGTCCGAGAAACTACAGACCAGTGAGTCTGACATCGGTACCGGGAAAAATGGGAGAGGCGCTGATAAAGGACCACATCATGGACACAATCTGTTAAGGACCAGCCAGCACGGCTTCAGCAATGGAAGATCTTGCTTGACGAACGTGCTGTACTTCTTCGAGGTCGTACACAGGCAGATAGACAAGGGCGACCCGGTTGACATTGTATATCTGGATTTTCAGAAGACGTTCGACAAGGTCCTGCATGAACGACTACTTTGACAAATTGCAAGCCATGGAATCAAGGGTGAAATACTCATATGGATTAAAAACTGGTTGGAGCATAGGAAACAGAGAGTAGGGTAAATGGACAATACTCAGACTGGAAAAGCGTCACCGGTGGAGTGCCGCAGGGTTCGGTGCTTGGGCCTGTGCTCTTCAACATATTTATAAACGACCTGGAAATTGGTACGATGACCGAAGTGATTAAATTTGTGGATGATACAAAGTTATTCAGAGTAGTAAAGATGCAGAAGTATTGCAAAGTCCTGCAACGTGACATAACCACACTCAAGAAATGGGCTGCAACGTGGCAAATGAGGTTTAATGTGGATAAATATAAGGTGATGCATGTCGGTAACAAAAATCGTGTACACGAATACAGGATGTCCGGTGCGGTACTCAGAGAGACCCCTCCCCCCAGGAAATATACTTGGGAGTACTGGTCAACAAGTCAATGAAGCTGTCCGCGCAATGTGTGGTGGCTGCGAAAAGGGCAAACAGAATGCTAGGAGTGATTAAGAAGGGGATCACGAACAGATCGGAGAATGTTATCATGCTGCTGTACCGGGCCATGGTACGCCATGTACCGGGCCACCTGGAATATTGCGTCCACCACTGGTCGCCATACATGAAGAAGGACACGGTACTACTCAAAAGGGTCCAGAGAAGAGTGACTAAAATGGGTAAGGGGCTGGAGGAGTTGCCGTACAGTGAGAGATTAGAGAAACTGGGTCTCTTCTCCCTTGAAAAGAGGAGACTGAAAGGGAACATGATCAAAACATTCAAGATAATGAAGAGAATAGACTTAGTAGATAGAGAGAACAAGGTAGAGAAAACAAGAGGGCACTCTATAAAGTTGAAAGGGGATAGATTCCGTACAAACGTAAGGAAGTTCTTCTTCACCCAGAGGGTGATACAAAACTGGAACGCTCTTTCGGAGTCTGTTATAGAGGAAAACACCCTCCAGCGATTAAAGACAAAGTTAGACAAGTTCATTCTGAACCAGAAAGTACGTAGGTAAGGCTACTCTCAGTTAGGGCACTGGTCTTTGACCTAAGGGCCACCGCTGGAGCGAACTGCTGGGCACGATGGACCACTGGTCTGACCCAGCAGCGGCAATTCTTATGTTCTTATATCCCAAGCGTTTTTGAACTCGGTACTCTACACAAAACATTGGGGTCTTTTTACTAAGCTGTAGTAAACACTAACTGAAGTATCCCATGGTAAATTTGCCAATTTGCACATGCACACTATATACTAAAAAAATCATTTTTATTATCTAGGAAAAGGATGTGTTTGGAGATATAGTATAACTCAAGGGTGCTACCTACTGTAACGCAGATGCTATACTATCAAGCGTGTTTAGGCCTGTAATGTTATGTCTGTAACAGAGATGCTGCATTATCAAACATGCTAGGTCCATCAAAAACTGTATAATCATTTATGTCATGCCCTGACCTATATTGTGAATGTATTCTAGTAACCTGCTCTGGGCTCCTTTGGGAGGATGGGCTAAATAAATAAATAAAACAAAGCCTGGCATAAATAGGGTACGCCTAAGGCTCAGATGCCTACTGACTCCTAAGTCCATTTTAGGTGCAGCTAGGTGCAATTCTATAAACAGCAGCTAACTTACGATTGACATTGCATTCTTGGAGCCTATGTTTTAGGTGCTGCTTATAGAACCTAGGCCTTAGCACCTACATAATGGGTGGCGGTAAGGGCTCACGCAGTAATATTTTTAATGAGTGTGAACTCTTTGGGCATTTAGCATGTGGCCATTGTTCTGGAGATAGGAAAATCAGCCTATTTCCAGCTGCAGCAAAAGTAGCCTTGGCACAGTGGCATAGGGGGAGTGGAGGGGAGGACCACCCCGGTGAAGAGCCGCTGCCAAGCTCCTCACTAATTGACTCCAAGAACCATGTAGTTGTGTAATGTATTACCCAAAATCAGACAATATTTTATTTAAGCAGAATATGAAAATGTAACAGCACAAAATGTATTGTCTCAATTGGTATACATTGGAGGGATTGGTACAGGTAGATGCCAAGGCAAAAAATATTTAGCTGCGAGTGATCATCCCTAGATTACACAAAGGCATGCATCGATTTTTATAACCTTCTCTCAAGGTTACACCTTGTACTCTTATGCCAATCAAGACTTGTCTTGTCATATTGCAAATTTGCTCCTATATACCATATCCTATCATTTCCCAGTAACTTATCTATAACTGGCCAATCCTTACACACTTCCATAGTATTTTCTGTAGCTCTGTCTTGTCCTTATTTGGCAAATTAAAGTTGGGTTTTTTTGTGTTAGCTAGTGTCAGGTCCGGCCTAGGTAAAAAGTTCAGTACATTCCTAAGACCTGACACCTATATCTTTATATACAGGCTTGTTTTGCTGTGCTTCTCTGTACCAGGAACCATATATCTTCTTGCTCACATGATCCAAGTTCAAATACATGACAGGCCTGTGTTCTTACAGCAAAAGATTGGTGTCCTAAAGGGCCTCAGCCTGCTTCTTTAATAAATGAAACTTAAGCAGGTTGAAAATGAAATGCAGGGCAAACCTGCATATAAAGTCTTGACATCAGTTAGTTAATAAGAATTCCACTTCATGGGGGACAGAGGGCCCTTGGGGGACACAGGCCCTTCTTCACCGGGCACCGTCTTCATGGGGGCATTGGCAGCTTTCCAACTCCTCCCCCCTGCCACGCTTACACCCTTTTATTGAGAAAGACATGGGGAAAGCCACTACTTGCCCTGTATCGGTAGCATGGAATGTTGGTACTCCTAGGTTTTTGGCCAGGTACTAAGGACCTGGATTGGCCACTGTGAGAACAGGGTACTGGGCTTGATGGACCATTGGTCTGACCCAGTAAGGCTATTCCTATGTTCTCATGTTCTTCCTTCCCTGCTCCCCTGTACCTCTTTAAAATCTTTGCCAGTGTGAGCAACTACTCTAGCATGCTGCTTGCGACAGCCTGGCTCCCTCAGAAATCACTTCTGGGTCACAAGGCTTGGAAGTGACGTCAGAGGGAAACCCAGTGCGGGCAGCAGGCTAGAGAAACTGCTCGCACTGATGAAGATTTTAAGAGGTACGGGGTAGGAAGGGAGGGTAAGAGTGTGGTGTGGAAGGAGCAGGGGAGGCAGAGAGGAGGGCATAAGGCGGTTGGTGCAGAAGGAGCTGGGTGATGCCATTGCCCCGAGTGCCACTGCCTTGGCACATGGAAAAGACCCACGGTAAGGGCACACTGCAGCCACTTTTGTCATGTCTTTAGTATAAGAACCCCATTGATTTTTCTCAATTACTTGAATGGAAATAATTGTTAGAATGTCCTGTATTCTCCTATAATGGGATCTGTCTATTTGATGATTTCATTCTACCTGGCTAGCTTACATGAAAATCCACCTTTGTTCTATATCAAACAATTTCATCAAGCAGGTGTAGAAGTCAAACTGCTCTTCAAAATAAGAAAAAAAAAAAAAAAAACCAAACAAACTATTATCTCCAAAGGGATATATATATTCAGCAAATCCAGCTGCCCATCACCTTTACAAATCTTTGGATTACATATTTCTGGTTGCACTGATACATGTATCATCCTTACTTGAAGAAATTTTTCAAAGATGCTACATCTGACCCAAGAAACAGCATGCAAACTTCTTTGCACTGATGCACCATGGAAATCATTTTAGTAGCAAGCTATGGATGTGATAAATTATGTAGCCTGCTACTTTGTTTACAACAATTTACTGTTAAGGACAGCCACGAGAAAATAGGATGTCAGTTCATAATTCAAACACACCTTCTGAGAGATTTAAGGCCCCATTTTAAATACAGTAGAATTTGGAGAGGGAAATTGAGACATACTGTTAGAATGCGCTAAATTTCTCCAGTATTTTATAAAGAAATCTAATGAGCATGGATCCTTTTGTAAAACTCCAAGAAAAAAGCATGCAGGAACACATGCCATGTTACTACCATGTCCAGCTGGCAGCTATGATTTTACAAAAAAAAAAAAAGTTAAAAATTAAACATCCCAAATGACAGACATTATGGGGCTCATAATCGAAAGAGAAAAAACAGCCTGTCGGCACTTGGACGATCATAAACGAAAGGCATCCAAGTGCCGATAATTGAAACGGGTTTTGGACATGTTTGCAAACGACCTAGGCCTTCATAGTGCCGCTGAACAACTATAGCTAAATGGGGCATATCAGGAGGAGTGTCGAGGGCAGGATTTGGGTGGGACGTTGGCAGGCTTAGACTTAGTCTTAGGCTTAGACTTAATGCATGTATAACCGAAAGTTATAAAGCACAGGATCGACGGAACTTGGGCGTTGTGACTTAGACCATTTAAAACATGGTCTAAGTCACAAATAACCACCTAAAGTGACCAGATAAGCACTGCAAACACATAATACAGACCCCTACACACTACCCCAGTGATCACCGACCCCCCCTAACCCCATAAAAATCGTAATCATACCTTTAAAATTCAGCCTCCAGACCATCATCACTTGGCAGTCTGGCATAGGAAAGCCTAGTCGTCCTGCACAGAGGCGTCTTAAGCTGTTTTTGGGGTGGGTTAGGGACCCATGGAGAGGAGGCCCCATGCCCATAAGCCCCTGTAATCACTACATTGATACTGAAACATGTGCACTCCCCTATACACCCCCAAAACCCTTTTGTACTGGCATATAAGTGGCTCCTGCAACCATAAGGGCTATTAGGGTAGTAGACAAGTGGATCAAGGGGATTCTGGAGGTGGTTTGGGGGGCTCACCATGACCTATAAGGGAGCTGTAGTGAGATGATGACATGGCACCCTTTTTGTGAAGTTCACAGCAGTGCCCTGTAAGGTACCCCCTATTTAGATGCCATGTCTGGGTGTTCAGTCCATCACTTTGCAGACCCCTCCCACGTCCAGCAGGGCTTGTTCTAGGCGTTTTTGACTTGGACGAAAAGTTGGACTAAAATGTGGTATAAAGATGGACGATCAGATCGGCAGGACGTATACTTTTCGAAAGGGAAAAAAATTTGGACATATTTTTCGAAAATGTGTCCTATGCTGTTTTTTACTTTGGATGACTTGCGAGTCGCGACTTAGACGAAAACGGACTTAGACGTTCCTTTCGATTATGCCCCTCCAAGCATTGCTTCAGGCAGGAATATTCAGGAGTCTAGTTGCAGGAAAATAGATTGTGGGCCCCAAGTGAGGCCCACTCTCTAGTAAAGTGAATGAATAGCCTAATGGTTAATGCAGTGGCCTGAAAACCAGAGGAACTGAGTTTGATACCCACTATAGTTCATTGTGATCCTGGGCAAGTCACCTACTACCCCCACCCCCATTACCCTGGATGTAAAAAAAAAAAAAAAAATGACCCGAATGTTTGTGAGGCAGAAAAAGTACCAGTATATAATAATATGTTAAACTGCTTTCCTAAAGGAAACATTTATTAGACTTGAAATCCATTACCACCCTGATCCTCCTGGCACAAAAGTCACCCTATTCCTGATTCTGTTTACACAAAAGTAACATCCTTTTGAATCCCCTTCCTGTCTCCTACCATGAGGTCTTCCTGGATCTAGTAGCAGCACAGGTAGGGTTACCATATAGTTGCAGAAAAAAGAGGATGGATTGAGATAGCCATGTTTTACTTCCAGTGAAAGCAATTGAACTAAGGAGAATGGATATAGATATCTGGATTCTACTTCCATTGAAAGCAATGGAAGTAAAACCCAGATGTCTCGATCCATCCTCGTTTTTCTGAAGCCATATGGTAACCTTAAGCGCAGGGGATAGGGAAGGCCTGGAGTGACTGATCATCCCCTTTCTGCATTGCGGGATCAAATGTCCTCTGTTGCATTGCAGTATTTACTGAAGAAAATAGTGATGCTCATATTAGACTCTATGGTAAGCCCTTCAACTACTAGACAACCCCATTCAAGTTACAACTTCATATCTTTCTGCTAAATTTGATAATGTAAGTTCAAAGTTGTTGGGACAGATTTTAGTGCGAGGACAACAGACAACTCATTTGGATCTGCTGGAGGGACAAATTGCAAATTAATGAGAGAGAAATGTTTCAAAGAAAATTGTAATATAGTCGTATAGAATAAAACCTTCAACTTTACATGGTCTGCTTTTCTCTTGCTAATCATATTGGATCTTGTAAACCATTGGCGTTGCTGTTTCCTTGTACACCTTGTACATAGTGTACTGCAGTGGTTCTCAACCCTGTCCTGGGGGACCACCAGCCAGTCAGGTTTTCAAGATATCCCTAATGAATATGCATGAGAGAGATTTGCATATAATGGAAGTGACAGGTATGCAAATCTCTTTCATGCATATTCATTAGGGATATCCTGAAAACCTGACCGGTTGGTGGTCCTCCAGGACAGGGTTGAGAATCACTAGTGTACTGTATGTGTGCGCATATTTTTCTCCTTTATGAAATCATTCTTAGCGCAATCCCTGTTTGGGTATCTATCTGATTATTCTAGTCATTTTTGCTTTCTATCTTTTATAGAAGTACTTCCTAAATGGTTAAAGCTATGGTATACTAGGCAGAGTACATTTAAATGGAAAGTGGCAAAATTCAGCCACCATCCATATAACCTTGTGTGCTTAAGCAAACACATAAACAGTAGACATAATATGAAACAGATAAGTTATTGGATAGGTTCATGTATCAGTAATCTTGTATGTTTAGGAGCACTGATAATTCACATAACTTTAAATGGATAACATATCCTCATTTAAACTTGTGTAGCCCCTGTGTGGTTGAAAATTGAAATCTCTATCTTGGTATTCAATATCAATTTGCTGCTGAATAGCCAAGGAGAAATCTCAGTTAGCTACAGCTCAACTCTTGGACAAGTATAGACCTTTGAAACAAAAGAAAGAAGGCAGATATTTATTTATTTGTTCATTTTTATAGCCGTCCTCCCCAGAAGCTCAGAACGGGTTACGATAAAATAAAATAAAAATGAGGTACTTGGAAGTTTCCTAACTGTCCCGAAGGCTCACAATCTAACTAAAGTACTTGAGAAAACAATTATTAAATAGTAAAGATATAATAATTAAAATAAGAAAAATAAAATCCATTAAACATATTCAGATAGAGATTATATGGCCTATCTAATCTGGAATGGGACCATACATTGTGGTCCTTTAAGAGCCACCAGTTCAGTGTGGCCCTTTAAGAGCTGCCAGTTTAGCACGGCCACTTCAGTGCTGCCCTTTCATCATGGGACTGTTCAGCGCCACCCTTCATGCTGGATCGAGGTGAGGTGGACTGTTGTATCAGGAGGGTTACTGGATCGAGGTGAAGTGCTGGGGGCATGGGGGGGCTTAGGTGAGGTGGAGTGTTGGATTGGAGGGGTTGCCCCCCATCACATATGCCACAAGACATGTTAGATCGGAGGGGTGAGGGGCATCACCCACCACCACCACATGGACCATGAGATGCTGGTTCATGCTGGAGCCACGCTGAACAGTCCCGTGATGAAAGGGCCACGCTGAAATACCGGCTCTTAAACAGCTGCAATGTATCATCCTAAACCCTATCTAGTCTACCTATACATGCCATCTACTATTCCTTCCTCTCTCTTAGAGATCCAAAGTACTTGCAATAGTTAAGATAAGTTATTTAATTTCCTTACCTATTTTAACTATTACACCACATGGAATCTATAGATATTTCAGGGGAGGTTTTTTATGCCAATGAAGTTTGCGCTCGACCACCTTGAGACACTTTTGTGGGGTGGGAGGGTTTGTTTCTGAGGCTTTTCCCTCTGAATTTATTTTTGGCCAGTGTGTGTGTGTGTTTGCTTTCACCTTGCACTGCTCTTGTGAATGTGTTATATATTATTATGGCTGGCAAAATGATCACAGCTAAATATTAGGTGCATAAATACTCAGCTATGCTAGTTTTCAAGTTTTAAGTTTCAAGTTTTATTCAATATTTGATTAATCGCTTATCGTAACTACTAAGCGATTTACATTTACAAAAAATACATAATAAAAAAATAAATAAAATCTAAACATCAATTTAAAAACAAACTAGACAAATAGTCTTATATATAAAAGAATGTAGTCATTTATGTTCCTTTATAGAATAGGCTCCTTAACATGCGCACTCTAGGGGACCTGATCCTGTAAACAGCACCTAGGTTAGGTGCCATTAGGCACCCTATTCATAGATGCCTAATGGCGATGCCTAACTTAATTCCATGTGGAACTAAATTGTTTTGATTGGTTTAAATGGTGTGGTAATTGACCATGCCATTAAAAACTGATTTAAAAAATTATTCTAATGATCAATTTAGGTTTTTCGCAGAGTGCCTTGGAACGCCTAAGTTGAGGTACCCTGTGATGCCTACCAAAGCCTACCTGAAAGGTAGGCATAGTTAGAGGTGAAGAATAGGTGTGGTAGATTTAGGCGTCACTAGTAGTTAGGTGCCGGTAAATTAGGCCAACTGCTCCATCACAAATTTATCCACCGCAGTTTTTCCCATCTCTGACCATCAACTGATAATGTTCACAATGTATCACTGTTTCCCCCAGACCCAGCCAATCCCTACCAAAACATTTAGGAATCTTCAGGCTATTAACCTGATGTCAACAAGAAAGTCTGAAAAAATGGACCAATGAAGAGTAGAGTGAGTGATCTATATCATTTGAAATCCGCTCACATTCTTGAAGGTCCACAAAAATGTCTTGATAAGCCTTGTGAGCTTTATAGAGTTTAATTAGTCCATGATAAACTGGTAACAAGTAGTAGATTGTGAATTTTAATGGCATAAGTTTATGAAGGCAATTCCACATAACAAATGTTTTTAAATCATCAGCTGAGAGCTTATCCTCGTTATTAATAGTTCCATAGTTAGAACATAAGAATTGCCGCTGCTGCCACTATTACAAAAGCTGTATTATTTGAACATTCCTAAAGAGGATAAAGGAAAAGTAACAGTAGCAGGAGATTTGGATCTCCCTGGAATGTTGAAACATCTCAAGAAGAAGAAACACTTACTAGAGCTACCTTATTGATAACCTTTGTTTTTCTCCAGGATAAGGAGGCAACTCTTCGTCTATTCTACAGAACTGATAACGTGGAATTTCATGAATTCAAAATTTAAATGTTTCCGGAGGTTTCAAAATGGACGCAAGCCAGACGGAAGAAATTCCTGGCTTACAGTCAGTCAACGTTGAGTATGGCAGCAACTTTTCCGTTACGTTTTCCTTGTAAATGCTGCATTACCTATCAGAGTATTAGATAGATATATATAAGAAATGCCGCTGCTGGGTCAGACCAGTGGTCCAACGTGCCCAGCAGTCCGCTCAAGCAGTGGCGTACCAAGGGGGGGGCGGGGGGGGCGGTCCGCCCCGGGTACCAAGCCCTGAGGGGGTGCTCCCGGTCCGGTCCAGTTACCCCCCCCTGCGCCGGGTGTCGCGTCTGGAAACAGCCTGCAGCAAGATCGCGATGCCAGAGATCTTTGCCTGCTTCGACTGTTTCCTCCGCCACGGTCCTGCCCCTCCTCTGATGTCAGAGGAGGGGCGGGACCGCGGCGGAGGAAACAGCCGAAGCAGGCAAAAATCTCTGGCATCGCGCGATCTTGTTGCAGGCTGTTTCCCCAGGGCAGTAGCGTACCAAGGAGGGCGAGGGGGAGGTCCATCCCGGGTGCCGCCTTAGGGGGGGGGTGCACAGCTGGCCCGGTCCCTATCGCGCTCCTACCCTCCCAGCGAAAGCAGCATCGGCGCCATTATCGAAAAAGGTAATGGCGCCAGGCCTTGGAGCACCAAGGCAGACCGCTTCTCCCCCCCTCCCAGCCGAAACCCCGCTGACCATCCTATCTCTCTCCCCCCCCCCCCCAGTGAACCTTTCTGACCCTCCCAGCGAAAGCAGCAAACCTCCCTCCAGTAGCGTCGGCTTTATCCTCCCTCTGCCGCATCACTGATGACGTCATCAGTAACGCGGCAGAGGAAGGAGAAAGCCGCGAAGGAGGTTTGCTGCTCTCGCTGGGAAGGTCGGAAAGGTTCACGGGGGGGGGGAGATAGGAGGGTCAGCGGGGGTTCGGCTGGGAGGGGGGAGAAGCGGACTGCCTCGGTGCTCCATTACCTTCTTCGGGCAGCAGCAGCGTTTACAATTCGCTGCTGTTGCCGGCTTCAGGCCTTGTTCTCTGCCGGGTCCTGCCTACTTCCAGTTTTCATGAAGACAGGACCCGACAGAGAGGAAGGCCTGAAGCGGGCAACATCAGTGAATTGTGAATGCTGCTGCTGCCCGATGAAGTTCAGGACATCGGGGAAGGAGCAGGGAGAAATCGGCTGCTGGCTTGGGGGTGAGGGTAGGGAAAGAATCGTGGAAGTGGAGAAATCGGCACGATGGCTTTGTGCAGGCTAGGGGGAGAGAGAAAGAAAGGAAAAAATAAAGAGGGGGGGCCAGGGGGAGAGAGAAAGAAAGGCAGAAAGAAAGAGGGGGACCAAGGGGAGAGAAAGAAAGGCAGAAATAAAGAGGGGGACCAAGGGGAGAGAAAGAAAGGCAGAAATAAAGAGGGGGTCAAGGGGGAGAGAAAGAAAGGCAGAAAGAAAGAGGAGGGCCAGGGGGAGAGAGAAAGAAAGGCAGAAAGAAAGAGGGGGACCAAGGGGAGAGAAAGAAAGGCAGAAATAAAGAGGGGGGTCAAGGGGGAGAGAAAGAAAGGCAGAAAGAAAGAGGGGGGCCAGGAGGAGAGAGAAAGAAAGGCAGAAATAAAGAGGGGAGCCAGGGGGAGAGAGAAAGAAGAAGGATCAGAAGAAGGACCAGAGACTCATGAAATCACCAGACAAAAAAGTAGGAAAAATGATTTTATTTTCAACTTAGTGATCAAAATGTGTCCGTTTTGAAAATTTATATCTGCTGTCTATATTTTGCACTATGGCCCCCTTTTACTAAACCGCAATAGAGTTTTTTAGCGCAGGGAGCCTATGAGCGTCGAGAGCAGCGTGGGGCATTCAGCGCAGCTCCCTACGCTAAAAACCGCTATCGCAGTTTAGTAAAAAGGGAGGGGGAATATTTGTCTATTTTTGTATAGTTGTTACTGAGGTGACATTGCATAAAGTCATCTGCCTTGACCTCTTTGAAAACCCGCGGAATATAAATGATAATTAACATTTTCTCTGCGTACAGCGTGCTTTGTGTTTTTAAAATTTTATTGTTGGTAGATCATTTTGACTTGGCCACAAAGGTAAGGGGGAGGGAGGGAGGGGAACTGCTGAAAGACATCTAATAATCCTTGCAGGCTTGACTGCAGGGAATTATTTTTGTAAAATCATGTTTTGTTATGTGACTGGCATTATCTAGACTTTAATTTCTATGAATGAATAGAATGAAAATGATATAAAATTACTTGCTTGTTTTTATGTGCGTGCGCTGAAGGAAAGTGGAGAGAGAGTGGGCTGAGGATGCTGAAGGGAAATGGGGAAGAGAGTGGGGAGAAGACGCTGATTTATAAATTGACAATTGTACAGAATATTGTTTCTTTTTATACTTTAATATAAACAATTCAAGGCTTGTGTGGATGGAATCAGGTGGTTTGCGGGGATGGGGACCGAGCTTACGGGGATTAGTCCAATAAAATTGTATTTTTTTATATCTCATTATTTGTTTTATTTTTATTTGTTAATTTATAAAGTGGTGATTGTTATGTATCAGTTTTTTCAAATTTACATCTACTGTCTTTATATTTTGCACTGTATTAGAGGACATGTGTTACTGTTTTTTGTGGTGTTGCATTGTATCCAGGGTCTGGTTTCTTGGCGGATCAGTTTAACTTTTGTCTACATATTTCTATTTTTAGTTTGTGATTATTCCATATTGGGCGAGGGTGTATCTCTGTTCTGTGTGTATGAAAAGGACACAGTTTTCAGATGGCATTGACTACAGGACCAATTGACTGTGCGGGATCTGGCTTGTTTAGTTTTACAATGTATGTGTTGGTGTTCTAGTGCTCACTGCAGTGTTTAAGATGCAGCCTTTTCCTAGGTACACTCTTGTGGTGCGATATGTAGATTGGTACTAAAAATCATATTTTTCATATAGATGGGGGGGGTGTCAAAAAATGATGGGCCCTGGGTGCCACATACCCTAAGTACGCCACTGCCTGCAACTACTCCATATGTACTTCTAATGTCATGACAATTTAGACATAATTTATGTTATGTTATGTTTGGAATAATGGTTACATATATGAGGTTCAATAAAAGAAAATTTTCACTGCCTGTTTCTATTCTGACCATTTATTCCATTTCATGGTTATTGAAAAAAAAAAAAAAAAAAAAAAAAATTTTACATGGGGGGGGGGGTGTCAAAAAATGATGGGCCCCGGGTGCCACATACCCTAGGTACGCCACTGCGCTCAAGCAGCGGCCCTTAAATCAAAGACCAGTTCTCTAAATGAGACCAGCCTCACCTCACCAGTTTAGCAGGAACTTGTCCAACTTTGTCTTGAATCCCTGGAGGGTGTTTTCCCCTATAACAGACTCCGGAAGAGTGTTCTCGCTTTCTACCACTCTGGGTGAAGAAGTACTTCCTTATGTCTGTACGGAATCTATCCCCTTTCAACTTTAGAGAGTGCCCTCTCATTCTCCCTAACTTGGAGAGGGTGAACAACCTGTCTATATCTACAAAATCTATTCCCTTCAGTATCTTGAATGTTTCGATCATGTCCCCTCTCAGTCTCCTCTTTTCAAGGGAGAAAAGGCCCAGGTTCTCTAATCTCTCGCTGTACGGCAACTCCTCCAGCCCCTTAACCATTTTAGTCGCTCTTCTCTGGACCCTTTCGAGTAGTACCGTGTCCTTCTTCATGTACGGTGACCAGTGCTGGACGCAGTACTCCAGGTGAGGGCGCACCATGGCCCAGTACAGCAGCATAATAACCTTCTCCGATCTGTTCATGATCCCCTTCTTTATCATTCTTAACATTCTGTTCACCCTTTTCAGCACCGCTGCACATTGCATGGACGGCTTCATCGACTTGTCAATCAGAACTCCCAAGTCTCTTTCCTGGGAGGTCTCTCCAAGTACCGCCCCGGACATCCTGTATTTGTGCATGAAATTTTTGTTACTGACATGCATCACTTTACACTTATCCACGTTGAACCTCATTTGCCATGTTGATGCCCATTTCTTGAGCTTGATTATGTCACGTTGCAGATCTTCGCAGTCCCCCTGTATTTTCACTACTCTGAATAACTTTGTATTGTCCGCAAATTTAATCACCTCACTCGTCGTACCAATGTCCAGATCATTTATAAAGATATTGAAGAGCACGGGTCCAAGCATCGAGCCCTGCGGCACTCCACTGGTGACACTCTTCCAGTCCAAGTATTGTCCATTTACTCCCACTCTCTGTTTCCTATGCTCCAGCCAGTTTTTAATCCACGTGAGTATTTCACCCTCGACTCCATGGCTTGCAATTTTCCAAAGTAGTCGTTCATGTGGAACCTTGTCGAATGCCTTCTGAAAATCCAGATATTCAATGTCGACTGGCTCTCCCTTGTCTATCTGCCTGTTTACGCCCTTGAAGAAGTGCAGCAAGTTCATCAAACAAGATCTGCCTTTGCTGAAACCGTGCAGTTTGATTCTGCTGTCTGAATACTTCTGTTCCATCTGCAGTGCAAGCTTGTAAGCAAATTATTTGTGACAGAAGCCTAGATGCACTAAGAAGATCAGTAAGACCATGTGGGTCTGCACCAATCAGATTTTTTGGCCGATTTAAAAAGAGTATTGATGCACTAAAACGTTTGCATGCAAATGATTCACGTGGATGTTCATCATAATTACTCCGATTGATCACTGTTAGAGCGACTCACACATGCGCAGAGCCGGTAAGGAAAGCCTGCTGCCACTCAGCTGTTCGGGGCAGGAAACCTTTTTTTTTCTTTTCTTTTTTTAATGGGCACAGATGCACACACGCACAATATCTGCCCCATTAAAACATAAGAATTGCCGCTGCTGGGTCAGACCAATGGTCCATCCTGCACAGCAGTCTGCTCACACGTCGGCCCTTAGGTAAAAAACCTCACCTGCATATGTTCCAGTTTAGCAGGAACCTGTCCAACTTTGTCTTGAATCCCTGGAGGGTGTTTTCCCCTATAATAGACTCTGGAAGAGCGTTCCAGTTGTCTACCACTCTCTGGGTGAAGCACCCACTCCTCGCCGATAACAGCCCTCCAAACAAACCGGCATCATGAACCGACCCCCATCCCCCCTGGCAGTGAAAACAGCAGGTGGCATGCCAACCCCCTCCTGCCATGCCAACCCCACCCCTCCGTGAAAGAAACGTGAAAGAAAATTGGCAGGAGGAATGCCCATTTCCTCCTGCCATGCTGACTCCATTCCCACAAAAGGATATTGGCAAGAGGGAAGCCCACTCCCTCCTGCCAACAGAGACTCCCCCAAACCATCCCCTATACTACCCTTCCCCCCCCCAAAAAAAAAGAGCAGGAAAGATACCCATTCCCTCCTGCCACCAGATGCTCCCCCCCATAACTTTTAGCATTGGAAGGAGGAGGTAAGCAAGATCCCTCCTCCTTCAAGGTCTGTCGATCATAAATAGTGAGCCTTCCCTCCTCGGTGCATCATGTGATACATGAGGAGAGGACTAAGGCGCTGATTGGCTCAGATGCCTAAAACCCCTCCCAGGTGGAGGGGCCTTAGGTGTCTGAGCCAATAAGGGCCTTGGGTTCATCCCTATGCATCACATGGGAGGGGTCTTAGGTGTCCGAGCCTTAGGCCCCTCTTCATGCATCACATGATGCACTGAGGAGGGAAGGTCCACCATTTAAAATCAGTGGATGTTGAAGGAGGATGGACTGTACTTCCCTCCTCCTTCCAATATTAAAAGTTATAGGGGGTGGTTCAGGGGAGCATCCAGTTACAGGAGGGAATGGGCATCCCTCCTACCTTTTTTGGGGGGGAAGGGGGAGGGTAGGATATGGTTGGGGGGCTCCATTGGAAGGAGGGAGTGGGCATACCTACTGCCAATTTTCTTTTGTGGGGAGTGGAGTTGGCATAGCAGGAGGAAGTGGGCATTGCTCCTGCTGTTTTTACTGCCATGGTGCGGGTGTCGGTTCACAGTGCCGGTTCATGGGGAGGGCCGTCATCATTGATGGGATGATTTTTCTTTTTTTTTTCTAATGGGGCAGATATTGTGCATGTGTAACATGCAGAGCATCTGTGCCCTTTAAAAAAAAAAGGTTAGACAAGTAAGCAATGGTCTTGACCAGTTGCTTTTTTTTGGATCACTAAAAGCGATCACTTTTTTTAGTGCATTGATAAGCCATATTAGAGCATCAATCACTCTACTAGTATACATGGCATTTTAATATTAATTAGCTTATTTGCATGGTTGGATCGGGGAATGAGCGATTGTGCAGGCAACCAGGTAGTAAGCCATTTTCTGCATTCGGTCGGCAAATGCGATCATCGCTAAAGCTGTTAAAATAGGTTTAACAATGATCACTGGCTTTAGTGCATCTGGGCCTAAAAAGTATTTGTATTCTGTATATGAAACTCACTGCCAAATTCAATTAGATCTATTGCAGATTTGTTGGCATTTTGGAAGCAGGTTAAGATGTTTCTCTTTACACAGGTCTATGGAAGAAAATATTTATATAATATTTTTGTTTTGTTTTTTTTCCCTGTCATTAATAGTGTGTTTTATTGATGACATTGTAGCAAAACCAAAAATTTTCAACCTGAATAAATAAAAAAAATCCCATAAAATGACAAATGAAACTAACCAAGATGAAATTTTGGGGTTTACAAACACCTAGAGCTCAGTAAATTCACTTCAGATCATACTGGGCTCCCTTGTAGATTTGAATTACTTAAGGCTGAAATTCTCTCTACTTTCTCTCATATGGAAGTATCAAACCTGTTCAAAAGATTTTTATTCTTCTCCTCTTCCTCCTTCCTGTTCCAGGGGAATATATTAGGCTGCTTCTAGAAAAGGCTCCAACACCTCCTCACTTTCCTATAGGAAGCTTTCCTTGAATATCTCTTTTCATTCAAGACACTCAGGCAAAACTTCCTCTTCCTGGGCAAGCTCCAAATTCAAAACTGAATGTTCTACAATGTTTATGTATAGGTCTTTTGGGGACAGATGATTAGATGAACCAAACTTTATTTGATATGGCTGGCAGTGATAATATCCCATCATATTCATAATGTTTCATTGAAGGGTTTTGAATATAAGTATACTGTATAATGATGAATATAATAGTTTGTATATTCATGAAATGTATTTACAGCAGTCTGAGAGGAAATTAACTTGTTATATCAAGTGAAGAATTGCAACTTCATTATTCTTTATTCTGGTGTGCAGCATTGCTAAATGGGAGGATAGATTTTTTTTTTTCTTCTTTTTTTTTTTTTTTTTTGTTTCTTCCCGTGAGTTAATAACAAGGTTGTACTATTGTGTGTGCAAAAAAAAAAAATGAAGCAATGAAGCCATACTTTTATTAAAGCAAGAGAGCATTACATTCATTTTAAATTCTACATTTATTTTCAGATATATTGTATTTTCCTCTCTTTCTCACATGGTTGTAGCCTACTAATAGCTTTTTCCACAATACTCTAATTCAATACAAGTATAACCTTCCAGTACTAAGAAAATAGTGTAGAAAGCATACAAATATATATAGACAATTACAGAGTATTTCTAATGATGTTAAGAACATAAGAATTGCAACTGGGACAGACCAAAGGTCCATCAAGCCCAGTATCCTGTTTCCAACAGTGGCCAACCCAGGTCCCAAGTACCTAGCTAGATCCAAGTAGTAAAACAGATTTTATGTTGTTTATCCTAAGAATAAGTCAGTGGATTTCCCCAAGCCATCTCAAGAATGGCCTATAGACTTCTCTTTTAGGAAATTATCTAAAACATCTTAAAACCCCACTAAACTGATTTCACCACATTCTCTGGCAATGAATTCCAGAGTTTAATTACATGTTATGTGAAGAAATATTTTCTATAGTTTGTTTTAAATCTACTACTTAGTAGCTTCATCGCTTACCCCCTAATTCTAGTACTTTTGGAGAGAGTAGTCAAGCGATTCATATCTACCCTTTCCACTCCACTCATTATTTTATAGGCTCCTGATCCAGTTAATCACATCACCCCTGAGCCGTCTCTTCTCCAAGCTGAAGAGCCCTAGCAGCATTAGCCTTTTCTCTTAGGGAAGTCGTCCCATCCCTTTTCTTATTTTTGTTGCCCTTCTCTGTACCTTTTCTAATTCTTCTATATCTTTTTTGAGATATGGTGACCAGAACTGCACACAACGATACACAGGCATTATAACATTATCATCTTTCTTTTCCATTCCTTTCCTGATAATTCCTAACATTCTGTTTGCTTTCTTTGCCCCTTTTTCCAAGCTGTAGTAGAGGTTTTTAGTGCAAGCCAGCGCGGAAAATGCTCTGATGCTCATAGAATGCCTGATCTCTAACCTTGCAGGCCCATGTTAAAAAACCTCTAGCACAGCTTGATAAAAGGGGGGGATAGTAAATATGCACTGGGGGCCCCTTTTATAAAACTGCAATAGCAATTCTACCATGGTTTTGTAAAAGGGGCCTTATATCTTGCAATAGCTAATTCTAAAGTTCACACATTGCAAGTAATTCAGAACCTTGCTGCTAAGATGACTGCAGGAGTTTCAAGGTTTTGAACATGTGATGCCTTTGTTGAAATAATTGTATTGGCTAAAAAGAACATATCGAGTGCAGTGTAAAATTTTGTCAATAATTCATAGAGTTATGTATGAGAAATCACCAAGGTAGTTTTCGCAGGTTTTGACAATGTATCGACCAGACAGGCAATTAAGATCTGAAACAGCAATGAGATTATCTACAGAAAGAACGATAGGAGCAAAATATGCAGAAACTTGGTGACAGCATTCTCAGTGGCAGGCCCACAATTGTGAAACGCATTACCAGGGGACATTGAAGCTATGTGTGAGATAGCTTAAGAAGGTTTTTTTTTTAGCTCACTTTTTTGTCCAAGCATTTTATTGTTGAATAATATTATTAGAGACAGAAGGAGGAATATGAGATGGTGCTGATCCAGCAGATAAGTAGGCTTTTGTGTTGTTTTATTTGTTATGATCTATTATGTATGTTATTTGATTTGACACTCCTTGTAGGTTTTAGACGGAATAGAAATTTTTAAATAAATAAATTTTGTCTGCCAAGTAAGGTGGTTAGTGTTGGAATTGCTCTGTGCAAGGATGCCTTTGTTTTTAGGATAGTCCAATATTACTGCTTCAAATGTACTCTACACACAATCTTCCAAGACCTCAGCAAAACTAAGGTGGGTGGAATTGCAGAGTTCTCGAAAGATTGTGTGTAGAGTGAGTTTGAGGTCGTAATATTGGACTATGTGATTGCATGCACTGCTTGTAAGTTTGTCTAAAGAGCTGGCAGAGTGGATTTGTTTTTAGGGTTGTTTTTAGGAGTTATGTGCGCATCTGCCCTGCACCCTATTCTATAACATTCATGCCTAAATTTCATAGCACGCAACTCAAAAGGGGCATAATTATGGATGAGTATGGGAGGATCATGAGCATTCTCAGAAATTTGGCACAATGTTATAGAATAGTGTTATATCTGCGCCTATGTTAGGTGCCGACTTTATACCAGGTTTCACCAGGCATAAATTCAGCACCCATTGTCAGTCGTGAAATTCATGCTAAACTAGTATTTCGCCCTTTGCAGAATACTAGCTTAGCACAGACCTTTTTGGCACCTAACTTTGAGTATAATTTACTGAATCTGGCTCTCAATGCTTGGTTTGCATTCTCTTGTCTTGCGGGTATCTATTGTGTATACAAGTACTTCATTCACACTTTTTCAACAAATAGGGAAAAAGAACTTCTAATTAACAAATAGGAGAGAAACAGCCCAAGTTACCAACTAACTCTGAATGGCAACACCATAAAATCATCCATGGAGGGAGTGCCAAACCTATGAGTATGGCTAGACCTAAACCTGGACATGACAATATACATCCAACACATCATGTCAAACACTTATGGCAAACTCTAATTAATCCCTGCTAAAACCCTATCTAATCCATCAAGCAATATCCAAGGTAATAATATCACTGATACTCTCAATCTTTGACTATTGCAATGCAATCCTGCTGGGCGTTCCAAAGTGCATGATCAGACAGATTCAAATAGAACAAAATGCAGCAGCTAGATCTCTGCTGGGACAATAAAAGCAGACGAGTGCCACCGGCTCCCAATTGAAAGCAGAGTGAAATTCAAGATCATGTTGCTGACACACAAAATAATTCATCTGTCAGAACTGCAATACCTAGCAACTAGACTAGACAACCATACACCAACACGTGCCCTACGCATGAGCCAAGCATGCCTACTGGAAATCCCCTCCTTCAAAGACATCAAATACAAAAGCGTCAGGAAAGGAATGATCTCAGTGATGGTGGAACTCCCTTCTGAAGGAATTAAAACTTGAAAAGGACACCAAAAAGTTCAAGAAAGGAATAAAGACGATACTTTTCACAGAACACTTCAGCAAATAAAGAAACATTTAGGGGGAATAGCAACATGGAGAAAACAGCAGACTACCCCCCACTTGGAACGTGAAAGGGTGAACTCACAAATAATACAAAGAAAGGCAAGTATACAGAAACAATAATTATAGTATATGGATATGGATGGTATAAATAGGTAAGATTCACATATATTTAACATGTCATAAAAATATGTAATGAAAAAAAGTGGAAAATCACTGGACTAAAGGCTCCTTTTACTAAGCTGCATTAGGGCATTAACGCACGGAATAGCACACGCTACAATGCCACGCGCACTAGATTGAGCTGGCATTAGTTCTAGCTGTGTAGCGCGCGATTAGCGTGCGCTAATCTGCTGCAAGCGCTAAAAACGCTAGCACACCTTAGTAAAAGGAGCCCTAAGTGTATAGACCTCGATGGAGACTGCCCCAACTTTCTGGTTGGGCTGTCTCATACAGAAGAGTGCTTAGGTACCCTGCTGGCAGTTTCACCATTAAGTGTACACTTAACATGTGTAAGTGATAGTATTCTTTATATTTACCTGTATGATGGGTCACCTAAATGCAGGTGCAAGTTATATAATTGCCCTTTTGGCATCTACATCACTCTATGGATCTCTTCGGTGTTCAGCAATTTACATTCTGAAAGCCAGGGTGGCCAGAAATACAATAAGATCTTTCTGAGTCTTCTGCTGAAGTCTTTTATTCAGTGTGCCTTAGGAGGTTGAAGATGCTATTCTTTTTCAATACAATGACTGACTGACCATTCAGTTGCTCAGGTCCTTGTTAAGCACTGCTATATATTTGTGATCTATTTTCCTTCTTTATGTAACCCCAAACTGTTCTTTCAAATACAGTGTCTTTTGCAATGTTGCTTTAGCTAAGACGCTTTCAATTTCCTTCTTTCATTCAGTCTCGGTATTATGGAACGCTCCCTTGGGCACAATAGTTAGTTCTTCACTGTATTGTCATTGACTGTTGTCTTATATTTAACACCATATCTTCAATTTCTACTTTAGTTTATGCTAGTACATCTTAAAAGGCACAATGCTCTGCCGATCATAGGACTATAGCTAGTAAGCTCTTTATCGACTTCTGTCTTTTATTCATCTCTTTTTTTTTAACAGTGACCAAGACTCAAAGAGGTCCAGTGATAAAGAAATCAATGTAAAAAAAAAAAAAAAGAAAGAAAGAAAGCTTTCTGGTTTAACCTATATTCAGCAAAGGCCTAAAGTGTTTTAAATGCATTTTTTTTAAAAACCCTTTAACACTAAACTAAATTAAACAGGGTTTTTCGTGAAATTATAGCTACTACTCTTTATAATCTTGTCATCTAGTGACATTTTAATATTCTTCTCTAATATGCCCCAAACAAAACTTAAACTGGTGTTATGTCAGTCATCAAAATGGTTTCCTTTGATGCTCCCTGTTGTAATTCTTCATCAAAGTTCCTAATTTCTTCCTTTACCACCTTCTTAGACTGAGATTTCTACCGGGCTGTCTCAATTTACGTTCATGTAAATTAATTTGCCAGTCAGATCCAGTTAAAGAAAGCATTTGCTGGGCGTCTCTGTATAATTATATGTAACATTATGAGAAATTCAACAGGGTAAATCTGCCTGAATTCTCACTGTTGTTCCCTAAAATTCCACTTGGTGTCAGTATTCTCACTGCTGGCTGTGGTAGCAAGGACAGATCATAACATTACATTAGTACATTAGTGATTTCTATTCCGCCATTACCTTGCGGTTCAAGGCGGATTACATCCAAACTAAAACAAGAATTACATTCAAAATTTGAAGGAATAAAATAAGCGATGACATAAAATTTTTAAGGTAATAAAAATGTCGGGTAAAAAAGTTACCAACGGGAAGTAGAAGTCTTTAGGAGATAGGAATAGGGTGAATTATGGGGTTTTAGATAACGTTTGGTAAATATAAGAATATTAGAGAGTATTAAGGGTTTAGAGAGTGTTGGATATTGGGTTGGGATTGGTCGTGCTGGATAGGTTTTATGTATTTTTTGAAGAGTATGGTTTTAGTATCTCTCTTGAAGGTTTTGTAGTTTGTAGTTGAAGATAATAGAGTGGTGATTTGTCTGTCCAGTTTAGCTGCTTTGGAGGCTATTAGGTTGTCATAAAGTTTTTTTCGTTTGACATTTTTGGATGATGGGTGGGAGACTAGTGAGTGGGTTCTTCTGTGTCTGGTTGAGGAGGATTGATTTAGTCGGTTGTTCCAGTAGGTTGGGCTTTCTCCGTTGATAGCCTTGTAAAGTAAGCAGTAGAATTTGAAGTGCACTCTCGCTTCTATTGGAAGCCAGTGCGAGTCATGGAATGCCTCTGTGATATGGTCATATTTTTTTAGTGAATAGACAAGTCTTAGGGCTGTATTCTGTACTGTCAGCCAATAGGAGAGAGGGGCCTGCAAATTATTTCTATGCTCAGTGGCCTAGCAAGGGGGGCAGACTGCCCCAGGTGCCATCTTGGCAAGAGCACTGTCACCTCTCTTCCTACCCACCCACCCACCTACCTCTTCAATTGAAATTTTTCATCACACTTGGAAAACGGTTAATTTTCCATTTTCCAAATGAATGGCCATACACTAATGTTTACAATCACACAAAAACAACTCTCTTCTACTCTAGGAAGAGGTTGGTGAGTTATCAAAACTTTCAAAAGAGGAGAAAAAAGACCTCAAAACCACACAGCTAAAGTTGCATCAAAGTAAACCCACTGTCATCATAGGTCAAAAAAACTCCACAAGATAATGTAACCTACCAGTTCTCTCTTGAGTAGGTATATAAAGAACTCTGGCTGTGAGAAAGTCCACAATAAGCGGGAGGCAATACCCCAGAAGAGATTTTTTTCAATTCAATAGCCACCCTCAATATTCAATACAAAACAGCACAAATAAACCAGTCCAAAAAATTCACTTATCTGTGATCCCTTCCACCGCTAATAGTCCAAATTTGTAAGATCCCAACGGAAGACCCCGTTTCGCCAGAGCATCGTCAGGGGGTAACAATTCCACAGCGTCTCAGGCACAGATCCCCATTGTTAGGTAATACTGTGTGCATCTTTAGTGAATGTCTCTGACCTGCAAATACCCCTCCCATCACCATATCTCGTTTTGAATTGCACGCTATAAGATTTGTGTGTGGATTTTTATAGTATAGAGTAGATGCCAGCCAATGCTTCTTTTCTTTCAGTTTCAGCCAAAACTGAAACTGTCTAACCACTTTCGACCAAAACCGAAATTCCAACCGAAAGGAGGACGGATTGAGCCGTCTAGGTTTTACTTCCATTTCTTTCAATGGAAGTAAAACCCGGATGGCTCAATATGTCCTCCTTTTTCTGGAAACTGATATGAACTAATGTGCACACAGGTGATAACACACACTTTCTAACACTTCTCAGTGCTCAAAGAACCGTTTTTAGCTTATGAGACCCCTGGGTAAGCAAAATTTTTTAGCCCACTACTGATACGGCTCAATTCTCAATCATTGCACTGGTCCCTGTAGTATCTATAAGTAAAAACAGACATGGTGGAAGCAGAATTAAGTTCGTGTTGATGCGGGTTCTCTGAGGCAGCATGGTGAAACGCGTCAGAACCCGTTGAATCCCTGCATTAAAAGCTAAGTCTGTTTTGAAGTTGAGCATTTAAAAAGACAAAAAGTAATTTAAAAAGATCAAAAAAAAGTGAGAGAGTGTTATACTTATAGATACTACAGGAACCAGTGCAATGATTGAGAATTGAGCCGTATCAGTAGTGGGCTAAAAAATTTTGCTTACCCAGGGGTCTCATAAGCTAAAAACGGTTCTCTGAACACTGAGAAGTGTTAGAAACTGTGTGTTATAATCATCTGTGTGCACATTAGTTCAAATCTGTTTGCAGTTTAGTGCACTTGGGGCAATTAATTATTCCTGAATATGTATTTGGGTCTCATTTTTCTGGAGCCATATGGTAGCCCTAGTTATGCCAAAACCGAAACTGAAAACTAAAGTTTGTGTGAATATGATTTGATGAGGCCTAAAGGAGATTGTTGAAGTTTACAGTTGTCAGCCAACTCACAGGAGATTATTACTCTCCAGACTCAGGAACTGCAAGCAAAGGCTCACAACTCGGACAGTCATTTCAACAAAGACTTTTCCACAAGTCTGTCATATTTAGGTTCCCAAGTCAATGCAGATATAGTTATCCTCTGTGACAGGAACTGTGTGAGAAAACGTTTAAAAAAATCATGATTACCAGCTTTTTATGCTTAGCCAAACTAGGCCTAAGTAACAAGAGGAAGTAGCATTGATTAAGGACAAGCCTGATATAGATTCTTACTAAAATAAGATAAAGGAATCCAGACACTGGTCTACACTGCAGACACTCTACCAGCCTGATACACAATCTAGAATAAAAAAAAAAAAGCATATTGATGTCACTGGATGAGAGGACTCTATGCTCTGAAAAATTATAATCAAGAGCAATACATTTCTCAAATTATTTTCTAATATACGGTATAAACTTCATTTCCATGTAATATAATTTGCCTGCTAACACTATAAACTGACCAGGACTTGTGCTTGAAAACAATCACTGCAGGTTCCTTTCTCAAAGAATCTAGTTTCTGCCCACCATAAGTTCATTTAAAATGCTGCATCTTCATCATACCTTAGAAATTCTTTAGAATCACCCGAAAGCATCCAAAAAAGAATATACAGGAGCTCATTTTCAAAGTACGTAGACTACATAGTAATACAGTATATATGTAATTTTGTAATTTTTTGTGCTTTGAAAATGAGCCTCATAATAATTAATGTAATGAAAGAAAATATTTTACCTCCAAGCAAAATATCCTCTGCACACATGGGTCTCAGCTACTGAAAACTAAAACTAAAAGTATCAGTGCTTTTAACATGGCTGACTTGGCGCCATATTTGGAGTGGCAGATGTCATATCTCCACAGAGAGACTAATTCATAAGGAGGTTATCATCCCAAATTTAGGTCTTAAATTCCTGCTAAACCTTTGTATCACAAGCATTTATTTGGAGCAATCTATTTACCATATCAATTACTATGCAAGATTATAAATGCACTACTTGCAAACGCAGTACAAAAATAAATGCAAAGATTACCCCCGCACACACAGACCACCGTACAACCTCCCTCATTCTAAGGTTTATAGTCAGGGCAGGTGTGATCCTCAGTTGTTCTTGCCCGTGTCAGCTCTACTCTCAAAATGGCTGTTGAGTTCTCTTGCTGTAGTCTCTTGAGATTGCCACTAGAGGTCAGGGCAGCTATTTTGACAGCAGAGCTAGCAGAGCAGAGCTGGGGTTGCCAGATTTTGCCTTCAAAAAAAGAGGCTGTATGGCCTCGCCCTTGTCTATCTCTAATCCCGCCCCATTCCACTAATAGCCCAACCCCGTTTCACCCCCCCCCCCCCCTAACTCCAGCCCCACACAAACCCTATCTCTTTGGGACCGTGTTTAGAGGGCATCTGCGCATGCGCTGATGCGGCTATGAATATAAGAGCATAAGAATTGCTGCTGCTGGGTCAGACCAGTGGTCCATCATGCCCAGCAGTCCGCTCACGCGGCGGCCCTTAGGTCAATGACCAGTGCCCTGAGTCTAGCCTTACATGCATACAGTATCATATCACAACAGCTCAGATTCCTTCCAAATGTGGCCCTGAGTGAAATGGTTTTCAAAACCTGGACAAAGTGCCAGGTTTTGAAAACCCATTCAGATGCCTGGACAGTCCTCTGAAAAGAGGAAATGTCCGGTTAAATCGTACGTCTGATAACTCTAGCATGGGGCGAGAGTAACAAAGAATCACTCCTGTCATGACTACACCCCAACCGCCAGAGACTGCAATACCAGGGGGACATCAACAGGTAGGCAGAGGGGAAGAGGCAACTCCTTTTCGAAGGGAAAGGGAATGTAGGGAGACAAATCGGACAAAGCACAAATTTTCAGCTTCCACCGAAAGCACACAGTCAGTTTAGGCTGAAATAAAAACCACAGTAATAGCCTAATGACTGAAAATAGGCAACAACAACAAAAAAAAAGGATATTGGGCCAATTTCGGCACCATTACCAAAACCAAAACCAAAATTCAATCAGCCTGTAGAATAGCAAGATGCACATGCAAATCCAGATTGTTGCCAATTAACGCCTACAACTGATTGTTAGCACCCAATATTCGTATTGGTGCTTATTGGCTCATTAGCGGATTTAATTACACATGCATCTCAGAGTTGTGCACAATTTTATATGTGGACATTTCCATGCTGTTTATAGAAGTGATCTAATGAAAAGAAGGCGAACAGAATGTTGGGCATTATCAAAAAAGGTATCACTACCAGAACGAAGGAAGTTATCCTGCTGCTGTATCGGGCAATGGTGCGCCCACATCTGGAGTACTGCGTTCAATACTGGTCGCCGTACCTTAATAAGGATATGGTGATACTCGAGAGGGTCCAGAGAAGAACAACAAAAATGATTAAGGGCATGGAAAACCTTTCATATGATGAGAGGCTAAAGAAGCTGGGGCTCTTTTCCCTGGAAAAGCGGAGGCTTAGAGGGGACATGATAGAAACTTACAAGATCATGAAGGGTAGAGAGAAAGTAGAGAGGGACAGATTCTTCAGACTGGTGGGGGCAACAAAAACAAGAGGGCACTCAAAAAAATTGAAGGGATACAGATTCAGAACAAATGCTAGGAAGTTCTTCTTCACTCAGAGGGTGGTGGACACCTGGAATGCGCTTCCAGAGGAGGTGGTAGAGCAGAGTATGTTATTGGGTTTCAAAAAGGGATTGGACGTGTTTCTGAAGGAAAAGGGGATTGAAGGGTACAATTAGAGGGATATTAAACAGGACAATGTTAAGTAAAAGATCACTTACAGGTCATTGACCTGGGGGGCCGCCACGGGAGCAGACTGCTGGGCACGATGGACCTATGGTCTGACTCAGCAGAGGCGATGCTTATGTGCTTAAGAAAAAAAAAAAAATACAGTAATGCTCAAAGTAATGTGTACGAAGAAAAGGAACATCTCAATCAAAACATTTTAATGATCTGGCTGAACAATTACTTGACGAGGAGAAAACCTCATCACAACAATGGGAAAATGAAATCCTCAATGAGATGCGAAATAATGAAAATCAATTGAGTTAGAAGGATTGGGAACAGAATTGTGATATCAGAGCATGATTTACTTTTTAGTGAAGTGGGTGGCAATGGTTGAATAAATAAATGTAACTGTAAGAGACAAAACATAATGGAAAATTCTAGCCATGCTACATATTAAAGTGTGATGTGGAAAATGAGAAATTTAACATACTTGTTCTAAAAACAGATGACTGCTAAATTGGTGAAGATGAAAACAAGGCTATCACATTAGCTCAGTGGCATGCTGCAAGTGAGAGGTCAGAGCCTGAGAAATGGGTCCTTGGTCTCTATGCGCTAGCTGAATTTGGGGATTCTCTGTTGGAACCATTTACAGCAGAGCAGGGGTGTAGCTAGAAGTGTATGTGGGGGGGGGGAAGGTGAAGTGAGGGGGCCAGAGTTTCTTTCCCTCCCCTGCCATTGCAACTGCAATATTGAGGCATACCTTTGCAGGTGAGAATGCCAAGCCCCACCAGCTAAAAAGGTCTCATCCGTGAGTTCCATCTGTACTGCCACAGCAGCACTCAAGTCGGCAGTGCACTTCAACGGCTGACATCGGCACTCCTGCGCACACTCATTTCAGTCATTGAACTCTGAATGTGCAAGAGAGCTGAGCTGGCATTGGGGGCCGAAGTGCACCTACTAACTTAAGTGCTTCTTGGGACAGCACAGGGGGTGAGTCACAGAAGAGATCTCTTCAGCTGGCAGGGCCTGGCATACCCACTAGCCATTAAAGGAAGCCTGAGCCAAAGGGAAGGGGGCCCAGGCCCCCATGTTTATGCCACTGCAACAGAGGTGTCAAACTGCAATCCTAGAGGACTGCAAACCAATCTGTTTTTCAGGATAATGAGTAAGTATGAGAAATGTCTACATATCCTCTCCACTCCACCTCACAATCACATACGAATGCAGGAAAGCGCTTGCGTGAGGTTACAGCAGTGAGACAGGCAACGTTCCAGAACAATGGTAACATACCGAGAACCTCAAAATAGTACCTGGCGGGCTGCATGTGGCCCCTGGGCCGCCAGTTTGAGACCACTGCTCTAACTCATGTTATAGTATAGGGGGAAGAGGAAATAGTCAGAGCAGATTATGCAGCAGATGGGGAGCCTTGGCTCATAGCATTCCGTTTCAGCTGATGTAGGTCCCATTCCTCTTCTTCCTCTTCACTGTCCATAGATGGAAGATGCAACCTTATTTGATGCACATAATTAGGAAATCATGCCACACATGCTCACCCTATGGTCAACAAGAAGGTGAGGGGGTTCAGACATACAGGAGGAGGCTTAAAGTGGAGGCCAGAGCAGCATGTTTGATGCTTTCTTTTTATTTGGAAAGAGGAAAAAGAGGCCAAATATGTTATTAGAAGTGCAGCTAAAAAGGAAGGGTAAAAGAGGTTAACTAAAGGAGTATCGCACACTAGCTGTATTCAAGGCACTTAACAGCCAACCCTCTCAAAAGGTGGGACTTTGCTTTCTTGATGAATGACTTCTTAAACTTGATGGCAATACTTGATAGTGCTCCCTCTTGTAGTGTCCTGATTGTTGTCCTCTTATTTCATTTTATTTTATTTTAGAGTATCGCTGTATTTAATATGTGTTTAGTTTATTCTTTTAGTACCCCTGATGCAGGTGTGTTTCCTACACCGAAACACAGTACTGTGTTGGGTTTGTCTTATTTAACTTGGACATTAATAAACATCTTCGCAGCATCCTGTTGGCTTTGATCAACCGTTCGAAGGTCCATTGTCCCATCCCACATTCTTCTCATTTTTCTGTTTTGCCTGTGTGGGTTTGCATTCTGCTGGACTTTTGGTGGCTCTTTGTTTCCGCTTCCAGGCCAGACTCTGATACAGCATACCTTGTCTACTACCACAACCCACCTGCTACCACGCAATTCATCTGCCTATGCTCAAACTGACTTCAGTAGACAAGAAAAAGAAGCATAAAAACAATTGTGCTGTGACTGAGAACAAGAGGCGCTTCTACAGTAGGTGGTTTGCTCGCATAATAGACTCATTAGCCAGTGTATCTCTGAGCACAAATGAATGTAGCAGTATAAGGCTTGTAAGTTGACTTATCTGGTGTATATTTGGTTTTTCTTATATAGCCTATAAAAAGGGTGCCAGCTGTGTGTCAATAACACATGCGCCATTTACAGAATCATGCCTAAGAACGCTTAACAAAAAATTAGGCACCAGTAATGTAGGCCAGGGTTTTACTGGCACTCTACTCCTAATCACACCTGCTTAAGTATTAGGCACACTAGATAGATCTGATACTCAAGATGTTTTTTCTTGTGGCTATTACTTCAGCGAGAAGAGTCTCAGAGCTACAGGCTCTTTCTTGCAGTGAGCCTTTCCTCAAGTTCACAGAAGCCAGAGTTTCTCTGCACACCATTCTGTCCTTTTTGCCAAAGGTTGTTTCAGCTTCCATGTCAATCAAGTTAGATTGCTGGTGTTCTAGTCCACAGGTTCTAAGAAGTTGGATCTGAGAAGAGTGTTTCTACATATCTTGAGGTCACCAATGAGTTCAGGCTATCTGACCATCTTTTTGTGTTCACTAGGCTTCCATGGCCACAATATCCAGATGGATCCATAGGGCCATTTCGTCAGCATATATTGCCTGTGGAAAACAGTCTCTGTAAAAGTGCATGTAACTAGAAGCAAGACTTCTCCGTGGAGATTTGTAGGACAGAGACCTGTTCACTCTGTATACATTTTCCAAATTTTACAGAATGGATGTAATAGCAAGAGAGGACTTCACCTTTGGGTCCTTAGTGTTACGAGCCAGTGCAGTGGTCACACCCTAGATTTCTGAGACTGCTTTTGTACGTCCCATCCATCCAGAATGGCACAAGTATTGAACTAAAAAAAAAGAGATTAGGTTCTTACCTTATTAAAATCTTTTCAAGTAAATAGGTGTGTCATTCTGGAACCCCGTCCTGTCAGTTATCTCCTGCACCTGCCTACATCTCAATCAGAAAGTTCGAGTCTAAACTGAAATTTGGATGTCAGTCAGATCTTAGGAGTATAAAGAATTGCTTTAGCACATTGAGATATATATGAGCTCCATAAATGTTTCTGTTTGGCATGATTATTTCACTATTTTGATTGTTCAATGACAATGTTTAACATGTTTGTTATGATTTCAGAGTTTGTTATGATTTCAGAGTAGAACAGATTTGTAGTACAGGGAGTTTCCCTGTACCCCTCCTTCACATGTGTTTATGGGGCTATAGCTTACTTTGGTACAAACTGAAGGGGATAGCAGAGACCTCTAGTGAAGGAGAAGGATTCAAAAGCTGGAGTGGATTCCCTTTGCATGGTTTGTGAGCATGGGGATATTACCTGGTTGTCCAGAATGACACACCTATCTACTAGAAAAGATATTTGCAAGGTAAGAACTTAATCTCTTTTTAGAGACTTGTCAGCTTTACTCAGTCCATCATAAAAATCCAGTATGGTTTCATTGCCAAATCACTGTTTTTGAAGCCTGGCAGATGAATGGGACTGTATATTTTGTTGAAAATAGAGTTTATTTTAAGCCTCAGGGCTTTTTAGTAAAAGAAAAGACAACATGAGTTCAAAAAAAGAAAATCAATTTGTGGTAGATTTTTCCTTATGCTTCCCAGCTGGTTCCAGGACTGATTAATTGCACTGTCATGTTTTCATAAAATCCACATATGGAAAACCATTAAATCTTTAAGTTAAAAATGTCTGCTTTGAGATATTTAATGCAAATGTTTATATTTGCTGCATTTTCATCTTTAAGCCATAGCAGCATCACCTATAATAAATCTTTTAGGGCTCCTTTTACTAAGCTGCGATAGCGTTTTTAGTGCGCACAGAATTGCTGCGTGTGCTAAACCCGCGCTATGCAGCTAGAACTAATGTCAGCTCAATGCTGGCATTAGCGTCTAGTGCATGCAGCAATTTAGTGCGCACTAAGCGTGAGCTAAAACCGCTATCGCAGCTTAGTAAAAGGAGCCCTTACTAAGGCTTGCGCACTAGCATTGAAACTCCATGCATCCGTGCCTCCGCATGTGCAGTACAACAGAACCGCCAAACTTGCCTAGAAAAATGGCTGTGAAGATCCTCACGTCCACCGCAGAAACCGGAGCACTGCCAACATCCCAGGAGCCCAAAGAAATCCTGCAAGAGAGCCCTCCATGGAAGTCACTGACAGCTGACTCCTCCAGCCCCCAAACGAGGCTCCTGCAGTCCAGAACCAAAACTCACTGCACACACTTACCCGATGCCTCTGCTTACCACCACGGAGCGGCGAACCGCACAACACGGTCCAAAGGAAACACAAATACCAGCAAGCAGGTAACTCGGCCACAAGACAGGCACTCACCTCAAATCCCCCGACGAAACAACACCACACCACCCCTGCTATATCAAATCAAAAGCCAAAACCAATAAATTTAACAACTGATTGCATTGGACCAGAGTCCAAGCCACACTTCAGAGGCGAAAGGGGTCAAATAGGAGAAGAGAACTAGGGGCTGAAAAAAAAGGGGTAGGTGGGAGAAGGGGGCTGGAGCTGGGGTCGGTATTGTAAAAAGGGAACATGTTAGAGAAAGGAGCTGGGAGCTGACAATGGGGATGCGTGTGAGAAGGGGGCTGGGGGCAGAAAAGGGGATATGTGTGAGAAGGAGGCTGCAAAAGGGACATGTGAGAAAAGTGGGCTGGAGTCTGAAAGGGAAAAGATGGGAGAAGGGGGCTGGGGGACTAAAAATGGGTTTGGAGCTGGGGCTGAAAAAAGGGGACGTGAGGGAAGGAGGCTTTAAAGGAGGGTTCTTGGGGGGAAAAAAGAGACCTGGTGTAGGAAGATGTTAAAAGAAGACAGTTCAGAGAAGAGAGCTAGAGCTTGGGACTGCAAAAGGTGAGTTGTGAGAGAAGGGATCTGGATCTGAATTTGGGGGCTGAAAAGGAAGACAGGTGTGATAAGGAAACTGGGCCTAGAACTGAGGGCTGGAAGAGCAGGTATGAGAAGGGGGTTAGGATTGGAGGCTATAAAAAGGGAATGTGTGAGAGAAAAGGACTGGGACTGAAGCTTGAGACTGCAAAAGATGAGTTGTGAGAGAAGGGGTCTGGGTGTGGATTTGGAGGCTGAAAAGGAGACTGGGCCTAGAACTGAGGGCTGGAAGAGCAAGTATGAGAAGGGCGTTAGGATTGGGGGCTATAAAAAGGGAATGTGTGAGAGAAGGGAGCTGGGGATGGAAAAAATGGGGAGGTGGGAGAAGGGGGCTACAAAAGGGGACATGTGAGAGAAAAGGACTGGGACTGAAGCTGGGGGCTAAAAAGGGGGCATGTGAGAGAAAGGGGCTGAAGATAGGAGCTGGAAGAATAATTGTAGATGCAGAAGCAAAGGTTGATGGGGAATGGGGAAATGAAGAGGGAGTTCTATGGAGGTGAAGGACAGAGAAAGGGGACAGATTTTTAAGTTGGTGAAAAAAGGTAGAAATAGGGAATGTAAAAGGGGAAATGAGAGCCTGAATATGGGGGTAAGACATAAAAAGAATAGCCATACTGGATCAGACTAATCTATTCTAGCACCCGTTAATGTAACGGGCTAAAACAGTAGTGTATGTATATATATATATATATATATATATATATCTAGGAAATTATAGTGCAAATTTGTACTGTCAGGTCACTGCACATAGTACAGTATAAGAGTATACATGATTATCATAATAACTGCCAAACTGGGTCAAACTAAAGATTCATCAAGCCTCATTTCCATTAATGGAATACCCAGGTCAAAAAACCTGACAGGATTCAAAGTAGCAGCTTGATTCCATGTTGCTTACCCCCAGGGATAGAATATGGCACGGGAGTTAAGTCCGTCACAAGCACACCAGCTATTGTGTCATATTCAGCCATTTTTATAGACAGCATCTTCCCCTAACGAAGCTGTTTGGATGAAATGGAGCAAACTCCGTAGGGAATTAAGATAAGTGCTGTACTGTTATACATTTACAATTTTTTGTTGACACGTGATTCTTGGAGGTTTTTTGGCCAATGATTGAGGTGTTTCTCTGGGGGCCCGCTATATTTATTATTTTATTTATTTATTTTAAAAATTTCTATACCATTTTTTTCCAAAACAGTTTACAGAGAATTACATACATAAAATATTAAAAGTCATTACAAAATAAGAACGAAAACAGGCAGGTTCAATCTTACATAAAGTCAATTGCTCAAAGAAATGCATCTACAAATAGTTGAGTCTTTAACATTTTCCTAAATGAGTTCCTCTCTCCACATTTTCGAATCTGGCCAACCAGGCTATTCCACAGCTTGTCTCCTGCACATGTAAAAGTCATGGCATTCGTTTTCACATATTTAGGGTTAGCCTTTGTTTTCAGCAATGCAGTATTGTCTTGGCGGTCCTCCATTTGTGCTGAGGTCTTTTTCCTCCTTATAAACAAAAAAACAAGTAGAAAAATATTATTTGGGCATGCTATATCATATAGCTTTATTAAGACATAGGATCCATTAAGTTCCAATTGGTTCCACCCTGTAGTAATTTAATTTTAATGCTTGTTAATATTTACTACGCATTAAAACGGCTAGCACGCCTTAGTAAAAGGACCCCTAAATCTTTTTAAAACCCAACTATGCTAACTTTTTACCATACCCTCCAGCAATGAATTTCAGTGCTTAATTATGCACATGCATATTTGGGTGTTGGTGCAAATAGATATGAGGGACATTCAATAATTTATCTACCTCAGTAGGAAAGAAAAGTTTTCAAAATAGTTTTATTTTACAATATAGTCCCCTAATAGCTCCACACGCTTCATCCACTTTTCCTGCAATGACTTTAATCCCTTTAAAAAGAATTCTTCTGTTTAACCTTCAAACCAGGACTTCAGAGCTTCCTTGACATCTTTATCACTTGAAAACCGCTGTCAACAGAAAGCTGTAGGGTCAGGACTGTAGGGAGGACAGTTCAGCTGCTGAAACCCATATTCTTGGATGGCAACCTGTGATTGTCGTGACATGTGCATCGGCACATTGTCGTGACGAAGCAACATGCCTGCTGTGAGTTTTCTTCATCTTTACTCCTTGATTGACTCCCACAAAGCAATCATTGTGCTGGCGTAACTCTCCCTGAACTCCAGAAGCAAACGTCCTTCATCATCCCAGAAGACAGTTGTCATGACTTTGCCTGCAGATATTTCTGTCAAACATTTTTAGGGTGGGGATGACTTGAGCTTTCACTGCATCGACTTCATAGGTAGATAGAGATGTATGTATAATTTACACTTATACAAATTTGTATATGGTGAAGGCATAGGCATAGAAAACATTTATGCTTCCTAGTATGTCAACACCCAACCATCACCTGTATTCTACATGCCCACACAAGCACTCTCTACTGGCAACATATGCATACCGTCCAATCAGAATTCATTTTTCTTCCAGTGCAATATACCCATGAACATTTTCAGCTGAATTTTCTAATGGCAAAACTAGAACAAGCCTGGAGCTGGAATTGTGAGTACGAGCTCATGAGTTTTTCTTTAGTTCTTAGCTTCTCAGCAGTAAACCAACTAAAAGATCAGACTATATATAGAGAGATATAGATATAGATATGCAATAGCAAAATCACAGGGACATCTGTTCTGCTACTACTGTTTACAAATTTGGGGCCACAAACAGATCTGGTTTTTAAAGTAACCAAACTTTGCAAATTAGTCTTCTTAATATGTACATTTGATGAATATTCATTGTGACAGCCAGTAGTATAGTAATCGGCGGGGTGGGGGGCGCCTAAAGGCTCGGCACACCTCTTCTTCTCTGCCGCCCCCCCCTCTCTTTGCCATGCGTGCACACGCCCCTTGCCTTCCCTCGTACATTTTTTACTTCCCTGGCACAAGGTTGCTGCCCATGTCGACATCAGTGATTTCTCTGATGTCACTTCCTGGACCCATGCCTAGGAAGTAATGTCAAAGGGCGAGATGACACCAACATGGGCAGGCTGCTCAAGCCGGACAAGATAAAAAGGTACAGGGAAAGAGAAGGGGGCTTGCTTGCGCACAGCAGGGGGGGACAGGGTAGAGGATGGGGGAGGGGAGCGCCATTGCCCCAGGTGTCAATTACCCTTATTACACAACTGGTGATAGCCTGAAATCAAGACTTATCTAAAGCCTTCTTTCAGAACCTTTGGCCAGACTAACTGTAGATTGTAGTAGAGTTCTTTGTTCTTAGGCCTGTTCATGATCATAACATGGGCCCAGGAATATACATTTGTGTCAGAGGAAGAAAACCATGAATGTACAGTACTCCCCTGAAATTCACGGGGGTTACGTTCTCGGAGTGACTGCGAACATTGAAAACCGGGAATATCGGATGAGTACTGTAATCAGTGCAGGAGCTGGGAAAGAACAGCAACAGGTGAGAGGGGGGCACGTGAACACAGACCCAACGGCTCCCTCGGTCCTAGCTTACCACGCAAATTCTTCTCTGACCCAAGCATGCCCCCACAGTGTCTGGAGCGGAACAGTCCCAGTCAGAAAATGTGCTGTAACTTCAGACATCTGAAGTGAGGGAAAAACTGCAAATTAGTGAGTCCGCGAATTCATTACATTACATTACATTACATTAGTGATTTATATTCCGCTTGTGCCTTGCGGTTCTAAGCGGATTACAATTTATGAGACTGGACATTTCCAGTAGCGGTGCAGTACATAGATTCAAGAATGTGTCAAGATACAATTGTTAATCTGGGTTTTTCGGAAGATCTTGAAAGCTAATAGTAGATTGTGGTAAGTAGTTGTGATGAGTAGATATAATAAAGTCAGGATTCTGGTAGGTTGTTGTGATGAACAGAAATAATAAAAGTCAGGGTTCTGATGTATTGCTATGGTGGTGATGGTGGTGGTCATGAGAGTATTTTCTATTGTTGTTGAGGGGTTATGATGATGGAAAGTGTTTTTTGAAGAGATGAGTTTTGATTTCTTTTCGGAATATTTTGATGTCTGTTGAATTTATCAGTAGATTGTTGATGGTGGGATCAATCTTTGCTGCTTGTGTTGCTAAAAGGCTGTCGTATATTTTCTTTCGTCTTGTTCTGTTGAGAGGGGGGTGAATGAATAGGCTCCGAGTTCTCCTTAATCTATGAGATAGGTTACGGTGTAGTCTGTTATTTAGGTATATGGGTGCTGTTCCGTGTGTTACTTTGTATAGTAGACAGTAGAATTTGAACTGGGATCTTGCTTTTATTGGTAGCCAGTGTGAGTCTAGGTATGCGTTGGTGATGTGGTCATATTTGCCAAGGGAGTAGATGAGTCTGAGGGCCGTGTTCTGAACCGACTGCAGTTGTCTTAACATATAGTTTGGGCAAGACAAGTAGAGGCTGTTGCAATAATCTAACATACTTAGTACCAGGGATTGTACCAATAACTTATATTGATCTTTGTTGAAGTATTTTCTTATTTTTCTCAGATTACGCATAGTGAAGAATGCTCTTTGGATGATTTTGTGGATATGAGTCTGCATTGTGCAATTTCTGTCAAGTTGTATTCCCAGGATTTTGAGTGTGTTTTGCATTGGGTACTTGATTGTATTTAATTCTAGTTCAGTGAAAGATGGTTTTTTTTCCATCTCTAGAAGGAGGAATTTGGTTTTTTCCGTATTCAGTTTTAGTTTATGACTTGACATCCATTTTTCTACCGTTTCCATTATTATTTTCAAGTGGTTTGTGGGTAAGGGGTCTTGACTGTTAAATGGGAGGATGTAATTCAGAACCGCGAATTCGCAAGGGTTTCCTATACATTCAATTTTCAAATGTATGTGTACTATTTTACCTCCATTTGGCTGCTCATATATATGGCACAAAACATGCATGCTTTCTGCACACACATACTTTACCATTGCATGCACTATTTAAAATTTTAAGAGAAACCACAAAAAAGTAGCTCTATGAGGCTCATGGATTTATATGCCACCTTTCTTTGATACAATTAAAGCGATTTTTGTATTTTATATGCAGGTACCTTCTCTGTCTCTAAGGGGCTCACACAGTCTAACTTTTGTACCTGGGGCAAAGGAGGCTTAAGTGACTTGCCCAGGCTCCCAAAGAGGCACAGTCTGTGTCCCTCCAGATCTCAGACCATTGCACTAACCATTAGGCTACTCCTCCATGTGCACTTTGCAAGTAAGTAATCCATTAAAACTTATGCCCAAAAAGGGAAAAATCATTTAACATATGTGACTCAAAATATACTTCATTTGTACTCTATAAAATTTAAATTATTTTGCTTTGTCACTTTCATTCTCTATTCCCTCTTGAAAATGTATTGACTCCATCTGCTGGTTAATTATATTCTTTCTGCAATTACCAAATAATATTAGGCCCTGATGTTTCATAAAAAGGAGTTTGGAATCAAGTTATGGCAGAATCTGTGGGAGAAATGCTAGTGGGAATTTAGTAAAATTGGTTTGTACTGACATTGCAAATTAGCTACAGCTTGGCACCATGACTAAAAGATTCTACCTCATCTGCCTTTTATTCCAGTCTATGAACTCGTTTTGTAGTTTCTGAGAAAAAACTGAACCTATAAGTTCACAGATGCAATAGAGTAAAATCAGGTCTGGCTTAGTCGGCACACATGACATGGAGTTGGCTGGTAAATGTACAGTAGTTGGCAATAGATATATCTCCTGAATCATCTATATAGAAAATATTTATATTCTAGATTATGTCCATGTCAAATGCATGCTATTTGTATTAAAAGAACAAATAAAATAATAATATTTTAGGCTATAAGTAGAAGATAAACCTCAGAAAGATCTGGGTGAAAGTGCCATTCTGTATTTGGACTTAGCAATGATTTATTTCAACTTAGTGATGATTTATTTTGAGTAAAGAATTTATTTTCATTTGCTTTCAAAATTTTTACAGGATCCTCAAAGGCAAATGCATATGAATGTCACTCTTACACTCACTGAGGACTATTTACTAAGCCATGATAGCTGTTGGTGCAACAATTAACACTCACTGAGAATTCATGTGGGTCCCAGGTGTAAATGAGCACTTATAGGTCACACTTCAAGTTTAAGCAATTCAAGCCAATGTGTACTTGTAGAATTTGGTAAATGACGGCAGATAAAGACCCGGATGGTCCATCCAGTCTGCCCAACCATACATGCTCTATAAATTAATGATTTAATTTAAATGGTCCTTTTTGGTAGATATTTCTGGGCCAGAAACCCAGAGCCCTGACCGGTAGTGTGCTTAGGTTTTTTCTGCTGGAGTCTCCATCAAAGCTCACTCCAGCCCATCTTAACCATTCCAGCCATCGAAGCCCTCCCCAGCCCGTCCTCAACTGAATATCCATATATGGAACACAGACCGTGTAAGACTACCCAGTACTGGCCTTAGTTCCTTCAATATGGCATGGTAGTGGCAGTAGCCAGAAGGATGCTAGGCTGCAAAGAGAGAGGTGTAACCAATAAAAAAAAGGACAAGTTGTAGATGAGGCCCCATTTGCAGTATTTTGGTCACTTTTAGAGGCCATATCTCACTAAGGACATCAAAAGACTCAAGGCAGTTTAGAGGAAGGTGACAAAAATTCTATGGGGCTTGTGCCGAAAGACATATGAGGAAAGACTTGAAGACCTCAATATGTTTATCCTAGAGGAAAAAAAGGGATAAGGATGATAAGATACATTTAAAATTTTTAAAGGAATTAAACTTGTCACAAACACTCCTCAGAGCGAAGCTACCCTGTGACAAACCTTCTGTTCTGGCATGTCCCCTATAACCAGGGGAATCTTCAGGACTTTTGTTTGGCCCTAGATAACTGTCTAGGCCTGGGAGAAAACAAGCTAAGTACTGGTTTCAAATTACCACAACTCAGACCAAGTTCTTCAAGAAAGAATTGCGTATTTATTCTGACCTTAGAGGTCAAAAAGGTATAACACCAGGGCAAATATCTGTAGTATTTCATTCAAAACAAATTCAGTTGCAAAGGAAAAATAAAAGTACAAAAGCAAAAATCACATACAGATTGTCTTGCCTGAATTCTTACATTCTGCTTCAGCAATGAATTTCTAGGATTGTTCAAAACATATTCCAAACTTCCTCTCAGCAGTATTTGTCTTGGAGGAGAGAAACCTAGATTCTCAGCATTCATATAAAGTTCAAACCAAACTCTTATAACAGCCAAGGTTAGATACCCTGTTTCCACAATAGCAGGGACTGTGTAACAATAGAGTCAGAAAAAGTGTAAAATGGCAAAATACAGACTGACTCAATCAATATAGCCAACATATGAGGAGGACAAGCACTGCTATCTTCAGAGCTCAGAGACTTGTAACTCTGAAGAGGGGAAATAAATCCTCTCTTAAGGTAAGAGTTTTTCATCCAATCATAGCTAGACATGCAGTAAGCAGGTCCAACTCAAGAAGGCAATAGGTTTGTGATGTTTGCAATACTAATATCTGAGATAATTCTTTGTTCAATTATTCTTTTTCAAAAATTGGAAGATTGCATTCAGGTTGTACAGAAAATGAACTTATCTTGTAAGCATAAAGCTATATTCAGGGTCCCGACGCGGCCCCGTTTCGGCGTCTGCTTCAGGAGACCCCGCCACACACACAAAATGCTTGCAAAAAAGACACACTGATAATGGAGTTCAAACTGCGGTCTGAAATACAAAAACCAAAAGGCAAAATGAAATGCTACAGATACAGCCTCTGACTCTCAAAAAGCTACTGGACCTGTGCAATTTTCATAAAAGTAAACGGCTGAAGTACATGAAAGGCACATAAAGCATACATACCAGTCAAACAATAGAAAACTTCTGTGCAACAAGGAACGCCACCTCCCGCTCCAGTATTTAAAAACAGGAGGGGGAGGGGTACCCCGTGCGCACGAACGTGATGACGTCATCGAATCACAGCTGATACAAAAGAGAACTGTCAAACGTACTGCACGGGCAGCTGAAGTCAAAGAAAAGCAGCCCATTCGATTTCGCCATTAAGGCCATGAGGGTGCAACGTATTTAGATTGAAGATCCACTTCTGTTCTCTCCTCCACAACAGTCGAGCAATGTCACCACCCCTAGGACACTCCATGCTGTCCAAAACTGTAAAAGTCAGATCTTCCAATACATGGTGTGCTTGTTGCCAGTGTTGAACCAGAGGGGCTTCCTGCACCCCTGTACGAATGCGACTCATATGCTCCCCAATCCGTAATTTCAGTTGACGTGTGGTACATCCCACATACACCAGATGACACGGACATGAAATTGCATACACTACATGGTGTGATTTACAATTAGTGCTGAGACGAGTGTACTTCAATTGAGGAGGTAATGACATTTGATGAATTGGTACACTGAACAAACAAACCTTGCAATGTCCACACGGAGAGTGATGTCCCAGAGGAGATAGCTGGGAGGGTTGACTCAAAAATTGAGAATGGGTCAATCTCTGTTTAAGGTTCATGGTTTTAGAAAATGCAAACATGGGAATCTCATGAAAGGCATCATGAAACTGCAAAATGGGCCAATGACTTTTGATAATCTTTTTAATATGGAACGCATGTATAGAATATGGTAAGACACACACCAAAGGACGTGATATAGGAGCAGGATGCGACTGTAACAGTAGAGAACGGTTGGCATATAAACCTCGCTTGTAGGCCTTCTTAAGGACTGATGATGGATAACCCTTCTGAAAAAATCTGTTCCTTACTTCCTCAGCCCTGTACACATATTCTTCCACTGATGAGCATAATCTCCTAAGACGCAAGAACTGTCCAGTGGGAATGTTGTCTCTTAAGTGCTTAGGATGGAAACTGTCATACTGTAGTAAATTGTTTCTGTCCGTAGGTTTACGGTAGATAGATGTCTGAAAAATACCCTGATGTAGGGTGACAGTAATATCCAAAAAAGCAACCTGAAAACAGTCCCTGGTCATAGTGAACTGGAGATTCGAGTCACATTTGTTAAGCCAATCAACAAAAGATGATAATTCAAGCTCTGTACCAGTCCAAACCGCAAAGATGTCATCGATGTACCTTTTCCACAATAACAGGTGCTGCCAATGCTCTGAAGGGTACAAAAAACGATGTTCAAATTGTGACACATACAAACATGCTATGGAAGGAGCCATTTTTGACCCCATAGCAGTGCCTTTGACCTGTTTGTAAAAATCCTGGTCAAATTGGAAATAATTAAAACTTAGTGCCACATGCGCCACATCAAGCAAAAATGAAATCCTGGATGCTGAAAAATCCATCTGCTGTAGCTCTGCACGGATTACTTCAATGGCTTCTCGTTGTGGAATGTTGGTGTAAAGAGCTGCTATATCAAAGGTAAGTAATACAGCATCATGAGGCACATCCTGAAAAGCTGACAAAAACTGGATCATGCTGGTGGAATCCAAAACATAGGAGGGAGCCAGAGGCACCCTTTCTTTGAGATGAAAATCTATAAAAGCAGATAAAGGTTCAAGAAGAGACCCAATGCCAGAAACAATGGGTCTACCAGGAGGATGGGACACAGATTTGTGAATTTTTGGGACGAAATAGATTACTGGTATCCTAGGGTGAGGACAGCTCAAAAATCTGAATTCTCTCTCCGTAATTACCCCAGTTTCTAATGCTTGCAACAATAGCTGAGAAATGATATCCTGTATGGATTGTGTTGGATCCTGCTGTAAAAGTTCATAATATGTGGGGTCACTAAGTTGACGCTGTGCTTCAACAACATAATCCTGAGTATCTTGAATGACCACCCCCCCTCCCTTATCAGCTGAACGTATAACTATACTCGCATCCGTAGCGAGTGCAGAGACTGCCAAAAATTGTTGTTTAGATAAGTTGAACCGGGTAGATGGGGGCATCTGCTCCAAAGTACTAATATCCCTCAAAACCAAATCTTCAAATGTTTGAATGTGTGGGTCAACAGTGCCTGGAGGGCACCAAGAAGATTTAATCTGTAGGGTATGTGAGCTGTCATAAGGCTGTGAAGGTGTACCTTCATCTGTGTAAAAATATTTTTTGAGTTTGCAGGAGCGAATGAATTTGAACAGAGCTACTCTGGTATCAAACGGGACGTACAGACTTGTAGGTACAAAAGATAAGCCTTTATTTAATACTGAAGTCTCAACAAGAGACAACGGACGATGGGATAAATTGAAAATATTGGAAATTATGGAGGTGCTTTCGTGGGTCGGGCCCTTACTGGTCTTTTGCTGGTGATTTTGGTGCCCCCTTGAAAATGGCCTCTGGCTCCCTCCTATGTTTTGGATTCCACCAGCATGATCCAGTTTTTGTCAGCTTTTCAGGATGTGCCTCATGATGCTGTATTACTTACCTTTGATATAGCAGCTCTTTACACCAACATTCCACAACGAGAAGCCATTGAAGTAATCCGTGCAGAGCTACAGCAGATGGATTTTTCAGCATCCAGGATTTCATTTTTGCTTGATGTGGCGCATGTGGCACTAAGTTTTAATTATTTCCAATTTGACCAGGATTTTTACAAACAGGTCAAAGGCACTGCTATGGGGTCAAAAATGGCTCCTTCCATAGCATGTTTGTATGTGTCACAATTTGAACATCGTTTTTTGTACCCTTCAGAGCATTGGCAGCACCTGTTATTGTGGAAAAGGTACATCGATGACATCTTTGCGGTTTGGACTGGTACAGAGCTTGAATTATCATCTTTTGTTGATTGGCTTAACAAATGTGACTCGAATCTCCAGTTCACTATGACCAGGGACTGTTTTCAGGTTGCTTTTTTGGATATTACTGTCACCCTACATCAGGGTATTTTTCAGACATCTATCTACCGTAAACCTACGGACAGAAACAATTTACTACAGTATGACAGTTTCCATCCTAAGCACTTAAGAGACAACATTCCCACTGGACAGTTCTTGCGTCTTAGGAGATTATGCTCATCAGTGGAAGAATATGTGTACAGGGCTGAGGAAGTAAGGAACAGATTTTTTCAGAAGGGTTATCCATCATCAGTCCTTAAGAAGGCCTACAAGCGAGGTTTATATGCCAACCGTTCTCTACTGTTACAGTCGCATCCTGCTCCTATATCACGTCCTTTGGTGTGTGTCTTACCATATTCTATACATGCGTTCCATATTAAAAAGATTATCAAAAGTCATTGGCCCATTTTGCAGTTTCATGATGCCTTTCATGAGATTCCCATGTTTGCATTTTCTAAAACCATGAACCTTAAACAGAGATTGACCCATTCTCAATTTTTGAGTCAACCCTCCCAGCTATCTCCTCTGGGACATCACTCTCCGTGTGGACATTGCAAGGTTTGTTTGTTCAGTGTACCAATTCATCAAATGTCATTACCTCCTCAATTGAAGTACACTCGTCTCAGCACTAATTGTAAATCACACCATGTAGTGTATGCAATTTCATGTCCGTGTCATCTGGTGTATGTGGGATGTACCACACGTCAACTGAAATTACGGATTGGGGAGCATATGAGTCGCATTCGTACAGGGGTGCAGGAAGCCCCTCTGGTTCAACACTGGCAACAAGCACACCATGTATTGGAAGATCTGACTTTTACAGTTTTGGACAGCATGGAGTGTCCTAGGGGTGGTGACATTGCTCGACTGTTGTGGAGGAGAGAACAGAAGTGGATCTTCAATCTAAATACGTTGCACCCTCATGGCCTTAATGGCGAAATCGAATGGGCTGCTTTTCTTTGACTTCAGCTGCCCGTGCAGTACGTTTGACAGTTCTCTTTTGTATCAGCTGTGATTCGATGACGTCATCACGTTCGTGCGCACGGGGGTACCCCTCCCCCTCCTGTTTTTAAATACTGGAGCGGGAGGTGGCGTTCCTTGTTGCACAGAAGTTTTCTATTGTTTGACTGGTATGTATGCTTTATGTGCCTTTCATGTACTTCAGCCGTTTACTTTTATGAAAATTGCACAGGTCCAGTAGCTTTTTGAGAGTCAGAGGCTGTATCTGTAGCATTTCATTTTGCCTTTTGGTTTTTGTATTTCAGACCGCAGTTTGAACTCCATTATCAGTGTGTCTTTTTTGCAAGCATTTTGTGTGTGTGGCGGGGTCTCCTGAAGCAGACGCCGAAACGGGGCCGCGTCGGGACCCTGAATATAGCTTTATGCTTACAAGATAAGTTCATTTTCTGTACAACCTGAATGCAATCTTCCAATTTTTGAAAAAGAATAATTGAACAAAGAATTATCTCAGATATTAGTATTGCAAACATCACAAACCTATTGCCTTCTTGAGTTGGACCTGCTTACTGCATGTCTAGCTATGATTGGATGAAAAACTCTTACCTTAAGAGAGGATTTATTTCCCCTCTTCAGAGTTACAAGTCTCTGAGCTCTGAAGATAGCAGTGCTTGTCCTCCTCATATGTTGGCTATATTGATTGAGTCAGTCTGTATTTTGCCAAGGTTAGATACCCTGCTAGTCAGCAAGCAATAGCCACAGCTTTGCAAAAGGGCTCCCAATACCTGCAGCTACCTCTTGGAAGACTCTGCAGCTGTGGGAGATTAGGTACCGTAATTATGTTACCAGCAAACGGCAGTCACAGTAAGGTTTTTCAAACAGGAAAAAAAAAACCCATTCATCCAGTTCCTAAGTTTCTTAGCCACAAACTTCCCTTTAGGAAAACAAGCTATCCACATGCAGGTAAGTACACTTCTTGTACCCAAAATAATAGATAGCTCAAAGGCAGCAAAAATATTTAAAGCTTTTCTGGCTTAGAAAGGAACAAAACACCACCAGTTTTCCAGCTACTCACTGACTCTTAGTTTGTGTCCATGAGATCTGCCTGGCTCTCTGGTATAGGGCCAGTGTCTTGCACTTCCATTCCTTCTACACCTTCAGGAATCTGGAAGTCAGAAGTGGGGAGGCTTTCTTCCACCTCCTGCATTGGCCAATCTGAAAACTCTGCCTCTGCTGCTTGATCCCAAGGCTCTGGCCCTGCCTTGGGCTGCTGGAGTGACTCACGCTAGTCACTCGCTCCTCCCCCTGCTATTTGCTTCAGCCTGCTTTTAATCAGTCCACAGCCAATCCCCTTCAGCCTGTAGAGGGGGATGGGCTTTGGTGCTACTGCAGGCTTTCCTTGTTTGTACTGCCTGGGTTTCCTAGGCTCACCTAGTTTATCTCTGGCTGCCCTAGCTGACTTATGAACAGCCTGCTGTTGCTGCCAGTCTGCCTGACCCTGATCCAGATCACCACTGCTCTGGTCATATGGGCAATGGAAGTCAGCCTCAAGTTGGTCACCAGAATTAACCTGGTCAGCTCTTCTGCACTGGATCCTATTAGGGGCAAAACTAGTGCTGGTGCTAGGTTTGTCACAATATGCAAACAAATCTTTTCCAGAGATGGGAAAGCAGTAGAACTAGAATTCATGAGTTGAAGATGCAAAGTGGGAGATTCAGGGGGTCTTTTACTAAGGCACGCTAACCAATTTAGCGCATGATAAATGCTAATGCATCCTTAGAATATAATGGGTGCGTTAGCATTTAGGGCGCACTAATCTTTAACACAAGCCAAATCGGCTAGCACGCCTTAGTAAAAGATCCCCTTAAGTAGCAAGGTCAGGAAATACTTTTTTTTACAGAAAGGGTGGTGGATGCCTGGAATGCCTTCTAGTGGGATGCTGTGATGAGAAAAATGGTGACAGAATTCAAGAATGTGTGGGATAAAACCATTGGAACACTATATATAAAATGGATGGAATCCAATTAAAGCAAAACTGATATGACCATATAATTGGAGTGAGCTTTGACGGCAACTTCAGAGGCTAAAAATTAAGACCAATGCTGAACAGACTTGTATAGTCTAGGTTTTGTAAAACAGCAAAAACAGATCAGGATCAAAGCTGGAGTGGGTTTCAACAAATCCAACTCACACTTACCTCTAGCAGCTTCATGAAGTCAAGGTGGTAATTTTTATTATGAAACTGCTAGTAGTAGGAGTGAGTAGGGTTTGCTCTCTTTCTCCTTGTCAATTTTAGGCACAGACTGTAGGGTCCTGATTCTATAAAGGGTGCCTAAATCACGCCTAACGCTGAGCCTGACTTAGGGCTCCTTTTACGAAGGTGTGCTAGCGGTTTTATCACACGCACCGGATTAGCGCATGCGCTAGCCGAAAATCTACTGCCTGCTCAAAAGGAGGCGGTAGCAGCTAGTGCATGCGGCAATTTAGCGCACGCTATTCTGTGCGTTAAGCCCCTAGCGCACCTTCGTTAAAGGAGACATTAGGTATCCAAATGAACTGGATGAGCCATTTAAGAGCCTTAACGAGCAATAATTGGCACTTAGGCTTTCCTTGCTTTCAGTAATGAGCTGATTGGAGCACTATTTAGTCAGAAAAAAAGGGTAGTTTTTTAGCAAGAAACCTAAAGCTCTGGGTTTTTTTCATATGCTCTGCTTCAGTTAATGGATGTTTTCCTCTAATTAGCAAATAACATTAATGTTTGTCCACAAAAATAGAAAGTTTTGCATACAATATATCTGTTTTGATGTGCCATGTTTATGTGGTGCCTTATTAAATGTATTTTGAGCTTAATAAAGCAAAAATAAAAACTCAGAGAGCTATTTAGCAGATTGCATTAAGGACATCTAAACTGTGCCTAAGTTTCGTCCATGGAACTCAGGCCTATCTGAAGCCCAAACTATGCTCAAAAGTAGACTTCCTTTACAATGCCTATAGGACCTAGTTTTACAATTGCTATGCAACTTGCTAGCTCAATGGGTAGCACACTGGTTAAACCTACAGCCTTCTACCCTAATGTTGCTGGCTTGAATCACTCTGTGATGGAAGAGAAATTACTCTCTGATGGAAGAGAAATAAATAAAAGCATTAAACAGATCCAACTCCCAGTATTACAATTATAATGAAAAACACCATAAAATTGCCATTCTAATAATGTCATAATAATAAAATATTATAATATTAAGGATATATTAAGGATATTGTTTGGACATCTAACTCTCACCTAAAACCTGATTCTCTATAGGACGCCTAAAAAAATTAGACATCTAAACAGTGCTGAGCATCGCTGAGCGCGATGCTACAAGGGACGCCTATCTCGGACGGCTAATTAGCATCTAACTGTAGATGCGTTTTGCAGAATCAGGGCCTAGAAGTCTATCTGGCATCAGTCCTGCTTCCCAAGTACTGTACTTGCTGTTGAAGCCCACTCCAGTCTTGATTCCGATCTGTTTTTGCCATTTACAGGATCCAGACTACAGAACTCTTACTTCCCAACCTCTGAAGCTACCATCAAAATCTAGGGGCTGGAGTGAGAAGGGTTCCCTCCTGTCTCCATTTCACTCTTAGAAAACCAGAAAGTTTAGGTAGGCCTGAAAGGGCCTATTCTGACTGGAGGGGGGGAGGTCTTTGGTTATCAGGAGGTGGGAATGGGGTGTTTAGAAGGGTAGGAAGGGGCACATAGAGTACTTTGTCATCTTTTCCTGTTGGTTTTTTTCATTGATAAAAAAAACTGTATAGAAAAAAGCCATGTTGCAAGAGTGGAAGTTCTGGACTGTTAGGACCTGCCCAGAAGCAGAATACAACGAAACATATATGTCCGCTATGGTCCGGTTACTTCTGACAATACAAGATAAATGGTTGCATTTTTATAATTTAAAGTTTGGAATTAAATAATAATAATAATAATAATTTTATTTTTTATATACCGCCAAAGCCAAAGTAGTTTGAGGCGGTTTACAATAAGAAGAGCTGGACAGTCAGCGAAGACATAATAATGAAGTCCTTGATTCAATAAATTTTTATTGGGTATTTTGAAAAATACAGGGAGCAATTCAGATACATAAAATAATATAACTTTTTGTATATATATGGTCTATAAATGTAAAATTAACTATAAAGGATTATAGTATTAAGAAAAGCTCAGAGTAATGAAGTTGTTTATGAAGACTGTATGAGAAAAAGGTGAGAGAGAACAGAATAAAAATTAAAAGAGAAAAGAAAGAAAGAGAAAGAGTGAAGAAAAGAAAGGGAAGACAGGAGTGTCTACAAAGCAGAGCGTACATATGAATCTAAGAATGACCAGGGAGATTTCTTGCTTTTCAAATTCCTGGAGATTCGGAGTGTGAATTTATTCTCATATGCGTATGATTCAAATCTATGATACATACATAGTGAGTTCCACCAAAACGTATAATCTAATAACGAAAAAGATTTCCAATTTTTCAGAATGTGCATGAGAGCAGTCACAAACATGGTATCAATAAGTTTTGGAGGACATTTTGATTGCGCGAAGCAGGGATGTTGAGATCGAAGGATTATAATGTCCATAGAAATCTCTCCTCTTTCAAACAATTCCAGCAAACAGAGTCTAGTTTTAGGTTGGCTTTCCACATGCGGAATGGAGTCCATATTGCATTCCACATAATAAAGAACATTGATTGTGAAACTCTAGAAGATAAAAGCAGGCGGTTTGTTGAAGACCAAAAGAGTTCCCAGTCAATGTCAGAAAGCGGAGTGGTGAGTATATTATCCCAGTGTTTCATAGATTGATATGAAAAAGTGAAGAAATGATCTCTCAGAATATTATAGAAAAAAGATATAGCTTTTCCTTTTGATAGAGACCATAAAGACCAATGGCAGATAGTATTTTTGGACGACATGAAGTCATACCGTATATTCACAGAGGACAGCACTTCAATGAGTGAGATCCATTGTGAATAAGCAGAGGAAGGCAATAGGTATGTGGAGCAGAGTGTATCAAAAGGAATTGATTTATTGAGAGTAGATAATTGATGAGCAAACCATATACCCGCTCGCTGCCACCGTTTCCATGAAAGGGATTTGCCTTGGTTTTGGATTTTGGGATTATTCCAAAGAGACATGAGTGGGCTAACACTAACTGAGATCTCAGCTATATTATCTAAATGATGGAGAGCATGCTGCGTTGAATTCAACAGAGAATACTTTCTCAGATGTCTAGGTATTGATACCGTTAGTAAGCAGGAGATGTGTAGAGATTTGCATAGAAAACACTCTATTTCAAACCAAGTAGGAGGGTCTTGAGAAAAGGAGTCATTAACCCAGTAAGCTCCATATTTAGCTAATGAAGCAATATAATAATGGTAGAAATCCGGGAAGTTAAGACCACCGTTAATTCTAGAGGCCTTCAGCTTGGCTAGAGCAATTCGAGGTTTTTTCTTGTTCCATATAAATTCAGATAGCTTCCTATTTAGCCAATGGAAAAATGATTTCTGGCATAAAAGAGAAAGTATAGAGAGAATGTAATTAATTTGGGGTGCTAAGGTCATTTTGATGGATGCTATCCTACCCCACCAAGACAAATAAAGTGGAGACCACCGAGATGTAGTGTTAAGAACTAAATTTTTGATTTTAGATATATTAAGATCTTGAGCAAGGATCGGATCCTTGTGTATTAAAATCCCCAAGTATTTCACAGCTTCATTAGACCATGTAAATGGAAAGTTAGCCAAATCTAATTGAAGAATGTTATTGTTCAGAGGAAAGATTTCTGATTTTTCCCAATTGACAGAATATCCAGAAAATCGGGAGTATTGTTTGATGATATGTATAAGATGAGGAAGAGAAGATTGAGGGTTCCTAAGAAAAATTAAGACATCATCAGCATAGGCTGCTAATTTTAAATTTCGATCAGAAGAGGGAATTCCGTTAATTAAGGGGCATTGTCGAATAGCAGAGAGAAGAGGCTCCAACACTAAATTGAACAGTAGTGGTGAGAGAGGACACCCCTGTCTAGTGCCTCTGTGAAGGGGAAATTTATTGGATAGAGAATTGTTAATTAGAATGCGAGCGGTGGGACTGTGATATAATGTTTCTATCCATTTCGTGAAAAATGAACCAAAATTATACCATTTCAGGACGCAGAAAAGAAAAGGCCATTCCACTCGATCAAAGGCTTTTTCAGCGTCTATAGCTAGGCCTATTATTGGGTCTGTCAATGTTTTAGCGTGAGTATTAATATGGTGAAAGAGGCGCAGGTTATCTCCTATATATCTTTGTTTGTTAAACCCCGTTTGATCTTTATGTATAAGATGTGGAATCACTTTGGTAAGTCTTAATGCAAGTAATTTTGCCATTATTTTGTAATCTAAATTAAGGAGAGAGATAGGACGGAAGTTTTTGACCAAAGTGGCGTCCCTGTCAGGCTTAGGAATTACTGCAATGGTGGCTTCAGTGAAATTAAATTGTTTATCTGGAGTGGAATGGAGGAAATCATAGTATGTAAGGAGATGAGGAGCTAAGATGTTTCGGAATTGTTTAAAAAATTCGTTAGTGAAACCGTCTGGACCAGGGGCTTTCCCAGTCGGTAGGGAAGATATGGCAGCTTCTATTTCTGTTATGGTTATCGGAGAATCTAGTTCCAATTTAAGAGAGTCCGATATGGTTGGATGAGATAAGGAGGAAAGAAAGGAGTCTATGTTTGATTCAGAAGTCGCAAGTTCAGATTGGTATAATGAAGCATAAAAATTTTCAAATTGAGAAGAAATTAAAGATCTGGTTTTGACTAATTGTCCTAATGAATTTTGGATAGATGTGATATGTAGTCTTTTGGATTTAATTTTAAGGTATCTGGCCAAGGGGCGACCCATAAGATTATCTCCCATATAATGGCCAGATTTGGAGATGAAGATATCCCGTCTGGCTGTGCATGAAATTAAAGTATTATATTCATATTTAAGTTTTTGGATACTTTGGAGAATATTTGGGTCATGTAAGTGATTAGACATATGCTGTAGTTCTAATGTTTTAATAGAGTTTTCTAATTCTTTTTCCTTTATCATGGACTGTTTTTTTTTTCCAAGAGGCAATTTTTATCAATTCACCTCTAAGGGTTGCTTTGTAAGCTTCCCAGACTATGGAAGGACAAATTTCAGGGTCTTTAGAGTTATTTTCAAAAAATTATTTTCAACAGTTTCTTCATCTAAGAGTAGGGCGTTGTTCAGTCTCCAAGAAGGAGATTCTTTACGCGAAGCTGAGATAGAAATATATAAAGAAATGGCAGCATGATCCGTAAGAGAGATTGGATGTATAATAGCATTGGTAAGATCCTGAATTAGAGAAGAGGATATGAGAAAAAAATCAATTCTCGAGTAGGTATTATGTGGTGGTGAAAAATGTGAGTATTCTCTACCTTTCGGGTGAAATAATCGCCAGGGATCCACAAGTGAGAAGGCATCATTTAGAGCCTGAAGAGCTGTGAAAGACTTGGATTTGGAGGGTTTACAAGAAGAAGATCTATCAATATACAAGTTTTGGATTTGATTAAAGTCCCCTCCCAATATTAGAGAACAAGAACCGAATTCAATTAGCGCTAGCTGAATATCTCTAAAAAAATCCGGGTGATCTTTAACCGGGCCATTTATAGTGAGAAAGACAAAATCCACTGAGTGCAACGCAGCATGTACCAGACACCATCTTCCCTCCGTGTCTGTTTTAATTGAATGAATAATGGGAGAGAGTTTATCTTTAAGAAATATTGAAACACCATTTTTCTTTTGATGAGTTGCAGGGGAGTATAAAATGAGTAGAATATCCCTTTAGTTGGAATTTCGTGGCAGCAGCGGGTGGGAGATGGGTTTCTTGTAAGAAAATTATATCTGGATGTTTGTTGAACACATAATTAGATATCTTTTTTCTTTTAATGGGATGATTCAGGCCATTCATATTAAAGGAAAAGACATGTAGGTCAGCCATAATATATAATATGTAGTGGTGAAATATGAAGTATATCCCCTTTTTCAAGAAAAGATAACTGATATATTTGTATGGTTGGGTAGACACTCCTGTCTAAGGAAAAAAATAGAAAGAGCATTAAAATAAGAAAGAAGAAATCAGGATTGTCAGCATAATATATGATCAGAAGAGAGATAAACCATACTATCATGCATATCTTAAAATATTTTAAGGGTGCTCCTATGAGCACAGAAGAATAACACATGTGAAGCAACTAACAAAATCCACAACTAATCAGTAATATAAAATGTGAGATTAGTGTGCTTAACTTAGTAGACTATACAAAGTATGTATTTCATTACATAGCACAATGAGATAAAAGCTTTTAGGCACAGTCTGAAATATCAAAACTGGAATTGATTTTATCAGATAGAGACCTCAAAGGAAACTGCACGGTTGATGTCAAGTAGAATTGAATAATCTAATAACGAGTGTGCATGAGATAAGAGCTTATTGGCCCAATCTGAAATATCAAAACTGGAAATGATTTAATCAGACAGAGACCTCAAAGTAAACTGCTTGGCTGATGTCAAGTAGAGTTAAATCGTTGGGGTATTATTGATCATAGTCTCAGACATAGAGTCTATAAATAGTTGTGCGGCTACTTTGTCTGTGAATGTATGTGGTTTCCCATCTCTCCATATGCGTAAAGTCGCCGGGTACATAAGTGCAAACCTCACTCCCCAACGATGAAGCGTGGAGCATAGCGGCACCATAGCCTTGTGAAGGGTGGATACATGTAAGGAGTAGTCGTTAAATAATAGTAATTTTTGACTTTCATATTCAAGTCGACCATATTTCCGAAAGGCTTGCATGATGAGCTCTTTGTCTTTCCAGTTAATATATCTAGCAATTACTGTTCGCGAGCGGTTGTTATCCTCCGTACGTTGGCCCAAGCGGTGTGCTCGCTCGCATAGAAAGCCAGTCTCAGGGGTCACCAGGCCAAGTTGTTTTGGGAGCCAAATCTGAAAAAAATGGTAGAGATCTTGATCAGCACGGAGATCAGGTAGCCCCATTACTCATAGATTATTGCGGCGTTGACGGTTCTCTTGGTCATCCAAACGTATTGTCAATGTTGCCACTTGATTTTGCAAGGCAATCACGTTTTCGCGATCTTGCAATGTTGCATCTTCATTTTCAGACACCCTTTGTTCCACTGCTGCAATCCGCCCAGCATGTGATTCAAAATGATCGTTAATACAGTCTACAGCCAACTGTAATTTAAGAAATTTATCTTCCAGGGCCGCGGTGACCATTTTCGAGATTTCTTGGGCCCAATCACCCCATTGTGTCGAGGTTAGAATTGGAGTCGGTGACGTCGCCATTTTAAGCTCTGAGCAGGATGATTTATGTTTAGGCGTTTTCGCCGATCTTACCGGCATTTCTATCTGACGCGTACTTTAAAACTGCTACACATATATAAGAAAGCTCTGTAGGTGAGTCAGAAATATTTTGAATAAGATTTATTCTTAGGTACACTTTCTTTTACCCACAGCCGCTGGTGATATACAGGTTCAAAGGAATGCAGCAAGCTCCCTGCAGGGGAGAAAAATCTCTGGTAACCACTTCAATAAAGTCAAATTCACAGGTAATTTGGATAAACACAGTTCGTGTAGGCTGATTCAAAGTCACCTAAGTGAAGCTAATCTGGATGAGATATGGTGCTGAGCACTTCTGAAAATGAACTCATACTTCTGAGTAGCTCCAATAACTCCTGTATTTGAAGGGATGTTCGTGACCTCAGGCTTCTTAATGCTAAGCAGCGCTGAAGAAATTTTCCTTTCCCTTTTTTTTTTTTTTTTTTTTTAAGCTTCCAGGAGGTGTGAAGATGAAGGTCTCACATCTCTGGCGCACTTACGACTCAGCCATGACACAAGACTTGAACAACATGTTCATCCGGGACATCAGGTGTCTGGGTTACCACTGGCGCACTTGCGGTCTCGGCATGGCCCAAGATATGAGCGGCACCTTCATCCGTGACATCGGGTGTCTGGGTTGCTCGTCTGAAAGGAGTTGAGGGTTCCGGCAGCAAAAATATAACAGGCTATATAAAAAAACAAAAACAAATATAAAGCACAGTTTTATTTGAATTAGGCGTGTGCAGGAGGAGCCGTTACGCCATCCGTGTGTTCTCCGTGGCGATCAGGCCACGCCCCCCAACAATGAAGTCCTTGAATACAATGAATATTTAGAATAACAGTGATGATATCAAAATAAAGAAAGGATGAAAATGATGAATTAAGGATGAAAATTATGTTGTAAAAAATCAAATATGATGGTCATTTGGGCAAAATATATATTGTTCTAGAGGAGAGCCGATTATGAAGGTCCCAAAAATATTTTAAAACATTCATGAAAAATAATGAATTTACCCCCTTTTTACAAAACCGTAGCACATTTTTTAGCCCTGGCCATGGTGGGAACAGCTCTGATGCTCATAGAATACCTATGAGTGTCAGAGCTGTTACTGCCATGGATGGCACTAAAAACAATACTACGGTTTTGTAAAAGCGGGGGTTATTGAGAAATGCAATTGTAGATATTTTGACTCTCAACTTAGAACAGTCTGGTATGGATATGTTATTTATTTATTTTAAAATTTTCTTTCCCGCAGAACATGCAAAATTCATCAACAGACAAAACAGATAAAAACAGTATCAGACATCATCCCTCTCTTCTATTATCAATAACTCAACAGTAGAACTCGTGCACAAACAGATGAGTTTAAAGTAATCACCTAAATTGCTCAGTATTTTTACATAATTGTAATCTACCTGGCAAATGAGTTTCACAGTCTTGAGTCTCCCACTGAGAATGAAGCTTGGTCTGTTGACACGTGGAGGGGCATAATCAAAACTGTGCCTAAGTCTGAAATTGGATGTTTTATGCAAAACATCCACAAACGCAGCAGGAAAAACGTCCATTTTCAAAGCTGCCAAAAGTCTGTCTTTTATTTTTGAAAATGAGCAAGATATAAGTTTTGGTCCTTAGGACGTCTACCTTTTTTGCCCATTTTCAAAAATAAAAATATCCACGTGAAAAACATACAAAATAGTTTTATAGACGTACCCACCAACTATCTTGTCTGATCGCAGCAGAAGGAATCTCCATCAGCTGAGCCAATTTCGGGGGATTCCTGATGGCTCAGTTGATGGGGATTCCTCCTGCCAGGATCAGCTGAGCCACAGAGCCCAATACCCCTCCCCCTGACATCTCACACACATCCCAACATCCCCCTGAAATCCTGTACCTCCCCCGATATCTCTTCTCCCTCCATATCCCCCAACATTCCTGGGGCCCCTCCCATATCCCAGGAACCCCCCGTACCTTGGAAGAGCAAATGGTAAGAGGGAAGCTCACTCACTCCTGCCTACAGGGTCGCCTGCTGCAATAACTGGGGCTTTCCCCTCCCACTGCATCTAGACCAGGGGTGTCAAAGTCCCTCCTCGAGGGCCGTAATCCAGTCGGGTTTTCAGGATTTCCCCAATGAATATGCATTGAAAGCAGTGCATGCACATAGATCTCATGCATATTCATTGGGGAAATCCTGAAAACCCGACTGGATTCCGGCCCTCGAGGACCGACTTTGACACCTGTGATCTAGACTCTGAAAGTCATATTGTGAAACTAGTGGTTTTAACCTCTTCAGCATATGTAATTTAAAAAAGAATGACTGCACCATCTGTGCTACTTGAACACTCATAGTCAAATAATAGTCTAATATCACTCTCAACAGCTGCAACTCTCTCTGCATAGGGACTGCAAAATCTCCCAATTTCTAGGCCAAACCTCTTCATCCTTCGTTCCTACAAGCATAACTTGTGTTTTAGCAACATTAAAAACCAGTTTGTTCTCATTCATCCATCGACCAACTTCATTCATACATTCATTTAACCTCTTAACATACATTAATATGACTTACTATATTATTCAGGCTCTATGAATTACTGAACCTAGATAAGATACAAAATTAGGTGCAGTTTATAGAATAAGCTCAGTTATTGTTAGTTATCACCAATTAATGCAATTTGTTTACATGTATAGTTGACTCTATTCTATAACTATGTGCCTAAATTTGGGTGCCATTCAGAGAATTTGGGGGTGAGCTAGTATTCTATGATGAAACCTGGGTGCCCAGGTGCCAATATAGAACAGCCTCCTATCAAGCATTTCTGGGGTACCTAAATGGAGGTGCCCTGTTGAAGACTTGCCCCGTTTAATGTGATGTCTTAATAGTTAATATTTTATCTGCTGCCATTAATGGGACAAAGAATGAACAGGCACTGTACCTTACACTTACTATGAATGTAGTTACTACCCTGTTAACTTTAATGTGGCAGGTAGCCACCTCTATCAAAATGGCATTAAATTCTTCAAATTCAGATCCATCAAAGTGTCCTTGGAACACAGTAAGCCAGTCTGATTTTCAAGATATCCACATTGAATATGCTATAATTTACATACACTGTCTCTACTGTATGCAAATCAATCTCATACATATTCATGGTAGATGTCCTGAAAACCTGATTGGTTGGGTGTATTTTGAAGACTGGGTTGAGAACATCTGCTCTGGATTTACTTCCAATGAGTTGACTGGAACAGATTGTGCAGAAAACTTTTACAAAAGGAAATCCTTTAACTGGGATGTATCAAAGAATACATAACAAATAGTATCAATTTTTATGAAATATTTATAAGAACATAAGAATTGCCGCTGCTGGATCAGACCAGTGGTCCATCGTGCCCAGCAGTCCGCTCCCGCGGCGGCCCCTAGGTCAGAGACCAGTGCCCTGAGACCAGCCCTATCTGTGTACGCTCCGGTTCAGCAATAACTTGTCAAACTTTGTCTTGAATCCCTGGAGGGTGTTTTCCCCTATAACAGCCTCCGGAAGCGCGTTCCAGTTTTCCACCACTCTCTGGGTGAAGAACTTCCTTACGTTTGTATGGAATCTATCCCTTCAGACAAATTTATCATCACAACTCAAAACCTCATACTAACATTCCAGAAATAACTTTCTCCTCTTCTTTGTCTCCTTATGTAAGTCCTTATGTACTGACCTGAAAATGAAGCATTTCTACTTCAAAAGAATAAATGTAAAATAGAATATTTATTATTCTCAAAGACAGAAGATACTTTCAATTTTAAGAAGAGATACCACAAACTTATCAAGTACAATGAGCCTGTAAAAAGAAAACTGAAACATGGTACTCACAAGTGCAGCACCAATATAGTAAAACCTTGGTTCGCGAGCTTAATTCGTTCCGAAAACATGCTTGTAATCCAAAACATTCATATATCAAAGCAAATTTCCTCATAAGAAATAATGGAAACTCCACAACCCATAACCTTTAATACAAAATACTGTATGTACTCGTATTGCAAGATCTTGCTTGTTTAGAACAGTCACTACACTCTTGCAGTGTCAGAGAGAGAAGAACCATCAGCTCAGTTGTGATGATGTGATGTGTGTACAGTATACCCCCGTGAATTTGCAGTTCGCGAATTGCACACTCAGCCTTTTGCGGTATTTTCTGACCGCCTCTTCCAGGAACTAAAGTCAGGTTACACCAATCAGGAGCTGCTTTGACACGCCAGATAGCATGTCAAAGCAGCTCCTGATTGATGTAGCCTGACTTTAGTTCCCGGAAGAGGCGGTCAGAAAATACTAAGAATGATCCTGCACCTGCAGCCCTCTCCTGCCTCTGATCTGCTCCTAAACCACATTCATGTTTTTTTGAAATTCGCGGGTGCTCCTGGAACGGAACTACCATGAATTTTGGGGAATACTGTATACTGTATGTACTTGTATTGCAAGACCTTGCTTGTATATCAAGTTAAAATTTAATAAAATATTTTGCTCTTGCAAAACACTTGCATACCAAGTTACTTGCAATCCAAGGTTTTACTGTATATTTATTTATTCATTTATTCAATTTTCTATACCGTCCTCCCAGGGGAGCTCAGAACGGTTTACTTGCATTTATTCAGGTACTCAAGCAGTTTTCCATCTTTGTCCCAGCGGGCTCACAATCTATCTAACGTACCTGGGGCAGTGGGGGGATTAAGTGACTTGCCCAGGGTTACAAGGAGCAGCGTGGGTTTGAACCCACAACCTCACGGTGCTTCACAGGTTTTTATACGTTGTATTCAACCAACATAAGAATTATCCGAAGATTCTGAGCAGAAACTTCCAGGATCATTTAGGTCCCAGTCATCGGCAACATATTTGAATGACATTTATGTTGGACCACTTCATAGAATCCAGTTTTCTCCAGAATAAATACAGAGATAGAAGGACACTAGACTCAATAACATAGAATCTACATTAAGCGAGGAAGGCACCTCTCTAAGCACACTGTAACTAACTAACCTTATGATGTCGTGGTCCTGGTCATATGCAACGTATTTGAATAACACTTATGTTGAACCACAGTGAGATACCACTGTCTGCATAGAATCCAGTTTTCTGCAGAATCAATATAGAGGTATTAGGAAACCCGACTCAATAATGTAGAATCTAAATTAAGTGAAGAAGGCACTAACCGTGTGATGTCATGGGACAGCAGCTTTTAACAATACAAAAAGACTAAGCTCCTAAGCTTTGATTTGTAAAGGCTAAAAAAAGCACAATATGTACATTCTTGAGATCACTGAGCAAATCCAAGGTTACTTCTATTCTAACATAAAGCTTTAGAAAACAAAATTATTCTTTGCTCCCTAAAGCAGGATGGCAAAGTCTAGTCGAAATAGAGTAAATTTAATTTTCTTTAAGGATATTTCACTAGTAAAAGAGGCACATTTACAGCCTTAAAGAATTCTCAAAATTAATATTCCAATCACAGCCAACATTAAGCCATCTTTTGTTTTCTGTTTAATAAAGGATTTTCTTAAACTTAGGAACTGGTTAGACATTTAAACACAGCTTCATTTCTGATAACCAATGTAGATCCCAACAAAAAGTGTATTGTTATGTTAGCAACAGTTATTGTTTGTTCCTCCCAAGCAAAATAATACAAAAAGGTTGAGGAAAGCTAGCAATCTAATTATTATCACATGCTTTGTTTAATAACAGTGAATAAAATGCTTTGTAGGAAGAGTAAAAATCTATTCAGCTCCAAGCAATTGCTAGTTCAATATTTATCCATGACATGCTGTAGCTCTGAGTGGCTCCAAGGTTCTTCATAATTTAGACTATACTTTAAACGCCAGACTATAAGCAGCTATTTAGCATAAGCTGTTAGCAATCATTAAAACCACTGTTAGTAAAGCTCTGTGGCATGAATTTTACTCAGAAGATTAATTATTTCTGATAACTATACAGGAAAAGTAAAATCATTTCTGACTACTTAAGAGTTATATCTCAATACATTAAGGAAATATGCCTTCAGCAATAACCTAATGTTAAATGTGTTCATCAGTTAAACGGAGGCACCTTCCAGTTGGAAGTGCAAAATTAATTGAACTTATGTTTAAAAAATACATAAATAGGCGTGCATTTGTTTCCATTCGCATTGCTTTTCTAACAGTTATACCAGCAAATTCCTTCCCCTTAGCAAATGTTCTTCATGATCAGCAGGATTCAAATCCTCACAAGTTAGTGATATCTTCTGATGGAGTCCAGAGCATTAAGAAACACTTCCACATACTTTCCCAGGAAATTAAGGGGGTTAATGTGATATCAGAATTAAGGCCCCCTTTTATCAAACCGCGCTAGGGGTTTTTTTTATTGTGAGTTGCTGTGGTAAAAGCTCCAACACTCATAGTATAACCCCTGTGGGGTTAAAAACATTTTCTGAAGCTGCGGGGGCTCTGGTCTCATGAGGAAATTAATGACTGCATAATTATGAGAGATATAGCACAGGCATACTCTTGCCTGCTGGTTGCCTTGGTAACCAGGGTAAACATTCTGGTTGGTGCTATTGCCTGACATTGGCAGTTGGGACTGGTCTCAAAGAAAGTAGATGTTGCTGAGTGAGTGGGTATGAGAGAGAGTTGTTTTGGGTTAATTTAAAATAGAAAAGGGTTAGATTTAAGAAGTTTCAGGAGATTGATTAGAGAAAAGTGAATGTGGCTAAAGGGAAGATGTTTTAATTTTATTTTCCTCAGGGTTATCAGTTTTCCCTTAAGGACCTGAGAAGGATTATCTGAGTAACTTTGGGATTGTAGACTAAAGTGAAAGCTGGGATCTGTAGTTTTAAAATATTCTACTGAACTTATTTTGGTCAGTTTTTTTCAGAGAAGTTAGGAAAATTAGATAATAAAAGAAAAACTGGATAGAAAAAAAGCCATGTTGCAAGAGTGGAAATTCTGGACTGTTAGGACCTGCCCAGAAGCAGAATACAATGAATCATATATGTCCGCTATGGTTCGGTTACTTCTGACAATACAAGATAAGTGGTTGTATTTTTTATAATTTAAAGGAGCCCTGGTTTACCTGAAAAGAAAAACAGGGTCAAGCAATTTATTCACAAAGCAATTTATTCTTCTTTTAATAACACAACACTCATTGATTAATGAAGGAGTGAAAAATACTTAGCTGATAAGTCCTCTAGGAGGTTCACTGAGGTAACCAAATATACCCCCTCCTTTACAAAGCCACGCTAGCATTTTTAGCGCCGGCCGCAGCAGTAACAGCTCAGACGCTCAGATGCTCAGAATTCTGTGATCATCAGAGCTGTTACCGTGGCAGCTGGCGCTAAAAACGTTATTGCAGCTTTGTAAAGGAGGGATAGTGAAATATTTCTGTTGAGAAGAACAAAAAACTTTAGTTAATTGGTTAATTTTCATAGGCTTCATTGTCTTTGGAAAAAAAAAAAGAAACAATTTTATGTTAAACCATTTTATTAAAAAAAGAAATTTAAATTTGGCTTATATATTTCAGTGCAAATAAAATTGTGTTAATTGCTGATACTTATCTGACAGAGGTCTGATTCTTTAATTTATTTCATCTTTATAAGCAATTATTTGGGTGAAGTAAATCTTGATGTTAACCTGTTCTTCTCATAAGGGGAATTCTCACTGAAGAACCCTCGGTGTTATCACGACTACCTAGATAAAGGGCTCCTTTTACTAAGCTGCACTAGCGGCTTTAGCATGCGCTACAATGCCGCACACACTAGATGCTAACGCCTCCATAGAGCTGGTGTTAGTTTTTCCATGTAGCACAGGGATTAGCGTGCGCTAATCTGCAGCACGCGCTAAAAACGCTACTGTAGCTTAGTAAAAGGAGCCCAAAGTGTCAGAGAAGTTCTACTGAAAGAGATACCAGGTTTATATTAAGAATTCTATGAGCAATGGAGCTTTTACCGCAGCAGACGTCAATTAAAAACCCTAACATGGCTTGATAAAAGGGGACCTAAATTGGTGGGAAGTATAGGCAATACCCTTAAGAGAAGGGTTAGTATAGAACATAGCCCAAATGATGAAGATCTTTAAAACTTTATACAGTAGAATTTGGTTGTTCATCCTATCTATGTTCTATGTTTTCAGACAGACTCTAATGAAGCCAACATGGAGAAGGACATTATTTTTGGAAAGATCAAAGGAACCAGGCAAAGAGGGCAACCTGCAATCAGATGGCTGGACATGTTGAAAACAACCATAGGGATGACACTGGAGGACCTTACCGGACCAGCATAAAACCAATCTCTTTTTAGATCTATATTTCATCAAGTTGCTAGGACTCGAGCACGAGTTGATGGCAACTAACTATCATTTGATAACATTGGAAATCAGTCTTTTCTCCCAGTTTTCCTTTAATTGCTATTGATTAGGATGAAGGTGAATTTGTATAATATGTTTAATTTCTGGATTATTTTTATTTCCTTTGGAATTCATTCTTATTGACTTGGATTGTATTTTGTAATTATTAAAAAATTATAATAAATAAAACTAGAAACACTTTCACAGCTCAGGGCCTCTTCTACCAAACTGCGCTAGCAGTTTTTAGCACAGAGAGTCGCGCTGAATGGTCCGCGCTGCTCCCGACGCTACAAACTGCTAGCGCAGTTTGATAGAAGAAGCCCTCAGAATAACTTCTGAAAGCTTTTTGAGACTTCACCAGGCATATGTAACACTTCCTATGCTGAGCTTCCTCCTCATTTCCCATATGACTTATTTCAGGAGAAAATTTTATAGGAGAGGGTAGAGGGTATGCAAGGATTTGAATCCTACGCTCCACAGAAGATACCTCTTACAAGTAAGTAACTTGGATGTCCTTTGACCAAGTAGTACTAAAAAAAAAAAAAAAAATGGCCTGCGTCTTTCCTGTGCACTGAGGCCACTTTTAATGTGGCAATAAAATAGCCCTATTTTCATTTTTCCTATTAATGGCCACATGCTAATTTCTCCATTAGCACAAGGGTAGCACGTATCAATTTCAAAACTACTGTGAGATGTCTGAACATGCCCTGTGGTGGTGGTGCTTTTCAGTGTGCAGTAAGCATGCATTAATGTCTATCACAGCTTAGTTAAAGGATCACTAAATTAAATGCTCAAATATAGCAAAATACAAATCCAAGAAATATTAATAAATCTTTGTTAAATTAATCCTGTTTTCTGGCTATTCCCTATAACAGGGGTGCCCACACTTTTTTGGCTTGCGAGCTACTTTTAAAATGACCAAGTCAAAATGATCTACCAACAATAAAATTTAAAAAAAACACAAAGCACACTGTACACAGAGAAAATGTTAATTATCATTTGTATTCGGGGTTTTTATCAGAGGTCAAGGCAGATGACTTTAAAATATGCAATGCCACCTCAGTAACAACTATACAAAAATAGACAAATATACCCCCTCCCCTTTACTAAACTGTGATAGTGTTTTTTAACGCAGGAAGCTGCGCTGAATGCCCTGCACTGCTCTCGATGCTCATAGGCTCCCTGCGCTAAAATTGCTATTGCGATTTAGTAAAAGGGGGCCATAATGCAAAATATAGACAGCAGATATAAATTCTCAAAACGGACATATTTTGATCACTAAATTGAAAATAAAATCATTTTTCCTACCTTTTTGTCTGGTGATTTCATGAGTCTCTGGTTGCACTTCCTTCTTCTGTAAAGCCAATATTTATTTCTTTCAGCCTTTCTTTCTCTCTCCCCCTGCCCCCCTCTTTATTTCTACCTTTCTTTCTCTCTCCCCCTGGCCCCCCAGCCTCTTTCTTTCTGTCTTTCTTTCTTTCTTCCCCTGCCCTCAAACCATCGTGCCAATTTCTCCACTTCCCGATTCTTTACATACCCCCATCCCCAAGCCACCAATGCGATTTTTCCCTGCTGCTTCTCTGAGCCAGGCCTGGCGCATACAAGCACCGGACTGACAAAACTTAACTTCTGGCGTAAATTCTAACGTCGGGGAGGAAGTTCCAGGCCAGTCAGAATTGACGTCGGAGGTGAAGTTTTGTGAGTCCGGCACTTGTACGTGCCAGGCCTGGCTTGGGGAAACAGCAGGGAGAAAATGATCACAAAGGCAATGCGATCAACTTACATTGCCTTTGCGATCAACTCGTCGATCACTTTCAACCATTTGGGCACTCCTACCCTATAACATGACCAGACATCCTAAATACACAAATCTGTATAGAGAGAAATTCCATAAATCCAATTATTACAGAGGGATTTGTGTCAACGGAAACATCAGCAAATTTTTCTACAAATATACTCAAATGAATACTAAAATTACTAATGAACCACTAATCAATCACCATGTAAAAAATACTGCCTCCGAAGTATTTAAAAATAGTTGGACCATTAGATAGCAAACATGGTTGCCAAACACAACTTCAGATGGCACTGGTACATCTCCCAATTGCCATTGGTCCAAATAAGTACAGTGGGGCTGATATTTAGACCACAGGATGCAGTCCAGCTAAGTTCCATTTTAGGCGTTGAACCCGGATATTCAATTCCAGGCCGTTTCTGGTGACCAGCATTGAATATCAGAGTTTTAATGGGATGGCACTAACTTAACCAGCTAAACCCCCCTTTTACTAAGCCACAGTAGAGGATTCTACCATGGCCTGGAGCACTAAATGCTCCAACTCAGCTCTGGCACTCATAGAATTCCTTTGAGTGTTGGAGCATTTAGTGCCCTGAACCACAATAGAAACCTCTACCGTGGCTTAGTAAAAGAGGACCTTGTACGGTCTGTGTCTGTGCATGGCCGTTTGGAGGAGGATGGGCTGGAGTAAGTCTTAACAGAGATTTTGGCAGTTGGAACTCAAGCACAGTACCGGGTAAAGCTTTGGATTCTCGCCCAGAAATAGCTAAAAAGAAAAAAAAAAAAAAAAAATAAGTTAATATTCAGCGCTGGCCAGTTAATAATAGCTCCATTAACAACCTACATCCTAGATTTGCGCTTATCTGCATATTTCTCTGTAGGTGATATACAGTTTTTAATAGTCCATGATACAGGAGATCAATCATTTTGGGATAACCCTACATGGAGGAGAGTGTGATGCAGTGGTTAGAGCTACAACCTTAGCACCCTGAGATTGTGGGTTCAACCCCATGCTGCTCCTTGTGACCCTGGGCAAGTCACTTAATCTTCCATTGCCCCAGGTACATTAGATAGACTATGAACCCACCAGGACAGATAGGGAAAATGCTTGAAGTATCTGTATGTAAACCACTTCGAGTGTGGCTGTAAAAGCTACAAAAAAAAAAAGGCAGTATACATGCGCCAATCCCACCCTCAAATCTTGATAGAATTACATTTTGCATTTTAAATCCTATAAAGTCTGAAGCAGTATGGTTATGTAGCAATAATCACTATTATACCAACCAGATATAAATCATACTCCAACTCCTCCCCTAGGGGTCAAGCTGCCATATAAGGACTTTCGTAAGTTCTTATGCCTAAAATATAAGTGTATATTTGATCTGTTTTGCTAGTCTAAACCTAAACAAGAGTTTTGGGTTTTTTCCAGTCATTTGGCTACAGTACAGTGGTATTCATGCAAAGTTTGAGGCCCACTGACCCTAAAGTGAATAAGAAGGTGTGTGTTCTTTGCCATTAAGTATAGTATTTGGTAAGACATTGGGTTTATAGGCAAGCAGTCTTGTTAATTGTTATGTTTGTATTTTAATTGTTTATTGGTTATGTATATGTTATAATCCACCTTGTATAAAGGCAGGCTAGAAATAACAATAAACTAAACTAAAGAATATGTATGAGAGGGATTTTCATACAATGAAGGTAGAAGGCATGCAAATCTTACTCATGTCTATTCATTCAAGATATGCTGAAAACCTAACCCACTGACCGTCCTTGAAAATTAGAAATTAATGTTATTTCCTTAGTGGTTCATCCAGCTCTATCACTGCCATTCCCATAGCTACTTGCCTTTCACCGTCTGCTTAAATACTAGGGTCAAGAGAAAATGGATTTCTACAAGCTGACATTGACATCCTCTCTTGTTTGTCTGTGTGTCCTTTCATTGAACTATTTCTTCATCTCTGTTGGTTGGGGGGGGGAGTTTCTGTGCTATTGCTCTTCACTTGATATTTCTGTGACAAGATAGTTCACCTTTGCTGGAAGAAATGAGATATACTCTGAAGCCGAAGCATGTGAGCACACATACATCTTTCACTCAAGGAAGTAGACCAGATCCCGAGGTCTCAGTGGTGCTCATTTTCAAAAGAGAAAAACATCCATAAAGTGTTTTGTTTGCTAAAACATCGAAATTGCCATTTTCAAAACACATTTTTTAGACGGTTTTCTGTTTGCCTGCATATAATCTCAAGGAGGTGTGTTGGGGGCATGTTTTGGGCAGGCTTATGATTTGGATGTTTTTCTACAATAATCCAACATTGCAGAAAATATCCAGGACAAAAATTAGACATTTGAGGCTAGACCTGTTTCAGTAACAAATAAATACCACAAAGGTGGTCAATTTGACCAGATGACCACTGGATGCAAGAAGGAATGTGCCCCCCCCCCCTTTACTCCCTCAGTGGTCTCTGACCCTCTCCTACTAGCCAGAGATGTGAATGAATCAGTTCCTACCAGGCTGTATGACAGCGTCAGATGTTTTGGCCAGCCTTCATAAAGCAGCAAGCAGGTCTCTGGAGTAGCCTTGTGGTCAATACAGTGGACTACAGAGAAGAGGACCCAGGCCCCTATCCCAGTCTAACTACTAGACTTGTTTCCAGTTTTCCTGCTCTTTAATGCTGTTATAATTCTTTTTTTTATATATTTCTTTTTTTCTTTTTATTTATTTATTTGTTTATTTAAAAAAATGTGTTATCCGCCTATTCCTAGTCGATTTGCAAAATACAATCATAATATTAAAACAGACAGATAAGCATATACACTAATTTCTTGCGATAGAAACTGTGAGCCCACCAAAAACCTGACATATAGACATAAAGGCTATTGAGGTATACAGTTGGGTACGGTAGGTTTGGGGTGAGTTTTGGAGGACTCGCCGTACAATGTAAGGAGGTTATGGTGAGATGTGTACATGGGAACTTTTATGCAATGTTCACTGAAGTGCCCCCTAGAATACCCCACTGTTTGTATGACCAATCTTCTAAGAAAGCTGGCCCCTCTTACTTCCCCCTGGCTGTTTTTTCGTGTTTTTCATTAGATTTTTTTTTTTTTTAAGGTTCAAAAGATAGACACACTGAAGACATTTTCAGAACAGAAAGATAGATGTTTTTCTGTTTTGAAAATGGTTATTTTCTTTACTGGATTTTTGGGCATTTTCTGCAAAACATTTAAACTCTGATTTAGATAGCATATAGAAATTGCCCACGTAAATGTAATAATTGACACATCTTTCTTAAGAAATTGAAGAAGCTGGCTTTTATTAGTGGGTTCTGCTAGATATAGGACATCTCAGTCAACACTTTTCCCAATGTTTACATTTCTTCTTATCCGGAGTTTTAGAAGGTGAGGTACGGGAGTGAGCAGTAGCATGCAATCAGGGCCTTCGTGGGATTCACCGAATCTCCTGAAGGACTCCCCTTGTTAATGCAGTGCAGCAGTAGACTATCAGGCTGAGAGCTTGCTCCCAGCTCTATCCATCTTCCTGAGGACATTGTGCCATCAGAGATTCAGCATTAGAGAAGAGGCAGGTCTAATTTGTCCCCATCCCTACAGGATCTAATCTCCACTCCTGGCCTGTCCCTGTTAGTTCTGTCCCTGCCCCATCCTTGCAAGCTATAACCTCATCTGCACAAGCCTCAAACACTTTAAAATCATGTGTTCGAGGATTGTGCAGATGAGGACAGCACTAGCAGGGATGGGGCAGGGACAGGGACAAAACTCAGGGGGATGGGACGCTGATGGAGATATATCTCGTGGGAACGGGGACAAACTTGTCCCCATGTCATTCTCTATTTAGCATCTTTAGTGAACCCCCCTGATGCCTGCATACAGCACAGCAATCAGGTTCCTCCTCCATAGCAACCTCCTGCTATCTCAGCACAGGAGTGCATCATGCAATCAGGGGATTCAGAGCCTTTTAGTGAATCCCTGGAGGCTTTTTTTTTGGTTTTGTTTTTTATTTGATTGGTTGTGGGGCAGAACTTCCGAGCCTACCCAACCAATAAAATTAAAGCAAAGCAAAAAAATAAAGCCTCTGTGGATTCACTAAAGTGCTCTGAATCCTCAGACGGCGCGATGCACTCCTGTGCTAAGATATTTCAAAATGTTGGGAGAGCTGAAAAGCACCAGGCGTGAGCATATCTGATTTTTATTTTGAGCTAGCAGGTGAATTTACATGTTGTCTTAACATTAATTAAACATGTTCCTGTTTTCTCTTCTTCAGGTTTCCACTTTAATTAACATGGATTGGTTTCTTTTACTGGACAATGCCCGAGATCATTTTAATTGAAACTCTTGTTTGCATTTCTTTCCTCCTCCCTTCAGTTTTGCAGGGGCTTCTGGCCGATTCTTACAGTTGCCCTATAGATCACTATATTGAAAGGTCTGATGAGTTAATCAGCTTCAGGTTACTATATCTGATTCCTGTGAGCTGAATTAATTCGGGTAATCGGTTAAAAAAAAAGTATACTAATCTGTATTTCACTAGTATCAAGATTCTTTATGTGGAGATGTATCACAGATTTCTATGCCTATATATAGAAATTAAACTTTTGTACTGAAATATAGCATAATTTAATATTTTCAGTGGTTGAGCATGTTAAAAGACTGAGTGCTGGGTTTTTGTTCTAATTAAAACAAACACCTTCGCTTGCTGTTTCTGGATTTGTTTTATAGGTACTGCTAGTGATTTGTTTCCAGTTTTCCTGCTCTTTAATGCTGTTATAATTATTTATATTTTTATTTATTTAAAAAAATTTCTTACCTGCCTATTCCTAGGCAGTTTACAAAATACAAGCATAATATTAAAACAGATAGATAAGCATAAACAGTAATTTCTTCCAAAGAAAAACACTTCTCTTGAGCATCTACATATGGCGGTGCCAATATCCTCATGAATTTCCAGTAGTTAGTCATTTAAATGCTTCCACAAATAACGTAGTTTTTAATACTTTCTTAAATTTTTGTAGATCTAAAAGAGCTCTTAGTAGCCCTGTTAGTTTGTTCCATAATGTCACTCCAGCTAAAGAGATTGTAGATGTCCTTGTACTTTCATAATGTACTTGTGAAAATTCTGTCAGTGACAGTCGTATCGCCCCGTCAGACCTTAAAGTTCTCAACGATATCTTTACCTGTGTCAGATACCAAGGGATGTTTTGATGAATAACTCGAAACACCAGCACTAATATTTTAAAGGTGATTCGAAATCTTACAGGCAGTCATATTAGACGTGCCGTAGCATTTTAGATCATCTGTAAGGCCATACTTTGTGCTGACACTATCCTCAATTAAAGGGCAATACAATAATCTAACTTCGCGCCTTTCATTCTCAACCAGTAAAATGGCCCTTTAATTCTCAGGCAGTGCTGTCTGACAGCAGAAAGGTTATGAAAAGAGGAGGGACAAGCAAAGCTGACGTGCACGGGACACAGCAACTCATTGCTAAGAGAGCCAGAGCAGTGCAGGAACCTGATGGGAATAAATTACCCACAGCTGACAACTCTAATGAGCAGCTCAGATCTCTAAGGCAGAGAGACCTCAGAGAGACGGTAGAACGCTGTGGGGAGAAGCTGACTCTTTTACCTTTGCCCCGTAGAGTGTCTTTGCTGAAAGGAAATGGGAAAGGCAGAAATAAAACTTCCAGTCAGAAATTTTCCTGGAGGGAGTATGGTATATATTTGTTCCCACAGGTAGGGGTGGAACAGTGGTCCGAGGAAGAAAGTTACATGGAGGTAGAAGGAATTGAACCTGACCTGAGGAAAAGAGAATATGATAGGGAATGGTGTTCAGAGGCAGAACAGAATGCACTAGATGATTGCATGTATGAGTGAGTTGCTTTAATATAAAGCTTAAGTTTTGTTTTTGCAATATGATGATCCTAAAGAGAATGACCATAGAATTAAATCCTGTACAGAAATTTGAATGAAACCATGCAGTGCTTTGGTGGGGATGGGTGAATGAGTTAGCCTGCCCTGTGGAAGGAGGAATCCTAGCTTAAAGAAGAGAATTAAATCCCCTTTGAAACCCAAAGTCTGCCCATACCTGAAGCCTTAGATAATGAGAACATGGGTGGTAAGATTTCCTTACCTTCTGACCAGAGGGTTAGTGATAGGTCAGTAATGTGAAGGTATTATAGGAATACAGGGAAAGTTTGCTAAAGAGTGCTTGAACCATACTATGAAGTTCCAGCAGAACCTGTGAAAGAGGCACATGGAGGCAAGGGGCAGCCCAGCCCAGCCCCAGTCTACTGGCAAATATGCCCAGTCTAGGAACCAAGCTTTAAAAGCTGCAAGAACGGAGTCTAAGAAGCAGCTGTACTGTGCACTGATCACAGGTACCTTTTTTTCTTATTGTGGAACATTTTGATGAACATTTGAGAGTGGCCTAGCTATGAACTGAGAGGCTGAAAGTAGCTATTTGACCAGAGAATCATTTAACCTTTTTCAGTACCATTACTGGTGTGCTGGAAAGCAGAATAAATATTGTTCTTTTTTGTGGAAACTGATAAGAGGCTCAGAGTTTAATTACATCCCCTCAGCGTGCATCCAATGGCACTCTGGAGAGCGCTGGTCTATGCGCTAGTGGTGGAAGTCGGGCAATGAAATTGTCCATGGACTGATGCTACATGAGGATAAAAGGAAACATCTATTTTGTTTAAAATATGTGAATGTTGATAATTGTTAAATAGATTGCATATGAGCAAAGTACATTGTTAAAGTACTGAAATAGAATCATAGAAAACATGGTCCTCACTGGCATTCCTATTTAGCAAAATGTGTTAACATGTGTTAGTAAATAGGCCTCATTAATCTTAAAAGGACCTAAGTACTAACAATATACAATAAATGTTAACACATTAGCCTATTTTTATAACTAGACTCCTAGATTAGCAGCCTTGCATTAATTTCTGTCATGTGGATTTAGTTGTGAATGCAAAAATTGAAGCCACCATGAATCAGAAGAACCAAAACATCAAAGCAAAAGGAAAAAAAAGAAAAAGCATCTCCCTAAATTCCAGTCCATGGCACCATCGGTAGCCAATTTGTTAATCCTGGATTTTGAGAAACAGTGGATACTCAACAATCCATTTTCTTCTTCATCAAGTTGTGGGTTAGATATATAGACGATGTATTTCGCCTCTGGATAGACACTGATGAGAAACTGCAAGTTTTTTGATTGGCTAAATACACATCATTTGAGATTCTAATTCACTATAACTAAAGATCTCTGAAATTTGTTTGGACATTAAAATTGTAAAAAGAGAAGATTCTCCTTTTTTTTTTTTACTACAGTCTTCCGGAAAAGCACAGATAGAAATGCATTTCTTGATTTCAGCAGTTGTCATCCCTATGTAGTTAAGAAAAGCTTACCTTTCTCCCAATTTATTATTTATTTAATTAATTCGATTTCTATCCCATCCTCCCGGGAGCTCAGAACGGGTTACAAACCAACATCCACAGTATTTTTGCGGTATAGGAAGATTTGTTCTGACACAAATGAATATAAAAGTCAAGCTTATGTTTTGAACTCCTATCTAGTTGGACATGGGTACATAAGAACATAAGAAACATAAGAATAGCCTAACTGGATCAGATCAATGGTCAGTCTAGCCCAGTAGCCCATCCTCATGGAAGTCAATCCAGGTCACTAGTAGAAACCCAAAGAGTAGCAATATTCCATGCTACCAATCCAGGGCAAGCAGTGGATTCCCCCAAGTCTGTCTCAATAACAGACTATTAACTTTTCCTCCAGGAAATTGCCCAAACCTTAAAACTAGCTACGCTATCCGCTCTTACCATCCTGATAGTATCCTAATACTGTTGTATATGCAGCATGAACAAGTGCAAGGTTCATTGATAGAAAGCTTTTGTTTGAGCAACTGGTGATGTCAAACAATAAGTGGACCCCCTACTTGCATTCTGGCATCAACAGGTTTATTACTGTTTAAAAAAAACAATGGCACACTGCCCAGCTTCACTACTCACTTGTTTCTAAACCTCTACATATCGCATACAGTCATTTGCTCAATTTAAAAGATTTTCTCTGTCCTTCAGACTTCATGAGTCCAGCACAATTTAGTTCAATATGTGGTGGATATGTAAAATGTTTGAGATGTAAGACTTGTGAATTTACAGTTGAAATATCCTGCCCACCCAACAGGATATAGATTTAATCACGTTACTGATTGTAACTCTGACTGTCGTTTATGTGATTATCTGTCCATGTCCTAAATTATACATGGGACAAATGTCCCATCACTGTAGGACATGGTTTGGAGAATATCAAAGCAGTATCATTCATACTGATTGATGAGCCCACCATGGACCACTGGGTGAAGGCTAACCATATGCTTGAACATTTAGGGGTAGATTCTGTAAAGGATGCTTAACTGTAGGCGTCCACGAGTTGGATGTCCCACCGGTTTACACGTCCAAATAAAGTGGATAATAAGCCCAATTAATGACTTTAACAAGCATTAATTGGAACATAGACATACAAACACTAGACGCTATTCTACAAATAGATGTCCACAATTTTGTGGACGCCCATCGGAAAAAGCTGCACCTAAAAAGTAAGCATGGGCGTGGCATGGAAGAGGTTTTGATGTGGATGTCTCTAGTGCAATTAGCATATTTCTGAGCACCCGAGTGCGTCTACCTAACGCTACCTAACGCCTACATTGTAGGCGATTGAAAAACAGGTCTACTTTTGAGCATAACTTAGGTGTGAGTTAGGTGGAAAGGACTTAGGCAGGCTTTGGGCATCTCCAATGCATTCTGCTAAATAGGTTTATAGGGTTTTATTTTTGCTTTATTAAGCTCAAAATAAATGTAATAATGCACCACATAAACAGGGCACATGAACACAGATATATTGCATGCAAAATCTTCTATTTTTGTGGGCAAATAGCAATGGTACAAACATAATATCGGATTTTACCCATTCATGTCAATGGAAAAAATGTAAAAAGCTGCCATTCTCACAGTAATTCACAAACGGCTTGACCGATTTGAACGAAACTTGGTATGCAGATCCCTCACTACCTGGGGTGATATGTTCTGGGGGTCTCGCGGCCCACAACTCTATGTTGCTTGCTCAAGGGTGGGTTCACCCAAGAATTTATATGTTCTTGCTCCTGGAGGTGAAACTAAAATTGTTGTTTATAATCAAGTTTTGCGTTAGTTGTATTGTATTCATTTTGTCAAATATTTCACATTATAATTTGAATATATGTGTGTGTGTGTGTGTATGTATGTATGTTCCAGCATAACTCTTCAATGCATGGACAGATTTCAACCAAATTGACATACACATTACTTACTATCTGAGGACAAACACTGTGGGGGTGGGAAGGGGGGGATATGTAAAAATGATTGAAAATGACAGATTTTAGTATCTACCCCATAGTGTTTTCGGGCTCACACATGAATACTCAGCTTAACTCTGAAACGCATGGAGAGATTTCAACCAAACTTGGTACACATATGACTTACTATCTGGGGAAAAATATTGTGCAGGTGAGATGGGGTAAAATATTGTGGGGGTGGGAAGGGGGTGATATGTTAAAATTATCAAAAGCGACAGATATTAATGTCCAACCCATAGTTTTCGGGCTCGCAGAGATGAATACCGACACTCCCGATGCCGTTTAAGTCTAAGTTCAGCCCCATAGAGAGAGACATTCCTTTGGGACATGTGGAGGGTAGGGGGTTGGGACATGGGGGTGGGGCATATGGGACATGTGGGGGGGGGGGGTAACGTGGGGGGTGGGACATGTAGGGGGTTGGACATTTTGGGATAAATAAATATCCGGGCAACGCCGGGTTATCAGCTAGTTTTTAATATGTTCAAACAGACAAGAATGTTGATGTCTTGCCTTGATAAATATGTGCTATTTATATCCTTAAGAGTACCTGATTATTTTTCAATGTATTACAAACCATTTTGGGCAAATCTCTTCATGAAAAAGGCAGTTAATAAATCCCGATGCATAAATAAATATCCAATATTACAATTATTGCTGCAAAAAAAATTGTTCTAACTCATACACAAGATACTAATAAATACAGTACATAGCAATGATATTAACAACTAAGTACAGGTCAACCCCAAATGATACATGTCACCCTTTCTCCTATACTGTACATAGTGCACATCCCAGGAAACAGGTTGGTAAACAGTCCGCTAGTTTTATTTATTTATATTCGTATTTTAAGATTTTTATTTTTATTATTTATGTTTTTATTTATTATTTCTAGTATCTATGTATGTTTTTTCTAGACTATATGTACTCCCGAAGTAGGCTCTTGCAGCTGAAATACAGATTGTGTTGGGCCTAACTAATTTACATCAATAAATTACATTTAGAAGAGGAGAGAAATCCAAGATGGTGGATGCCATTTAGCTGAGCTCGGACAGCTTAGCTTTTTTTGTTACAAAAGTTTACTACTAAAAGTCTGGAAAAACTGCCATTTACCTTTTTCAATATGCCTCATACCAAGAGGAAGGAGAATGTGAGAGCAACACAGGTGCCACTGCTCACAGTCTCCAGGTCAGCAAACGATCCAGCGTTTCTTCAAGCTGCGAAGCTCAGCTGACACCTGGTTATCCCCACAGCGGCAGAGTTCCGTATTGGACACAAGTGAGGGAGCACTCGAGTTCATGGACTTACATTCATCGTTATCGCCACCAGTTCTATCTGCGCCTCCTTGTCCAGTGGGAGCACAGAGCGGTGAATTTGACTCTGAGACAGAGGAGCAGGAGATCCCGAAGCAGGCAATGGGAGGAGCTACAGCCTCAGCTGGAAAGCAGGGCCAAAAGACTGCTGAGGGAGAGGGAGTTTCAGCAACATGCCCAGCAGTGACACTGAAGGTACTTTTGGAGGCTATAAAGAAGATAGATGAGAAGGTGGAGAAGATTGCTTCAGATATGGAGGTATTAGTACAGAAAATAGATACCTTTTCGGTTAAAGTTGATAAAGTGAAGCAGGAATAATAATAATAATAATAACTTTATTTTTTCTATACTGCCATAATCTTGCGACTTCTAGGCAGTTTACAGTGAAAGAGAGCTGTACAATCAGCGAATTACAAGGTGAGAAAAGGTAGGAAGTCACTGAGTAATCAGTGTTTACAGGTTACAAATAGGTTACAGTATAATCTTATGCATTTTACATCAAAGGGGCTGGATGGTCAGCGAGTTACAGAATACAGGTGGTGAGGAAGACACTGAATAGTCAAGAGAAGAACAGAATACATTTGTGAAGAAGTGAAGTATCAGCATAAAGAGAAAGGTTTTAGGATGGGGGGGTTATCTGGCTGGGAAATAAATCTATTGAATAGAGTGGTCTTGATTTCTTTCCGAAAGGCGCCATAGGTCTGCCTGGCTTTGTCGGTGAAGTTGCCTAGCCAGGTTTGCTGTCTGGCAGCTTGAAACTTAAAAGTTCTATCCAGAAAGGTTCTGTATTTGCAACCTATGATCTTCGGGTAGGCAAAGAGGTTGCGATTTCTGGTTATCCTTGTGTGTACAATTATTTTTAAAACTTTATATAATAAGACCCCAGCATTTTTATTTAGATTACTTATCCCTTATTCTGCAAAGAGAACCTTGAGATCTAGCGAACAAAATCTTTTATCTGTTCCCTCTCTAAAAATTATCAATACAAGGAGACAATTTATTTTCTCTTGTACGGCACCGCAGACATGGAACGCCCTCCCAATGTTTTTAAGGGAGGAGAAAGAGTTTATAAAATTTAAAAACGAATTAAAAACTTTCCTTTTTAGAGATGCATTTGCAAGTTAATCTTTTATCTTATTGTTCTGCTTATTTTATTCCCCTCAATTGTCTTATTACCCTTTTGTATTTTTCCCTTAATGTCTCCTCTGTACTTTATAAATTGTATTTCATCCCTCCTTACCTTGTGTTTAACAATGTTAATTTTAGCATATTAAGTTTATTTATTAATTGTATGGACTGTTTTGTTACCCAATCAATGTAACTTTTTAAATGTACACCGCTTAGAAACTTTGTTTAAGGCGGTTAATCAAGCCATTAAATAAACTTGAAACTTGAAACTTGGGGTGTAAAGTTCGAAGTGAGGTAATAGGTAAATTGGGGCCATTCCCCACACCAGTTTATAGCAAAAGCAGGAAAACTTGAATAAAGTGCATGCCTCAATTGGCAACCAGTGCAGCAGTTTATAGTAGGGGCTAATGTGGTCACTTTTCTTTAGTCCGAATATTAGTCGGACGGCCATGTTTTGCACTATCCTTAATTTTCTCAAGGTTTTTTTGGGTGTACCCACATAGATGATATTGCAGTAGTCTAAGGTGGATAGGATCAGTGACTGAACCAGTAGTCTAAAAGATGGAGGGTCGAAATATTTTTTGATGGTTTTTAATTTCCAAAGTGTGTGGAAGCATTTTTTTGTCACCGAGTTTGTGTGTTCGATCAAGGTCAGGTGGGTGTCTAGGGTGACTCCTAGTATTTTTATAGTTTTGGATATTGGATGATCATGACCATTTAAGTGAATTGTTGTTGTGTTGATTTTGTCTTTTGGGCTTGCCATGAAGATTTTTGTCTTTTCTGAGTTGAGTTCAGTTTAAAATTAATAGACCATTGTTCTATTTCGGTCATGATGTGGGAGAGTTTTTTGAGGTGTCATTGGTCACTTTGGTCACTGGGATTAGGATAGAGATGTCATCGACGTATATATAGTACTAGTCTTTAAGCCCGTTACATTAACGGGTGCTAGAATAGATGTATGTGTCTGTCTTTCTTTCTTTCTCTCTCTCCCCTTGGCCACTGTCTGTCTGTCTATGTTTATTTGTTTTTCTCTCCTTGGACACTGGCTGTCTCTCCTTAGACGCTGGCTGTCTCTCCTTGGACGCTGCCTGAATGTCTTCCTTTCTGTCTGTCTCACTGGCCCCCTGTGTGTCATTGTTTGTGTCTGTGTCCTTGTGTCATTCCCCCCCCAGAGCAAAGATGTCTGGCCCCAACATACCCCTTCCCCCAAAGCAGCCCCCTTTCCCTCTCCCTGACCCCCTTGTGTCTTCCCCCTCCCCCCCCCCAGCAAAGCCGTCTACCCCCCAGCACACCTCTCCAACAAAAGCATCCCCCTGTACCTGCAGCACTGGCACGACACCCTTCAGCCAATTGTGAGTGCTGAGAGCGCGAGAGGGAGCGGGGCCTGCAGCTTCTTCGGCATCGGTGAGGAAGGAGAGGTTGGCCCAACTCTCCGCAGGGGCTTTGGGGACAGTCTTCTGCGTCTCGAAGCCCTCCTCCCAGCAGCCACTTCCAGCAGCACTCCGTACTGCCTTCCTTCCGCTGCCCAGAGTAGATGTCTGTACGTCTAGGTTTTTTAAATTTGTCTCTCTCTCTTTGGACGCTGTCTGTCTGTCATTCTTTGTGTCTGTGTCTCTCCCTGGTCCCCTGTCTGTCCGTCTTTCTTTCTGTCTGTCTCCCTGGCCCCCCTGCTTGCCAAAGCAGCTCCCTTTCCCTCTCCCCCTGTTCTGCAATGCCTACCTGCTCCATGGCCCCCTTTTGTTCCTCCCCCCCATGATTGCTGTCTGCACTCAGCACAACCCTCCCACCAAAACAGCCCCCTTTCCTGCCTGCTCCATGGCCCTTCTTTTTCCTCTTCCCCTCCAGCACACCCCTCCCCCCAAAGCAGCCCCCTTTCCTGCCTGCTCCATGGCCCTTCTTTTTCCTCTTCCCCTCCAGTTCTTCCCCTCCAGCACACCCCTCCCCCCAAAGCAGCCCCCTTTCCTGCCTGTTCCATGGCCCTTCTTTTTCCTCTTCCCCTCCAGCACACCCCTCCCTCCAAAGCAGCCCCCTTTCCTGCCTGCTCCATGGCCCTTCTTTTTCCTCTTCCCCTCCCTCCATCCATGGTTCCTGTCACCGCTGCCATTCCTATTTAAAACGGCCTGCTGAGGTTCGCGGCCGGCTGTAGTGAACCTCGCAGGCCGCTGTCCACCTCAGTAGCATGTTCCCTCTGACGCGATCGCGTCAGAGGGAACGTGCTACCATGTGGAGAGCGGCCTGCGAGGTTCGCTACAGCCGGCCGCGAACCTCAGCAGGCCGTTTTAAATAGGAATGGCAGCGGTGACTGGAGGGAGGGGAAGAACAGGAGCGGTAGTGGTTTTTGCGGGAGCGGGGGAGTCGGCGACGTGCAGGCCGCTGTGAACAGGAGCAGCAGCGGCGGCAGGACTATGAGCCCTCCTCCCGCCATCCGCCACTCCTGTCGGCCGCCTCAAGCCGCGGTCAAGGCTGGGGACTCACGCATGCACACTCCTGCGGCCACAGACCTACAGCGCACAGAACACGCAAAAAGGAGTGCGCATGCGCGGCTAGCTCTTTATTATATAGGATATTAGGTTTAACTTTTGTAGAAGATGGCCTAAGGAAGAAGTATAGATGTTAAATAAGGTGGGAGATAGAGGTAACCCTGGGGAACTCCCGATGGACTTTTCCAAGAATTAGAATATTTCCCGTCATAGACCACTTGATACGATCGTTTCGTTAAGAAGCCCTGGAACCAGGATTGTTTCCAATAAGCAGCTATGAGACATTTAATCACTGCTAACCCCATGCGTAATAGACGTGTTTGCCATCTTGTCATACAAATAGTAGATAGCCCCAATAAGCAACATTGAGGAGTGTTGGGGACCGGAAGCCCCAATAAGTGGGACAAAGAATTCACTACAATGGTCCAACAAGGTATTAACACAGGACAGTCCCACCATATATGAAGAAAACTACCTTCAGCATTGTGACAACGTCAACAACAGGCTGAGATCTGAGGGTACATCTTGTGTAGTTGTTCTGGGGTATAATATCAGCGACTCAACACTTTATAAGCATTTTCCTAGATTAATTCACAAACAGATACTCTACCCACCTCAGCACAAATAATATCCCACTCTAACAATAAAAATGCAATGTAAATCCCTCTCCCAGTGTTGTCGGTAAATCAAATTAGGAATTTCTCTCCCCCGTAGGTATTTATATATAACAGAGATGGTCCTGGGCACCTTCTGCAATGTCACCCATAATTGTTCTAAATGTTCAGTTTCAAAACACGATGTTTTATCCCAACCCTGAGCCCCCAAGTAATGTTTCACTTGCAAGTATGCCAGATAATCCCCCAGTTTTACCCCTGGAATGCGTAATAAGGCTTCAAATGAAATCAAAGTCCCAGTATGTAGAAAATCTCAAAAGGTGGTCAACCCAATCTGTCCCCATCTTTCAAATACTAGATTAGTTTTACCCACCAAAAATTGGGGTTCATCCCTCAAGGAAGCCAAGGTAGATAGGGCCACCCCATGGTTACATTCCTTCCTCAAATTACCCTCACAATGTAAGTAAGTGCAATATATAGGGATTATCAGTTTCCAATTTCCACTGTCGAATCATCTGCCCAAAGACCAAAGCCCAGTAGATAATCTATGTTGAGGTATCAGAGACTGCTCTAACAACACTGCCCACTTATGTGGATTCAATTCCTATTCCAATAACATCCATAGTTGCGCTGCATGATAATACCATCTAAGATTGGGAACCCCTTTACCGCCCCGAGCTCTATCTGCCCACATCACCCTCTGAGAGATTCTAGGCATTTTATTTGCCCAAATAAACTTTCTATACTCTGCCTGTAAAATCTTAAACATTCGAGTGGGCAAAGGGATAGGAAGAGTCTGAAACAAAAATAATAACCGGGGTAACACATTCATCTGGAGCTCAGCAATACGTCCCCCCCTGAAAGCCACAGCCCATTCCAACGTTATAAGTCCACCCGAATTTTCCGAAAGATCGGCCCATAATTAGCCTCTTATAAAGTATCCAAGTCCATTGATAAATAGATACCCAAGTACTTAATACCCTTGGATGTCCATTTAAATGGAAATAGGCGCTGAAAATCAGCAACCTGTATTGGCCTTAGAGTAAGATTCATTATTTCAGTCTTATCTAAGTTAATCTTAAACCCCGACACTTCTCCATATTCCTCGAAGATTTGCAACAAGGGTCCCACAGAACGATCTGGGTCTCCCATGTACAAAAGGATATCGTCAGCAAATAAGGCTACACGATGTTCAATGCCGTCTACCTGAATCCCCTTCAGTCGAGGGTGATTCCGAATAAGTACCGCCAATGGTTCTATGGATAAAGCAAAAAGTAATGGGGAAAGTGGGCAGCCCTGTCGAGTACCCCACGCAATGGAAAAAAATTCAGTATAAGTCTGATTGCGCGGGATACTCGACATATTACTGTTTTTTATAACTGTACATTTTTTTCTGGATTCTTCATTGCTAATATTTGTAGGAGTCATGTCTTCACTTTTAAAGCAAAATGCAATATTTGAATAGCATCTCCATCAACAGCATGAGTAATAGATTCTCTCCAATTCTTACTACAATACCTACAATAAAGGACAGATTTTTACTAGTTCATTTGAGCAGCTGGAAAATATTTTTTTCCTGATAATTACCAATTCACTGCCTCCTACCATAAAATATCAGTACTTGTTCAGTAAAAACAGCATGAAGCATCTACATTTCTATCACATTTTTAATTGACACAGTATTTAAAAATTATCCTGGAAATTCACATGGCTATTGGGTGCAGTAGCAGATAGAAAAGGTTAGCAACAGCAGTGTGCGTTTGCATGCATATAAGCATCACAAATCAGAACCCTTGAGGAATTATATTACCTATGATTCATTTATAATTCATGAATTTTATTATCTTTCTACCACATTTGGTGTGTGATAAAATTTATGACTTCATTTACATTGTTATATGACTAACAGAAATATACAGCTGCTTTTCTTGTGATCTTCAAGATCACTGATACGGCTTCGTGGAATTTCAAAGTAGGAAAATTGTGTAAGTTCCTTGTTGAGTTCTTTAACCAAAGTGCAGAATTGTTTTCTAGGTATACTCAATATTATCTCTAGTTTTATGGTAATTAGATATTATTACTGAACAGCTATCTGGTAAGGTTCACCTCTTTGTGGATGATACCAGAATCTGCAATAGACAACCCTGATGGTAGGACAATATGAAGAAGAACCCAGCAAAGCTTGAAGAATGGTCCAGAATTTGGCAGCTATAATTTAATGCTAAGAAATGCAGTATAATGCATTTGGTTTGCAAAAATCTGAGGGAATGGTATAGTTTAGGGGGTGAAGAACTTTTAGGCATAAAAGAGGAGTGTGCTTGTATGCGATGATTTTAAGGTGGTCAAAACAGGTTGGAAAAGTGACAACAAAAGCTAGAAGGAAGCTTGGGTGCATAGTGAGAGGAATGGCCAGTACAATAAAGGAGGTACTGATGCCCCTGTATAAGATTTTGGTGAGCTCTCATTTGGAATATTGTATACAATTCTGGAGACCGCACCTTCAAAAAGATATAAACAGAATGGAGTCCGTCCAGATGAAGACTATTAAAATAGTTAGAAGCACTGGTAGAGCTGCTGCCTCTGCACCCAGAGGTTGTGAGATCAAATCCCAGTACTGCTCCTTGTGACCCTGGGCAAGTCACTTAATCCTCCAGTGCTCACAGCCACAGTGCCAAAGCCACAAAAAGGCCGTCTACAAGTTCCCATTCCAATAACATTATAGTTAGCAAATGTAAAAGAATGCCGACTACAGAGTTCAATTATCAGGAAAATTATAAAGATGTCCTGTTAAAAGTCTATATGACTTTTGGAAGTCATTTCCCACATAAGAGTTCTTTGTAGCTGATATTTAAAATGCAGCTTTTCATTCACACACACACAACCACAGATGCCATTATAGAATAGGCTCTCATTGTGCAGCATCAGGACACCTAAAGGAGGCATCCAACATAAGAACATAAAAATTGCCACTGCTGCGTTAGACCAGTGGTTCATCACACCCAGCAGTCCGCTCCCGCGGCGGCCCCCCAGGTCAAAGACCAGAGCCCTAACTGAGATCAACCCTACTTGCTTACGTTCCAGTTCAGCAGGAACTTGTCCAACCTTGTCTTGAATCCCTGGATGGTGTTTTCCCCTATAACAACCTCCAGAAAAGCGTTCCAGTTTTCCACCACTCTCTGGTTGAAGGAAAACTGGAACGCTCTTCCGGAGGTTGTTATAGGGGAAAACACCCCTACTGGGTCAGACCAATGGTCCATCAAACCCAGTAGTCCATTCTCATGTTGACCAATCCAGGTCCCTAGTACCTGGCCAAAACCCAAGGAGTAGCAACATTCCATGCTACCATGCAAGCAGTGGCTTCCCCCATGTCCCCCATCCACTTATAGAACTGCCTCTACTAGGGTAAGTATATAATGAAAGTGCCAACACTATGCATATAAAACTAGAATACTGTCAAGGTGAAGAAAGGACGATGGAGAAGGTATATTCAGCATCTTCTACTCAGAAAAAGGCAGGAGTGGTACTATTAGTGCAAAAGGAGCTTACAGGTAGGGTTACTAGAAGACACACTGATTAGGAGGGAAAGTAGAGATGCAACTTTATGTGAGTCAACTTATACATGAATATATATGATACTTGTATTTCCAAAATCTTAACTCTGGTTCATGAGGTATATTACATTAATGTGTTTATCTATCTCACCTAATCATACATTACTCATCTTCTAGGACCCTTTGCTCATCTTAAGCAAATCTACTAGTGGTTCTGTCATTTATCATTTTGTAATTTATCATACTATCCATCACTCAGTTTTCATTGTTGTAGGCTTTTCCCTTTAGAACAACATTTCTTTTTATATAGACAAAAATCCTCTCATTAGGTTTAGAAAGGGACCTTATCTCAAAAGGCTCCTGAAGCCTAGCACTTCCTTTTATTAGGGGACCTGGTGATAGGGATTTGAGGGGAGGGGATTTTGGATTCAGCTTTCTAAATCGCTCTCTCTTTTATGATCTGCCTTTATATTTAATCAATTTTGTTGTACTTTCTATTTTATTTTTATTCTAGTATAATCGTAAACTACTTGGCACTGTTAAATAAGCAGTATATTAATTGTTATTGTTTAAACCACTTATGCTGGCTTTTACTAAACCACGATAGGGCTTTTTACTATGGGCCAATGAGGTAAAAGCTCTGCTACTCATAGGAATTGAATAAGCATTGGAACATTTACCTTGCCGGTCTGTGGTATAAAGCTCTACTGTGGTTTAGTAAAAGGAGCCTTTAGATATTATGCTAAATCATCAATATATCAAAAATAAACAAATGAATTTGAAACTTGAATTTAATATTTACATCTATTTTCAAACAGGCATAATACCCACATCTCATATGTAGGAATTGTTTTTACTTGTATTATATAAAGTCATGTAGAGGGCCATTTTCAATAGGCCGTCTAAGTCTGAGTTTGGACATTTTGGGAAAGACGTTCAGAAATCCAGTAGAGAAAATAAGAACATAAGAACATAAGCAATGACTCCAATGGGTCAGATCTGAGGTCCATCGTGCCCAGCAGTCCGCTCACGCGGCAGCCCAACAGGTCCAGGACCTGTGCAGTAATCCTCTATCTATACCCCTCTATCCCCTTTTCCAGCAGTCAAAAGCATTTTTAAAAAGAAAGCATTTCAACTGGCTCTTAAATCTATCAATATTTCTTTCTTCCCTCAAATAAATTGGCAAGGAATTCCACAATTGGGGAGCCACAACCCCCAAAATATATTGTCTCCATGTATTAATAGTTTTAAGTGTAGGAACAGTTAGTAGATGTTGGTCATTAGACCGAAGTATTCAAGTGGAAGCATAGGGAATTAGAATCCTATCGCTGAAAGCTGGGGACTTATAGAGCTGAGCCTTAAGCGATAACAAACTTAAGTGGTGAAACATGATCAAATTTCTTTGCTTTCAAGATGATTTTAATAGAAGCATTTTGAATTAGCTGTAAACGCCTGATCTTTTTTTGAGCAATACCCTTAAATAGGGCTCACAATCTAAGTTATATACCTGGAGGAATGGAGAGTTAAGTAGCTTGCTTAGCGTCTCAGTTCCCAAACCTACCACATTGACCATTAGATTGCTACTTCATTCTATCAGTTTAGAGCGCTAAATGCTAAGATACCCATTATATTCCTATGCGCTAATCATTAACAACACTAAAGCAGTTAACAGTCCTTCATGTTTTAAAGAGTGCTAACTCAGGAAGAGGTGACACATGGCCATATTGGACTACTGTCTATTATAACTGTAGCTTATTAATAAATATTTTTTGAAAGGACCTTCTCATCTGATCAGAGAAGAGCGACTAAAATGGTTAAGGGGCTGGAGGAGTTGTCATACAGTGAGAGATTAGAGAAACTGGGCCTCTTCTCCCTTGAAAAGAGGAGACTGAGAGGGGACATGATTGAAACATTCAAGATAATGAAGGGAATAGATTTAGTAGATAAAGACAGGTTGTTCATCCTCTCCAAGGCAGAGAGAATGAGAGGGCACTCTCTAAAGTTAAAAGGGGATAGATTCCGTACAAACGTAAGGAAGTTCTTTTTCACTCAGAGAATGGTAGAAAACTGGAACACTCTTCCAGAGACTGTAATAATAATAATAATAATAATAATTTTATTCTTGTATACCGCCATACCCGTAAAGTTCTAGGCGGTTTACATCCATTAATTAAGGTCCGTGATAACACTCGGATTTACAAAATTTTGACAAAGATACAGGCAATGAAGTGGGGGGGGGGGAACTCTTTGAAGAGATTAGGTCGAGGTAACGGTAATACAGGAGGACGGGTTGTAACTTGCAGTGTTCCCTCTAAGCTGAGCAGGTGTCCTCCAGCTGCATTGCTACCACTAGGGGGTGGAATATTTTCAGTCGCTAAGGACAGGTATGTTCCCTGGAGTCCTGCAGAACTTGCATGTCCCTCACAATTGAAAAATGTGACAGTAAAACAGCACCCTCTATTGGTGAGACTGTGGGTGGAGGACTCCTGCTCAGCTTAGACAGCCGAAGGGGCGGGGTAGAGAGGGAAAGGGGAGAAAATAGGGGGCAAGGGGGATTAAAAGGCCTGTTCACGGAAAAGGTGCGTTTTGAGAAGTTTTCTGAAGCTAAGGTAAGAGGGGGCCTCGAGTATCATTTGGGCAAGCCAAGGGTTCAGCTTGGCTGCCTGGTAAGCAAAGGTTTTGTCGAGAAATCTTTTGAAATGACATAATTTTAGGGATGGGAAGACAAACAGCTGTATTCTGCGGGATTTCTTGTTGGTGTGGTTCAGAGTGAAATGGTGATTGAGGTATCTAGGTAATAGGCCAAAAACAGTTTTGTAACAGAAGCAGGCGAATTTGAACAGGACTCTGGATTCGAAGGGGAGCCAATGCAGTTGGTGGTAGAAAGGTGTGATGTGGTCCCATTTGTTCAGGCCGAATATGAGGCGGACGGCAGTGTTCTGGATCAATTTTAGTCTCCTAAGGGTTTTCTTTGTGGAGCTCAGATAAATGACATTGCAATAGTCTAGTACGCTCAGGACAGAGGACTGTACCAGAAGGCGGAAAGAGGAGTCGTCAAAGTATTTTTTTATGATGCGCAGTTTCCAGAGCACCGAGAAGAGGGGAAAACACCCTCCTAAGGGTTTTCTTTGTGGAGCTCAGATAAATGACATTGCAATAGTCTAGTACGCTCAGGACAGAGGACTGTACCAGAAGGCGGAAAGAGGAGTCGTCAAAGTATTTTTTTATGATGCGCAGTTTCCAGAGCACCGAGAAGAGGGGAAAACACCCTCCAGGGATTCAAGATAAAGTTAGACAAGTTCCTGCTGAACCAGAACATATGCAGGTAAGGGCACGGGTCTTTGACCTAAGGGCTAACCCAGCAATGGCAATTCTTATGTTCTTATGTTTTCTCTAACTTCCTCTTTTAATCTGGGATCTAAGGTTATCTCTATTATTTTCAGAGGCATCACAATAGGGATCCAAGTTCCATTAATCAAAAGAGGACAGGAGAGGGCTGGAGTATCATTTTCAGAGAATAGGATGCCATTAGTTAGCATGTACTTTACATGCATGCACATGGAATTTATAAAGTGCGCACATAAATGGACACTCCACCCATACTCCATCCCAAACACAACTACTATAAAAAGTGCTCACTCCTTGAACTGTGTGAAATTTTAGATTGCCAACATTTGCCCCTCCCCACTTTTACAAAAGCACAGCACAGGTTTTAGTGCAAGCCGCGGTGGTAACAGCTCCGACGCTCATAGAATTCCTATGAGTGTAGGAGTTGTTACCACCGTGGTCGGCGCTAAAAACCATGCTACACTTTGGTAAAAGGGGGGTGGGGTTATATAGCTAGGTTTAGATAAAAAAAATTTGAGACAAACAAATCAAGCTAGTTACCATAGATTTTGCTTAAATAGACCCTAAAATTTTTGATTATAGAAATATACTTCCCTCTACAATTCTATCAAAATATATAGAAAATAAAGTCATAGCTATACAAAAGGTGCTGAGGAAGTCTAATTTTTCTTTCAGGCATTTTTTGTGTTTTGTGATCAAGTTCACAGTTTATAGCTAACATAAAAATAAAGAGAACCTCTCCACATCAAACAAGCATGGTTGTATGTCTCAATAACTTGGCAGAGTTCAACAGTAGAATGACCTTTGAGATTTGTTGTTATGTGCAGTTTGATGTAGCCAATAAAGGGCAGATCTTACAATCTTGTATATTTGTCATTCCATTTTTTTTTTTTTATAACTTGTACTTGTACTTTGTACTATGAGACTTTTTTTTCTTTTTCTATTTTTAAAAACTCTTGCTTGTATAATATTGAGTAAATAAGAACGTAAGAATTGCCGCTGCTGGGTCTGCTCACGTGGCGGCCCTTAGGTCAAAGACCAGTGCCCTAATTGAGTCTAGCCTTACCTGTGTACGTTCTGGTTCAGGAGGAACTTGTCTAACCTGGTCTTGAATCCCTGGAGGGTACTTTGTTCACAGCCCCCCCCCCCTGTATTAGCGGTTATTAATACAGGGAGCCACTCTGAATGCTCTGCACTGCTCCTGATGCTCATAGGAACTCTATGAGCGTCTGGAGCAGCGCAGAGTATTCAGCACGGCTCCCTGCGCTAATAACCAGGAAGGAAGGTTGCAATAATGGATTCAAAAAGTGAGTGGTGTGGTGATGAGGAGTTCAGTGGTTTGGGGTGAAGGGAAAGGTTAGGGAAAGTCAGTATCAGGAGAAGGGTACAGAAGCCATTGTGGAAAGGGAAAGAGGAACAATAGAAAGACTATGAGAAGATACATAGGAAGGTACAGGAATTTATCAGAAGGATTTACGCACAAAAGGCATGGATATGTCATTGTCTTAGGAAAGCTGCAGAGTTTAGATATGGGTCAAAATAAATCTGCGTGCACCTTTGGGCAGTGATGTGTTTCTTTTTAAATTATCTTGTCATGTGATCACTTAAGCACAGTGCCCAGAAAAGGAGGAGGGAGAATTAAGCAATTCAGTGCTAGATACACAAAACTGTCCGATTGTATACGGATGGTCGCTAAACCAGTTTGACTGGTTTAGTGACCAATGGAATTTGCTGACCCAATGCTCAAAATGGCTCACCTCGTTGTTCTCCATACAATCATATATTCTCCAATTCTGGCATGCAAATGAGGCCATTAATATTAAAATGAGTCATCTGATCGCTGGCCTAATGAGCCTTCTGATCATTGCATGCCATAATTGGATCGCTAAGACCGACCCAAAAAAACGACAGGTCTGCCGGTTTTCTCTTTTTTTTTCTATGGGCACAGATGTTATGTGAATGTAAAACATGCAATATCTGACCCATAAAAAAAAGTTGAGCCATCCCCCCTGATGACAGCCCTCCCCCCCTGACGACCCCTGGAAAAAGAATAGAGGTTGGAGGGATGCCGACTCCCTCTTGCCACAGTGAACCCCCACCCCCCATGCAAAGCCAAACCGCAATGTCCCCACCACACGAACCCCCTCTCCCGTACTTGAATACAAATTGGCAGGAGGGATGCCCACTTCCTCCTGCTGCCGTGAACTCCTCCCTGAACCAACCCCCCCAGGGGAGGGGCCTTAAGTGTCTGAGCCAATCAGGGCCTTAGGCCCCTCCCGGGTGCATCCCAGGATGCACCCGGAAGAAGGCCTGTCATATTAGAGTGGCGGGCCTGCGAACAGGGGGGACTGGGCATCCTTCCTGCTGTCTAATTCTTGAACAGGTATGGGGGTGTGAGGGGGCCGGGGGTATCCGATGGCAGGAGGGAGTGGGCATCCCTCCTGCTGTCTACTTCTTGAACAGGTACGGCAGTGGTTTGTGGGCCAGGTGGTATCCGATGGCAGGAGGGAGTGGGTATCCATCCTGCTGAATGTTTTTAGGAATGGGAGTGGGGAAGATTAGGGGAGGTGTTGGTGAGGGGGGGGTTCCTGGTGAGGGGGAGTTTGTGGCACAACATCTGTGCCATTAACAAAAATAAAAAAAAGCCCCATTTGCCGTTCAGCTCTTTGAGCTTCCCCAAACCGGCTCTGCGCATGTGTCAAAGTTGCTCTCACAGAGACCGATTGGATGGGATTACAGCAAACCTCCATACAAATCATTTGCATGCAAACTTGTTGGAGCATTGATTGCTGTTACAGAATCAGCCAACAATTGGACCACCAGTAACCCGCAGTGTCTTAGCAATCGTGTTTTGTGCATCTAGCCCTCAGTTCAGTTGGGCTGTTTAGGATAGGGGAATAAGCCCTTAAAATCCTTGTCATGTGATCACTTAAGCACAATGTCCAAGAAAGTAGGAAGGAGAATCCTCCAGTGCATCCTATTGGTCTACACGTGACTCTTTACTGGAATGCACATGTAAATGCACTAATATCTGTCTCCAGCTATGTTTAGCTAGTGTAAAATTTTATCTCAAAGACACCACTCATTTTTTTTTTTTCTCAGATCTTTCACTCCCTGAATAATACCATAACCAGTTCTGGCTATTTAGTCACATTGGATTTGTACGTTATTGTACACTAATATTCCTCAGTCATAGGCCTTGGCGGTCATTCATGAGTGTTTGGAGTGTTGCCTCAGCCTCATTTGGTTCGTACCTAATTTTTGGTTAAGTTAAAGTTGCTTTGACTCAGAATTCTTTCCTTTTTAATGCCTGTTTCTTCCAACAAATTTTGGGACTTGCCATGAGTGTGGCATTTGCCCCCACGATAGCCAATATTTATATGCCGATGTTTGAAGAAAAATGGATATAACCCTCTAAGTTTTGGGCCCATGTTAAATGTTGGGTATATTATATTGATAACATCTTTTTTTGCTGACAGGATTCAGCAGAAAGGTTATTGGAATTTTTGGATTATTTTTGGATTATTCTACAAATAAATTTGATATAACTTATCATTAACAAGTGAATGTTTTGGGATGTGCAAATAGAAAAGAGATAGAGTGAATTTTTTACCACAATTTTTTTCCAGACTGACTGGAATATGCTGGAATATGCTGTTACATTTTTCCAGTATGCATCCTCAGCATACCAGGATGAACATTCTATTTTCTCAATTTTTGAGGTACAGGAAATATGTGCTTCAGGTATGGAACACAAAGAGCTGACTAAGTTGCTCTATCAAAAATTGTGTGCTAGAGGATACCCATCTGGGGTAGTGAAAAGAGCTACAATTATGTCTTTTTATAATCCCCATGATGATTTATTGACTTGACTTATAAGTGCAAACAGGAAGCAGATGTCATCTATTTTGTAACTAAATATACTACTTAATTGGTTGAGTTGAAGAAAATAGTTCAGCGATTACAAATTCACTCTTGTTTTGCTAACACAAAATTTTTGTTTTCTTTTGAGAGGAATTGTAATCTAAGTGATAGGCTGAGTCAAAATGATGTGTGGTCTGTTAAAAATACAGATCCCATTGTCATCCCGGGATTTCATATATGTGGACAGTGGACACTGTTCTCTGTGTTCTGTCATGATAGAAGCATGTTTTATGTTTATCAATTAACAGGCAAGAAACGTGAGATATGTTGTTCTATCAAATGTTTATCTATGGGAGTTATTGTATATATCTGATAGAGTACCAATGTGGTTTAATACGAGTATTGGACAAACTTCCAGGTATCTGACAACTACCCTGTTTCCCCAAAAATAAGACCTATCCCGTAAATAAGCCCTAGCATGATTTTTAAAGATGCTCCTAATATAAGACCTACCCCAAAAATAAGCCCTAGTTAAGATCGACCCCTGAAGCCCCCCCCTGAATGTCCCCGACACTCCCCGACTCCATCTCTCAGATTAGTGCTGCCCGATTTGCTGTAAAAAATCGGACTTGTCAATTCAGCAACCTCCACCCCGATGAGACCTGATATACCTCTGCTCTGAGGCCTCCTAAAGCAGCAGCAGTGGCAGCGCTCTAAATGGGCTGCTTCGTGGTCTTCCCTGTTGGGGCTTTCCCTCTGCTGCATCACAGTGGAAGGGTTAGTGGGTTTCTGCTGCACAGGGGGATGGGAGGGATAGAAAGATGTTGCACAAGGGGATGGGTGAGAGGGGAGGAAAGATGCTGCACATGAGGGGGGGAGAAAGGAAAGAGGAAGAATTGTGGTGGAGGAGATGAAGGGAGAAATGATTGATGTACATGTGAGAAAAATAAGACATCCCCGGAAAATAAGCCTTAATGCATTTTTTGGACCCAAAATTAATATAAGACACGGTCTTATTTTTGGGGAAACACAGATTAATTGAGCACCGGTCTTGCATACAGATTGAATAAAGGAAGTATCCATGGTGGTGCAATGCAAGTTGAAAGGGCATAATTTCCTTACTTTACACTGTAATATACTGGAGCAGATACAACCTATCCAACATTTAGGCAATTTGTGAAGGAACAATTATAGATCTATTATTATAGTTCAATAGAACCATATGGATTGAATGCTCACCTGAAATGATCAGCATTATTATTATTTTTTTTTTTATTTCATTGATTCCCTCTTAAAGAAGGGGAGGAGTTGGATGACATAGCTGACTTTTTAAATCATGGCATCTTAGGGTGCCCGGTGCCATTGTGGAAGTTATCAGAGTGGATTCCCCTGAAGCAGTGGAAGTGAAACAGGGATTCCCTGTCAGGTAGTCAAGTTTGCTGTCAGTTAATGGCTTATGGATCATTGAAAGAGTGGCTGCGAGATGCCAGATACCGTATTTTTTGCTCCATAAGACGCACCTCACCTCGCCCCCCCTCCTAAACTTCCCCTCCCTTCTACCCTCCCTTCTCCATTCTGATCCCCTACTTAAATTACCATATAGTCCATTCTTAACCTGTACTTAAATTGCTGTATAGTCCATTCTTAACCTGTACTTGAATTGCCGTATAGTCCTTGTACTTAAACTACTATATAGTCTTTGTATTGTCCAAATGTACTCCACTGTGAATGTTTGCTTGTAGGCCGTTCTGAGCTAATGGGAGGACGGGATAAAAATCTAAATAAATAAATAAGACGCACCCCAGATTTAGAGGAGAAAAATAAGAAAAAAAACATTTTGAATCAAATTCTATACCAATATATACCCGGCACCTTTAAATTCTGTCCCAGCCACCCCTCCCCCCATCAATCATAATGTTTACTTACCCCCCAGCACCTATAAATTCTGTCCCAGCCCCCCAGCACCTTTTGTAAACTGCATAGAACCAAAAGGCTTTGTGGTATATAAATTAAAATTTATGTTATGTTATTTGTGCTGAGAATTTTTCAGAGTAGCAGTTTGTGGTCATGAATTTCCATGAGTTCTTGTGATGTGTAGATTCTCCTAAATTTGAATAATAATAATAATAATAACATTTTATATACCGCAGGACCGTGAAGATCAATGCGGTTTACAATTTTTAGAAATGTTACAGATTAAATGGAATAAACAAAGTACAGACTTAATTATTGGCAGTTCTAGCGATCATTTGTTGAGGATTGAGATTGTATTGGCGTTTATTCAGAACCCGCACAATAACTGTGCGGGCTCATTTCCTCCTCTGCCGGTGCAGGGCCCTGGCAATTTGCTCTATCACTCAAGATTTTACCATTACAGCCCACTAAGTTAAACTGATCAGGCAGTATCAGAGAATGCCATCAAATCTTTGCCTGTTATAGATTCTGGCAGTTCAACAATTCACATGTTGTTCCTGCAATTTCTGTTCTTTTGGTCTTTCAAATTCTGTCCTAGTCCCCCGCCCCCCGCGGTACCTTTACATTGTGCTGGTCGGTGGACGGCTGCCTTCTGATTATGTCGAGGTCAGTGACACACAAGCGCAGTAATGTCTGGGCCCGCGCACCTTCTTAATTGTGGTGTTCGCTGGTGCTTCGCTGGACTGTTGCCTGCTGATTGCCGGTATGTTGGGGCCAGCGGCGCACAAGCGCGCTGCTTCGTGGGGGCGCGCCACTTCCTGAATGGCTGCCAGCAGTTCTCATGGGACTGCCAGCAGCCATTCAGGAAGTGATACACGCCCATGCAGCAGCGTGCTTGTGCACCACTGGCCCTGACATATCGGCAATCAGCAGGCAGCAGTCTTATGTCTAGTATGAAAATATGAGGAGACCGCAGCAGTAAAACATTGCTGCCTACAGCATTTTAAGAAAATCTGGTATTTACTGGATTCTTGTTTTTTAAGTGATTAATGTTTAATATTGATACGTAAATGGAAATTCAGCAGATATTCATGAGTTTTAAGAGAGATATATTATACTATGATACTCTATACTGTATTGTTAAATATATTCAATAAAAATATTTTACCTAGGAATTGACCAGCTATTCAGCTTTCTTTTTTATAGCACCTTCAAAGTAGAATTCCCTCCCTGCTGAGCTTTCCTATTCCTGATTTCAGTCTTTCTTGAAGGCGCATTATTTTCTATAGTCTTTTCTGGTAATAATTAATTGAGCTGAAGTAGCTATGCTGTGGCTTGTTGGGGGGGGGGGGGTTTCTGTCCTTTCAATGTATTGTAGTTCCTTTCTTTCCTTAAATTATATTTCTTTTTAAGATTGTAAAACTGCTTTGATTTTACCTGAAAGGTGGTATATCAAGTCTAAATTAAACAATAAACCTACTTGTGTCAATGTCCTCTTACGGAATATAGATTAGTGGAAAATTATGCACCATGATTGACGGCATGCACTGATATAAGTGATCACACTTTAATCTGCATGCATTTTTGACCATTTGATCTAGCATTCTGCAAAGAAAACAAGGCACCTACTTGTCCTTATAGTACAAGCAGTCCCCGAGTTATGAACGAGTTATGTTTTTAAAACTGTTCTTACATCAGATTTGTATGCATCTCAGAACTTGTGGATTTTAAGATTCTTGCTGCTTAACTCTACTCCAACTGCCCCTACTAGTGTTCCCTCTAAGGTACAGCATTCACAATCACACGCTGTTCTTAATGTGGCCATGCATCATTCTTGAATCTGCTGCAGGAGAAGCGTAGGAAGCCACTGGAAAGACTGCTCAGTGAAATCAAATGAAGCCACGACCACTTTCTTAAGTATGAGTCATGCTTCAGTCAAGCATCTGTAAATTGGGGACTGCCTGTAATGGCTTAAAATATGTGCCATAATCAGAGCTTATAGTGGACACCTTAATATAGAATTGTCTTCTCAATACTGAAACAACACAATATTCAGCAGAAAATAGAAGCTTAAAAATGCTGACATTTTAAAAAGAAATCTGGCATACTCTTACACTTCATGATTATGGCTATTTTACTGGTATGAACTTAATATACCCCTCCTTTATAAAGCCGTGCCAACGTTTTTAGCACCAGTCCCCACAGCAACAGCTCCGACCCTCATAGAATTCCTAAGTGCCTGAGCTGTTACTGCCATGGCTGGCGCTAAAAACGCTGGCGCAGCTTTGTAAAGGAGGGGGATAGTGAGACAATTGTGTTAATCAAACATGAAGGAATCTGTAAACAAAAGACAATTATAGCATATGATTAAATTCATGCAACAGTATAAATTACAGCACAATGTGTCTCTTATGCTATCAGGGATTTGAGAAAAAGCACATTTTATTAGTATTGATAAGTAACTAGAAAGAATAACACCAATTGTTTCACTTGTTACAGAGGTAACATATCTAAATTCATCTTGTCAGACTGCTATATAAATAGATGAGGTAGAGTACAATAACATGGCATTTCTTGTACTGCAATTACTTTCTTGTATAATGTCATGAGGTAAAAGCCAACAAACCATAACTTTTCGTGACATTTTTCCTCTAGTGACCAATGATGGATTTGCCTTGAAACTGCATTCATCATTTTGAAAAACAACATAGACATTAGAGATTTTAGGAGTAATATTTCTACTGGAACATTTTCTCTCATATCTACAGATAGACTAATCTGGTCCCCATAAGTTTGGATACTTTTGAATACAAAGGTAAAAGAGTGTTAGAATCATAGGAGATAGTACAAAAAAAACCCACTAGATAATATCATTCTTTAATTTATTATAAGACCATGCTTATGATAACACTTGTGTAGTACTACAAGACTTGCCACAAGAGGACACAGTAGCCATTTTCCAATGTCATCCACAAGGAGCAGAAACGAGTGGGCTTTGCCCCTGCTCACATCTCCCCAACTAGGACCACCAGAGCTATCATGTAGGCCCGGGATAGAAGTCGAAGGGGGCAATGAGGAAGATTTTGAGTCTCATGGGCAGGAGGAAGAAGGAGGAAGGAATAGGCTTTTGGGAGGTTGGGACATGGATTGGCAGCACTCAGAAATTGAATCCCAGTTATGCGGACCCTAGCTGATTATTGGACGAGAGTCGCATAAGTTCTGGTAGGCATCCCCACCAGATTTAGCTCCCAATATTCAGTGCCAGTGCCCAGATATCTAGCAGCAATGGTTAGCATTTTAGAAAAATGCTGACCACTGCCAGATGAATCAGCCAGTTACTGTTTATGTTATGTTAATCAGTTTCTATTCCACCTTTACCTATTCAGTTCAAGGTCAGATTACGTTACAAGAAGTTGGGTCAGTTACCAAGGAAGTTACAATGGATAGTTTGACTCATTAAATATGGTTGCTGGTACAGGTAGATCAGTAGAAGTATTAATATAATTAGATTGTAGTTATAAATACACAGTTACAAGTACAAGAAGGTCATCGTTGGCTCTTCGTATTGTCCCAGGAGTTGCATTAGTCAGTTTTGAAATGGGTTTTTACAATTGCCATTCAGTTACTTTAGGGTTGGCTCCCTGTCCTGGTAGAGAAAAGTTTTCTGAACCTGAGATATTGGTCACAATATCATATTGTAAGCGGTAGTTGGTTCCAGCATTTTGCTAATTGATATTGAATGGATAAGATAATTTGCCTGGTAGACTTTATATTGTTGCATGCTGGGAATTTAAAGTGGAAAAGATTTCTGGTGGAATATCTGTTGGAGGCACCCTGGAGTATGAAGGTGAACTCTTTTAGGTAGGTGAGGGCATTCCCTCTTAGGATCTTAAAGGCAGTGATACCTAATTTAAATATGATCCATGCAGTTATGAGCAACCAATGTAGTTTCATATAGTAGGGCTGTAGGTATTCTAATTTCCATAATCCGTATATGAGTCTTCCCCCTTCATTTTGAGCATAGAACTAGTGTTACATTAGAGCATAGAGCATAGAACTAGTGTTACATTACAGTAATCTAGTCAAGATAGGATTAGGGATTGCACTAAGATTCAGAAGGCCTCCGTTTCGAAGTATTTTCTGATGAATCTTAGCTTTCTCGCAGCAAGAAAAGATTTTTTTTATTATCGATTGTACGTAGCTTTTCATGAATTTTAGGTGATTATCAATTTCTATTCCTAAGATTCGGGATTGTAATTCTAGTGGAAAGTCTGAATTGTCTGATGTAATTCTTTGAGTGTAGCATGAGTCACTCAAGGGTCCTAGCCAAAGGGATTTGTTTTTGTTCTTATTTATTGAGGTGGTGAGTTGAGGTCCAGTTTTCTATCATATGGACACATTTCTTGGCTTTGGTGAGGGTATTGACTGATGCAGCCATTACACATAGTATGATTATTATGTCATCTGCATAGGTGAAATGCTTTATTTGTGCAAGATTTAGGTCGACTCCCAAGGATTGTATTAGGAGGTTGAACACTGGGGTCACGTGATGAGGCTGGCTTGATAGGTCATGTATTTCTGAGCTCTCTGACCTCGAGTCTCTTAAAATCAGCTTAACTTCCTTTAAAGCACTGACTGGCTGTCTTTGTTCCCACCGGACCTCGTGCTAAGGTTGTGGGCGCGTGGGGGGTATCTTGCGCGTTTGATCGGACCCGGAATGCCGGTGAGATTGGCGAAGACTCCTAAGCACAAGTCGGCCTTGCCTGGATCTAAGATGGTGGCGTCCCCGACTCCTAGTTCGGCACCGGCACAGTGGGGGGAATGGGCCCAGGAGATCTCGCACATGATAACCGCGGCCCTGGAAGATCGCCTGCATAACTTGCAATCTGCTGTGGAGGGCATCACGGAGAGATTCGAGTCCCAATCCGCTCGTATTGTAGCGGTTGAACAGCGAGTATCGGATGGGGAGGATGCAGCGATACAAGATCGCAATAGGGTGCAGGCCTTGCAGGCTCAGGTGGCCACCCTGACCAGCCGACTGGATGACCAGGAAAATCGCCAGCGACGCAACAACTTACGGGTGGTGGGTCTTCCGGAGCTCCGGGCTGAGCAGGACCTGTATCATTTCTTCCAAGTCTGGCTCCCGACGCAGCTGGGTCTCGAGCCACCGACGGCTGGCTTCCTGTGTGAAAGAGCACACCGCCTGGGGCAACGCTCGGGGGATAACAACCGTCCCCGAGCAGCGATAGTGAAATTCCTTAACTGGAGGGAGAAAGAGCTGATTCTCCAGGCTTACAGGAAGACAGGTTGGCTGGACTACAAAGGAAGGAAACTGCTGCTGTTTAATGATTTTTCTCCCCACGTGGCTTCCCTCCGCAGAGAAATGGTGCCCCTGTGTACAGCATTTCATTGGCGTGGAGTGCGCTTCGCCCTTGTTTATCCGGCATCCCTGCGGGTCTGGAGGGAGGGGAAACCCCATACATTCCCGGATCGAGCGATGGCTCAGCAATATCTGGACTCATTGCCTGCGTGTATCGACGGAGGAGCCCCTGCAGCGGACCCGGAGGGTTGATTTGCTCGGCTGTGGCAGTCTGCTATCAGCACTTGGTCTTTCTGGCCTTATCGTCATGTGAGTACTGTTAGATACCGGCAGCTGGGATTTCTGGCGTTCAGAGTTGTGCTGTCTGGTTCCTGCTGGCCGGCGAGAGGGTGCTCTGCGGATCCAGGGATCTGGGGGGCCTGGTGTTTGGCTGTGACATTTCTGCTGTCTGGACTGTTTTCCCTGGATCCCTGGTTCCATTCATCCCTATGGTGGTTGTTGCCTTCACAGCCTGGACTGCCTGAGAACTGTTGTCTCTTCAGTGGGGGTTGACTTTCTTCGCTGTCTCCTTGCCAGTTTGTTTATTCCGGGAGACTCTGGGGAAGGTGAGAGCTCAGTAGGTACTTTTAGGTTGCTCCAGTTTTTGGGAGCGCAGTTTCTTGTTGTTTTATTTTTATTTCTCCTTTTTTGTTTGGGGTTGGGTTTTTTGGGGGGGCTTCTGGAGATGGTTTGCTCTGGGGGAGGGGGAGGGGTTGTTCTTCCCTCTATTCATCTGTATTGGGGGGCCATGGGGACAGCTCTGGGGCCGTTTCTCTCAGCGGAGAAGGTTTGGGGGGAGGGGGGAGGGGGAGCGGCGGGGGTGGGGGGTTGGGGAGTGCCTGTTGTGTTTGCTTGTGGGTTGGGGTGGCAGTTGGTTGGATGGGTTGTTGAGTGGGATGAGTGTGGGGGGGTGCAGCGTTCTGGGGGGGTGGATTACCTGGTTCCTTGTTCTGTGCTCTTTCTTAGAAGGTTTGGGTTCCTGAGTTCTTGGATGGGAGGCCTAGCTGGGGGGCTGCCCGTCTTTTGTATTTCACTGTTTTCTGTGGTCTCATCTGGGGAAGTTTTGCCTAATGACTAAGTTGACTGTCTCTACCCTAAATGTGGATAGGATTCATTCTCCCATTAAGAGGAAAAAAATCTTGACCTGGTTCTGATGTAGGGGGACTGATATAGCCTTTGTGCAAGAAACCCATCTCTCCGCTGCGGAACACCTCAAGCTGCGGCGGGATTGGGTGGGTGAGGTCTGCTCATCTTCCTTTGGTACCCGGAAGCGAGGGGTGGCCATTCTTATTCATAAACAATTGCCTTTTCATACTCATAAAGTTCTTCAGGACCAGGATGGCCGCTATGTTATCGTCTTGGGGGAACTGTGGGGGCATAAGTGGTTGTTGTGTAATCTGTATGCTCCTAATGTGTATAATCATAAATTCTTTTCAGCTTTGCTTGCCAAGATAGCCATGTATCCTGATTACCAACCGTTGGTGGGGGGAGACTTCAACATCACTGCGGATCCTGCCCTGGACTGCAGTCCGGCAAAGACAGGGACCAGGGATCATGGAGCCAAGGGGGTAAATTTTCTGCTTAGCCAACTGCAGTTGTTAGACATTTGGAGGATTCTGCATCCCACGGAACGCACTTATACCTTTTATTCCCATCCTCAAAATGTATATGCTACCTCTGGATTATCTGTTGCTCCCGCCCTCTCTGCTCCCCCGGGTGTCTGGGATCGCTATAGAGGAAGTTCCCTTGTCGGATCATGCGCCGGTCGTCCTGGAGCTTCGGTTTACGCCGGAACCCGAGGAGCGCCATTGGAAATTTCCGTGTTACCTTTATAGAGATCTTGATTTTCATAAATACCTTCGAGAGCAGTGGTTGGAGTATAGTTCTCATAATTCTACTGACGATGTTCATCCGGTGACCTTCTGGGAGGCTTCTAAGGCGGTTCGGCGGGGGTTCATTATTGCCTATCTTTCCCGCAAGCGGAAGGCACTGGATGCGGAGTTACTAACTTTATCGGGGGAGCTTCGACAGTTGAGGGCCCGTCACAGTGCCTCTCTTTCGGCGGCTGACAAAACTCGCTTGCTGACCGTCTGGCGGCAGATAGATACCATCTTGACGCAGCGGGCCTCTCGGGATATTTATTTCCAAAGGTATAAGTTGTACGCCTGGGGGGGTAAGACGGGAAGACTGTTGGCTAATTTGGTCCGGCCTCCGCGCACACTTCAGGTTATCTTGTCTATCCAGGACCTGAAGGGCACTTGTTACACGCAGGAACGGCAGATTCAACAGCAATTCGTTCTTTTTTATGAATCTCTGTACGCCAACCGCTCGTTCTCGGAAGCTGATAGGGATGCTTTCTTTCAGGGGCTCCAGCTTCCTCGGCTGACTGAGGCTCAGTTGGAGCAACTGAATGCCCCTTTTAGTTCAGAAGAAGTACAGCTTGGTATTAAGAAGCTTAAATTGACTAAGGCCCCGGGACCGGATGGGTTTGGCTCTGAATATTACAAGATTCTGTTGGATCAGATCTCTCCTGCTTTGGCTGGGGCATTTAATGCGCTCTCCGAGAATCGGGGTTTGGGGACTCCTAACATGGCCCACATTGTGCTGTTGCCTAAGCCTGGCAAGGACCCGGCCCAGGTGGGTTCGTATCGGCCTATTTCTCTCCTTAATCAGGATGCTAAACTTTTTGCTGCTCTCTTGGCGAGTAGATTGAATGCCTTTTTGCCGCTTTTGATCCATGAAGATCAGGCCAGCTTTGTGCCGGGCCGTTATGCGTCCATGAATCTGGTAAGGGCTCTGATGGCCCTTCATTCCAGGCGTGGTTTGGAGGGCAACTTGGCTATTGTAGGCCTGGACATGGAGAAGGCATTTGATAGTATCTCGTGGCAGTATCTTTTCTGGGTTCTGCGTCAATTTGGCATAGAGGGGTCTATTCATCATTGGATGAGTAGCTTGTATATACAGCCGCAGGCCAAACTTTTGGTCAATGGTTAGTTTACTGCACCGTTTGCTTTGGGACGGGGGACGCAACAGGGCTGCCTGTTGTCCTCGTTACTTTTTGTGTTAGCTATTGAACCGTTGGTTGCTCGGGTTCGGGGGGATCGGACTATTCAGGGCATTCGCATTAGGGGTCTGGAGAGTCGCATTAACCTATTTGCTGATGATATTCTTCTTTATCTGGATCAGCCCCGTCGGGATCTGGGACGGGTCCTTGCTTTGGTCCGCTCCTTTGGAGATCTTTCATGGTTGCGGGTTAACTGTGATAAGTCTGAACTTCTTCCCTTGCGGTCCACTCGGGTGGAGCCCTGGCATGTGAGTCTTGAGATTCCACCGGTGAAGGGGCCGATGCGTTACCTTGGTGTATACTTAAGTCTGGACCTTAAGCTTCTGTACCGCTATAATGTGACCCGTCATTTGGAGGCGATTCAGAAATTGTGTGATAAATGGAGAGACCTTCCGCTGGGTCTCTCGGGTCGGGTGGCGTTGACAAAGATGGTCCTTCTCCCCAAAATTTTGTATCCGTTGCAGGCGGTGCCGCTATGGGTTACTGCTAAAGATGTGCGCCTGTTTCGTTCGATCATCTCCTCCTTCATTTGGCGTCACAAGAGGGCCAGGATTAGCTATGCCACTTTGGCGTTGGATAAATGTAGGGTGGTTTGAATCTTCCCGATCTTCGATATTATAATGTCGCCGCTTTGTTTCGCTTCATTCATGAAGGATGGTCGGGTTGTTACAAATTCTCGTCTCAGGACAAGGGTGGAGTCCTGGTGTGCTCCGCACTCGGTCCTGTCCCTTCTGCACACTCCGTTGTCGGCTGTCCCGGGAGGAGGGGCTAAGTTTGCGTATCTTCTACCTGTGCGGCGAGCGTGGCGGTGGTGGAGGCGGCGGCAGGGGAAGACTCCAGCTGCTTCCCTCTTACTACAGTTGTTTGGTAATGCTGACTTTCCCCCGGGAATGGGTCATGCTTGGTTTCAGCAGTGGGAGCAGAGAGGGGGTAGAACTCTTCAGGATATCCTTATGGTGGGGGGGGGGGTCATTTGCCCAGTTGCAGTCGTATTGGCACCTGCCTCGGACTCACTTCTGGGCTTACCTGCAGGCGAGGCACTATTACTTGTCCCTTGACCGTCGTTGGGGGAATGCTTGGCTCTGTGGTCCCTTGGATGTCCAGTTTTTTCAGGTTTCTCCTGCCTCTAACAAATTAGCCACCTGGTATCGGATTCTGAAGAACGTCTCGGATCTGGGACCTATTGATAGACTGGTGTCCCAGTGGCAATCCGAGCTTGGCACTACTCTGGATCGTAAGGCCTTTCTTGATCTCTTTGCCAATGTGCACGCTATGGGGGGGATCCACGGATTTCAGGGAAATGCAATTTAAAATTTTGCATCGGGCTTATATTTCTCGGGTTCAGGGTGCTCGTATGGGCCTTTGGGAGGCAGCAGTTTGCACCAAATGCAATCGTTTCTTAGGTACCCTAACCCACCATTTTTTGGAATGCCCTTCGTCTGAATTATGGCTGCAAGTTCTTCCTTTTTTGGAGCGCCTTCTCCGGAGGGCTGTGCCCTGGTCTTATGGGTTTCTGCTCTTGTGAGATCAGCGTGCATTGATTGAGGGGGGGCTCAAACTTTCCCAACACAGGGTTCTCTACATGGCTGTCTTGGTGGTAAAAAAGCGCCTGCTGCAGCATTGGGTGGATATTTCTGTGGCATCCTTTCCGCAATGGAAAGCTCGTTTGGAGGAGGTGGGACGGTACGAGCTTCTACGGGTCCCTAGATCTGGGACTCTGACCCATCGATGCTATCGAGACCTGTGGCAGCGGGCGTTGAAGGTCTGTTCCAGCATGGAGACAGTGGGTACGGAATCCTCCCCATGAGTTTTTCTACTAGAGGGGGCTGTTGCTCTCTTTTTCGTTCCTTTTGGATTTCTGTTTTTGCTTTTCCTGGGTAGCTGCATCGGTGTGTGTGAGGGCATGGATTTTTGGGGGTGTGGATGTCCGGAGATTCGAATGCGGAGAGTTTGTTGTGGTCTGTGGTGCGGGTTTGGGGTTTGGATGTGTCTGTTTGGAGGGGTTTGATATCTCAAAATGCCAATTGTGATGGGCATCCACCCATGGGGGATTTGTATTGAGCACCATTTGTTGTCATTATCTCTTGTGCTGTTTTGGATGCTTTGTTTTCTGCTTGTTCTGCTCATGGTTGTATGTTCCATTGCAATTGTTAATAAAGATAATTGAAAAAAAAAAAAAAGAGGAGGTTGAACACTGATGGTAAGAGTGGGGATCCTTGAGGGACCCCACTGGGAAGGTGGCAACTTTCAGATAGTTCACCACACTTTCGTACAGCATAGTGCCAAGTGGTTAGAAAGCCTTGGAACCAGAAGAGGACCAGGTCATTAAATCCAAAATCACTGAAGGTCTCGCATACATGTGACATCATCACATTGACATCCGTTCATGCATGGAGGCCCTCTAGATGGGGTCCTGAGCCCCCAGTTTTGGAGAGGCTAGAAGAGGAGAGGTGCCAAAGAGGAGGAAAGGCACTGGCTGACTGCCTTCAGGAAAGGCACATCCTGTAGGTAGTCAGCCAGTGCCTCTCCTCCTCTCCAGCATCTCATGGCACACTGGGAATCTCACCACAGCACACAATTTGTGATATACTGCTATAAATGATGCCTTAACTTGCCCTACTGGTGCCTAAGTTAAGTCCAAAATGCCGTTTAAAACTGGACTTAAAAGAAAATTCAAGGTGCCTACTGGTACCTAAAAAATTGCTGGAATCGAACCTCCAGAGGTATTTTATGGCACCTAATGCTACTGTAGGTGTGGCTAATGCCAAAAGTGATGTTAGGCACCTTAAAGCACCAATGTAAGCACAGTTCTTGTAAAGGTAGGTGCTGGAAACATGGCCTTTGAAAGCCCTGGCCTACATTTCTGGTGTCCACTTTTGCTGGAGGTAGAGAATGACACGGTGACGGTTTACCCGCGGCCACCGAATTTAGACCGCGGGTCACCGCCGAAAACGGGGAAGAAAAATAGTAGTCGCTGCGGTGACGGGGACAAGGTCATTCACCGACCGCGGAAACGGTGAATGACTTTGTCCCCGCAGGCCAATGTCCCCCCTTCTAAGAACCGCTATTCACCCGTGTTTCACCGTGTTCGTGAACAGACACAAAATGGGACATATAGTTTAAGAACTCCCTTTCCCTTTCTTTCTCTCGCTCTTCCTCCCCCCCCCCATAGCACCACATCCCCCCCTCCATCTCAACCCCCACCAGCCCTACCTCCGAACTTGTTTTCGAGATCACCGGCCTGCGACGGCCCCGGAGCTTTCCCTCTGCCGCGCCTGCCCTCCCGGAAACAGGAAGTTCCGTCAGAGGGGGGGGGGAGGGCGGGAGGCGAAGCTGCGTCAGAGGAGGGCGGGACGTCGGTGCGGGACGTCTTCAAGGTTGGGTTTTAGGCGAGGTGTAGGAGTTTCGGCGACCCGCACGCTATCAAAGAGCCGCTGCTGCTCAGTTTCGGTGACAGCGAAGAGTACGAAGGTAGGATGTGGGGAGTTTGATAGTATGGAAACGTTTAGAGGCTGGGGATTAAGAGGGCGAGAGAAAGTTAATTTCCGGACTGTCCAGCTTTATTTTACTGTTTGGGGGTTGGTTTGTTTTTGCAATTTAGAATGCACAATTATGTACTATGGGTTTTAAGGAGGGAGGGTGGGAGGCAGTCCGTCTCCCCCTTACAGAACCATTGGTGCTAACTATTTAGGGCAGCTATAGCGCTGCATACTAACAGATAGGTGTGTGCGTAGCCCTTTCCACCTACAGGCAGTAAGATAAATTCAAAATTATTCTTAAACCATTTCTATTTAATGTATGCTATTGGAAAGAGTAGCTAAGCTAGTCTCTTTTAGTAAGCCATATTAGAGGTTTCAATTAGGACTGTTTTTGTGAAAGGAGAACTAGACTGAATCCAGAGATTGTGGATGATTTGTTGTTCATCCACGGGTTAAAAAATAAGAACTATTAAAAGTACATGTCGTGTTTTGTTTTTGTATAGTTTTTAAGTAATATTAAACAAAGTTTTAAAGTTTTAAAGTTTTTAAGTAATATTAAACAAAGTTTTAAAGTTTTAAAGTTTTACTGAATGTTTCCTTTAAACGTAAATAAAGAAAATTATATAAAATCGTACCCTTTTGAGGCTTTTATGTATGCGACGGTGACGGTGACGGGGCGGTGAATGGGGTTGCAGTGGCGGTGACGGGGCGGTGAATGGGATGGCAGTGGCGGTGACGGGGCGGTGAATGGAATGGCGGTGACGGGGCGGTGCAGAGGATGGTGAGACGGTGACGGGGCGGTGACGGGGACCAATTTTTTCACCGTGTCATTCTCTAGCTGGAGGTGCAGTTCTCTAAACAGTGCCGTCACATAATTGAAATGCGATTGGCGGCCACTTTTATGGCAGTCACTGACAACAGTGCCATTTATAGAATCTGGACCTTTATGTGTATATGACGTCACACAATTTTCTGAAAGCTCTTTCCTGCATGTAAACCAGGCTCTGCATAGGGAAAAAGCCTTTTTAAAATCCCTCCCCACCACCACCACCATACTGACTGTGGATACCTGGTATAGCAATGTATTTTTGTTATTAGGTATAAAATAGCAATAAAAGAATTACTTTACTGCACAACTGCTTCCTTTTTCTTACAGTACCTTGCTGCAGTGGCGTACCAAGGGGGGGGGCGGGAGGGGAGGTCCGCCCCGGGTACCAAGCCCTGAGGGGGTGCTCCCGGTCCGGTCCAGTTTCCCCCCCCTGCGCCGGGTGTCGCGTCTGGAAACAGCCTGCAGCAAGATCGCGATGCCAGAGATCTTTGCCTGCTTCGACTGTTTCCTCCGCCACGGTCCTGCCCCTCCTCTGATGTCAGAGGAGGGGCGGGACCGCGGCGGAGGAAACAGCCGAAGCAGGCAAAGATCTCTGGCATCGCGCGATCTTGTTGCAGGCTGTTTCCCCAGGGCAGTAGCGTACCAAGGGGGGCGAGGGGGAGGTCCATCCCGGGTGCCGCCTTAGGGGGGGGTGCACAGCTGGCCCGGTCCCTATCGCGCTCCTACCCTCCCAGCGAAAGCAGCATCGGCGCCATTATCGAAAAAGGTAATGGCGCCAGGCCTTGGAGCACCAAGGCAGACCGCTTCTCCCCCCTCCCAGCCGAAACCCCGCTGACCATCTTATCTCTCCCCCCCAAGTGAACCTTTCCGACCCTCCCAGCGAAAGCAGCAAACCTCCCTCCAGTAGCGTCGGCTTTATCCTCCCTCTGCCGCATCACTGATGACGTCATCGGTAACGCGGCAGAGGGAGGAGAAAGCCGCGAAGGAGGTTTGCTGCTCTCGCTGGGAAGGTTGGAAAGGTTCACGGGGGGGGGAGATAGGAGGGTCAGCGGGGGTTCGGCTGGGAGGGGGGAGAAGCGGACTGCCTCGGTGCTCCATTACCTTCTTCGGGCAGCAGCAGCGTTTACAATTCGCTGCTGTTGCCGGCTTCAGGCCTTGTTCTCTGCCGGGTCCTGCCTACTTCCAGTTTTCATGAAGACAGGACCCGACAGAGAGGAAGGCCTGAAGCGGGCAACAGCAGTGAATTGTGAATGCTGCTGCTGCCCGATGAAGTTCAGGACATCAGGACATCGGGGAAGGAGCAGGGAGAAATCGGCTTCTGGCTTGGGGGTGAGGGTAGGGAAAGAATCGTGGAAGTGGAGAAATCGGCACGATGGCTTTGTGCGGGCTAGGGGGAGAGAGAAAGAAAGGAAAAAATAAAGAGGGGGGGCCAGGGGGAGAGAGAAAGAAAGGCAGAAATAAAGAGGGGGACCAAGGGGAGAGAAAGAAAGGCAGAAATAAAGAGGGGGACAAAGGGGAGAGAAAGAAAGGCAGAAATAAAGAGGGGGGCCAAGGGGGAGAGAAAGAAAGGCAGAAAGAAAGAGGGGGGCCAGGAGGAGAGAGAAAGAAAGGCAGAAATAAAGAGGGGAGCCAGGGGGAGAGAGAAAGAAGAAGGACCAGAAGAAGGACCAGAGACTCATGAAATCACCAGACAAAAAAGTAGGAAAAATGATTTTATTTTCAACTTAGTGATCAAAATGTGTCCGTTTTGAAAATTTATATCTGCTGTCTATATTTTGCACTATGGCCCCCCTTTTACTAAACCGCAATAGAGTTTTTTAGCGCAGGGAACCTATGAGCGTCGAGAGCAGCGTGGGGCATTCAGCGCAGCTCCCTACGCTAAAAACCGCTATCGCAGTTTAGTAAAAAGGGAGGGGGAATATTTGTCTATTTTTGTATAGTTGTTACTGAGGTGACATTGCATAAAGTCATCTGCCTTGACCTCTTTGAAAACCCGCGGAATATAAATGATAATTAACATTTTCTCTGCGTACAGCGTGCTTTGTGTTTTTAAAATTTTATTGTTGGTAGATCATTTTGACTTGGCCACAAAGGTAAGGGGGAGGGAGGGAGGGGAACTGCTGAAAGACATCTAGTTATCCTTGCAGGCTTGACTGCAGGGAATTATTTTTGTAAAATCATGTTTTGTTATGTGACTGGCATTATCTAGACTTTAATTTCTATGAATGAATAGAATGAAAATGATATAAAATTACTTGCTTGTTTTTATGTGCGTGCGCTGAAGGAAAGTGGAGAGAGAGTGGGCTGAGGATGCTGAAGGGAAATGGGGAAGAGAGTGGGGAGAAGACGCTGATTTATAAATTGACAATTGTACAGAATATTGTTTCTTTTTATACTTTAATATAAACAATTCAAGGCTTGTGTGGATGGAATCAGGTGGTTTGCGGGGATGGGGACCGAGCTTACGGGGATTAGTCCAATAAAATGGTATTTTTTTATTTCTCATTATTTGTTTTATTTTTATTTGTTAATTTATAAAGTGGTGATTGTTATGTATCAGTTTTTTCAAATTTACATCTACTGTCTTTATATTTTGCACTGTATTAGAGGACATGTGTTACTGTTTTTTGTGGTGTTGCATTGTATCCAGGGTCTGGTTTCTTGGCGGATCAGTTTAACTTTTGTCTACATATTTCTATTTTTAGTTTGTGATTATTCCATTTTGGGCGAGGGTGTATCTCTGTTCTGTGTGTTCTGAAAAAGACATAGTTTTCAGTTGGCATTGACTACAGGACCAATTGACTGTGCGGGATCTGGCTTGTTTAGTTTTACAATGTATGTGTTGGTGTTCTAGTGCTCACTGCAGTGTTTAAGATGCAGCCTTTTCCTAGGTACACTCTTGTGGTGCGATATGTAGATTGGTACTAAAAATCATATTTTTCATATAGATGGGGGGGGGGGGTGTCAAAAAATGATGGGCCCCGGGTGCCACATACCCTAGGTACGCCACTGCCTTGCTGGTTACTTTGACAGCTTTTGAGAGACTAGCATCATATTGACTGTAACAGGAGAAAAGAAAACTTCTAAAATATCAGAATACACATTTTTGAATGTTGATCACTGCTGATAGTTTTCAGATATGAACCAAGTTAAACTTAACATGCTTAGGGCCTGATATGAGGAATTGTTTCCCCATTAAAGTGTCATTAATATTTTTTTTTCCTGTTTCTTCACTGGATTCTTTGTGACATTTTAAGGAGAAAAGCTTGTCAGTCTGTCGTGCCTTTTGATTTGCCCCATGCAACTGTTGCAGTGCCTTTGAGGTCAGTAAGGGAAGAAACTGTTTGTGAGAGAATAAAGGCATTTTAAAGCAGTATGTAATCAGCATTTGCACACTGCAACATAGGGAGAAAATAGTGAGGCAATTCCATTTGGCATTTGGAATCAATTACAATTCTGTCAAATGTTTGGCAGCTTTGTTGATGGGAAATTGGGTAGTTTTGGCAGGCAGTGATAACACTTATTGTCTCATCAAGCCTTATGCCAAATTAAAGTGTAGTAACATAATTAGGGCTTATGGTAATCATCCATTCCCTACCACTTCAAATCAGCAATTTGGATCTGACCATTCAATTGCCTTCTGAGATGTGACGAAGCTGTGATAAATACAGTATAGACTTCATTGGATTGTATGTGGCTTTGGCAGAAATGTAGGAAAACAGGTGCCAACAGATCAGCAAGGAATTTTACAGCGCTTGTAGATCTGAAGTAGAATAGGAAATGCTTGGCCATAAGCTGTAAAAAGAATCTATACATACACTAAGGGGCAATTCCATAACTGGGCACCATTCATTAGGTGCCCTAATGGCACATATTGACCCCCGAATTCTATAAAGTGTGCCTAAAGTTAAGCACCTAGATCAGCACACCGAGTCGATGTAGGTTCCTAATCTAATTGAGTAATAGGCTAAATCAGGGTTGATAATCGGCACTCAACGCCTCTTAATTTGCACTAATTGGAGTTAATTGAAAGTTATTTGCCTAACATGGTAAACGTGATTCTACCGCCTAGTGCAAAGTGCAACGTGATTCTAGGCGCCTAGTGCAAAGTGCATAATTAAAGTGAGCGTGATTACGGTAGATCGTGGGCGTGTTTTTCAGTTAGGCACATTTTTTGAGTTAGGAGCTGTTGGGTGCCTAACTTAGGCGCAGGCATTTAGGGCCCCCCAAAAAAAAACCCTGGCATAAATAGGGTGCACCTAAATGTTAGAATGTTTAGTACCACCTAAGCACACTTAGGCAGTACTAAGTGTAATTCTATCATGGGTGACTAACTTTTATGGAATCACACTTAGCACTGCGCAAGTCTGTGCTAATTTTTAAGTAACATGTATAGAATTGAGCCCTAAATGTCCACTCTATAATGGCAGGTGCATGCACAGATGTAGAATATAGACCTAAACCTGTTGTAGAATATAGACATAAACCTGCATTCACGTACACAAGGTTAAACATACTCATTTGTGCCAAGTCAATGGCAGGTATAACTTGGCACGCATAAGTGGTAGTGGTCACATGCAAAACTTAAACATGTAAATGGAAGACATGCCAAGTTCTGCACATTCTCTGCCCACATGTATGCTCTCAGTGCATTTACACTGTAATGCACTTTTGTGCAACTTTAAAGAATAGTGCGCAGGAAATATTCTGTAAAGGGTGCTCTGTGAGAAACAACATTTACTAGCTTAGCACCCATTTCATTCCGAGCTTTGGGTGCGAGCATTTACACTTGCTAAAGGCTGGTGTAAATGCTCACACTCAGCCGATGGCAGGCATGCAAATGCAAGTATTCTATAAAATTCTGCCTAATTTCTAGGAAAGCCATTGACCTGCCCCCTTTGGAGTTGCACACTATGAAATTTAGGCATGCATGTTAGGACATAGGGCAAATCCGCACGTAACTCAATTACTGCCAACTAAGTGATTGTTAATGGCAATAATTGATTTTTGTTACCTAGGTTGCTAATTAGTTTCTACAAGAATCTGTGATCCATGCCCAAAATTGCATTCCCAACTTTGGACAACCTATACAGAATCCAGGACATTGTGCACATACATGTGTAACTACCGCTAATCTCAGACGTTACGCACACATGGCACACATAACTAAAGAAATGAAGTTATAAAATCCCCCTTTTTAGCATTTCAGCTTTTCTGTAAAAGGGTGTCCAAGTTGGAATTTAGACCTCCACTTTGGGACATCTGAAGTTCTACTAGTATCTTAGAACAAGATCTGCTGACGGAAAGCCTGCTCTAAAATATGGTGATATGGACCATCAGGTACTGGTGATGTATAGTATGAACATCATTTTAGAAAAATTCATGTCGAAAATATCAATATGGAACAATAGATCGGCAGACAATATGTCTGTGAGAGTACACCAGAGGGGAATTTTGTTTAACATTACTTTAACATTTCAAGAGTTTCATTGTTGATGCCCCTGTACAGGTCGTTGGTGAGGCCCCACTTGGAATAATGTGTTCGGTTTTGGAGACCGTATCTGGCGAAGGTCACAAGAAGACTTGAAGCGGTCCAGAGGAGGGCGACAAAAATAATAGGAGGATTGCGCCAGAAGACATATGAGGAGAGACTGGAAGCCCTGAATATGTACACCCTAAAAGACAGGGGGAGATATGATTCAGTGCTGCTCAATGGGAGCACTGTTCTGAAACCTGGACACCCAAGGTAGCAGGTCTAACTCCTGATATCCATGGGGGGGGGGAGCATAGATGTTAATTCCCATTCTGAAATGAAGGAGATTTATTTATTTATTCAATTTTATATACCGTTCTCCCAGGACAGCTTAGAACGGTTTACATGAGTTTATTCAGGTACGCAAGCATTTTTCCCTGTCTGTCCCAGCGGGCTCACAATCTATTTAATATACCCGGGGCAATGGGGGGATTAAGTGACTTGCCCAGGGTCACAAAGAATAGTGTGCGTTTGAACCTACAACCTTAGGGTGCTGAGGCAGTAGCTTTAACCACTGTGCCACTCTAGAAATCAAAATGTAAGTCAAGTATAGGACAATCAAGCCATTGTGACATCACTGAGGAGGCTGGCTCTTAGGCATTATGATGTCATAATACCAGCTCTGGTAATCAGAGGCTGAAACTTTTCACAATATTCAATTTTCTATGCTGTTCTCCCAGGTGAGCTCAGAACATTTTACATTAATTTATTCAGGCACTCATTTTTCCCAGTCTGTCCCAGCAGGCTCACAATCTATCTAATGTACCTGGGGCAATTGTGAGATTAAGTTACTTGCCCAGGGTCACAAGGAGCAGCGTGGGTTTGAACCTACAACCCCAGGGTGCTGAGGCTGTAGCTTTAACCACAGCACCACACATCTACTGCTTGATATTCAGCACTATTTAACTGGCCAGGAATGACTTCTGGCTGTTAAAATAGTGCTAAGCTGGCTAACTGCGACTATTCAACAAGAGATAGTTGGCTTTCTCCACTGAATATTTGCAGTAAGTGGCTAGTCCAGTCACCTGCTATGTTGCACGGCATGGACAACACCAATATTCAATGGCTGACTGACTAAAAGCCTGCTTTACAAAGCCACGCGGCAACAGCCCCGAATCCCTTTACATCTCTATGGGCTTCGGGGCCGTTACCGAGCAGCAGCTGCTAGTGCAGCTTTGTAAAATAGGCCCTAAGTTTAACAGCCAGATAGATCCATATAAATAGCAGGTCCATCTTTGGCAGCCAAAACTTAACCAGTCAGCCAATGAATATCAGCTTAACCAGTTATGTTTCTGGCAGCTAAAAAAAAAACCCCAGAAATTCAAAGCTGGTTGCCAGACACAGGTCAACATTGAATTTCCGGGTTTTCCACTGACTGCAGGAGATAGCTAGGCTGCCTCCCACAGTCTGAATATCGAGCCTCTATTATTTAGCCTGCCCTTTTCCCAGCCAAAATACACCCACAAGCTGCTACCTTACCATTTGGACTTTCAGTTTTAGAAGTTCATATCCTGGCTTAAGACCTAATACCTTGGGATATAAATTTATAAGCAGACTTGCCCAACAAAAATTCCCTCCTGGAACAGTGTAAATTGGCAGCGGTACAGTATAAAAGTTTGTTGTTTTATTGAAATGCAGAGAACATAACAAAAGTAAGGTTGTAAAACACATAGAGGAGCAAAACAATCAAAATCTGCAGAAACATGATGAATACATTCTATTTTCCTTGTTTTAACTAAAGAAAAGATGTCATTTCCATCCCATTAAGTACCATTTTCACATATACAAGAACACAGTACATGTATAGTTATTTTTCTGTACTGTAAATGGTGGTAAAAAATCAGGTCACAAAGCAATATAGTCTTTCCTTACTATCTTCAATTATTTCTATCTGCACTGACAGGTTCCTAGAATTGTTTTGGTATTACAAAGCTATTATTCAGACACAGAGAAAAATGAAGGAAACTCATTTTTCTTTCTCTCCCTTCTTAGAAGAAAGATGAACATTATTAAAATAGCTCCAAATTGCTTTAACAGGACACAATCAAGTACACTTTTCCTGCTGATCAAAAAACCCCACATAGGAAACATTTCCTAAGCAAAACAAAGATTCAAGCAATTGGTTGAGCTGGATTGCTTCGTAGCTCAGCTATTTACATAGACAAGTCATTTTATTATGACCACCGCCTACTTCTGACGTCAGGGACGTACAGCCAATGAACAAATGCATATGCCACGTGCAGACTTCATGGGTTTATAAGGTGGGATATCAGCAAGTTGCCAATATAGCAACCGTGGCAGTCATGGGGAAAAAGCATAATTTATCAGACATTGAAAAAGGCATGATTGTTGGCTACTGGGCCAAGGGCAGTAGCATTTCAGAAACGGTGGAGTTTGTGAACTGTTCATGGGCAGCTATGATTAAAGTGTACCATGAGTGGATGAAAGGAACCTTTTCAATGGCCCGACATATAACTGTGGGGCAGCACGAGCCATCGATGTGAGAGGTGAATGTCAGCTGTGTAGGTTGGTGCGGGCCAATCGGCACAATTCCATGAAGCAACTCACTGTCCAAACGAACCAGGGGGATTCCAGATGTGTGTCCAAAATGACTTTGTAGTGAACCCTGTTGCAAATGGGACTCCGGAGCAGATGGTTGGTGATGCACCCATGCTCACGATGGTTCATCGCAAAAAACGGCTGCAGTTTGCACCAGAGTACCAACATTGGACTAGTATTGACTGGCAGAGGGTTGCCTTCTCCGATGAGTCATATTTTGAGCTCCACTGGATGGATAGACATTGGTGTGTCAAGCATGAAATCACTGAGAACACCCAGCAACCATTGTTGGACGTACACAAGCTGGTGGCAGCAACATTATGGTCTGGGGAATGTTATCTTGGTATGGTCTGGGTCCCTTCATACCTGTGGAAGGCACTCTTAATCAATGTGGGTATCTCTCCATCCTTGCTGATCAAGTACACCCATACATGTTGACGGTCTTCCCTATGGCCAATGGGATCTTTCAACAGGACAATGCAACATGTCATACTGCCAGAATTGTTTGTGAATGGTTCATACAGCATGACCGAGACTTCCAGCTACTTCCCTGACCTCCATATTCTCCAGACCTTAACCTAATCGAGCGCATGTGGGACCACCTCAATCAACATGTTTGATGACTGGATCCATCACTACGCACCCATCAGCAACTGTCAGACACACTGCAATCTGCATGGTTCCAGATACCCCTAGCAACTATCCAGCAATGAGTCACTCCCATGGCATCTGGCTGCCGTTCGTGCTGTCAGAGGCAGTTATTCTAGATATTAGCTGGTGGTCATCGTGTATATACTAATTTGTTCTTAAGAGTGCAATTTTATTAATGATGAGCAATAATGGTAGCATATCATATTTCTTTTTTCAGGTGGGACAACAAAATTAGAAAATAGAGGTTGTTTCATGCCTTATATGTTGGTCCTCTAGTTGTCAACTAGTGATAGATGTATATGGTTTGTCAAATATCTATCATAACAGGGATATTCGGGATCAGTCAACCAGTTATACATGTAGGAAAGAAAAACCCAAACTATAGCCATTTGATGCAGGGTTCCACGTTGGGACTCACTGAATAGGAAAAGGATCTAGGAGTTATGGTTGAGGATACTTTGAAACTTTCAGCTCAGTGTGTGGCAGCAGCTAAGAAAGCAAATAGAATTTTAGGAATTATCAGGAAAAGAATGGAAAACAAAGATGAGAATGTTATTATTGTATTGCTCAATGATGAGGTTGCATCTCGAATACTGTGTGCAATATAGCAGAATGAGATATAGCAGAATTAGAAAAGATACAGCAAAGTACAACAAAAATGATACGAGATGAGACAACTTCCCTATGAGGAAAGGCTAAAGTGGTTAGGGATCTTCAGCCTGGAGAAGAGATAGCTCAGGGGAGGTATGATAGAGGTGTATAGAATACTGAGTGGAGTGGAACGGACATGTGATGAAGATATTAAGTAGTTGATTTGAAACAAACCAGAGAAAATATTTCTTCACTCAACATGTAATTGAACTCTGGAATTTGTTGCCAGAAAATGTGGTAAAAGCCATTGGTTTAGCAGGGTTTAAAAAAGATTTTGAAAACTTCCTAAAAGAAAAATCCATAAGCCATTTTTAAGGTGGACTCAGGGAAATCCACTGCTTATTCCTAGGATAAGCAGCATAAAATCTGTTTTACTCTTTGAGATCTTGCCAGATACTTGTGACCTGGGTTGGCCACTATTGGAAACAGGATACTGGACTTAATGGACTTTCTGTCTGTCCCAGTATGGCAACTCTTGTGTTATGTTCTTATCGGTTTGACATGGCTTAGAAAAATAAAATTGAGTTCTCAGAGGGAAAAGTCATCATAGAATTTCTACTCTGCTATGCTTCTGAAATATCTTGGCAGGGGTAGACACCAAAACATAGTTCTGTGAAATTTAGCTAGAAATACAAACTGAGCTCTTGACTCATTTACATCAATAACTAAATTAGTATGAGTATTTTCAGGTCATAGCCAGAAGCTTCACATGTTCGAGATTGTGGCAACTCTTTTTTTAAAAAAAAATTCCCTACAAAATTAATTAAAAGATACACTGGCCTGAATGGGAGGGATCCTGGAACTCCTCCTCCAAAGGGACCTCTGAGCCCTAGTGGTTCAGTGAGTCCCATGCCCCCACCCCCAGCCCAGATGACCCTTTTTCCTAAAGCCCTGTCCTTTCTCAAAGTAAAGTGCTCATCCACATGCCTCCACACCTCCATCCCCTCCCTATCAGCCCACCCTGGAATCCTGACTCACCCCAAGAGGTCTGGAGAATGATAAAATCTTATCTGTTCCTTATAATGCCAAGGAAGTTTCATATAGTGAAAACTCTAACATCTGCTACTATTGTCTTGAGCTCTTCTTGATCTGGTGGAATTTTCTCTCAAAGGTTTGGTGAATCATTTCAAAATAAAGCCACATTTATCATATACTCTTTTGATTTTATCTTATATCCTATTATTGATTCTTTGTTAATGCCATAAAATGCATGTTGAGACAGATATATTTTGGTTTCAGCTAAACAAGTTTAAGGAATAGTTTCTTCTTTAAACTTGATATTGCTCGACATCTGTTCTTAAGGCTCTCAGAAATGATATACGTGTTCCTCTGACTTCATTAATCAACAAATCTTTAGTGGGATGTAATTTTCCAGATTGAAAAAGGCAGCAGTGTATTTGTTGTTAAAGATAAACCATCACCCTATTTCTGTTTCTAAAGTGATTGAGAAGTTGATTTGTTCATACCAATGAGATAATGAATCAGGATGTCCAAATTAAGCACATCATCTAATATAATAAAACGGTAAGCCGCGCATGCGCACTTCCTATGCGTGCGTCCATTTTCCGTGAGCTGTAGCACACATAGGAAGTGCGCATTTGCGGCTTACAGTCTGGCCTCACGCGAGGCAAGACAAGTGGCATGCGCGCTCTTCCCTGATCTCCACCGCTGCCGGCCGCTAGCACCCCCTGCCCTCCAACGGACTCTTCTCGGCCTTTGTAAGCGGTATAGGAAATGTATAGGCAGACCTACCGCTCCCCCAATTCCCCTTATCTCGGCGGCAGCAGCAACGGTGGCCCGGGCGGTTTTCACAGCCCTCCATCACCCTATGCGGGACGGGGTTTCGGGAGCCCTGTCATGCCGCCATATGGACAGAGACCTAGGCAATTAGGCGGAAGTGGCAGCCAGTCTCCCCGTTCTCAGGGTTTTCGAGGAGGCAGTGGTTGGGTAGAGAACCAGCTCCCAAGTCAGACGCCGATGCCGCACGGATCAAGGCCGAGGTATACGTCCCCTTATTCTAAATCCCCCGGACTCCAGCAGCAGCAGCACCAGCTCCAGCGGCGTAGGCAGCACTATAAACACGCTGCTTCGCGCCCTTCTCTGCCGATTTCCTCTGCCGCGTCTCTGATGACATCATCAGAGACAGACGTGGCAGAGGAAATCGCCAGTAGAAGGCCGCGAAGCAGCGTGTTTATAGTGCTGCCTACGCGGCTGGAGCCCCGAGGTTTCTCGGCGGTGGGAGGGTCAGGAGCAGGCCGGATCGACAACGGCAGTAAAAGAAGGGGGAGGGGCAGAACGGAGCAGGGTCAGGAGCAGGCCGGATCGACAACGGCAGTAAAAGAAGGGGGAGGGGCCGAACGGAGCAGGGAAGATAAGGTAGGGAAAGGGGGAGTGGGGGAAAATGCTGCTACTGCTTCTACACAGGAAAGGGGGGGATAGGAGGGAAATGCTGTTGCTGCTGCATAGTGAACTGGGATGGAAATGCTGCTGCACAGGGAAATGGGGAAAAATGACAGACAGACATCGGGAGGGAGGGAGACAGAAAGAAAGAAAGACACAGGGGCAGTGAGAGGGACAGAAAGACAGACAGAGAAAGGGGGCCAGAGAGAGAGTCAGCGGGAGAGGGAAAGGGGGCTGCTTTGGGGGGAGGGGTGTGCTTGGGGCAAACAGCTTTGCTCTTGGGGGGAAGACAGAAGGGGCCATGGAGAGACAAGGAGAGGGATAGGGGGGAGACAGAAGGGGCCATGGAGAGATAGGGAAAGGGGACAGACAGCTTTGCTCTGGGGGGGAGGACAGAAGAGGGCCATGGAGAGACATTTGGGGGGGAGGTTGGTGCTGGGGGCACACAGCTTTGCTCGGGGGGGAGGGGGAGACAGAAGGATACAGACAGCTGCCAAGGAGAGAGAGATAAAGAAACACAGACAGACAGACACATCTATTCTAGCACCCGTTAATGTAATGGGCTTAAAGACTAGTCCTTTATATTATCTCTGTTGTCTTTAATCTTCACTCAATACCACATACAGTCCAATCACACAGAAAAACATTTAAAGTGCCAGTGGTATATCAGATTACCTTCCAAGCAGCATAGCTCTAAAGGGTTACTTCCTCATATTTCCCAAATTCCTTTTCTTCACTTTTTTTGTTAATCTTTCATTTTTGTATAAATATTTTCTTTTAATAAATAGTTTCTTTCAATAAATATTCACTTAGATTAGCTTTCAGCCATTACTGGAAATCCCCTCAGCCAAAGCATTTCGTTCTCTTTCTCAAGGCAGTGGGAAGGCTGAAAATCAAAAACAACTCATATTAAGATTAAGATTAAACCATACAATCCTTGCCCTTCACTCACTAACGGCAGGAGCTTCTCTCACCTATTTTCTTTCATCTCACTCATACAGCCGTCGGCTCTCCAAAAGATGGCCGCGGTGTTCTGACTCTGGACTGAAATACTTTCACCCCAATGACGTCAAATCCAGACACCCAGGAATTTCAAAATCTATCAAATATTGATGTTCAGTCTATTCAATTCTTTAAGTTTGTAAAAACTCCCCCCACTTCAAAATCATAACTACTCTGGCTAAAGATCTACCTGAGATATCCAATCGGACGTTTCATTAAGTCCTCCCAGGGCCATAGAGTTCAATTTGAACATCCATCTTAGTTCTCGCAGGTTAAGCCAACGTTCAGTAAGAAGTAATCCTTTAGAGCTATGCTGCTTGGAGAGTAATCTGATATCCCAATGGCACTTTAAATGTTTTTCTGTCAAATTAAGCACACCCATAACACGCCTCCCAACACTTCCCCTGGAACTCTGGATGCACAACAGGCAAAACACCTCACTAATCCAGAAAAATGGCTTCAAAAATCGGCAATTGGACATCCCAGCAATTAGGACATCCAAGTGCCAATTTATGATGGTTTTTGGACGTTTTTAATTTTTATGAGTCCCATTATATACAGGTATTTTCTCTGCCCCTAGTGGGCTCACAGTCTAAGATGTTTTTTTTTACCTGGTGCAATGATGTCAGGTCAAAACCGCGGAAGACAAAGGCGCACACCGACAATTAAGCGCAGCGCAGAGGCGCGCGCCGAAGAAAATAACTGTTTTTAGGGGCTCCGACGGGGTGTGTGGGGGGAACCCCCCACTTTACTTTATACAGATCGCGCCGCGTTGTGGGGGCATTGGGGGGTTGTAACCCCCCACATTTTACTGAAAACTTCACTTTTTCCCTAAAAACAGGGAAAAAGTTAAGTTTACAGTATAAAGAGGGGGGTTACAACCCCCCAAACCAACCACAACGCCACCGCGATCTGTATTAAGTAAAGTGGGGGGGCTCCCCAACAAACCCCCCCGTCAGAGCCCCTAAAAACTGTCATTTTCTTCGGCGCACACCTCCTTCTTGTGCTCAGTTGGCACGCGCCTTTGTCTTCCGCGGTTTTGTCTATGAACCGGTGCAATAGAGGGTTAAGTGACATCACCAGGACCTCACTTTGCTGCATTAATAGGCTACTCCTCCACTCAGGTCTAAGTGACCTTTATAGAATAGTGTTTAGCGTGGATTCCCACTGCCAATTTTAGGTGTGAGGACTTACACCTGATGAAACCTGGTGTAAATCCTTGCACCCGGTGTAAATCCAAGTATTCTATAACATCGCTGCTAATTTTTGTGAACTCTCCTGACCTGCCTATGCCCCTTCCATGGTCATGAGCCCTTTTGAGTTGTACATTATTAAATTTAGGCACAAATGTTATAGAATAGGGCGCACGGCAGAAGCATGCAAAACTCCTAATTACTGTCAATTAACTAACAATCAAGTCCAATTAATTTCAATAATTGTTAGTGCCTAATTGACTAATTAGTTTACACACACATCTAGGATTTGCCCCCAATTTTGGGCACTCAACTTTGGGTGACCTAGATAGAATCAGGGAAAAAGTTCCAGAGAATTTCCCATCGGCATTTCCGCCTCCTATAATAAGAACCTGGCAAAGCCTGGGTACATTTTGGTCAGTGTTTGAAAGAAGTAACTGAAAGGACTATTGTTCTTAACCCTCTCCCTCCCAACCCAGTAGTTTTTTAGCCTTTAAAAATGTAAACATACCATATTTTTCGCTCCATAAGATGCACTTTTTCCCCCCAAAAGTGGGTGGAAATAAGGGTGCATCGTATGGAACGAATATAACCCCACCCATCGCCGGTACCTTTTTGAAAATCTGTCGGTCCAGCACTGAAAGCTCCTGCCCCTCTCTTGCTGGACAGCTGCCTCCATCTGTTGCGGCAGACTCAGAGCAGCGCAGAAGGCAGGCGTGAGCTTTTCACGATCCTGCTTGGGACCGCGCTGTTCCCTGAATGGCTGCTGTCAGTTCTCGCAACTCGCAAGAATTGACGGCAGCTATTCAGGGAGCAACGCGGGACCAAGCAGTACCGCAAAAAGCTTGCACCGCCCTTCTGTGCTGCTCTGAGTATGTCGCAACAGATGGAGGCAATCATCTAGTGAGGGAGGGGCAGGAGCTTTCAGCGCTGGACCGACAGATTTTAAAAAAGGTACTGGGGAGTTGGGGGGCTGGCTTGGAGCTGGCTGGCTGGCTGGCTGCCACTACATGTGCCTAACATTAGACTTGCCCACCACTAGACATGCCCTGGACCCTGTCTTGGCCTACCAGAGGGAAGACAGGGTACAGGGCACACCATTTGGTTCAGAATTTTTTTTTCTTGGTTTTTCCTCCTCTACAGCTAGGTGCGCCTTATGGTCAGGTGCATCTTATAGAGCGAAAAATATGGTATATATATTTCAGGGCATTGCTGCTTAATTGATTGTGCTTTTATAAAAGTGTCTCGAATATGGTTCTTAAATGTATTAATTGTCAATTCTTACACATGAAAGTAGTCATGTAGTGAAAGTCAGTACTCAGAAAAAACACATAGAGTAGTTTCATGTCTATATATGGGTTCATGACATTGTATGGCGTCTTTTAAAAAGAAATGGGATATGCATGTGGGATCTCTAGCGGGGTGAAGTTCGGAGGGTGGGCCATTAGCGTGGCAGACTTGATGGGCTATGGCCCTTTTCTGCCGTCATATTCTATTCTATGTTTCTATGTTTTTAATTTTGGCATCTTTTGTTGGTGTAATTGCCCAACCTCTATGCCTCCAGGAAAGATTTAAAGGCTATTTTTTGGATATGTGAATGTTTAAGTGTTTTTCTACTTTGTTATTGATTTTGACTGCTGGATTTTTTTTTTTTCTTATTTGTTATTTTTTTTCCACATAAAACTTGATTTTTTATTTTTATTTTTTGCAATTCCCCTGATTTGTGAATCATGGAACCATGTCAGGTATTTGAGTATTCTGATTAGCCAACAGTAGAAAGAGCAATTGCCTGCTTTGCATTTATTTATAAACTGGAGCATTTTGGAAGATTCAACGCAATACAGGATTTATCACAATAAGTGTTCTTCTGTCTGCAGGGCCTCCACAGACTGTTTATAATGTGTGCTGATAGAAAAGGTGTTGCCCTTGGCATATACAGTACATATTTCACTGTGGCACATTTTTGCTTTTTCTGAGCACATTTCAACATACAAAAATTTATTTTTATATGTATTTTTATTTTGTAAAGTACTTTTACTAAATCATTGTTTGGTTTTAAGATTATAGGGATTCACTTTAAAGTCATTTACTCCTGTTACATTTTTTTGTGAAAGTCAGTATTTCCAAGAGCTACCGGTAATACATGGAAGATGCCAAGGGATGCTGGTCTTTTTCTGCACATGTAGTTTCATAAAATCACTGCTCTCACAGTTCATGCCAGCAAATTCATGGGTAATTGGCAACATTCTTATACAATCTTTTACAAACATCTCTGCATTTGGCAGAGCCTTATGTAAAATCCTGATAGAACTGTGAATGCCCTGACTTGGGCATCCCAGTTTCTACTTCAATGTCCTGTACAAAATGAGATTTTCAATTTAAAATCCAAATCCAAGCTAATTTTATTTTTTACCTACAGGCATCTACCACAAATATATATCTTCTTTTAAGCTTCCTACTTTTCCTCATTTTAGCTCTTATTATCTTCTATAAGAAGAAAAATGTAAAATTCTATTTTCCTACCATGGAAAATCATGTAAGTGAGATCAAATTGCTTTTTCATGTTCCATTTGCATAAAATATAACAAGAGCTAGAAGACTGATCTTAGAAAAGTCACTTGTAAGCATTTCTCACTGACTCTACAAAAGACAATGGGGCTCAATTAAAAAAAAAAAGATGTCCAAAAAGTGACATAAAGGGGCAGATGGATGTTTTTCTCACCAAACCCTTCAAATTAGTTATTTTTGAAACGAATTTTCTAGACAGATATCTATGCTGTTCATCAGTAGTTCATCAGTAGTTAGTCCAAATCTCAAGGGAGCATGTTGTAGACAAGACTAGGGTGGGATTATGGGGAAAGGGAATGGTACGCCCCCACCTGGAATACTGCGTCCAGCACTGGTCACCGTACAAGAAGGACACGGTACTACTCGAAAGTGTCCAGAGAAGAGCGACTAAAATGGTTAAGGGGCTGGAGGAGTTGTCATACAGTGAGAGGTTAGAGAAAGTGGGCCTCTTTTCCCTTAAAAAGAGGAGACTGAGAGGGGACATGATCAAAACAGGTTGTTCACCCTCTCCATGGTAGAGAGAATGAGAGGGCACTCTCTAAAGTTAAAAGGGGATAGATTCCGTACAAACGTTAGGAAGTTCTTCTTCACGCAGAGAGTGGTGGAAAGCTGGAATGCTCTTCCTGAGGCTGTTATAGGGGGAAACACCCTCCAGGGATTCAAGACAAAGTTAGACAAGTTCCTGCTGAACCCGAACATACGCAGATAGGGCTGGTCTCAATTAGGGCATCGGTCTTTGACCTAGGGGCTGCCGTGGGAGCAGACTGCTAGGCATGATAGACCACAGGTCTGACCTAGCAGTGGCAATTCTTATGTTCTTATGGGACTTGTATACTGCTTTTGGCATTTCAAAGCGGTGGGCATGGAGGATTAAGTATCCAGGATCACAAGGAGCAGTACTGGGATTTAATCTCGCAACCTCTGGGTGCAGAGCTAGCAGCTCAATCAGTGAGCCACAGCCCTTCCTCCTGAAAATTTTTCTGCAATAATGAAACATTAAAGCATACTTTCAGGGCACAGTTTAGACGGCTGGGGCTAGACCTGTTTTAACAACAAATAAGTGCCAAAAAGATGTCCAAACTGGCCAAATGACCACTGGAGAGATAAGCATGGTGAGAACTCTGCAAATGTTAAAAAGCAGATACTTTTGACTCTGTTTGCTATAAGGTGATGTGCTTTTGTTAGTGAAAATGAACAAAATACTCATGAAGCAACAATAATCAAAACTGCCCACATATTACTTTTACTCGTGCATATTTTTACACTAACAATCAAAGAATCTGTAATGGCCTTTGCATTATTCTCCCTGAGAAAAAATACAGTTTCTGCCAACTTTCTCTGACGTAGGCCCTGTTTTACTGAGCCGTGGTAGAGGTTTCTACCGTGGCCCGGGAGTGCTAAATGATCCAACGCTGCTCTGACATTCTGATAGCATCAGAGCAGCTGCGGAGCATTTAGTGCTCCGAGCCGCTGAAGAATCCTCTACCGCAGCTTAGTAAAAGAGGGGGAAAATTTATACCTCCTAAATTCATGTGTAGTGTTGATTATAAACTACTGGTCTATGCCTTCCCCTGCTCAAGACCCAACTCTGCTATTCATGGGTAAGGGAATATACACTCTTGAACAATACAGCGACTTTCTACCTGTGGACAGCTTATGCAAAAATCAAAGCCCTGATTTCCATGCATGAAACAATGTTTTATCAGGCCAAAAGGTTTCATTATTGTCCTTCTCTTTCTCAAACACCACAACTAAGAGTATTCTTGCTGTAGTTTTTAATATAACCCTTTTTAATTTGAATATTATTCATAAATCCACAAGTTTTATCTTTACTTATCAATGTAATCATTCTTCCTTTCATTGTCATTATACCATTTTTAGCCAGAAGATCTAAGCAAGAGCAGAATTACTGGATTTTTCAATAACATTGTCAGTATCAAAGAACAATACACTGGCATGCATGAAAAAATTACAATTTATATTGCTGTGTAAGTAAAACCAATAAAACACAGGCCATTCAATAACTAACACTACGGTGTGGGAAGAAAATTCAAGAGAAGATTATTCATTTCTTTAGAATCCAATATTACTATAAAGGGGTTTGTTTAAATATATATTTTTGTATACTTAACCATTTTAATTCCTCAGCAACTTAAACCTTGTATGGGGTTTACATTTGACAAGTCATTTTCCCGGAAACACTAATGTTGGTTGTTTGCTATCCTAGACTACTGCAATTTCATGTACCTGGGCCTTCCAGACAAACAGTTAAAGAAACTTCAGATTGTGCAGAACTCAGCAGCCAGATTAATAAGAGTTTCCAAGCTTATTTATTTCTTGTTATACCGTCTATTCCAAATATCTAGACGGTTTACAATATGTTAATAGAAAAAAAGAATAGAATATTATCTAAAACATTGATGAGGGAAGACAGACAGACAAACATGACTGACAGAAGTCCAAGAGGGATTTTGGGGGAAGTAGGTAAAGATACAATAAAATTAGCTTTGGAAAAGGGTATCAGATAAGAAAAGAAGAGTAGGTGAGGAAATCTCTTTGTCAGAAAGGTATGAGATGGTTAACCTGCATAGAAAGTGTCTCGAAATAGGAAATTTTTTAATTTAGATTTGAATACCAGTAAGGAAGATTCAAGTCTTAGTTCGTTGGGCATTGCATTCCATAGTGTCGCTGCCATAACGGAAAAGATATATTTGCAGGTATGATCATAGAAAATTTCATGAATAAGGGGTATGCTGCAAGGATCATGTGCCTGGTAGGATCATGTGGCTCCATTCCTGGTAAGGTTGCATTGGCTGCCATGCAAAGCCAGAATAGAATCTAAACTTTTAACGATGACTTTTAAAAGTCTCTATGGGATAGCCCCCACACTATCTTCAAATTTTGTACAAATCTGTCAACCAAAAAGGGCCCTAAGATCGCTGACAGACATTAGGTTGGTACTACCGAGCCACAAAAATAGTTGACTACAAAAGACTTAATTCAACTTTCTTAGGTAAGGGGGGCTGAATTATGGAGCTCCCTACCATTAGAGCACAGAATGACTTTGGATTATATGCATTTCCACTTAAATTCTAGCTCTGTAAGAAATATTTCTAAGGAAGGATCTGATTTGGAAAATATTACCCATGTAAGGCACAATCCTAATAAAGACAAAGGGGGCAGGAGCCTAGAAACCAACAACGAACTATATCATGTTTGAATTCCTTACAGTTCTACAGTAATCCTATGGCATAAAACTCTCACTGCTTCAGGGGTACACACCCTGTAGATTCAGGTGGGTCAAACTCATTAGGGACAAATTCTATAAGAAGCGCCTAAAAGTTAGGCGCTGAAATAGGCACCATTCAGCGTGATTCAAGTAAAATTGGGTGCTATTTAGTGAATCACGCTGAATGGCATCTATTATGGAGGTGCCCAATAAATAGGCCAGGTCTAGGCATGACTAAAAGTTAGGCGGCCATGTGAACGCTGAAGCACGCTTAAGAGCAGCGATTCTGTAACAAGGCACCTAACACGAAGCCATGCCCACACCTAACATGCATAGCACCTATTTGTTTGAAGGCTGCCTAAATTTTTAGAGTCATCTTGTTACAGAATCGCTCTTTCTTGATAGGCACCTAAGTTTCAATTATTGCTGATTAAAAAGCTTAATTGAGCTTGTTAGTCAATTTAGATAGGTGCTTACCTAGTTGGGCGCCTCCAAAATAGATGCCTAACATTAGGTGTCGGTTCCAGAATTTAGGCCCCAATATCAACAGTTCATGGGGCTTTCATCCTATCAGCTTAAATTGCTGGGTTCCCTTCTAACATCATAACTGACTGTAATCATCTTTTATGTATGCTACTGAGTTTTATATAAATGTTTTTTTATGGCAGTTTTTTAAATGCTGTTTTTCAAATGCTGTTTCTAAATGCTGCCATTGCAAATATATCTTTTAATTATATTTAACTTGTAAGATTGTTTGCCTAGAACTTGATGTTTAAGTGGATTATAAATGCCAAAATTTAATTAAAATGTAATTAAATTATACAATACAGGGACATATGGGGTGGCAGTAGGGGTCATTTCCCCTGTTCTAGATTCACTAACCTGCCCGATCGTATCTGATCCATGTGCGATCCGTGGCAGGCTGACTGATCCACAACAGGTCCTTATTCAAATGAGGGCGATCGGAGGAATGCCCCCCACCGACCACACAGATCACTGGAGAGTGATCCTGATGCATGCGCAGACCATCTTCTTTCCTGTAGATGGTCTGTACATGCGCTGGCCCTCCATGCCTGGCAGAGCTAGAAACTTTTTTTTTATTTCACGAGCCTGTGGTTTTAACCCACAGGTTAAAACCATGGGCTCGCACTGCAGAGGTGAGCAGGAAAGTCGAGGCAGAGAGCAGGGCGGCCGAGAGCAGGAGAGTCGGGGCAGAGAGTGAGGCAGCAGACAGCAGGATAATCAAGGCAGAAAGCAGGGTGGCCGAGAACAGGAGAGTCGGGGCAGAGAACAGGGCGGCAGAGAATAGGATAATTGGGGCAGAGAGCAGGGCAGCCGAGAGCAGGAGTCGGGGCAGAGAGCGAGGTGGCAGATAGCAAAATAATCAGGGCAGAGAGCAGGGTCCTCAGCAGTCGCTTGTTTTTTGATTGAGCAGCCCAGTCGGTGTTCCTGAAATTGTTTTATGAATCACGTCCTTCATTTGCATGCGCGGATCGGATTGGGCGCGGATCGAGAGTACGGTTAATGAATCAGGTCGGGGTCAGAAAGTGGTTGCAAACTGGTCGGGACACGATCCTTAGTAAATCTAGCCCATAGTATATGCAGATGTTTGGGTTTCTGTCTTCATTAATCTTACTAAGGCACACTTTTATCAAACTGCGTAAGGGTTTTTTATCGCAAATCATTGTGATAAAAGTTCCAACACTCATAGAATTCCTATGAGCATTGGAGCTTTTACCTCAGCGATCTGTGATTTAAAAAAATTCCTTAAACAGCTTGATAAAAGGGGGCCTAAATGCAGGAAAGAAATCTAAAAATATGATTTATATCCTGATTTCAAAATTTATGACAATATGTATTGTCACAGGGTAGGCCCTGCGACGGAGCAGGGTAGTGAAAGGACGCCTATGCCTAGGGCTAGGCAAGGAAAAATACTCGCCCAAAGAGATAAAACACTACCCACACCAACACCTCAGCCCAGAACTACAGCCAGGCAGGGAAGGTTCAGTGAAGAGCAAAGAAGTACCTATTTGTTTTCGCCGGAGTTAGAGAAGGGAGAACAATGGGTGAAGGGAACTAAAGGTACTCGGGATAATGTTCCTAGGGGGAGGATGCACCACACATCACCTGACCTTCATGGGGAACACAATTCCAGGCAACACCAGGAACATTCCAGTACTCCAGTTAGGCAGGAACAAGCTACACTTGTTGTTCATTATCCTGAGGCTTAAAAGGGACCAGCAGCAGTGCTCAGAAAGGAGGCTGTCACTGAACCAACCTACGCTGTACCAGAATGGAAGGCCTGGGGACAGGAGACCCATTCCAAGAGCCCAGAGCAATGTACCTCAGCCTAACACACAGGTCAGATCTAATTGTTTAGAAGCTGAAATGTTAGAGGAGTGCATGAGAGAAGCTTCAGACAGTGAAGACTTTGTAGACCTGGAAGAAGCCATGGACCAGTGGCGTACCAAGGGGGGGCAGGGGGGGCGAGGCCACCCACTGGGGAATAGACTGCCGCCGGGGAAAGGCTTCCACTGCCGTCATCGGGAACAAGCCGGCCAAGTTCTCCCTTCTTTTCTTCCCTGCAGGGCCGACCAACTCTCGCCGCTCGACGTTAATTCTGACGTCGGAGAGGACGTTCTGGGCCAGCCAATCGCTGCCTGGCTTGCCCGGAACGTCCTCTCTGATGTTAGAATTGACGTCGGGCAGCAAAGAGTTGGTTGGCCCCGCGGGAAAGAGAAGCAGGGCGAACTCGAAGCTGGCATGTTCCCGATGGCAGCAGTGGCAACCTATTCCCCAGCGGTGATGGCAGCATTTTCCCAATGGCGGTGGCATAGGGGAGGGGAAGGAGAAAGAAAGAAATGGGGGGGGACAAGGATCCAGAAAGAAAGGGAGCAGGGTGAAACAAAGAAAAAGAAAAAATGGGGCACAGAGAGAGAGAGAGAGAAAGACAGACAGAGAGAAAGAAAGAGGGCATGGAGAGAGAAAGAAAGAAGGGGGTAGGGTGAAACAAAGAAAGAAATGGGGCATGAAGAGAGAGAGAGAAAGACAGACATACAGAAAGAAAGGAGGCATGGAGAGAGAGAGAAAGAAAGAAGAGGACAGGATGAAAGAAAGAAAAAGTTGGGGGAGGGAATGAGATCTGGAGGAGAGAAAGCATACAGGAGGCTGAAAGAAGGGAAGAAATATTGGATGCACAGTCAGAAGAATAAATTGCAACCAGAGACTGATGAAATTACCAAAGGTAGGAAAAATTTTCAATTTAGTGATCAAAATGTGTCCATTTTGAGAATTTATATCTGCTGTCTATATTTTGCACTATGGCCCCCTTTTACTAAACTGCAATAGTGGTTTTTAGTGCAGGGAGCCTATGAGCATCGAGAGCAGCGCAGGGCATTCAGCGCAGCTCCCTGTGCTATAAACCATTATCGCGGTGTAGTAAAAAAGGAGGTGGTATATTTGCCTATTTTTGTATAGTTCTTACTGAAGTGATATTGCATAAAGTCATCTGCCTTGACCTCTGGAAGCCCACAGAATATAAATGATAATTAACATTTTCTCTGCATACAGTGTGCTTTGTGTTTTTAAAATTTTATTGTTGGTAGATCATTTTGACTTGGCCACAAAGGTAAAGGGGAAGGAGGAATGAATAGAATGAAAATGATATAAAATTACTTGCTTATTTTTATGTGCGTGCGCTGAAGGAAAGTGGAGAGAGAGAGTGGGCTGAGGACGCTGAAGGGAAATGGGGAAGAGAGAGTGGGGAGAAGATGCTGATTTATAAATTGACAATTGTACAGAATATTGTTTCTTTTTATACTTTAATATAATAAGTTCAATATAAAACAATTCAAGACTTGTGTGGATGGAATCAGGTGGTTTGCTGGGATGGGGACCGAGCTTACGGGGATTAGTGCAATAAAATGGTATTTTCTTATTTCTCATTATTTGTTTTATTTTTATTTCTTAATTTGTAAAGTGGTGATTGTTATGTATCAGTTTTTTCAAATTTACATCTACTGTCTTTATATTTTGCACAGTATTAGAGAACATGTATTACTGTTTTTGTGGTGTTGTAGTGTTGCATTGTATGCAGAGTCTGGTTTCATGGTGGTTCAGTTTAAATTTTGTCTACATATTTCTATTTTTAGTTTGTGATTATTACATATTGGGTGAGGGTGTATCTGTCTGTGTGTATGAAAGGGACATGGCTTTCTGATAGCATTGACTGTACAGGATCAATTGATTGTACAGGATCTGGCTTGTTTATTTTTACAATGTATGTGTTGGTGTTTTAGTGCTCACTGCAGTGTTTAAGATGCTGCCTTTTCGTAGGTACACTCTTGTGCGATATGTGGATTGTTACTAAAAATCATATTTTTCATATAGAAGGGGGGGTCAAAAATGATGGGCCCCAGGTGTCACATATGCTAGGTACACCACTGCCTTGGACTATAAAGAAGGAAGTGATGATTCTGACCAGTGGGCTATGGAAACCAATGGGGTTTAAAAAAGTTAGGCTGAATTTGGGTTGTGCTAGTTAATGGGCTGGCTGTCTCTTTAACCTTCAAGCCAGAAGACAGGTTACTGAAAGTCTTAGTAGTTTGAGAGGGTTCCTTGCATTCTATTGAGCAAGAACCACAGAGTTTATAGGCTGAGGCACTTAGCACTGCCCAGCCTTGGCAATAGTGGGAGACCTTTTTCCTTTTGAAGTTTTGGCTTAGACTGGATTGTGAGCCCTAGTTGGGAGGGACCACAGCCAATGGTCATTGTGGGAGGAGGTCCCTTCTGCCCTGAGCTCTGCATCCAGAGAGCTCAGAGGCGGGTCCAGTCTAAAGCCGCCAGAAGTGATTGCCGGCAGAGACTGTATCCAACTAGGAGATAGTATTTGGAAAGTAGTTGGAATCCATGGATTATTATAGCCTTGATGCAAGGAAGAGTCAATTTGGACTATTATTGAGAAACACAAGTTTATTTTTCTTTTGGAATTGTGGAGGCAAATTGTAGATTTTGAAAGCTGAAGTTCCTAATGGAATAAAGAATTTTGTTTTGGAAGCAGAACTGGGTGTTTTTTCATTTGATCCACCAACTCCAATTAGTACTGATAATCCACTCAGTCAGCACCGGGTGCCCTGGGCTCTTTCGGTCACTCCCATTTGGGCGCTGCCCGGCCTAGGTGATATACGGAGACAGTATCCATGAAATTACTCTCAAAAGTAACTAGGGACAAGTAGTGCAAATTTTAAAAGGCTAGTGCCAGCTACTGGCATCAGAAGATAATGGGTACCAATTCAATGCTTATAGCATCATAGTTTTATTAATTTATTTATTATTTAAAAACTATATTTAGCACTATACTGCAACTCTGGGAGAATAACAATACCACATACATACATTTAAAAAAAACCCAAAATGGACTCTTAATCTGTTCAAATGCAGTGATAAAGAGCTAAGTGGGTTGTGATTATAAACCCTGTAACACCCTTGCTGAAAAATTTGGTGCAGTTGTAATGTCTGTAGCATAATCTGAGTTAATATCAAGTATTTCCATAATCAAGAAGTGGAATGATGAGTGTTTGAATTAGGCTGGCTAAATCAGTTAATCCAGTGAGCTACCACAGGCTCCTACTAAAACTGCAGTTGTTTTCTCTATTGCCCACAGGGCCATGGCTGTCTCCTCGGGGCAGCGAGGATTTTGCCACCTTTTTCCAGCTCCAGCTGCCTTTCTCCATTTTGCTGTGCAGCCACCAGTGGCTCCTTCTTCTGGTGCACAGGGTAAACAAGGCACTGTAGCTCCATAGATGTCCTTGATCACATCATTATCAAAGGCCATTTGGTGATGATAGGTGAGCAGCTGTATAGCTAAGAAATAGTGAGCCAGTAAACCACTTTGTTCACTGGAAGAATTTTTTTTATGATGGTTGGACTACATTAAAAAGTCTCTTGGATCAAAAGGGCTCTTGAGGGTTCTTTCTAGATCTGAAGCAAGGTTAATGCAAACTCTGTGCCACATTTTATTCAGTAATTGCATCTAGGTTCTGTAATTTATTACTAAATGAGGTATAGTCACAGTCCAATTATTTTAATTTTAGAAAAGGGATTTAAAGTTGGCTTGTCTAGCAGTATTAAAAGTGTTTTGTTATTTTGAAATAAATTGCATATCTTTGTCATAGAATGAAAATAAATATATTGGAGGTTTTGTGCTCCATTGTTTTTTTTTGTGTGTGTGTGTGTTGGGGGGTTAGTGCCTTATTTTTTTTAAAAAGATGTAAAATTAATTGTTTTATTTTATTTTACTTGTGTATGGTATTGCATTTTTATATTATTGTACATCAACTTGGACTTTTTAGTAAATACAATTTATAGATTTTGTCTGCATTTACCCCCTCCCCCTTTTACTAAGCCGCAGTAGAGGTTTCTAATACAGCCCGGAGCGCTAAATGCTCAGACACTGCTCACCGCGGTAGAGGTTTCTAATGCAGCCTGGAGAGCTAAATGCTCAGACACTGCTCCTATGTTCATAGAATTCTGTTAAGCATTGGAACAACGTTGAAGCATTTAGCAGCCCAGGCCACGGTAGAAACCTTAGTAAAAGAGGGTATTAATGCATTGTAGGGTTCTTTTATTAACGTGCGCTAACTGATTTAGTGTGTGCTAAAGATAGCACAGGCTAAATGCTAAGGCGCCCATAGAATATAATGGATGCCTTAGCATTTAGCGTAGATGCTATAAATTATGAAGCACATTTATATTCTGATGCCTCAGATATGTCTGGCACTTTTGCCTTTTGCCCATCGGAAAGCAAATTTCTTTTCTTTTCTTTCTTTTTTATTTATCTATTTAAAAATAATCATGACAAACTTACAGCATATGAAAAGAATTCAGAAAACAGTACTATCATTAAACTCAGGAAATAAAGTTCACAAACTGTGCAGGGCTTTGCAGGTGGTACAGAATGCTGTGGCTAAATTGATAACTGGAACATCAAGATATGAGCATATTACTCCATATCTCCGACAATTGCATTGGCTGCCAATTGCATTCAGAATTCAATACAAAGCAATTATGATATGTCACCAATTTTTATATGGTATGATCCCTGAATTATTTAAAGGTTTGATGTCTGAGTATCAACCATTAAGATCCTTGTGCTCTGAAAGTTAAGCATTGCTAAAAACGAAGGCTAACCCTAAATATGTGGAAACGGATGCCATGACTTCTACATGTGCAGGGGTTAAGTTGTGGAATAGCCTGGTTGGTCAAATCCGAAAATGTAGAGATAAGAGTTCATTTAGGAAGCTGAAAACACAATTATTTTTAGATGCGTTTCTCTGAGAAATTGATTTTATGTAAGGATTGAATCTGTTTGTTTTGTTCTAACATTGTTCTGAATTTTATAATATTTTATGTATGTAACTATTTGTAAACCATTTTGGAATAAAACGCTATATAAATTTTAAAAATAAATAAATCTATAATAATAAAATGCTAAGCGCGCATGTGCACTATCGCCGTGTGTTCCCTGAGATCTGATCTGTCGAGATGTGACCACAAGAGTGCGCATGCGCGCCAGACAAGCCTCCCTGCTCTCCACCTTGCGCCTGCAAGGATTCCGAGGAAGGCGCGATGGTGAGGGAAGCCGCCGTGGCAAATTCAAAATTAAATTGGCACCACACTCGCACCAGGCGGGGATCAACAGAGGAGCCGCGGAGTCTGCCGCCGCTGCACCTTTTCAAACCCTCCCCCAGCACTGCCGCCATCATTGGTAAGTTTTTAAAGTCCTGAAAAGCTGTCGGCCGTGAAGTATGCAGGTGGCATACTTCACGGCCGATGGCTTTTCAAACCCCCCCAGCACCGCCGCCGCTGTACCTTTTAAAACCCTCCACCTCCCCCCCCCCACGCACTGCCGCCATCGTTGGTAAGCTGTTTTTTTTAAAAAAAAAAAACCTGGTGGTCCAGCAGTATCCCTACCTTGCTAGAAGGCTCTCACGGCTGCTAACGCTGGAGGGAGCTTTGTTGTTAAGGCCTGGCTTCTTTGGGCAGCAGCAGCGTTTAAAATTTGCTGCTGTTGCCAGCTTCAGGCCTTCTCCTCTGGCGGGTCCTGCCTACTTCCTGTTTTCATGAAGACAGGACCCGCCAGAGAGGAAGACCTGAAGCTGGCCACAGCAATTAATTGTGAATGCTGCTGCTGCTGCCCGATGAAGTTAAAGGAGGAAAGGGAGCAGAGGGGGAGAGAATGGTAGGGCATGGAGGCATGCCAGACCAAGGGAAAAGGAAGGGGGAAAGGAAGGAGTACATGTCATATGGAAAAGAGAGAAAGAGAGAGGGCAGACACTGGATAGAAAGAGAAGAGAGGGTAGTGAATAGAAGGGGCAAGTCAGAGGGTGAACAGTAGATAAAAGGGTTAGAGAGAGGGAGACAGACACTGAATGAAAGTGTGGGGGAGAGGAGGGACAGCTGCTGAATGGAAGTTTGAGGGACAGGGGGAGCAGACGTTGGAAAGAAGTGGGGAGGAGAAAGAAAAAAGAGCACATGTGAGGGAAGAGGATAGAGTTAGAAATAAAGATAGACAGACAGGGGGCCAGGGAGAAGCACAAACAGAAAGAATGACAGACAGCATCCAAGGAGAGAAAGACAAATTAAAAAAAAAATCAGACAGACAGACATCTACTCTAGCACCCGTTAATGTAACGGGCTAACACACACAGAAAACAAACAAACACCAAAACAAACAGAGAGACCACAGGGAAGTTGGGGGGGGAGGGAAATGCTACTGCACAGGGAAGTGGAGTGGGGGAGAGAAATTGTGCTGCATAGGGGGCAGGGAGAGAGACAAATAGAAAGAAAGACAGATAGTGGGAGGGAGGGAGACAGAAAGAAAAGAAGAAAGAGACAGGGGCAGGGAGAGAGACAAAGAAAGAAAGACAGCGGCAGAGAGAGACAGAAATAAAGAAAGACAGACAAACATATATTCTAGCACCCGTTAATGTAACGGGCTTAAAGACTAGTAAAATTATAAAGAGAGAAAGGCAGAATAGGCAGAAAAAACGCAAATCAAGAAAAGATAAAGGAACCAAAAGATGTTGCCTGAAGATGGCCCAAGTAATTCAAGTTGTGGAGATCAGGAGGGCATTCATTGCGGAATACTAGAAGGCTCCACAGTTTTATTCAATACAAATGTTGTAAACTACACTGGATCAAAGAAACATACCGCACTCCCTGGAGAGTGATCACACATTTACAGGGGAAACGAAGGACAAAAGTTGTTCCCAACTGTAACAACTTGCAGTCTCAAAAGTTAAACTTGCATTTTCTTCTTTTGTGTCACTCTTAATGCATCAGGGTATATTTACTCCAGGTACCGTAGTTAAATTGTGAGCACACCGGTACAGATATGGAGAAATACTTAAGCCACTTTGAATAAAAGCGTCACCAGTGGAGTGCCGCAGGGTTCGGTGCTTGGGCCTGTGCTCTTCAACATATTTATAAACGACTTGGAAATTGGAACGACGAGCGAGGTGATTAAATTTGAAGATGATATGAAGTTATTCAGAGTAGTAAAGACACAGGAGGACTGCGAAGACCTGCAACAGGACATAAACACGCTCGAGAAATGGACTGAGATATGGCAAATGAAGTTTAACCTGGACAAGTGTAAGGTGATGCATGTTGGTAACAAAAATCTTGTACATAAATACAGGATGTCTGGTGCAGTACTCGGAGAGACAACTCAGGAAAGAGACTTGGAAGTACTGGTCGACAAGTCAATGAAGCCATCTGCGCAATGCGTGGAAGCGGTGAAAAAGGCAAACAGAATGCTTGGAATGATTAAGAAGGGGATCACGAACAGATCGGAGAAGGTTATCATGCCACTGTACTGGGCCATGGTATGCCCCTACCTGGAATACTGCGTCCAGCACTGGTCGCCGTACTTGAAGAAGGACACAGTACTACTCGAAAGGGTCCAGAGAAGAGCGACTAAAATGGTTAAGGGGCTGGAGGAGTTTTCGTACAGTGAGAGATTAGAGAAACTGGGCCTCTTCTCCCTTGAAAAGAGGAGACTGAGAGGGGACATGATCAAAACCTTCAAGATAATGAAGGGAATAGACTTAGTAGATAAAGACAGGTTGTTCACCCTCTCCAAGGTAGGGAGAATGAGAGGGCACTCTCTAAAGTTAAAAGGGGATAGATTCCGTACAAACATAAGGAAGTTCTTTTTCACCCAGAGAGTGGTGGAAAACTGGAACGCTCTTCCGGAGGCTGTCATAGGGGAAAACACAATCCAGGGATTCAAGACAAAGTTAGACAAGTTCCTGTGGAACTAGAACATACGCAGGTAGGGCTGGTCTCGGTTAGGGTGCTGGCCTTTGACCTGGGGGCCACCGCAGGAGTGGATTGCTTGGCACGATGGACACTGGTCTGACCCAGCAGCGGCAGTTATGTTCTTATAATAAATATAAATAAATAAATAGCTTCAAAAGCCATTCTCTTTCAGAGTCTAATGTCAACTGAACCAATAATGTGGCTGATACCAGAACCTCTGTATCCGATCACTCTAAAAAAAATTGGTCAAATCTAAACCATTCATAAATAAAATCTGTTGGTTAGGCCCAAACCACTTCTTTCCAACAGACAGGTAATACATTTTTGAGATTGGCAGATAAGGCTTCTGGAACCTTAAAAACTTCAAAGAGATATCTCTTGAAGAAATCTTTAGGAGAAATAGAATAAGCTTTAGGAAAATTAATTAGTCTAAGATTTTGATGCCCGACAGCATTTTCCATATTCTCAATTTTAGAGCATAAATTCACATTGTCCTTCAGCTAAGTCTCTCCTTGGGTTTTCAATGCCTCAAGCCTTATCCCATAAGATTCACATTTATTTTTCAAATCAGACACTTTTCTTTTCAAAGCTGACAATTCAGATACCATCAGATCAAAGTGTGAAGATAAGTTTTGCATTTGAGTTCCCAGAGAAGTCTGAAGGATAGAAATTGCTTCCTAAATGGTCTCTAAATTGAAAACTTGTAGTCTCAGTAAAAGGGTCACTTCTGCCCTAGTCCATGGTTTTAATAAGAAAAAAGTTTCAATATCTGCAGCTCCAGTAGGTTGAGAAGTTTTCCTTGAGTGCTCCATTCCAGAACACACTGATCTTTCCTGCTTCCCCTAAGCTGCAAGTTCTTCTCTCTCCTTGAGGTTCTGGCATGGATTTGCTAAGCTATTCATCTAGGCTTCATCCTCAGACAACGTTAGAGGTAGTGGCTCTGCCAGTGGATTCTGATTCTCAAAAGATAAGCTCATTGCTTCAAAGGGGGTAGAGCATGACTCTACCATGTTGCCTCCCCCAGCTGAATATTGCAGCAAGGAATCCACACTTAGGCCCCAAATCATAAAGGCATCTATCAGTCCAGGCAAAACAAAAGCTACTCTGAGATCCACAGGGAAAACCCAGGTCTTGGATATCCTGTTCACCACAAGGAAAAGAGGTAGTGCTTTGTGTTGCGATTAAGCAGGCAGCCACCATGGGGAAGCTTCTCACAGGGTAAAAAAAATTTCTTCAGAAAGCTATTTTGAAATTACCCATGTCATTATATACCTAAAGCAAATTTTCAAAGGGAAGCCATACATGATGCTTCTCTTTGAAAATTAGCAAAAGGCAATATACACAGGTTTAAAGCATCCAGCAATTTTGCATGTTGCATGGGCAGCTACAGGAAGTCAAAATAGCATGCCTAGTTTTTAAAACTGAATACACACATGCTGTTTTCCTCCCTGGTTAAAACAGGAAACTTTTTTTAATGTAACTATAATTAAACATATGATATAATTTGTGCTTACCTTTGCTGTACTTAAAGAGGGTAATTTTCAGTCAGACTATTTTACTTGGGGACTTATTTACCCAGGTAAATGCTTTTGAAATTGTCTTCTGAATATATTTATTTATATTCCATTGACAGACTTTTTTGCACAGGGCCATTTTTTTAATAACTCTCCTCCAATCTCTGTTACTTAAAGTTTATCACTGCTAACATCCATCAGCCTAACTTGCATCCATGAACATAACAACATAAAAAGAACTGCCACACTGGAACAAACCAAAGGTCCATCAAGCCCAGTATTCTGTTTCCAACAATGGCAAATCCGGGCCTGGTTAGATGCCAAAAGAGTTTGGTTTTGTTTCAATCAATAGAAATAGCAGAAATGTTAATGAAACCACCCAGAGGTTTATATAAAACACTGTAATACCTTCACCATCAGCTTTCTAACAGGAGAAAAGCTTGGAATTACTGTCATTGTCAAACTGTCATGAACATATGGCACAATCTATGATCCACAGCTTATATTCTAGTTTATCCAGTCATGTCCCAGTTTTGTTAGCCAATTGAGTCAGATATCTCAGTGTCTAAAGGATTTCTATTCCCTTATATTCTGATCCTCAGCTCTTACCTCACAAGAGTCCAGCTGTCACTGTAGTAGGCAAACAGGTTCTGTTCTTGTGGCTTATCCTTACCTATATTGCTTTCACAAGGTGGTGTAGATTCAACAGTTATGCGGAAAAAAAGAGTGCTAAGCATGTATTCTCTAACAGCATGGTTAGATGCTGAAGGCATTATAACAGTGTCTCAACCTTTTTTAGCTCTGGCATACTAAACGGACTAGATGATTTTCATGGCACATTATAACTGAAATTATAAAATTGCAAAACTAACAAAAAATTAAATTTGAGAATTATTTATTTAAAGTTTTATAAGCTATGTATGGGTGAAAGTAAAGCAGATAGAATTGCTAATCAATGCGAAGGATGTGCTTGTTTTGAGGTGCAAATTAACTCAAAACGCAGCTCACTAGTCGACAAGCAAACACGCATTTCATCATCCATCTGTATTCGTTCTTTTTTTCGATGTAATTTCTGTCATCTGTAAATCCAAGTTTGCAAAGATAAGAAGATCCAAACTGTAACAAAACGTTGATTGCTTTGTTGCTCGTTAGGATAACTACTGCATAAAAAATAAAAATAAAATTACTTGCCGTTAGTTTTCAAGAACCAATCGCATCAAAGAATGATGCTTGTCTGGTTGGTTGTATCCATATGCACACAGATGCTCATAACATTGACAGACTCTTGCGTATGCAATGTACATGTCATCTATTCTAGTGTATACTTATGAAGGGAATTTTAAAAAATAAAGTAAAATTCTGGAATCTCTCGTGGCATATCTGGTATCTCTTCAGGGCAAGAAAAACCAAGAAAACACTGTGGAACGACGATAATCCTGTATTAGACTTTAATGAGAGACTCAAAGTTCCATAATAGAGTTTTCTTCTTGTTATTTACATAATACTTCTTCGTACCCTATTATCCATAGGACCCCTGAAGAAGACTTTTGTAGAAACGCGGACCGTGTTGGGTCCTGCGCTATCAGCGGACTAGGTCCTTTAGGTTTTTATGTGGATTATTTTATCTTTATGTGGATTGTTTTATTGTGCATTTGGAACTTTTGAGTCTCTCATTAAAGTCAAATACAAGATCATCATTGCTCCATAGTGTTTTCTTGGACTTTCTTCTCTGTGGATTCCCTGGGGTCAATTTTCTCTGGTTTGTTTGGTCTCTTCAGGGCACACAACTGTGCCATGGCACAGTTTTACTAAGCTGCGTTAGGGCATTAATGCACAGAATAGCACATAGAAACATAGAAATTGATGGCAGAAAAGGGCCACAGCCCATCGAGTCTGCCCATACCAATGACCTACTTCCTGACTTTTACTCTCCTATAGATCCCACGTGAATATCCCATTTTCTCTTAAAATCTGATACGCTGTTGGCCTCAATCACCTGCTGGGGCAGCTCGTTCCAATGATCGACCACCCTTTCGGTGAAGAAGTACTTCCTAGTATCACCTTGAAATTTCCCTCCCCTGATTTTCAGTGAGTGTCCTCTGGTTACCAAGGGCCCTGTAAGACTGAAGATATCATCTTTCACCTCTATACGCCCCGTGATATACTTAAAGGTCTCAATCATGTCTCCCCTCTCTCTTCGCTCCTCCAGTGAGTACATCCGCAGTTTTTTTAGCCTTTCTTCATACGTGAGATCCCTGAGCCCCAAGACCATCCTGGTAGCCATTCGCTGGACCGACTCAATTCTCAACACGTCTTTCCGGTAGTGTGGTCTCCAGAACTGAACACAATACTCGAGATGAGGTCTCACCATGGATCTGTACAGTGGCATTATGACTTCAGGTCTTCTGCTGACAAAACCCCTACGGATGCAGCCCATCATTTGTCTTGCCCTGGACGAAGCCTTCTCTACATGATTTGCAGCCTTCATTTCATTGCTAATGATCACTCCTAAATCACGTTCCACCGCGGTCCTGGACAAGGTTTCACCATTTAGTGTGTAAGTTCTGTGTGGATTTTTTTTGCCTAGGTGCATTACTTTACATTTTTTAGCATTGAAGCCTAGCTGCCAAGTTGATGACCACTGCTCCAGCTGCCGTAGGTCCTGTGTCATAGAGTCAGGCACACTGCTTTTGCCTACTATGTTGCACAGTTTGGCGGCGTCGGCAAACAGTGATACTTTTCCTCTAAGCCCTTGGGTCAAATCTCCTATGAATAAATTGAATAGAATCGGCCCTAAGACGGAGCCCTGAGGTACTCCACTCGTCACTGCCGACGTTTTGGAGGGGGTACCGTTTACCATCACCTTTTGAAGCCTACCATCTAGCCAATCCCTTACCCATGTAGTGAATGTATCCCCTAATCCCATCGATTTTAGTTTGTTCAACAGCCTGCGGTGTGGGACGCTATCAAAAGCTTTGCTGAAGTCCAAATATATCACATCCAGGGACTCCCCGGCATCTAGATGAATGGTCACCCAGTCAAAGAAGTCAATCAGATTAGATTGGCAGGACCTTCCCCTGGTAAATCCGTGTTGGTGTGGATCACGTAAATTTTCCTCGTCTAGAATTTTGTCGAGTTTCTGTTTGATCAGTGTTTCCATGAGTTTGCACACTATGGATGTAAGACTCACCGGTCTGTAATTTTCTATCTCTGTTCTGCAGCCCTTTTTGTGGAGTGGAATTACGTTAGCTGTTTTCCAGTCTAGGGGTAATTTTCCCATGCGCATAGAAAGATTGAAGAGAACGGACAGTGGTTCAGCCAGAACTTCACTCAGCTCCCTGAGTACCCTGGGGTATAGATTGTCAGGTCCCATGGCTTTGTCTACTTTGAGTCTTGAAAGTTCGTGGTAGACGCCACTGGGTGTAAACTCATAATCATGAAACAGGTCATTTTGGCTGTCTCTTATCTGTAGTTGTGGACCAGCTCCCGGTGCTTCACAGGTGAATACTGAGCAGAAGTATTCGTTTAGCAGTTCTGCCTTGGTATTATCAGATTCTGCATAGTTTCCATCTGATTGCCTAAGGCGTTCTATCCCATCTTTGTTTCTCTTCCTGTCGCTAATGTACCTGAAGAAGGATTTGTCCCCTTTTTTAATATTCTGTGCTAGATCTTCCTCTGTTCGAAGTTTGGCTTCCTTGACTGCCTTTTTGACAGCCTTAGATCTGGCCAGATAGTCTTCTTTTGCCTCCCTTTTCCCAAGATGTTTGTAAGTGATAAATGCTTCTTTTTTCTTTTTAATGAGGTCCGAAATTTCCTTGCTGAACCATTGTGGTTTTTTGTTTCTCCGGCGTTTGCTTACTGTATTTATGCAGCGGCTAGATGCTTCGTTCAGGATGGATTTTAGATTTGACCACATAGTTTCTGGATTGTCAGTTTCTGCATGGTTTTGTAGCTCCTGATGGACAAAGTCTCTCATGTGGTCGAAATCTGCACCCCTAAAGTTGAGGACCCTCGTTGCTGTGTTTGATTTAGAGAAGCCTTTCCTGAGGTTGAGCCATACCATGTTGTGGTCACTGGAGGCCAGCGTGTCTCCCACCGATACTTCCGAGACACTGTCTCCATTTGTGAGTACCAGGTCCAGTATTGCCTTTTCCCTAGTGGGCTCTAATACCATTTGTTTGAGTTGTGCACCCTTAATGGAGGTTAGTATTCTTCTGCTACCACTTGTAGTCGCGGTGAGGGTGTTCCATCTGCATCTGGCATGTTGAAGTCCCCTAACAGTACTGTGTCACCACGCAAAGTGATGTTCTCTATGTCCTCAATCAATTCCTTGTCTTTGTCTTCCTGTTGTCTCGGAGGCCTGTATATCACACCGAGGTAAAGGCATTTTTCTTTCCCTCTGGCCAGGTTTACCCAAAGTGATTCCCCTGTGTATCTAACCTCTGTGATCCTGGTAGTTTTGATATTATCCTTAGTGTATAGTGCTACCCCCCCCTCCTAATTTGCCCTCTCTGTCTCGATGAAGTAGATTGTAGCCCGGTATAACCATATCCCACCCATGTGAGTCTGTGAACCAGGTCTCGGATATCGCTACTATGTCAAGGTCAGCATTCCTTATCTCTGTTTCTAGTTCCAGGATCTTGTTGCCCAAGCTATGTGCATTAACATACATTGCTCTCCAAATTTGTGATGAGATGCCTATCCCCGTTAGTGTGACTCCTGTTTTTTTGTGTATACTATGGGCACTTATCTTAGGCTCAGAAGTGTGGGTTTTACTTGTTTCCCCAGGGTGGATTCTTCCTGCTCTGGTATGTATGTGAACCCTCCCCCAACTTACCTAGTTTAAAGCCTTCCGAAGTAGGCGTGCTAGTCGATGTCCAAAAACTTTCTTGCCTCTCTTTGTTAGGTGTAGTCCGTCAGGTCCCTGTAGTCCTTGCAGCGCCTCTCCGTGGTCTAGGAATCCACAGTTCATCTCTAAACACCATTCGCGAAGCCACTTGTTGGTCCGATGGATACGCTCTTCTCTGTCTCTGCCTTTGTCTCTTACCGGGAGAATGGATGAGAAGACCACCTGTGCCCCTGTCTGTTTCAGCTTTCTTCCCAGGGCCTCGAAGTCTTCAGGGATGCTGTCTGATGTGTTTTTGGCAGTATCGTTAGTACCTACATGAATGAGAAACATAGGGAAATGGTCAGTAGGTTTCAGAAGTTTGTCTATACTGGTGGTGATGTCCCGGATCCTGGCTCCAGGGAGACAGCAGACCTCCCTCGCCTGCAAATCTGGTCTGCAAATTTGTCCTTCAGTGCCTCGTAGCATGGAGTCTCCGATGACCACCACTCTACGCTCCTTCCGAGGGAGGGGGGGTCGAGCAGCGAGAGCTGTAGTCGATGTTCTGTGTTCAGAATCCTCCTGAGCCCCCTCTGTTTCATCCTCGACAGTTCCTTCTTGAAGGACATGAAATCTGTTCTTCAGGGAAAGTTGTGGGGTTGGTGTAGAACTGCCCTGTTTGAGAGAAAGAGAAGAAGAATGTGAGAATGGGGGTGGGTTTCTTTGCTTGCCAGTAGAAGAGGTTACCAGCTGCCAGGGACCGGCATCTCCAATTATTTCCTGTATTCCGATCGTTGAATTTAGAGCTGTAGGTTTGGGAGTGCCAAGGATGGTCTTGTCGAGGCTTCGTTCTGTGATATGAGACAGTTCCTGGATGGCATCGTCGATGAAGGCCTCATCCTCCCTGATGCTCCTCAGGCGTTTCACCTCCTCCCTGAGGCTCCGCAGTTCCTGCATAATCTCCTCGTCCGCTTCTACCTGTCTCATCTCCTCTGTCTGCGTAGAGACCGAAGCATACTGTGGGAGGGGGGTGGCCTCGGTCAGCACTGAGACATCTGTTCCCCGCTCAGTGGCACTCTCTGCCTTCTGTGTAGAGTCCTTGGCCATCCCCCGGTCTCTCCAGATGCTGGAGTGTTGAAATTGATAGTAGTCTTGGCGCTCCTAGTTCTCCCTGCCATTTCAAAAAGAAAAAGAAAAATAAATAAATAAAGGAATGTGAGTCAAGGAAAGAGTGTGTTTGCCTGAGTGCTTGCTTGCGTGTAATAAAGGGGAATATCTGCTTTCGTGTGTGGGAAGAGAGGGGTGTTTCTGGCTCAAAAATGGAAGGGCTCTGTTTAGAGAGGAGTGTGTCTGGATGAATGTGGAAGGGCTCTGTTTAGAGGCCCTTCTTGAGGCCCTTCGCAAAGGCGCTCTCGCTAAGGCGAGCGCCTTTGCCACTCGGCTGCGCGCCATTGGCCCACCTCCTTTTATGGAGGGGCCCGGCGCCTACTGCTGATGCGTTGGGGGGGGGCGGAGCTACTCTCGCTGCTTCCCCGATGCTAAAAAGAAAAGAAAAAAAAAATCCAAGGCTTTTGCCGCTCGCCTCGCCTGCTCAGCACGCCTGCTGGGACTCTCCGCCTGTCCCTCTCAGCCCCTCGCCTGGCGTTTTGTGCAGTGGCGGACCGTCAGCTCGCCTCCTTTTATGGAAGGGCCCGGCGCCTACTGCTGATGCATTGGGGGGGCGGAGCTAGACGCATGTGCTAGACGCTAACGCCAGCATTGAGCTGGCATTAGTTCTAGCCGCATAGTGCGGGGTTAGCAAGCGCTAATCTGCTGCGTGCATTAAAAATGCTAGCGTACCTTAGTAAAAGGAGCCCTGTATTATAAAATAGTAGCATAAATCGGTATCTGAGTTCCTAACTTTAGGCACATTCATGCCACATCAAAGGCCAGGGTAAATGTTTGCACCTAAACACTGTCAATTGTGCACATAACCAACAGTATTCTTTCAACTTCATCAGTAATTGCGTGGAGCACCTTTGACCTTTGATGTAGCAGCGGGGGCGTTGCGAAACAGAGTACTTACTGTTGGGAGGATTCTGTTTGTGGCATCTGAAGAAGAAACTGTTTTCCGTCACGGACTCAGATAAGTGTTATTTTCACGCCGCTTGTGTGTTTGTTAAAACAGTGGACTTTATGTTTAAATGATTTTTATTATTCCAGCAGTAAGAAGCAAATACAAACAGTAGTACCATTCAGGAAATAACGTTTTCAACAATAAAAGCAGTTCCCCTCCCATCCCCCCCTCCCCAAGAATCCATGGCCAGTCCAACAGCTGAGAGTGGGAATAAAATCTTAACGATTCAAAAGTCTACTGCGAGCACGCGGTGTGAGGTCCTGCCAGAAGTGCTCCCACACCTGACAAAATTTGCCAAGAGTCAAGAGTCAAGTCTCCCACCATGAAACAGTGGACTTTAAACTAGACTGTGATTTACTCAGCTGTAGCTGTTTGTTGAAAGTGTTTTGCAGCGAACACATTTATTCATCCGGTTTTGGAAGCACACATTTTGAAAGTAAAAGTTTATGAATGTATGAGAAATCTAGAGCTTATCTATGTATGGAGATTTTTTTCAGACCAATGATGATACAGGCTGCATAGGGTACTATGTAGTCCCAACGGTCTGTGTATTAGGTCTGTTTTTCTCCACGTTTTTGTGCTCATGATTTTGTGATGTGTCCTGTTATGACTGGATGATTGCAAGAACAAATCAACAGTGTGTGTATTTATTTTTTGTTTTTTTTGTGAGGCACCTTTGATCCACCCATGCCCCTCCCACATTAATACCACTTTGCAGTAGGCACTAAGGACTAAATTCCATAAATGGTTCCCAAATTTGGATGCCAATAAAAATGACAGTTAAGCACTATTCTGTATACGGTGCTCAGAGTTGGCATCACTTGCAGAATAGCATTTGGCACTGGGATCCATACCCAGTATTGGGCTTGAGGATTCACACCAACTGAAAACTCAACTGGATTTTGGCCACCAAGGACTGTGGTTGCCCACCCCTGCTTTATATGGTGTGACAGAATCTCAATATAAACCCATCACTCCCAGGTCTGTAATACACTGTATATTCCCCAGTAATAAAACATACAAATATATATACATATATATATCAATATTAAAACCGTAGAATCATCTTGGGAACACACTCATTTATATTCATACATTGAATATATGATAATGCGTTTTAATCAAATTTATTATTAGTCTTCCGGTGGTGAGCTTTTACAAAGGTGTGCTGCCGAGCCACCCATAGGAATAGAATGGGTAGCACTGGAAGTTACAGGGAAATACTTTTAAAACAAATAGGAGGAATTATTTTTTCACTCAGAGAATAGTTAAGCTCTGGAAAGTGTCACCAGAGGTTGTGGTAAGATCGGTTAAAGTAGCTGGTTTTAAGAAAGGTTTGGACAATATCCTGGAGGAAAAGTCTGTTATTGAGACAGAAAGGGGGAAGCCACTGCTTGCCCTGGATTGATAGAATGGAATGTTGCTATTTGGGGTGGGGCAGGTACTAGTGACCTGGATTGGCCACCCTGAGGACAGGCTATTGGGTTAGATGGACCATTAGTCTGACCCAGTAAGGCTATTCTTATACACTGCTTGACACCGCATCTTTGTAAAATGATCCATTTGTGAAGCACAACAAAATCCTGCAAAAAAATAAAAAAAAAACCCCACTCAGAGTCTTTATAGCGAACACCATACCACTAATTTCCACAGCAACCCTAACTGTGGAAAGTTAATACTGTAAATATTGAACCAGGCCCTAGAACATCAGTACTCCTACTGAGGAGGTTCAACAGATCAAACAGTTAGAGATCCCTACATAGAAGTACACACTAGCTGAATCATTCAGCTTGATCACACATGCAGAAATACCCTCATCTGATACAGAATGGGGGATCACAAATTAGAAATAGAAACATGTAGAGAAAAACTTTAATAGAAACTCCTCAAAAAACTAGACTGAGACGTGCAGTACTGGAAAAATAAAAATTGAAATGCATTTCAACCTGTACCTTGCAAACATACAAAAAAATAGATGTGCACAAATCCCAGGCTGTCTAGCCATCTTATTTTTCTAACTGGATTGCCAGAGTATGTCCTCTTCTTCTGTTTTATTCTTCCAGCATCAATCTTTTTCTCCCACTGCCACCCACCAGTATCTTCACCCTTCTAGAATCTTCTTCTCTCAACGCAATCCCCAGTCCATGTATAAACCCTCAGTCCTTTCTCCATAAATCATCCCCAAACCCCAGATTCTCCCTCAGCCCCATCATCACACACCTTTTCTCTAAATGATTCCCTTTTATCCTATCTCAACCTCCAACCCCAGCATATGCCCTTACTCCCATTCCCAGCATTTGCCAGTCCCCAAGTCAGACCCTTCTCCCACCACAAAATGATCCCAGAATTTTTATTCTCTCCTCCCACCAATAGTTCAGCATCTATCCCCCTCTCTCTCTCCCTTCCCAGAATCATCCCTTCTTACCACCACCACCACCCTCCCCCCAAAAAAAACTTGCCTTCTTCCCATGGCTCCTTCCTGCTCTTAGGAATATCAGCAGAAAAAAAAGTGCAAACAAATGAAACTGCAGCCAGCACAGAGCCTCATGCTGAAGCTGTCCATCAGGCTCTGCCGGTCCTGCTTCCTCAAACACACAGTTCCAGATATTATGGGAGCTGGGCCAGCAGAGCCTGATTAATGAACCTCACCATAAGGCTCTGTTTGTTTGTTTTACTGTTGGCAGTCCTAGGAACAGGAAGGAGCTACAGGGGTAAAGCAAGTTTAAGGGTGAGGAAGGGTGATACTGGGAGGAAAGAGGAGAGAGGCTGAACCATGTGGGAAAGAGGAAAAAGAAGGGGAAGGAGAGGGAGGCACTTCATCCTGTAGTTGCTGGGAGGACAATATCCCCAACCCAAACTACATCCATGTTGTATCAGTGGACAGTCCAGCCTGCCCGCTCTCAGAACTTGCACTGAACAGCAGAAGCAGCATGTTCCACGGAAATGCAGAGAAAAAAATTGGGCCTGCCAAGAGAGCTACCTGGAGGCCCTACTTCTACATGTTCAGTGTAAGTTTAATATGAACAGGCAGGCCGGGTTGTCTGCGGGCTTGAATGTGCAATGCAAGGAGTAAAGCCCTAGGGTAGTTATTGCTTTAATAAAAAGCCTTTAGTTAGGGGTAGAAAGCCATATTTATGGGGTATAATTTGCCACCATATAGTGATGCCTATGTTCCTATATTACCCCTCCTGCTTCTCAGGATCAGGAGATCCTGTTGTTCTTTGTGTCTGATTACCTTCAAATAGTGGTGGGGTAATTCCCTTTTCCACCTCTGAGCAAATGCAGAAACCTCAGCAACCCTCTCACTGCTCACAACTTCTGTTCTTCTCTTGGCACTATGGCTAGGCTAACTAAAGTCCTTGACCCCTTCCAGAATTTGGTAAAATGGCCAGGAAATCTAAGACAAAAACTCCCCCCCCCCCCAACCTCCATCTTCCATTGGATGACCAGGGAAACCAGGCCAAATATAAAGAATTCAAATAAGGCCCAGGTTTTAAACTAATCACAGTTTTCTCCACAAGGGGCCTCCACCCACCATTACTTCACAGGTCAGGAGAGTCCTCCCATTCATCTAGAAACTGTGGGGGAAGAGAAGTATCCAGAAGTCCAGTATTTTAGTAGTCCCACTAGAGGACTCTGCTGGCTTCACAATGCTGAACCTTAAAAGGTTTCTACAATAGTGATGTGTATTTGAATAATTTGATAAGCAACTCTAATTTTGCAGTCTAACAGACTGATTTACAAAGTGTTATGTCAAAGAATTAGGTATAAAAGCTGCAGTAAAACAAACCCAGAAGGCATATACTCGTTATTCTGATCTGAAACCCTTATAAATTTGAGAGGTTTTATTAAAAAAAAAAAAAAAAATACATATATGGCATGATGGAAATGTACTGTAAATGTCAGCTGTATGTTTCATCATGCCAGAATGACCTTAAAATGCCATCTTATCCACTTTAATTCAGCAAGGATCATTCTCAAAAATATCAAATATTTGGTATGAAAGAATATATATTGACCTACTGGAAAAAATGCAGCTGTAAAATGTTTCAGTTGTCGTACTTAACGAAAACTGGATTTATGAAAGAAAGGAAAGGATTTTTTTTCCATCTTGAGCTTTGTTCACAAAGTTCTCCCAATTACACTTTCCTATGAAGGCTGTGCTGTCAGAATCCTAGTCAGGTTATTTTAACTAATGTAAGGGAGATTTATAGTAACTGCATTGGTCCTGGGGTAAACAAAATGGAGACATTTTGCAAAGAATCTCATTTAAGCACAGACTTTCAAAGCAGTAAAAAACAGATTGTTAGAGAATCGTTTCAGCAGGAAATTGAGACAGCATCTTCTGTTTCAGAAAATAATTCCTTACAATTTGGGCCAAATTCTCTAAAAGGCGCCTAAAGTTAGGTGCCTTGTACACACCTAACTTAGGGCCAGATTCTTAAAATTCACTGGTAAAATCTGGCCATAGTAGGAACAATTTTTATTTTATGGGCGATTCTCAGCATAATAGCATGCAAATTATATGCATGCTATTTGTGCGGAGAATCACTGGTAAAGAGTGGGCGGAACTGTGCCTGGCACATGCTCAGAAGAGCAATCAATAAACACAGCTCCTCCCTTCTGCTAAAGCTGTTCTCTCTACTCCAATCAACTGAGCTGCAGGTCTCCCTGATTCCTAATGGCTCGGCTAATTGACTGGCTGGGAGAGTAGCAGAGGGAAATGCTGCCCCCTCCTACTGACACACACACACCTCCCTCCTTGTCTGCCACTGCCCAGCCCATTTCCCCCCTACACACACACACACACACACCATGTACAAGATTGGCAGAAGGGATGTCCACTCTCTCCTGCAGCCAGGATCCACCATCCTCACTGACAATCCCCCAACAACCACCGATACCCCCACACCTTTAGCTTCAAGGACAGCAGGAGGGATGCCCACTGCCTCTTACCGCTGGGGTAACCTGCCCCCCCCCCCCCAACAACCCCCGCTCCACCCCAACCCCTGTACCTTTACAATAAAGGCCGGCCGGAGGGAAGCTTATTCCCTCCAGTCAGCAGGCCTGCCCCTTCAAAATGGTGGGCCTTCCACTTCTCAGTGCATCCTATTACACCTAAGGCTCCACCTATGGGATAGGCCTTAGGTGCTTGGGCCAAGCAGAACCTTAGGAACCAGCCTGGTGCATCCCAGGATACACCAGGAAAGGGAAGGCCCACCATTTTGAAGAGGCGGGTCTGCCAGCTGGAAGAAGTAGACATCCCTACGGCCAGCCTACATTGTACAGGTACAGGGTGAGGGGAGGCATCAGGAAAAGGGGACCCCAATGGCATGGGTGGATCTGAACTGTCAAGCCTTACATTCCTGTCAGTGCCTGAGCCAATCAGCGCTCTGGCACTGACCAGAAGGTAAGGCTATGACAGCTCAGACCCTGCCAGAAAATTTTGCCTACAAAGGTGGCACAACAAGATTAGGGAATCACCTGGCAATAATAGAGAATTGCCTGAAGTAATCCTTTAAATATTAATGAGTCTATTTTACTACTATTTTAATATTAATGACCTTGTTATACGACATGTGCATGACAGAGTCGGAGACTGCTAAATGCTCGATAAAAACCACACTGAGCCGTTCTGATAATCATCCAGTAAAATTCTGGCATGGAACTGGTATAGTAACCATCGTTATGGGCACAGAAAGTTTTGAGAATCTGGCCGTTAATTTGCAAAATCCCCTTAATAGCTTCAATAATTGAAAAAAATTAATTTAATTGGGCAAAAGGTGCCTACACAATGCTATAAAAGGTAGGCGCTTATTACATGGCGCTTAACAGCACCTAACAACTAAGTGCGCATTTTTAAGGGTGGAGCATGACTTTGGTACTGCTAAATGTGATTCCCCAAAAACATAGGTACCTGAAATGTAGGACTTCAAAACCCTGACCTACATTTCTGGCACCTACATTTTTACATCGGTGCTGCTAGGCATGATTCTGTTACTGGCGCCCGAGCATGATTGGTATACAGCTGGCGCCATTTTTCTAGCCACTGGCTGATTTAGTCACTGTTTACAGAATCCAAGCCATAGTATTTTCAGAAAACCATATTTGATGAATTAGCATTTACATTTATTATATCAAATATCATGTTTCCATATAAGGGCATCTACTGCCCATATAAGAAAATATGAACCTAGAGATAGTACCATGAGACTACCGCTGATTGCTGGTGCCATTTTGGGTGAAGACACCAGTGAGGGCAGGAGCAACTGGGAACCAGCTCAAATAGCAAATGTCGACTCACACATATATTTCTGCTCTGCAGTTGATGTAAATATGTTTATATGCACTCTACATATGTACCCATTTGTTTTATACAATACATATGTACATCACAACTCCTCTCTGCTCAAAATATACTTTCTCAAATAACATAGTAAATGTTGGCAAATAAAGACCTGTGAGGTCCATCTATCCAGTCTGCCCAACAGTCGTACTCATTATCAAGGCAATGTTGAACCAACAATCTACTATATTATTACATTTTACTTGCCAAGTTCCACTATAAGATGTCTTCTGCTCTCCCTGAAATATGTAAGACCTGTACTCATACAAGCTCCTGATTCATCCTCGCCATTTTCAGGGCTCAGGGCAAGAAGCACAAACACTCTCAACACCACAGTATAAAATACCGTGGTGGGAGCAATTTGTTTTTACCGGATTTGATGGACCATTGGTCTGATCCAGTAAGGCTATTCTTATGTTCTTATTATCCCAAGGTCCCTCTCCTGAACTGTGCATATCAGTCTCTCTCCTCTTAACTTATATATCTCCTTTGGGTTTCTGTACTTCTTTGCATTAAATTTTAACTGCCTGACCTTTGATCATTCTTTTAATTTTTGGAGATCTTTTCTCATGGTTTCTACTCCCTCTAAAGTATACAGTCTATTGGCTATTTTCTTGTCATCTACATAAAGACAGACTTTTCCTTCTAACCCTTCAACAATGTCTCTCACAAAGATATTAAACAGAATTGGACCTGGTACTGATCCCTGAGGCACACCACTATTCACCTTCCTTTCATCTGAGCAAGTTCCATTTACAATACTACCACCCTCTGTTGCCTGTTGGTCAATCATTTTCCAATCCAGTTTCAGCTCTCTCAGCTTATTCAAGAGTCTTCTGTGAGAAACCATGTAAAAGGCATTGCTGAAATCCAAGTAGAATTTCAAAAAAAGACCTAAAGACCTATCTATTTCAAGAATTTGTTACTAATAATTCCTAAATGTTGTAATATTTGTTTTAATTTGTATCACCATAATTACTTATGTAAACCGCTGTGAACTTCATGGAGGTATTGGCAGTATACAAATAAAAATAGTATTGTATTGTAATTTTAGGTGTAGCTATTTACACCATATAAAACATTAGGTGCAGATCTCCCTTATTCTATAACTGCATGCAAAAATTGCAGGAATGCCTCTGATCTGCCCATCACCCTCTATGTAGAGGCATGTTTTCTTTTTGGTACCACACACAAAATATACTCATGAATCCCACGCCTAAATTTATGTGTGTAAATTTCAATTAGAACCAATAATTTCTTGTTAAGATCTCAATTATCAGCATTAATTGGCTTATTATTCAACTACAGTAAATTGCACATGCAAATTGAGCGCACATCCAAATTTGCAAGCATAATTTTTAGCACTTTTTATAGAATTAGACTATTGATCTCAAGCAGGGAGGGAATATTGCTGCTGCTGATGATGATGATAATGATGTTGGAGAAGAGGCACAAAGAACATGTCTTCTCTAAGACTTTCTCCAAGCCTCCTGGCTAACTATGCTACTGTGGTAAGAGTAAAAAACAGGAGCTTTTGAGAAAAATGAGATTAAATTATGCTATAGTATAAGCAGAATAAACCTATTTAGAAATGCATCTCCCTCAACATTTTCTAGAACAAGGTTGGGACAGTATTCTGAATAAAATCATGTGCTAAACATCTCTCTGTTCAGTGACATATAATGTTAAAAACATATTTTAATTCTTGTGGTGATTTTTTTTCTTCACTGTAATTCAAAAAAATATATATATATATAAAATGTTACTCAACAAAAGCTATTTTAAATGGAGAAAATTAGCTTAGTTTATAAAAGAGCAAAGAGTACATTGACAAAAAGCAGCAGTGCTACGAGTTGTAGCGAGTGATTGTTATGAAAATGTATTGCTCTGTTCTGTTGTCATGGCAGCTGAAGACCAAAGGATGAATGCCACAGAATGTTTCCAGATTTAAAACCATGAAAAATCAACTGAAAACTTTCCAGTGATACACTCAACACAAGGAAAGTTCAAGTCAAACGCAAAGCAGTGTCTTGCCTTGCCTAGGGCAGAAGGCTATGAGGCTTTCAAGGGGCAATCAAAGTCTGGCACTGATATATGTAGGAAAGATCATGTATACAAGGGGCAACTGCTCCTGGGAACCAGTAAAAAGGTTTACCATAGCTTAACAGTGCTCATTATCACATGAAAGAAACCTTTGAATCTATTTTGCAACCCAATGCAAGAAACTGCAGTAAAAAAAGGAAAACTAAAGAGGTATGTAAAGAGGTGTACAGTTGTAAAGGAACTGGTTGTGGCACTGGGGGAGTAAAGGTGGTTATGGGAGACTGGAGATGAAGAAGTTGTGCGGATAGGAGAGATAAAGATGAGTAAAAACATTTTCAATATAGGGAATCATTTATTACAGAGAAACATAGAAACATGATGGCAATTAAAGGCCAAATGGTCAATCCAGTCTGCCCATCCACAGCATCCATTATCTTCTCCTCTCCCTAAGAGATCCCAAGTGCCTGTCCCGCACTTTCATGAATTCAGACACAGTGCTTGTCTCCACCACCTCTACTGGGAAACTATTCCAAGCATCTACTACTCTTTCTGTAAAAAAGTATTTGCTTAGATTAATCCTAAGCCAATCACTTCTTAACTTCATCCTATGCCCCCTCTTTCCAGAGCTTCCTTTCAAATGAGACTCACCTCATGCACATTTATGCCACATAGGTATTTATAAGAATAATCCAAAATTGGCTAATACGCCTAATCCCTGGGGAAGAAAAAGTCTGAGGAAATGAGGCAAAACTGCAAATAAATGAAATAAATGAATAAATATATAAATAAATAAATAATGGACATCAGTATGAGCCCTTCATAACTAGATGAACGTAGACCTCTGGCTCAGGCAATATCTCAAAAGGTGACCAGCACCAGACCGAAGTCTAAATGAGAATAGCCTCATACATCATGTAGTCCATATATACCAAAGACATGTATGTACAAAATTTCACACCCTCTCAAAACCAAAAAGACTTTTTTAACACCAGGGAGAAGGGGTTAAAAGGACATAACATATACCCTATGCCTGTGGGCACACCATGTAACCTTTACTAAAACATACAACCATACATATAATAAATACTATAAATGTGCATATAAAATGTAATGTATAATATATAATAGTGTCTGTGTGTGAATGTGCAAATGAGCAAAATAAATACCTAATAAATAATTAAAGAAAAAATATATATAAAGTGCAAGGTGCTTCATGAAATGCAAAATTTGTGGCAAGAATGAGGCCTAAAGTGCAATTGCAAAATTTATGGCACGAATACAGCTTAAAGTGCAAATGCAAAATCTATGGCAGAAATGAAGCATAAAGTGCAAATGCAAAAGAATCCCACTGCAGGTTCCTGGTAGAAATCAAATTTAAACTAAACTGCAAGAGAGATTGAAACCTAAAACACCATAATAACAATATAAGTATACATAAAAAATATCAGAAGAAAGTGCAAATGCAGGTCATTACTGACCTTTGAAAGTCCTATCATTCAAAGTATAAGTGCCATTCCTTACTAACCGTGCCTCATGTACTAACAATGAAAGGTTTGTGAGCTGAAAAGCTCCCCAAACACACACACATACGCACCAAGCTGAAATAATACGAAATAAATACTAAACATTCACACATATACAGACACACAAGAGGCACACATAGGTATTTAAACATCTATCATATCTCCCCTCTCCCACCCTTCCTCCAAAGTATACATAGTGAGATTTTAAGTCTGTCCAAATGTGCTTTATGATGAAGACCACCTACCATTTTAGCAACCTTCCTCTGGACCAACTCCATCCTTTTTATATCTTTTTGAAGGTGCAGTCTCCAGAATTGTACAGAATATTTTAAATTATGTCTCACCATAGTTTTATATAGTATAGAGGCATCAATTCCACCTTTTTCCTACTTGCCATATTTCTCCCTATGCACCCTTGCATCCTTCTAGCTTTTGCCATCACCTTTTCAACCTTTTTGGCCACCTTAAGATCATCACATACTATCATACCCAAATCCCACTACTCTTTCATGCACAAAAGTTATTCACCCCCTAATCTGTACTGCTCCTTCAGGTTTTTGAAGCCCAAATGCATGACCTTGCATTTCTTAGCATTAATTCTTAGCTGCCAAATTTTAGACTATTCTTCAAGCTTTGCTATGTCCTCTCTCAGATTATTCACAAATTCAGGGGTGTCTACCATTGTTCCCTCTAATTTTTCATAGGCTGTGTGCGCAAAAAATTTCATCTGTGCACATTTTAAAGAAAAACTAAATTTGTGTGCGCTATAAAAATGATTGCCAGAAGGCCCAGAGTTCAGTTATGGGCATTTATGGGCAGGTCTTTGAGTTTAGTCTGAATTAACGAAAACACGATGTAATTTTAGTTACACTTTATGTTAGTTACACTTTATGTAACATAAAGTCTCATTTCAATAAACATAAATTATGTTTCATTGAAATGTTTCATTGAGCGCTACCTATAAATAAGGTATCATTGTACTTTATACTTAAAATTTAGAAAATAACAGCAATTTAGTTTTCAAAGTTTTTCCCTGCGATCTTTTATATTTATCCAGTCCAAATAAATTATGTCAAGATCTGTTGAGCCTCCATCTTGAAAGTGACTCTTAACACACATCAGCATTTCCAAATGCTCTAAATGTAAACGATTCCTTTGTTTAGTCTTCAAATTGTTCATTAGAGTAAAACCACGCTCACAATCTGAACTAGATGCTAAGAATGTGACATCAATGTCCATCAATTTTGCTAAATCTGCAAATTGATCATTCTGAAATGCAAATTTCCTCATATCTGGAAAGCTGTTTATCAGATTGCTTTTGATTTTTTCTGCAACAAGGAATTTAAAGTCATTGCATTGCTGAATAATAACACTTTCCTCCAGAAGAAATTGTTTATACTTTAAACAAAGAGATCTGATATGTCCATTTCCGAAGTCAAAGTCGCATTGTGATATTGCTGTACAGTCAAAAGAAGACCATTCTTCAACTTCATTTTCAGGAAATCTTTCACCCAGATGCAAACATAGGATGTTGATGAAGATTAATATGGAATTAGTATCCACTGAAACTTTTTCTCCAGACCTCATCCTGTTGTCAAGAAGACTGTTGACTTTATCACTCCACTTAACCATGTCGTCTAAGTATTGCATTCAAAGTTTTTTCAATTTACCCTGTGCAAGATGATAAGCTTCCAATGGTGTCAAAACCATGTTTTTGAAATGCCATGGTTAAGGAAGCCAGTTCTGATAAGACATCATTCAAAACTTCAAGTATAATATGAAATTGTTCACTGTTCAGCTTCTTATAGCAGTACTTTGCAATAGGATCATTATCTTTGTCTTCTTTAAAATATTTTAACAGGGAATCATAATTTTGAATAATTGCTTTAAGTGCAAAGTGTCTAGATCAGTGTTCTTCAACCTTTTTACACATATGGACCGGCAGAAATAAAATAATTATTCTGTGGACCGGCATCGGTCCATGGACCGGCGGTTGAAGAACACTGGGCTAAGTCGTGGGCCAGACCCCGCCCATCTCTACCCAATCTCCACCCCCATAATAGTACTAATTGCACCTTGCATGTCCCGTGCTTCATCTGGAAGCCTTCCCTCTGATGTTGCAACGTCAGAGAGAAGGCTTCCGGTTCAGGCGCAGGATGCCCGTAGGAGCCGCTGCCCTTGGCTTTGTGCACTGAATCAGTTAGGAAGAGGAAGCTGGCTTGAAGATAACGCCGCATCGATTGCACTGTGGACCGGTGGTTGAAGAACACTGTTTTGGGCCTGATGCACGTGCTGGCCCTGTGGACCGGCAGGAAATTTCTGTGGACCGGCACTGGTTCATGGACCGGTGGTTGAAGAACACTGGTCTAGATAACCAGCGCACTTCATTCAGAGGTCTGAAAGCAATTGATTCACATTCAGTTGCATCTGCTATTTCTTGAAATTTGCATCGTTTAGTAGAAGACCGACAGAACACCGTGCACACAGTTCTCATTACAGTTTCTACTTATTTCATCAATTTTACTTCTTTCTATGAATCAGAAAGTCCCAAATCTTCCCGATGTGCAACACAATGTTGCTGCACTAAATGTGGAATGTCTTTTCTCAGCTGTGCTGCAACACCATCTATTTTGCCCAACATAATAGAGGCACCATCAGAGGTGAACATAACCATTTTATTCAGGTCAAGTTCATGTTTCCTATAGAATTCCCTAATTGCTGTTACTATTGATGTAGCATCACATGCTTCCAACTGTAACATCCCACCAAATGATGTCCTATACTCATTTGAATTGACTGGCCGATACTTAGAATATTAAGTACTTGCTGACAGAAATGTCTGTGCTTTCATCAACAGTTAACGTATGATACGTTGCTAATTTAATGTCTGCCAGATGATCATCTTGCACGATGCCATTGATAATTCCAAGAAATTCAAACGCATAGTTTTTGCTTCTCCAGCTATCAGGTATACTAACATACTTCGCCATGTGCTCATTGATATCTTAAACAGAGAGCATTGAGATATTCATCTTAATGGCAAGCACAACACTGTCGACAAGAACCTTAATTTCATCAGGACTGGACGCTTTCGTTCATTACTAATTTGCCTGTTTTCTTTTTTGGTTGGGCTTTCAAGCAACATGTTAACCAGTCCCCCTCTTAAATTTGGATTTTTATTTCTGAGTTTTTTAATACTGTGGGTATGAGACTTACTTGATAGATGGCGTTTCAGAAAGTCCAGTTTCCAAACATCATCCCATATTTTTCCAGTAGAGAATTTTCCATTTACTTTGGCATCTTGACAATAACAACACACAACTCCATCATCTTCGTCATAGGTAAATATTTCACACAGTCGAACACGCATTGTATTTTGAGATTCCGATGTCTCCGTTTCAACAATTTCTTCAAGCCATTCAGACCTAAAAGCTGTTGCAGCTCTCTTGTGTTTTACACTTTTCACCATTCATGGTTTAGACATTTTAAGAGTTATATCTGGTTGCAATTTAATAAATGAATACAGTTATTTAACCGCAGTACCACGCTGCACACTATGATTCCTCGAAATAAACAATATGGCAGAACGTCAAGTTCAACTGCCAAAGATAACGGAATCACGTGAATGACTTAAAATTTATATTATAGCGCTTCAATAAATGTGATAAATGGGAAATCGGAACAGCTGGTCTTCTGCAACATTTCATTTTAGCAGTGAAAATCATTAGGCAAAAATTTATTTTTTGTGCGCGCTATTTTGTGTGCACGGGTTCGGCAAGTTGTGTGCGCACGCACAACTACACAGCTTAGAGGGAACAGTGGTGTCTACTCTATTGCAGATTTTGGTATCATCTGCAAAGAGGCAAATCTTACCTGACAGCCCTTTAGCAATATCGCTTACAAAAATATTTAAAAAACAGGACCAAGAATAGAACCTTAAGGCAGAGTGATCTCCATTGACCACCTCCCTCTGTTGCCTTCTACTCAACCAGTTCCTGACCCAGTTCATCACTCTGGGACCCATCCCGAGGGCACTGTTTATTTATTAGACACCTGCGTGGAACAATGTCAAAGGCTTTGCTAAAATCTAAATATACCACATCTAACACACTCCCTCTATCCAATTCTCTGGTCACTTAATCAAAGAAATTGATCAGATTTGTCTGAGAAGACTTGCCTCTAGTGAGTCTATGTTGCCTTGGGTCCTGTAATCCACAGGATTCCAGAAACATCACTATTCTGTTTTTAAAAGTGTTTCTATTAATTTACCATAGAAGTCAGACCTACAAGCCTGAAGTTCCCTACTTCTTCCTTACTTCCACTTTTGTGGAGAGGGACTACATCCGCCCTTCTCCAGTCCTCCAGTACCACTCCTGATTCTAAAGAAGAAATGAAAAGGTCAGCCAGCGGAGCCACCAGAACTTCCCTAAGTTCCTTCGGTACCCTCGGATGTACACCATCCGGCTCATCCCTTTGTCCACCTTTAGTTTAGCTAGCCCCTCATGGCATCTGGAAGTTTTGCCCCCACATTTTGCCCTCAGGATCTTTCACCCACACACATTTCACCCCAACATTCTGTAACCACACCCCTCAGAGTGTAAGCCCTGCCTTACTTTACCTTTAATTGTTGTAGTCGCTAAACAGGCAGTACTTCACTCTAAGTAGCGTGGGCACAATTAAATATGGAAGGGGAATGGAAAACTCAATAAGTTTTTTTAAACAATGAGTTAGATGATGAAATCTTACTTTAATATATAATTAATAACATATAATAAATAAATAACTGTACAATTAGTTTGGTTTTATAATTATATTTTTATCTAAAAAAATAGCCCTAACTGGATCCAGCTCACATTTCTAGGATAAATACATTTTTAAAAAATTGATAAATTCTTTAAAAAAGAATTAAATTGAATGTTCCATATATATGTGCACAAAAATTAAAACTTATCTTCAAGTTTATTTTCTTTGTGTTGGCTGGCTTGCTTTTTCCTCCTTGTTCAGGCTCTCGGGCATTTTATCTGTCTTCTTTGTCTTCAGAGTTTCAGCTGCATAAAGGAAACTTACAGACCTAAATCAACTCAGGCTTCAACCATGATCAGCCTGCTAACCAAGAATTATCAACTTTCAGGCTTCCCTTTAAATAAGCCACAACTCTCAGGCTCAGCCCTTCCGTCCCTGTCTATGTTTAATCTATCTTACTTCTCAGATTGTTGTTCAGCTATACTATTCCTAATCCACTTACAACTTGCTCAGATATCTATCAGCGGTTTTAATCTACTCAGGCTATATATTAATTCAGCCTGTACTTACGTATTCCTTACCTAAATTCTATTATAAATACCCTTTTCCTTTTCTCTGTCAAAAGGAAATATCTTACAATACCAGCTTTCACACCTCTTATCTGTCTTTCATCTAACTCCTCAACTGACTTGGAATTTTCTTTATCCCTATAGTAACATCTTGGCTTGCCACCTAGTATCCAATCAGAATGAGTGATACAAAAATTGCAGTTGATGGAATCTCTACTTGCAAAGTTCTAGGCTCCATTTTGCCCCATTGACTATAATGGAGGGAAACTTTTTTTTTTTTTTTTGCAATTGTTTATTTATAACAAAAAACCTCAGACCACCACAGCAGTACAACACAAGAACAGTACAATCAGTCAAATTACAAAACAGCAAAACCCATTGAGGTCATCCCCCCCATCCTCCCAACCCCCACCCCCCTGGAGGTGGAGGGATTGGAAGTGGGGAGTTCTAATGTCAGTTGAATTGCTGGTCCTGGATTGGATTGGGGCACTGAGGGTTTGTCATATTCTGGTTCTGTGATCTTATTTGTTCGATTCTATGGAGGGAAACATTTTAATGATAATTTGGTCAAATTTTAAAGAAAACACTTCCCAGTTGATAAGATGATCAAGCACATCTTTCCCTATAGTCCTGTGCTTTCAAATTTTAAAATGGTGCATTCAAATGGGTGCTGGGCAATTTTCTCACAAAATAACACTTTTAAAATTATCCAATTAACTAAATGGTTCAAAAAACACCTTAACTAAGTCTGATAAAGCTTTTCAGGTGAACCCCAACTGTTGGAACTGTTGAAATCGACCTCCTGCAACCCAAAAATGTTCAATGAAACGTTCTGGAAGTCTGGACCAGATACCTCAAAAATCAAGACCCAGGTTTCATTTGTGGCCTACTGGAGGTCATTTCACTTACTGAGCATGTGCGAACTTTTGCACATGCTCACAGCTTCCCAGGAGCTCCGAAGAACCCCCAACAGACAGCAACCTAAAGGTGTTCCCAGAAGCCTCTCCCCTCCCCAAAGGAGATATGAATTAATTTTAACACTGGGTTACAATTCACTGCTGTACTAAATTGCAATATCATAATTATTACTGACCCAGCATTGACCTCTCATTTTGCAAATGTTTGTTCATCTGAACATGCTATTGTAATCTTTGTTCATTTGACCCAGAATTTTGACCCATTCATAATAAGGCCACAAGGAAATTTTATTTTTCATTTCTTGGGAGCATGAGAAGCATTAACCCCCATCACAATGAAATTTTATTTTTCATATCTTGGGGAGTGTGTGAGGTGTTGTGCTACTGTGGATGTTTCCAGTTTATCTCACTTCATCATCTTATGTACTTTGTTAGTGAGCATTGATCCCCCCCCCCCCCCCCACACACACATATACACATGACTGGGAGGGGTGCACCAGTGATGCTGCAATGGGGAGGGCAGGATGGAGAATCGCATTTATCATGGACAGCTGAAACAGCCACAATGAAACTGTTATAGACCCTAGATTTGAAATGCACACAATGAAAAAAGCTGTGTAGCCATAAAAATTTAGTTGAGTGGCATATTTAATGGCATATTCAAATGAGCGAAGCCAACAAAAATTGTAACGATGATAGTGCTTAATGATTATAATATTGAAATTTATTCCTGCAGTGAATGTTGGGAGCGAAAGTTCCTCGGGGGGGGGTGAAATGTGTGGGGGTGAAAGATCCCAAAAGCGAAATGTGTGGGGGCAAAAATTCCATAGGCAAAATGTGGGGAACAAAACTTCCTACAACCATTCCTTATGAATACAATCCTCTGAAAATCAATCAGGATCTGCCACAACTCCCGGTGCTACAGCTGTGAACACAATAGAAATATTTGTTAAGCAATTTAGCTTTGTCATTATTAGCTTCTATATATTTCGCCCTTTCACCTTTGAGTCTCACAATGCCACTTTCGCACTTTTTCCTATCACTAGTGTACCTTAAAAAATACCGTATATACTTGAATATAAATCAAGGTAACCTTTTTTCCTCCAAAAAAGGAGGAAAAAAGGTTGACTCAAATATAAATCAGGTTTGGGGGGGTTAATATTTAAGTGCAGTGCCTTGCTTTGCCCTGCCCAGCTCTGCACCCTGTTCCCCCTCCCTCACTGCTCTGCAAGGTTAGAAACATAGAAACAAAGAAAATGATGGCAGAAAAGGGCTATAGCCCATCAAGTCTGCCCATTCCAAGTATCCGCCCCCCTGAATTCACTCCCTTAAAGATCCCACGTGAGCATCCCATTTGCTCTTAAAATCCATCACGCTGTTGGCCTCAATCACCTGCAGTGGGAGCCTGTTCCACTGATCCACCACTCTTTCGGTGAAGAAGTACTTTCTGGAGTCTCCATGAAACTTCCCTCCCCTGATTTTCAGCGGATGTCCTCTGGTGGTTGAGGGTCCCCTGAGACAGAAGATATCATCATCTGACTCGATGCGACCCGTGATGTACTTAAACGTTTCAATCATGTCTCCCCTCTCTCTTCGTTCCTCAAGTGAGTACAGCCGCAACTTCTTCAGTCTTTCTTCATACGTTAGGTCCTTTAGCCCCAAGACCATCCTGGTGGCCATTCGCTGAACCGACTCGATCCTCAGCACATCCTTACGGTAGTGTGGTCTCCAGAATTGAACACAGTACTCCATGTGAGGCCTCACCATGGATCTGTACAGCGGCATAATGACTTCAGGTCTCCTGCTGACAAAACCTCTACGGATACAACCCATCATTTGTCTTGCCTTGGAGGAAGCCTTCTCCACTTGATTGGCAGCCTTCATGTCTTCACTAATGATCACCCCTAGATCACATTCCGCCGTGGTCCTAACCAAGGTCTCACCATTTAGTGTATAAGTTCTGCGTGGGTTTCTTTTACCCAGGTGCATTACCTTGCATTTTTTAGCATTGAAACCTAGCTGCCAAGTCGTTGACCATCGTTTCAGCAGCATCAGGTCCTGTGTCATATTATCAGGTAACAAGCTTTTGCTTACTATATTGCAAATTTTGGCGTCGTCGGCGAACAGTGATACCTTTCCCCTAAGTCCTTGCGTCATGTCTCTTATGAATAAGTTGAAAAGAATCGGGCCCAAGACTGAGCCCTGCGGCACTCCACTAAGCATGCTCGATGCTTCTGATGGGGTACCGTTCACCACCACCCTCTGTAGTCTACCGTTCAGCCAGTCTCCAACCCATGTATTTAGAGTGTCTCCCAATCCTATTGATTTCAGCTTGTTCAATAACCTTCGGTGTGGGACACTATCAAAGGCTTTACTGAAGTCCAAATACACCACGTCCAGTGACTCTCCGGCATCCAGTTGTCTAGTAACCCAGTCAAAAAAGCTAATAAGATTGGATTGGCAGGATCTGCCCTGGGTGAACCCGTGTTGGTGGGGATCACGTAGATTTTCCTCATCTAGGAATGTTTCAAGATTCCGTTTGATTAGTGTTTCTATGAGCTTACACACTATAGACGTGAGACTCACTGGTCTGTAGTTTGCTGTCTCTGTCCTGCAGCCCTTTTTGTGGAGTGGGATTACGTTGGCGGTTTTCCAGTCCAAGGGGACTCTTCCTGTGCGTAGGGAAAGATTGAAAAGCACAGATAATGGTTCTGCCAGGACCTCCCTTAGCTCCCTGAGCATCCTGGGGTGTAGGTTGTCTGGTCACATGGCTTTGTTTACCTTGAGTCTTGTTAGTTCGTTGTAGACGTCACTGGGCGTAAATTCGAAATCCTGAAACGGGTCTTTTTGGTTATCTCCCGTCTGAAGCTGTGGACCATCTCCCGGTGCTTCACATGTGAAGACTGAGCAGAAATATTTGTTTAGTAGTTTTGCCTTGGCAGAATCTGATTCTACAAAGTTACCGTCTGATTGCTTCAGGCGTTCAATCCCATCTTTGTTTCTTTTCCTGTCAATAATATAGCTGAAGAAAGATTTATCCCCTTTCTTAATGTTCCGTGCTAGAGTTACCTCCATTTGTGTTTTGGCCTCTCTGACTACTTTTTTGACAGCTCTAGATCTGTCTAGATAGTCCTCTTTCGCCTCTTGTTTTCCTAAATGTTTGTAGGTGTTGAATGCTTCTTTTTTCTTTTTGACTAGGTCTGAAATTTCTTTGCTAAACCATTGGGTTTTTTTGTTTCTCCTGCGTTTACTTATTGTTCTTATGTAGCGGGTTGTTGCTTCCTGTAGGATGGACTTCAGAGTCAACCACATATCCTCCACATTGTCAGCTTTTGCCTGTTTATGTAGCTCTTGATGGACAAAATCTCCCATGCGGTTGAAGTCTGTGCCTCTAAAGTTGAGAACCCTTGTTGCTGTGTTTGACTTAGAAAAACCTTTCTTGAGGTTGAGCCATACCATATTATGGTCGCTGGAGGCCAATGTATCACCTACTGAGACTTCTGAGACGCTATCTCCGTTGGTGAGTACTAGGTCTAGTATCGCCTGGTCCCTGGTTGGCTCCAATACCATTTTCTTGAGACGTGCACCTTTTATGGAGGTTAAAATTCTTTTGCTGCCACATGTAGTCACGGAGAGTGTGTTCCAATCTGCATCAGGCATGTTGAAGTCTCCTAGTATTACTGTGTCCCCGCGCAATGTGATGTTCTCTATGTCCTCTATTAAACCCATGTCTTGATATTCCTGTTGCCTGGGAGGTCTGTATATCACACCAAGGTATAGGCATTTTTCAAACCCTCTGGCTAGGTTCACCCAGAGGGATTCCCCGGTGTATCTAACATCTGTGATTCTGGTAGTTTTGATGCTTTCCTTAGTGTACAGTGCTACCCCTCCTCCCAATTTACCCTCTCTGTCGCAACAAAGCAAGTTGTAGCCTGGTATTACCATATCCCACCCATGCGAGTCCGTGAACCAGGTTTCGGATATCGCTATCACGTCCAAATCGGTGTTTATTATTTCAGTCTCTAATTCTAGAATTTTATTGCCCAAGCTGTGTGCATTAACATACATAGCCCTCCATATCTGTGAAGAGATTCCCTTATTTGATTGTCTACCTCTTAAATTATCATTGATAATATTCCCCGACTTATTGTGGATATCATTTGTACCTACTTTAGACCCAGAAGTGTGGGTGTGACCTGCCTCCTCAGGGTGGTTTCTTACTGCTCTGGGATATAAGTATGTACCCTCCCCCAACTTACCTAGTTTAAAGCCCTATGGAGTAGGCGGGCTAGTCGATGTCCAAATACGTTCTTACCTCTCCTGGTTAGGTGGAGTCCGTCTGGTCCTTGTAGTCCCTGGAGCGTCTCGCCGTGGTCTAGGAATCCAAAGTTCATTTCTGTGCACCATACGCGGAGCCATTCGTTGGTCTGTTGGATACGCTCTTCTCTAGCTCTGCCTTTGTTTCTTACTGGGAGAATTGATGAGAAGACCACCTGTGCTCCTATCTGCTTCAATTTCTTTCCCAGTGCTCCAAAGTCTCTGGGAATGTTCTCCGTGGTTCTCCTAGCAGTGTCATTTGTGCCTACATGGATAAGAAACATAGGAAAATGATCGTTAGGTTTTAGAAGTTTGTCTAAGCTGGTGGTGATATCCTGGATCCTGGCTCCAGGGAGACAGCAGACCTCTCTTGACTGTAAGTTAGGTCTGCATATTGGTCCCTCGGTGCCCCTTAGCATGGAGTCTCCAATGACTACCACTCTCCGTTCCTTCCGGGGGGGCCGGTCTGCAAGCCCAGGGTTCGAGGTTGTGAGCTGGGTATCCTCCTGAGCCCCTTCTGCTATTTCGTCGGAGGTTCCTTCTTGTAAGATCTGAAATCTATTGTTGAGAGTGAGTTGAGGTATTGTTATAGAAGTACCCTGTTGAAGAGAAAAAGAAGAAGAAGAAAGTGAGAATGCGGAAGGTTTTCTTTGCTTGCCCGTAGAGGAGGTTACCAGTTGCCAAGGGCCGGCATCTCCAATTATCTCCTGTACTCCATTTGTTGTATTTAGGGCTGTAGGTTTGGGTGTGTCGAGGATGGATCTGTCGTGGGTTCTCTCTGTGATGTTCGACAGTTCCAGGATGGCACCGTCGATGAAGGCCTCGTCGTCCCTGATGCTCCTCAGGCGCTTTACCTCCTCCCTGAGATTTAGCAGTTCCTGTAAGATATCTTCGTCTAAGTTTCCTTGTCCCAGTTCCTCTGTCTGTGTATAGACTGCATCCAGCCCCCTCACTCACTCCCTCCTCTGCCCTGCCAGTCTCTGCACCCAGCCCTACTTCCTCCCTGCCAGGTTCTGTACCCTTTCCCCTCCCCCTCCCTCCCAATGACTTGCAGGCCTCCAGCGGGCCTGCCATGAGATCTGGTGGTCCAGTGGTGGCCGGGACAGGAGGGATCCCTCCTGCCTCCTGTCCCAGACGATTCTAAGAATTTTTACCTCCCTCCCGCCTCCACTGTGCACCTTTAGTATCCCTGTTGGTCCAGCGGTGAATCGTGGCAGGAGCGAACTTCCTTTGTTCCTGCCTGTTCAGAGCCACAAGCTGATTGGCTGCCATGAGTTCACATCTTAACAAAGCTTTTTAAATAATAAAAGGACATCAAGTTTATAGGACTTTTTATACATGTGTTTTTATTCATCTGTTTCTTTATTTTAAGTTTATAGAAATAAAAGATTTGTTTGTCCCAAAGTTGATGTGTTCAAATCCACTCCCCACTAGTTCTTTCTTTAATATTAAACCACACCATGCGGTGATCACTGGATGTCAGATGTTCACCCACTGTAAACTATTAAACATTTTTGCCATTTGTAAGCACTAAGTCCAGTATGGCCCCTTTCCATTGTTTTCTATTAGCAACTGCTTGAACAGTTCTCCTCGTAGGGAAGCAAGAATCTCCCTGCTTCTAGAAGACCCTGCAAGAGGGATACCCCAATCAGCATCTGGCATGTTAAAATTGCCTATTAGTAATACTTCCCTTTTTACAGCTATATTCTGAATGTCTACTATTAAAATCTTTGTCTGTGAAGGAGGCCTTTATATCACACCATGTACATTTTCCATTTCCTCTTTCCAGGTTGACCATAGTGCTTTTCTTACCCTGCAGATCCTGCAATTGTGTGGCTTTAATATGATCTTTAACATATAACACTACTCCCCCTCCTGTCTTTCCTGAACAGATTATAGCCTGGTATAACTATATCCTAGTTATGGTTCTCCATGAACCACGTCTCTGTGATTGCCACTAAATCCAACTCTGCCTCTTCCATCACAGCCTCCAGATCCAGAACCTTATTTCCCATACTACAAGCATTAGTATATACTGCTTTCCAGGCTTTGCCACCTTTGCCCCCTTTTCAATTAACAGTGTTAGTGTGTACAAATGTGATTGTACACTTTTTTTTTTTTAATAGTAAAGATAGCCTCTGAATTATAGCCTGGAGCAATTCTGAAACCTAAGAGTCTTCTGTGAAGAGTAATTTTGAATTTTACACTACTGAAAGTATATTTCTTGCTGACATGAAACTATTAAGACCCAGAAACAGATGAAAGGCCTGGAATTTTGGACACAAAATAGATGAAAGTATGAAAACTGGTGCAGGGGGTGCTTCTCTTATTATATGCCTCTTTCATAGATAAAAGTACTTCCACATTTACATCAGGTCTATGGCTGGGTAGTAATGTGAACAAAGGCGGGCCTAGAATCTGGATAAAACAGAACCTCACAGCAGGTTCAGGGGAACAAAAAACAATACTTTATTAACAGTGCTAGGCACGACAGGGACCACTGACAGGTAAGGGAAAATTAACATAAGTTAGTCCTATGCAACAAAATCTTCCTGTGATCCTGTTCCTGCACTCCAGTCTCTTGTCAACAATATTCACTAACATGACAGTTAGATCAAGAATATCTTCCTTCAAGGTCCTAAGTTTAACTTTGCCTACCCGGCAGTCACAGTTATAGTTCTCAGACACAGGGTAGAAGCATATGCAGTGGGTCTTTTCTGCTTTACTCTGGGCCCCCTTAACCTACTTGTGCACTAGAGGTGTGTATGAGGACATATTCTGGTCCCCATCCCCGGTCAATTCTTTTACATCCCCATCCCATCCCTGTCATATTGGCACCATCCCCGCACCATTTCCGTAGTTTTGTTTCCGCATTTAACAGGTCTTGTAATGTCTTCATTTCTCCTTCATCCAGATCCAACTCTCTCCCCCTCCCGCTATCCTCAGGTCCAACTCTCTCTCCCCCCACCCTCCCTCCTTTACAAAGTCATGTTAGCATTTTTAGCGCTGGATACTACATTAACAATTCCGATGCTCATAAAATTCCTGCGAGTGTCCGAGCTGTTACCGCCACAGCTGGCACTGAAAACGCTGGCACAGCTTTGTAAAGGAAGGGGCAAGTTAGGGAAATGAATGGCAGGCCTACATTTAGGAACATAACCATTAATTTCCTAAATTTGGATGAATTTTCAGCAGAAACCAAGGCAGCAATTCAAAGGGGGTTTAATAAGACATAGAAAACACTGGCACCTGTTTTATGATTTCCCCAGTTTAATAAGACATGTTTGTATACTGCAGATAGGCTTCCAGTGGAAATGCATCTTTACTTGTTCTTCTTAGCATCCTCACTTCAGTGTGTGTGTGCTACAAGAGAAGGGTTCCAGCCATATACAAATTACTGAACTTACTGTGTGAAAAGGCTTTACTAACTGTGTCACAGAAGCCCCTCCCACTGGAACCCAACCCAACCCCTCCTCCACCTCTGGGAAATCCCAGAGGTAAAACCTTGGGGTCCAGTGACATGGAAAAGGAGTGGGCCCCCGCCACTCCTACTCCATAGGGCACTGGGTTCAAAATGGCACTGCAGTCCCTAGCAATACTTTTCTGGTACTACCGTAGGGGTCAGTCTTCCCTATAAGTGCATAGTTAATAAATAAACTCCACTACTCATTTAATGCAACTTAACACATAAACTGATTAGTGCATGTTAGTAAGTGGAACCCTAAGGGCTGCTTTTACAAAGCCGTTGTAGCGATTCCCCCCACGACAAATGCATCGAAGCCAATAGGAATTAAATGGGCTTAGGTGCATTTGCCATGGGGGAATCACTACCATGGCTTTGTATAAGGGGCCCTAAATTTTGTAACAACAGACAAAGGCAATTCAAATGTGTCTGAAAGTAAGGTTTAATATTGTAGGAAATTGGTTTTTCAAACCATGCACATAATTTATTTTAGTCAATATTTTTTATATATACAGTAGGTTCTCCGAGTTGTCTCAGATCCCAGGATAATAGCGGTGTAATTATTCATGCGCTCTGAAATGTATTCTTTTTAATCTTTATTTTGGCCTCTTGCCAGCTGAATCCATATTCTGGTCTACATGAATAAGAGAACAGCAATGCTTGTTCGTTGTTCATTTCATTTTAGTGTTACTTTAAGGTTGAATTAATTTTGTGGTGACCTAAAATGATTTAGAGTATGAAGAAATACAAAATTATTTTACCTCTGAAGAAAGAACAGTTCTAATTTATCATTTCCACTAGAATAACACTTTTTTAATTTATTTAGAAACAAAAGAAAATCTTTTCAGTTAGAGGGGCTTATTAACATGGCTATCCAAGTACAGAAAAGACATTTGATTTCTTTTAGCAGTGTTGTTTTACTAAATGGCCTACAGCAATCCTTGCAATACCCCCATACCCATCCCACCTTAACATATACCCCTTTTCTGACACATACACATAACCCCCCAACAGAGCTAATTTGAGGCCTTGCCACTTTTTCAAACTCTGCCACATCTAATTGAAAGTATTCAGCTCCTCTAAAGCCTCCTTCCTAATCCTGTTTATACAAGGATAGGCCAAGATCTTCAAGGACGAGCAATAGCCAATTTATTCCTATTTCACCAGCGCTGAAATCCAAAATTGAACTGGTTAATACACAGATCTACTTCACCCCTCACATAGGGGGCAAAAGTGAGCCTCAGGTCAGCCAGTGTCTATGGTCTTTTTAAAAAAAAAAAATGTATTATTTTATAAACTACAACAGTGTAATACATTTGATTGAATACAGAAAAATATTACAGAGATTACACCATTTTATACAATTAGTATATAGAACCACAGTGTCTATGGTCTAAAAAAATGGGAACACGTTACCCCTTACTATCAAAAACTTCATTGGTTGCCAGTGGAGTCTAGAGTTCTATTCAAATTTTCCTGCATCAGTTACAAAGCAGTTTTTGGGATGCTACCTGAGTATCTTGCCTCTCAGTTTTCTTTGAATAGTTCTAACAAAAGTACTCACAGAATAAACCTATTCCATTACCCTTCTTTTAAATCATGCCAATACAATAAGTTTTTTGATAAAATTCTATCATTCCAGGCCGCTAAACTGAATACATGGCTTGGAAAATGAATACTAGAGGCCTCTTCTTATTTTGATTTTAGAAAATCACTAAAAACACGCTTGTTTGACATATTTTCCTCCTTTTATCAAGCCACACTAGCGGGGTTAGCATGTCGGACATTTCATCATACGCTAACCCCCGCAGTAGAGAGTTGCGCGTGGACAGAAATCCCACCCGTCCCCGCCAAAGTCCCACCCGTCCCCGTGAGGAATCCCACACGTCCCCGCGAGGAATTCCCCCCATCTTCCCCATGTCCTGTCAGCGTCCTTCTCCCCCCTCTGTCTTCCCCATGTGCTTTCAGTGTTCTTCTCTGCCCTCTATCTTCCCCATGTGCTTTCAGTGTTCTTCTCCCCCTCTGTCTTCCCCATGTCCTTTCAGCGTCCTTCCCCCGTCTTCCCCATGTCCTTTCAGCGTCCTTCTCCCCCCCCTGTCTTCCCCATGTCCTTTCAGCGTCCTTCTCCACCCCTTTGTCTTCCCCATGTGCTTTCAGCGTCCTTCTCTCCCCCGTCTTCCCCATGTTCTTTCAGCGTCCTTCTTCCCCCATCTTCCCCATGTCCTTTCAGCATCCTTCTCCACCCCTTTGTCTTCCCCAGTGCTTTCAGCGTCCTTCTCCCCCCTCAGTTTTACCTTAAGCGTCTTTTCCTCTCCACTCCACCTTTCCTCCCTTTCTCCCTCCCTGCCCCTTACCTTTGTGGTGCTTACCCGCACGACTGACAACAGAACAGGCCCGGTCCGACAAACCTCCCTACCCTATAGCCGCAAATCTAAATTACCTTCTTACAGCAGCTGGAGTATTGAAGCTGCTGTAAGAAAGTAATTTAGATTCACGGCTACAGGGCAGGCAGGTTTGTCGGACCGGGCCTGTTGTCGGTCGGTCGGGGGACCTGGCCGGCTGTGCTGCACCCGGGGCGGACCGCACTCCCCGCCCCCCCCCCCCTTGGTACGCCACTGCCTTTTCCCTACCTTCCCTGCTGCAGCACACAGCCGACAGGGCTATTGGGGTGGTAGATAGGTGAGTCTTGTAGATTCTGGGTGTGTTTGGGGGGGCTCACCATGACCTATAAGGGATCTGTAGTGAGATGTTTATGTGGGACCCTTTTTGTGAAGTTCACAGCAGTGCCCTGTAAGGTACCCCACTACTCTGGTGCCATGTCTGGGTATCCAGTCCATCACTTTTCTGGCCCCTCCCATGCCTTTTTCTAGGTGTTTGTGACTTGGATGAATTTTGGGATGAAAATGGGGTATAAAGATGGACGACTTAGTGATCTGGGCAATCAGAAGGCTGGACATACAGCTGGACTATTTTTGAAAAAAAAAAAATGTTGGATGTATTTTTTGAAAATGGACCTTTTCCCATGTCCAACTTTGGGTGACTTAAGACTTAAGCCCAAAACTGACTTAGACGTTTCTTTTGATTATGCGCCTCCATCTGTTTTATTATGATAATTTTCTGTTTTGTTTTTGTTTTCTAGTTTTATTAACCCCTGATGCAGCCCTTAATGTGGGCAAAATACAGCCTGTGTCAGGTTTTATATGAGTCTTATCTGACATCTGCACAATAAAATTGAATTTTGTTTCTACACATCTTTTTGGCTGTGCTGCTTTTCATTGACTACCATTTTGGATTTTGCAGACCGCCTGCCCTGTTGTTTTCTAGGACCTTCCAGGTGTTGTCTGGGCAGGAGAGGTTGATGAATGTTGGACTGTCTCATGCAAGTGCACCCACAAAATGTGTCCGGTTGCCTTGTGGACTGGCTCCTAGGATAATATTTGTTTCCCTGGAGATTCAACCTCAAGTTCAGGGTTAAGAAATAGGGACACTACAAAGATGCATCATACCAAAATATATTATGACTCATATTTCTATAATGTAATCTAAAAAAAAAAAAAGATACATCTGGTGCTGTGACAGATTGCAGACCTTTTGGTCTTATGTTGGACTTCATCTACAGATGATCATGCAGAGGCGAGCTCCTCTGCGGGCAGATGTTATGCTCTTTTCTCAAAGTGTAGTGCAGTGGTTAAAGCTACAGCCTCTGCACCCTGAGGTTGTGAGTTCAAACCCACAATGCTCCTTGTGACCCTGGGCAAGTCACTTAATCCCCCCATTGCCCCAGGTACATTAGATAGATTGTGAGCCCGCCGGGACAGAGAGGGAAAACTGCTTGAGTACCTGAATAAATGCATGTAAACCGTTCTGAGCTCCCCTGGGAGAACGGCATAGAAAATTGAATGAATGAATTTCATCTTTAGGATTTTCTAAGAGTAATTTTATGTTATTGCAAAAAGCTTCTTTGTTGGCTAGGAAATGCATACTTTTACTATGGTGGCAAAAATGAACTGTTTACTTTGTTAAAAATTGAATATTTGGACATTAAACATTGTGGCCCTGGGCGTTGGAGAAAATTCCAGGCTATTTGGGCTCCTGTTTTGGACAGTTTGTCCCATAGAGCCCGAAGTGCTCTTTTGAATTTTTGACACTGGAGTGCTTGGGAGGGTGGGGGTGGATTTTGGTTTGTTCTTGTTGGGTTGTTTTAGTGTCCGCGAAGAAACCACACGGCAGACTTTCTTATCATTTAATTTTCTTTTCGATTGTGTTTTGTTTTCAGATTGTTGTATCTCTTGTATTGTACAAAAATTTCTAATTAAAAATTATAAATTAAAAAAATGATACATAAATGGTATGTAAGGAAATATCAAATTCTTAAAGATGTGACCACATTTGTTAAAATAAATAGCCCTTTTAACCCACAAAACATGAGTTGGTGGCCTTCTCAACCATTAATATTATATGCTTGAGAGATTATGCTTGTGAGTTGTATATTGACAACAAACATTAAGGGCCACTTGGCAAGTTTTGATGCTGATCAACATTAGCTCTCATGGCTGAGGGTGTGGAAGCTAGGATAGGGAAGCTAAGAGATTTGCCTCAAGGTGCCTCATGGTCTCATTGTGAGCACATATCTCAGACTACATTCCCTCCATAGCAAGAGTTTAGTGGATGTATGTGAATACAGCAGCAGGTCTCCCCCAGAGAGAGTCAAACTGCTACTGGACTACTGACACCTCCTTGTCTCTGGTGTCTCATGGTCATCACCATGTGCATCTGTATCGGGTGCTACCAGATCTAAGAGGGCATCAGCTGCAGAGGCACACCAAGACTAAAAGGTCTATGGATTGGCCCTTGGAGCTGATATTCTCCTGGATCCCCTGCAGGTACAGGTGTGATGGGTATACTCTCCAAGATTAGCCCCATAGCACTCCTCAACCCTTCCTTCCCTCCTCTCCCCTCCCCTCCTCACTTCCCTCCAACTCCAACTCTGGGGTGGAGGGGAGTAGCTTAATTGGGGGTCCTGACCCTTCATGCTGAAGTTGGGGTGCTGCAGTTCCCATTCTGTTACTTCTCTCCTCCTCCTTCTTGCTGCACTGCAACATTAGCTCTAGGGGTAAAAGGGGGTCAATGGGTGTTGAGTGTGGAATTCTGGGCCTTCAAGGTAGTGTTGGGGTGCTGCAGTTCCTAGCCCTGTCCTCTTCTTCCCACCTCCTCTTTTCCCTTCTCCTTATCTTCTTCTTCCTCATGTGGCTCATCCACAGGCATGCTTTCTACATGAGGATAGAACTGCCACCCCACATATTGCCAATATGTGGGATGGAAGAAACCTTTGTTCACTAAATTTTGTCCATCTTACCCTCCCATGCCTCATCCGAGAATTTGCGGAAGCCAGTAAGGAAGCCGCTGAGCACCGAGAAGCAGCGCCAAATCACGCTGCTGCTCGTGCCGCTCAGATGAGGAAATTTGATTGTGCAGCGGGGCAGGAGTTTGAAAAGCTTGCTCCTGCCTGCTGTACCTCCACCACAGATCGGCAGAGGTATGAAGATAGGGCAGGGAGGGGGGACAGAGGGCAGAGCCTGGGAAGAAGAGAGCAGAGTCTGGCAGGCGAAGGAAGGAAAGGTGGTGGTGCAAAGCCTGGCAGGGGAGGGGAGGAAGGAAGGGTGCTGGTGCAGAGCCTGACAGAGGAGGGGAGGAAGGAAGGGTGCTAGGTGCAGAGCCTAACCAGGGAGGGATGGAGGGAAGAGGGCTGGGTGCAAAGCTTGGCAGGCTCACTGTAGCGGTGAAGGAAGCGATCAGAGACAAGAAAACTTTGTTTAAGGAATGGAAAAGGTCAAGAATGGACGAAAACTGGAATAAGCACAAACAACATCAATGCAGGTGCCAAAAGAGACTACAAGGAAAAATAGCCAAGGAGGCAAAAAACTTCAAGCCATTCTTTAATATATTAAGGGGAAACGACCCGCGAAGGAAGCAGTGGGACCGTTGTATGACCATGGAATAAAGGGAGTGCTAAAGGAGGACAAAGCAATCACCGACAAACTGAACACATTTTTTGCATCTGTATTTACTGAAAAGGATATACACAGCATACCGGAACCCATCAGGCTATATGCTGGAAATGAAGATGGGAAACTGACAGAGTTGACGGTCAGTCTAGAAGTGACTATAGCTGAACTGCTTCAACTAATAGCCAATCTGTCGATCAAATTGTGAAAAATTCGGAAGACTGGAAGGTGGCGAATGGTATGCCGATCTTCAAAAAAGGTTCGAGGGGAGATCCGGGAAACTACAGACTGGTGAGTCTGATCTCGGTACCGAGAAAGATGGTAGAAGTGCTAATAAAGAACTGCATCATTGATCACCTTGACAGACATAGTCTGATGAGGACCAGCCAGCATGGTTGCAGCAAAGGCAGATCTTGTTTGATGAACTTGCTGCACTTCTTTGAGAGAGTAAACAGGCAGATAGACAAGGGCAACCCGGTCGACATTGTATATCTGAATTTTCAGAAGGCGTTCGACAAGGTTCCATATGAACGACTACTTTGAAAATTATGAGCCATGGAATCGAGGGTGAAATACTCATTTGGATTAAAAAATGGCTGGAGCATAGGAAACAGAGAGTGTGGGTAAATGGGCAATACTCGGACTGGAAGAGCTTCACTAGTGGGGTGCCGCAGGGCTCGGTGCTTGGACCCGTGCTCTTTAACATCCTTATAAATGATCTGGACATTGGTATGATGAGTGAAGTGATTAAATTTGCAGAAAATATGAATTTATTCAGAGTAGTGAAGACACAGGGGGATTGAGAAGATCTTCAACGTGACATAATCAAACTCGAGAAATGGGCATCGACATGGCAAATGAGGTTCAACGTGGATAAGTGTAAAGTGATGCATGTCGATAACAAAAATCTCATGCACAAATTCAGGATGTCCAGAGCAGTACTTGGAGAGACCTCCCAGGAAAGAGACTTGGGAGTTCTGATCGACAAGTTGATTAAGCCATCCGCGCAATGCGCAGCAGCAGTGAAAAGGGCAAACAGAATGCTAGAAATAATAAAGAAGGGGATCATGAACAGATCGCTGTAGCAGGCCATGATGCACCCTCACCTGGAGTACTGCGTCCAGCACTCGTCGCTATACATGAATAAGGACACAGTACTACTCAAAAGGGTCCAGAGAAGAGCGACTAAAATGATTAAGGGGCTGGAGGAGTTACCATATAGTGAGAGATTAGAGAAACTGGGCCTCTTCTCCATTGAAAAGAAGAGACTAAGAGGAGGCATGATCAAAGCATTCAAGATAATGAAGGGAATAGACTTAGTAGATAGAGACAGGTTGTTCACCCTCTCCAAGGAAACGAGAGGGCACTCTCTAAAGTTAAAAGGGAATAGATTCCGTACAAACATAAGGAAGTTCTTCACCCAGAGAGTGGTAGAAAACTGGAGCGCACTTCTGGAGGCTGTTATAGGGGAAAACACCTCCAGGGATTCAAGACAAAGTTGGACTAGTTCCTGCTAAACTGGAACGTACGTAGGTGAGGCTGGACTCATTTAGAGCACTGGTCTTTGAATTGTGCAGGATCACAAGGAGCTGCAGTGAAAATCTAACCCAGTTCCCCTGTTTCTCAGGCCACCGCACCCAATAGGTTCTGATTTCATCACACAGAATTTATCCAGACCCCTCCCAATAGTGTAGTAAGGATAGGAGATGCCAGGGGAGGGGGTACTCCCCTCCCCCGCACCCTTCTCTCTACACTCCCACTCCTTCCTGACCCCCACTCCCCACTCGCACTTTCCCTCCCCCCGTACCACTAAATCTTTGCCAGCGTGAGTGGCTTCTCCAGCATGCTCCTCGTGCCAGCGTTGGATCTCCCTCTGATGTCACTTTCTGGCCCCATGACTCAGAAGTGATTCAGAGGGGAACCAGGCTGGAGCAAGCAATAGGCAGAAGTTGCCTGTGCTAGCGAACATCTTCAGAGGTATGGGGGGAGAAAGATAGCAAGAGTGTGGTGGGGCGGGGCAGAGAGATACAGGCACCTCCACCGACATTGCCCGGGATGGTCCACCCCCTGCACCCTCTTACCATGCCACTGACCCCTGAGTGAATCACACACCCCTTTTATTCAGTGTGTAAATACGCTAACATTATTTATAGTTGTAAGCCTCATTTTTGCTGGTCTTTGAAACCTCTAATAAAAAGACTTATTCTTCAGCTAACAGCATGATCACATAAATTTCTTCCAATAATATTCTCATTATGAATTAAGAATTGTTAATGGCAAAGCACCATTTAAATTTGAAAATAATCATTTTATTCTAAATAAATGTCTTTTAAATGATGAGCTTTGTGATGAACAGCTCTTGAATTTTAAACACATAAAGTGATGTAATCATTAAAATATTTAATGGGCTTAATTAAACTTATGGCTGGCTTTCATGTCACATTTTTCATTTCAATTAACTGAACTGTTAAAATTATTTTCAAATTAAAAGTGAAATATCACAGCCAAGATTTACTTTCTCCGTGTTTACAAAGTCCCATGCAATGCCGAGATTAATCATATTATGAATATGCCATCAATATAACTGAATCATGTGTAACCATGTGTAACCACTTACCCTGGTAGGTTCCAGTAAATCCCATGCAGCGACAGCTAACACTCCAGACCATGGCTGATCCAGGCATCCTCCAGAGAGATCAGAGTGCTAATATTACAGTGTTACAGATAGAATGCTGAGTATAAGGGGGTTGGAAAGGAACTGACATGAAATAACAATTTAGCTTCTTTGCTAAGAGACCTAATGCTCGTGGGAAGAAAAATGTAGAACACCCACCATGGGGACTATGGGGCTCATTTTCATAAAAGATAGAGGTCCAAATGAAAACATAAACTGGCACTTGGACGTCATACTAATCAAAATGTCCAAGTGGGCATTTTCAAAACTGACTTTCCAGATATCTTTCTGGTTGTTTTGTCTCCAACGTATCTAAATCTTAAGGAGGCATATTAGAGGCCTGTATTGGGCGGGCTTAGGACGTTCTGCAGGGATAATTAAACCTTTAACAAAACCCACCCAAAATCTACTGTACCTACAGAAAGATGACACCTGCAGGCATAAGGGCTATTTTTTGTGGTGAAAGGTGGGTACAGTCAGTTTTGGGTGGTTTTTGGAGGGCTCACCATACAATATAAGCAGGTTATAGTGACATGTGTTCCTGGGACTTTTTAATGTGAGGTTCACTGCAGTACCCCCTAGAGTGCTCCTCTGCTCTGGCCAGTTTGCTAAGAATGCTGACTGCTTGGACATCCCAATAGCTTGTGTTTGTGCATTTTTCATGTGGACATATTTATATTCGAGACAGTATAAGGACCAAAACATGTAGACAGGTCTTATGATTTAGCATTTATCTTCAGGCAACATCCAGGGAAAACATGGCCGTTTGAGGCTAGACCTGTTTCACTATTGAACAAGTGCCAAAAATGTGCCCAAACTGACCAAGACATGCCCCCCTTTACTCCCCCAGTGATCACTGACTCCCTCCCAACCACCAAAGATGTGAATGAAACAGTACATACCAGTCTGTATTACAGTTTCAGATGTTATGGCCAGCACTGTGCTCTTTGGGGACGATGGAATATAAAACCAAATAAATAAATAAATACATATTATTAGAGCAGCAAACAGGTTTCTAGAGTAGCCTGGTGGGCAGTGCAGTGGACTGCAGTAAAGGGGACCCAGGTTCATATGCCACCCTAATTAGTACACTTGTGGTGGAAAGTGTGAGCCCACCAAAACCACCAAAATCCCACTGTACCTACATATAGGTGACACCTGCAGGCATAAGGGCTACAGTTGAATACAGTAATTTTTAATAAAGGCTTATATACCACCCTTCGTTTTATAATGCGCCTCCCGTGCACCCTCCCACAACACAGCGAGAGGGGAAAGCAGGACTACAAATTCCCTCTTCCCACCACCAACATGGCGATTGCATCACTCCCGATGTCAGCCTCTTCTCACGGAAATCTGGAGCGCGCGTCCCGTTCTGGGTTGTGCAGGAGGAGGAGGAGGTTGAGTACGCAGGAACTGGCAACGATAAAGCTGAGATGCCTCTGACTAAGGTGACCAGGTAAGCGCGCAGCTCAGACCGGAGCAAGAGAGGAGGAGGGGGAGTGCCAATTACAGTACTCTCCCGATATTCACGGTTTTTCAACAACATTCACAGTCACTCTGTGAACGTAACCCCTGTGAATTTCAGGAGAATACTGTGCATGTATATAGGTACATATATACTTCCAGAATGAGTGAATAGAAACAGGAGTCACATAAGGCTGAGGAGAAAGGACAAAGTTTTTGTTAAAGAATTGCTATACTGTATACATTTTTCTTTTATGCTGTCATATCAGTTCATAGCACTGAAGATCAAGGTAGCAAATCTTTATTATAATTTTAAAACAATCATCTGAAATTCCAAATGAAAAATTGAGATTATCTGTCATTAAACCCCGGTCTACCCAGAACTGTGAAGAGAAATAGTTTCAATTTAGTGTGAAGAGCTGGCTAGATTTGTGAATAATGCAGTATCTCTAAATCAAATTAATCATGTTATAGCACACAGATTTTGAAAGACAGATTTGAAAGAAAGACAAAATATTAATATTGTAAAATACATGTATTTTATATTATAAATGTACTGTGATGCAGTTCTGTTTTATCTACTGCCTACTGCACTGGATCATCATTGATGCAATTCTGCATGTCATATATGTTAACAGTACTTTTTTTTTTCCAAATAAATAAGAATATTGGTTGCATGCCAGTATTGTAAGGATTATTTTTTCTGTTAATATGAGACATTTCAACCTAAGAACAAATAACTTATACAGTACTATATATGTACTGTGCTTGATGTCCCCATATATCGACATAAAAAAGCTTTTGGGAATACAATCTATTATTCTGATTGTGTGTAGCAATCAGTCTGTAGCTGTTAAGTTTATAGATTTATGAGATTTTCACATGTTTGCACATTTTGGTCAAGGACAGAGTCAATTCTGTCTTACTTGATATCCAGCTTTGCGTGGCAAAACTAAGGTTGTTTATTTTAGAAGTTCTATCCTTGTTTTAGACATCTGAAAACTAGTATTTAGATGTGCACATTGCATGGATATCCAAATTTCAATTTCACAAAGGCATGTTTATTATGGGTTTGTTTTTTTATTTTTTTATAAATCGCTTTATCCAGGGCATGGACCAAAGCAGTAAAATATGAAAAGGAAAGAAATTCCATTCAATAATAGTAAAGAAAACCAATCACATAAGACAAAATTTTAAAAACTGCAGTACTGTACATCCATATAGGTATGTCTTGGGTTGGACTGGGGAAGTCCCAAAGTAAGGGTACCCATCTCTGACCACAGAGTCTAAAAGATGGACATTCATATTTAGGGCTAGATTCACTAAGCTCATCAATCAAGTTCCAACTACTTAGCGACCCCTGTGCAATCCAATTTCCCTCTGACCCGATTCACTAACCTCTATCCCTCCGATCTGCGCATGCAAATGAGGGGGAATGACATTCAAATGTAGGCAGGCAGCAATTCACAAAAAAAAAAAAGCAACACCGATTGGGCTGGCCAATCAGCAAACAAGTGACTGCTGGGGACCAGTCATTCAGTGGTTTCCAACTTCATATCCTGCTCTCTTCTCCAACTCAAGCCACAATTCTCCTGCCATACTGCTCTACCCCGAATCTCCTGCCCGATTCTCCCTGACTCTCCTGCCCTTCCCCGCTGTGCAAGCCCATGGTTTTAACTCATGGGTTTAAAGCAGTTTAAAACCACAGGCTCGTGAAAAAGTTTTTAAAAAGTAAAATTTAGCTCTGCCGGGCACGGAGGGCCAGCACATGCGCAGACCATCTACAGATGGACTGTGCATGCATTGTATAGAGCAATCCGAGCAGGCAGTTGGGGGTGTGATTCCAATTGCACTCATTTGCATAAGAGCAATTTGTGAATCAGCCCTCCAGACAAGGATCATATCGGATCCCTCATGGATCAGATCAGATCCGTGCCCTTAGTGAATCTAGCCCTTAGATCTGGTACTAAGCAAATCCAGGTTAAGCAAAAGTGCTCTGCTTGAGCAGCTCCACTGAAGGAATTAAGGCACAACACCTCCTTAATCCCCTAATGGTTTCTCCTCCCCTTCCTCTACCCTGAATGTGAAACCAGCAAGGGTTACCAGGCTGTTTGACAGCTTCAGGTATTATAATCATTCTTAACAGAGCTGCCTACAAGTTTGAGGAGTAGCCTAATGGTTAGTGCAATAGACTGGGAGTCAAGAGACCTATCATCAGCTCTTTTTTTTCTTTTAATTGTGAACCTTCTAGGGACAGAAAAATACTAACTGTACCTGAATATAACAGACATGTTGGAGCCTGAAGTCTATTGAAGTGGTATATATTTATGTATGCGCAGATAAACAGTCGAGATGTCCAAAGAAAACTGGTGCTCTTTATTAACTCAATGACTCGACATGTATGTGTCATGGCCTACAAGGCCTGCCTCAGGAGTCTGATAATGTGTCACATCAAATCATATAACACACTGTATGTCACTAGATGGGAACACAACTTCTATAACAAAAAACACCATTCCATGAGACACAGAAATGCAACATACGGAATGAGCCCAATGCAACAAGATGATTCACTATATGCAATATAACTAACTGTTTAGGTACAGTAGGTATTGTTCTGTTCCTATAGGGCTCACAGTTTATAAAAAAAAAATCACAAACAGCTGAAGTGGAACTTGAAACTGGGTACCCTTATTCTCGACTCACTGCATTAACTAGTGGGCTAACCCTCTACTCTGCATGGGCCTCTGTGTGACCATCCTATACAATGGATGTTCCTAACCTATCACACAGACTTCAGTGTAGAAACATGACTGCGAATAAAGGCCAAATGGCTCATCTAGTCAGAGTAGACACAGAGGAGGGAGTGGAAAACATGAAAAAGGATCTACAAAAGTTAGAGGAATGGTCTAATATCTGGCAACTAAAATTCAATGCAAAGAAATGCAGAGTAATGCATTTGGGGATTAGAAATCGGAAGGAGCTGTATGTGCTGGGAGATGAGAGGCTGATATGCACGGATGGGGAGAGGGACCTTGGGGTAATAGTGTCTGAAGATCTAAAGGCGAAGAAACAGTGTAACAAGGCAGTGGCTGTTGCCAGAAGGATGCTAGGCTATAAAGAGAGAGGCGTGACCAGTAGAAGAAAGAGGTGTTGAAGCCCCTGTACAGGTCGATGGTGAGGCCCCACTTGGAGTATTGTGTTCAGTTTTGGAGACCATATCTGGCGAAGGACATAAAAAGACTTGAAGCAGACCAGAAGAAGGCGATGAAAATGGTGGGAGGTTTGCGCCAGAAGATGTAAGAAGAGAGACTGGAAGCCCTGAATATGTATACCCTAGAGCAGGGATCTCAAAGTCCCTCCTTGAGGGCCGCAATCCATTCGGGTTTTCGGGATTTCCCCAATGAATATGCATTGAAAGTAGTGCATGCACATAAATTTCATGCATATTCATTGGGGAAATCATGAAAACCCAACTGGATTGCAGCCCTCAAGGAGGGACTCTGAGACCCCTGCCCTAGAGGAAAGGAGGGACAGGGGAGATATGATTCAGTCGTTCAAATACTTGAAAGGTATTAACGTAGAAAAAAATCCATTCCAGAGAAAGGAAAATGGTAAAACCGAGGGCATAATTTGAGGTTGAGGGGTGGTAGATTCAAGAGAAATGTTAGGAAATTCTTCTTTACAGAGAGGGTGGTTGATACGTGGAATTCTCTCCTGAGGGAAGTGGTGGAGAAGAAAATGGTAACAGAGTTCAAACAAGTATGGGATGAACACAGAGGATCGCTAATAAGAAAATAATGGGTATACATTAAAGAAACTAAGGCTAGTACTGGGCAGGCTTGCATGGCCTGTGTCCCATATATGACATTCAGTTGAGGATGGACTGGGGAAGGCTTCCATGGCTGGGATGGTTAAGATGGGCTGGAATGGAACCTAAGCACACTACTGCTTGCCAGCTTCATTTTTCCTCCCTCCCCCCTCAAGACGTAATTTCCGGTTTCGAGGAAAAGAGTCAGGAAACTGGCAAGCACAATGTTAGAGCCCAGAGCTTGGGTGAAGTCGCACATACACAGAACTCTCCGGACATTCAACTTAAGCAACTGCCTCTACTCCGAAGAACCGTCAAGATCTCCCAGTATCGGAAGGGAGACAGTCTGATTAATGTGAAAAGGCCACCTTGGGAAGGAAAGAAAGAGCAGAACTATGCATTCTTTTGAAAACTCTAGGAAGGGAGGTCAAGAAGAAAGGGCTTGCAATTCCAAACGCGCCTTGCTGATGTGATAGCCACTAAAAACACTGCCTTCAAAGTGAGGTCCTTAAGCGTCCATGAGCCCAAGGGCTCAAAAGAAGTAGCAACCAATATCGACAATACAAGATTAAGGCTATGGCTATGGCAGGAGATAGGGCAGCTGCCCCGTTTGCTTCCCCCTAATGCCCCGTTCAGACACCTATGCTTATATACCTTACAGGTTTCTCAGCAACTGATAGTCTCTCTATCTCTTCAAACAGTAATCCAGTCCCTCTATGTACTGGTGGATTACCCCACTCCAGAAAACCTGCTGAGATCTGAACATATGGTACATCAGTTAATATGATCCAAAACTGTGCTACACGTTTATGGAAGTGGTACATGATCTCTGAAAATGGAAATATTTCTATTTTTCACTCTTATTAGGCCTGAATAGTTAAAATAAACTTATGATGTTGACAAATATATGTAGCACTCACAGAGAAATGTAATCAAAAAGTTTTTGTTCATGGCAGCTCAGTCCTTAGAGGGGGGGATTGGGAAGGAATGGAAAGCCAGAGAAGAGAACAGGTGCCGGCACCCCCATCAAGACCGCACCCCCTTCCCCTCCCTCCCCCCCCCCCGATACTATGCCACTGCTCAGGTCCACACAATCTAGTGACCCATAAGGCCCCAGAATACCTCATTAGGGTGCCTTACTTTCCTCTCTCCCTCTCCATCCGTGGCCCAGCATTTGTCCATGTGTTTCTGAACCCACCCCAGTCTACCTCTTATGAATTGCACCCAGCAACATCTTTAAGCAACCTGTGCCAGTTCTGCAGGTGTCCCTCTACTATGTCCACACTCTCGATGATGTCACTTTCTGATTCTTCATGGGTGGGAAGACAGTAGAGGGAAGTCTACAGAGTCAGCGCAGGTTGCCTATAGGAATAGCCACCGGTGGCATCTCTGAGATACACCCGGAGAGGGAGCCTTAGAAAGAGATGGACAGATGCCAAGCCACAGACCCCTGGAGGAGCAAATGCCAATTTGAAGCAGAGGAGATGGAAGAGGAGTGGTAGATGCAGGGGCTGAAGGGAAGATTTTAAAAATTGCATGTATATGTGGGGGCGAGGGTGAGAAGGGCCCACCCAAAATGGCAGGTCTGGCTATTCCCCTGCCACAGATATTCAAGAGGAGATAGCTGGTTATCTCTGGTGGATTATCCACAGTTAGGTGCTAAAATGCTATTTAACCGGCCAGGAGCCATTCCTGCCTGGTTAAGTAGCTTTGAATATCAGCCTGAATCTGTTTTCAAGAGTCATCAATGTCTAAATCTTTACGGTGTGCAACACAGTATTGCTCTATGAGATGAGGAATGGATTGACACAAAATTGCTGCCACATCATTATGCTTCCATGCACCGTCTGATGTGATCATCACCGTTCTTTTCATATCAAAATCATTATCACAATAAAACTGCTTAATTGCTGAAACTATTGCAGTACTGTCACAAGCTACTAACTTAATAATTCCAGCAAAAACAGTGGCATGTGCAGGATCACCAGCTTTCCTAAATTTAATATACAAATCGGCATTTCAGAAACAGAATTATTTGTGCTATCCTCAGCTACTGTATGAGCTTGTGGAGAGCTAATTACCTGTTTGCATTGAACACTTCAGATATCAGAATCAGTGGCATAGCTAGGGAGGTTGGTGCCTAGGGCAGTGATGCTGGACATCGCCATGCAATGGACCCCCCTGCTCTTCCCACCTATTGCATACCTCTTGAGATGTTCATCATTACCCTGCTGCTCCCGCTGGCCTCAACTCCCTTCTGACATCACGTCCTGGTCCTGCCAGGACGTCCTAATGCCAATAATCAAAACTGTCTTTCTGTATGCCTAGTATTCCAGCCTCTGTACATTCTGAACATGAGGTGTGCTATGGGTGGGCTTTGGGTATGCCTAAGGGTGGGTTAGACATGGACATCTTGCAGCGATAATCAAACATTTTGCATGACATCCTGGACAGAACTTATATGTTTGGAACTAGACCTGTTTTAGAAGGGTCTAAGTGCCACAAAAGTGCCCAAAACTGACCAGATGACCACTGCATCAAGGTAAGACACCCAGTGCTCGCCGATCCCCTTCCACCATACAAAAATGAGAAGAGAAAGGTACACACCTGTCTCTAAAACAGCAGCATCTGGTATGGGGAAACCTAGTTGAGCTGCACACAGGTGACTTAAGTAGCCTGGGGGGTGGACTAGTGAACCATAGAGAGGAGGACCCAGGCCCATAAGCCACTCTAACCACTACATTTATGGTAGAATATGTGAGCCCATTCAAAACCTACTATACTGCCATATAGGTGCCACCTGCAGCCATAAGTTCTATTGGGGTGGTACACAGAAGAGTATAGTAGGCTTTGGTGGGGATTTAGGGACTCACCCTGAATTATAAGGGGGTTATGGTAAGATATACAGCTGGCACCCTTTTTTATGTATTTTTTTGTATTATTTTTTTCAATTATTAACAGTGCAATACAGTGCCCTCTAAGGTGTCCCATTGCTCTGTTGGGATGTCTATATGGCCAGTCCATTACTATGCTGGTCCCACACACATCCAAATGGTCAGGATTAGGACATTTTCAACATCCTGGATGTTTTTCTGATCGAAGCTGGGGTATAAATTTAGATATTCTGGTGAACTAGCGTCTCAGCAGATGATTTTCAAAAATAAGTATATTTGGACATCCAGCAATTTGCCATTTGAAAATGGCCATTTTTGTGCCTCCAACTTTGGACATTCAGCTGGAAACGTCCAAGTTGGACTTAAACATTTTTTTTTTTTTTTATATTGCCCCTCTATGGCTGATATTCAGTATTGTGTCGGGACTTCTGACCAGACATTACTAGGGCTACGTTATATGCAGTCCAACATGCCCAGTTAATTTCCCAGGCACAACGGGCTAGATTCACTAAACCTTCCGATCCCGTACCGACGATCGCAAAATCAGTTTTATTGGTTTTTCAATTGTTCCCCAACCCCGACCCAATTCACTAAACTGCTGTCCTATCAATCTGCGATCCGATCTGATCCTGCCATGCAAATGAGTAAAACCCCATGCAAAATAGCCAACTGATTGATTCACTAACAATTGCTTGGCTATTTTGAATCGGGTTTTACTATAGTAAAAACTGACTGCTGCAAACCTGTCGGTAACTGTGTTGCCGACAAGTTTGCCTGGGTTTTTTTTTCTTTTTCTTTTAATGGCACTGATATTTTGCGTATATTACACATGCAAAATATCAGCCCCCGATTAAAAAAAAAATAAGGACTCCCCCCCCCCCCGACAAAGTGCCCGACTCCCTCATGCCAACAGCCGCCCCTCCCCTAAGGAAGTACTGAGCGATTGAGTCGGGAGTTTGCATGCAAATGATTTGCATGCAATAAAGATAGTGAATCAATCGCTGTTTTAAAATTGGCCAGGAATCGGCCAACAGCGATTGAATCACTATCTTTTGTGAATCTGAGCCTACGTAGTATCAAATATCTGAAGTACCTGAAAAATTTCTGGGTTCAACCTTTTGAAGAAATAGAGTACGTTGTTACTTTTTGGACGTTTTTCTCTTTTTGAAAATTAGCTGCATAGTGTGCAGTTTTGTACTGCCTTTAGAGTTTCCATATGAACATTCAGGCTTGGGGGGGGAAATATGGTATTTTGCAACTATGTATTTTACACCTGCTTTTAAGTATTTATGAAAATAAAACCTTGCCTGTACGTTCACTCATGACCTAACTCCACCCCCTTTAGCATCTGCACCAACATTTCAGAATGATAAGGGCTGCCAGAAACAATGCAAATCACCCTTCCCTGGACACAGTGAAGGAGAATGCTTAATACTGAGAAAGATCAACTCCCACTGGCACAAAGTTTGCTCTTGTGACCTATGGGTAAAAGTGTGCTTGGTGTCAACAGCATATTTACTTCTACCTGTACAGAGAGAGGAAGGTGGTTTTCAAATATACTATATAACTTTCTGTTTACCCTTATAAAAAGTTGTGAAAATTACCTTCAAAATGAACAAGCTGTTAATGTACATCGCCTAGAAATTTTGTAATAGGCGATTCATCAAATATTCAATAAACTTGAAACTTGAACTTGAACAAAGCACTCCATAATGAGACCCAACAAATTGTTGTTTATCAGACACTATTTCATGACATTAAATAAATATTTCATTTCTTTGCATTATGAGTGCCTAGGGTTTTTTTTTAATTTTTGCTCAGCTAAAAGATGAAATAATGCAATATGACGATTATGTAATGCTCCAGCATAGGCGGCTTCTAGCAGAAAAACAAATGTGCGGTATATTTTACTATGAACACACTTCTCTAACCCTGTGTTATATGAACACATGTTCAGAAGATAGCTTCCTTTTCACGGCTGCTTAATTATTATTACACGGAAGACAATAATACTAAATTAAAGTGAAATCTAATTGCTCTTCTGGTTCCAACATCTGGTATAAGTATTCAACAGATAAAAACGATGTTCTGTGACTTGCTCCAAGCTGGAATTTGTTATTGCAGACAAACAAAATTCTTGTACATGTGAGCCCCGAAGCTAGAATAGCTAATAATAAAACCACCATAACAGCAAACTCCAAATTTGTATAAATGTGCAAGTTGAAGAGAAAACATATTTCTCACAATACATTATGCCCCTTGACACAATTTGGTTTCAATGAAACATTTGGCTGACTGGATCGTTTTAAAGTTTATTAAAGGTAATGAATTTTCTGTAGGGTTTTTCTTCTGTGAAATCACATTAAAGTTAATCATCAATTGAAGCCAAAAATTATATTGGAAAAATCATTCTTATACAAACGGAAACTATTATGATTTGAAAGGGTGCAAATAAAACCATACATTTGCAGAAGATCAATGAAAAGCACTTTATTAGAAAATATAAATCACTTTTTAATTTCAAATGCAGTAAGGGAAAAACCCATTCTTTTGGTTTCATTGAAATTGATTGGTCCACCTGCAGACAAAAGCACCTTTCTCATCTCATTATCAGTCAATTAATATGCAGGTCTAAATGTGAACACTATTCCAGTTAACTATAAATGGATGATTTTTATTGAAGTCTTAATAGACCAGGGAAAGCTGGGTTCCAGCTAGCTAAATGAGGCCATCTTAAAAAAAAAAAACCTGAAGTTAGTATATAATTTGCAGGATATTTGCAACTTGAAATGATTGTGTGTGCTCTCAAAGAGCTTAATTGATCCGCAATGAAATGTTTTTGTGTTGGACGTTTTAAAGAACAAACAAACCCAATGTGGTAATACATGAGATTTCAAGGCCTCGAAAGCCCATCGTCAGAGCTGAATGAAACTCCTGGCATACCAGACCACTTTTGTTGATCCTTTAAAAAACTATCATGGCTTACAAACACTACTGTTTTCTGTAGCATCATGCAAAACCAGAATTCTAACAGCACAATTCTATAAAGACAGCACAATTCTATAAAGCATGCAAAATCACTTAGCGACTGAGTCGGGAGCTTGCATGCAAATCATTTGCATGCAATAAAGATAGTGAATCAATCGCTGTTTTAAAATCGTCCAGGAATCGGCCAACATCGATTGAATCGTGTGAATCTGGGCCTATGTAGTATCAAATATCTGAAGTACCTGAAAAATTTCTGGGTTCAGCCTTTTGAAGAAATAGAGCAGATTGCTATTTTTGGATGTTTTTCTCTTTTTGAAAATTCGCTCCATAGTGTGTAGTTTTGTACTGTCATTTATGCTCCTCTTTTGTGCATAAATGGAATATTGGCAGTAAAGCATAAAGAAAGTAATTCTACAACTGATACCTGCACTCATACAAGTAAGTATACACTTAGGGCCTTATTCTATAAATAGTGCCTCAACTTAGATGCCAGTTGATATCCTACCAGCGTCTAAGTTAAGAGGAAAATACTGTTCAAAAGTACTTTTAAAAGATATTTCTAGGTGCCGGAATCACACTTACATAGCTGCTTTAAGATGCCTAATGCCACCTTAGGCATGGCTAATGCCAGAAGTGGCGATAGGTGCCATAAAGCGTCTACATAGATGCAATTCACATCAAAGGTAGGCGCTGGAAACGTAGGCCTTGAAAACCCTGGCCTACATTTCCAGTGCCTACCTTTGTTAGAGGCGTGATTCTCTAAATTTCTTTTATTTTTATTTATTTATTTTATTTTATTTTCTACACTGTTCTCCTAGGGGAGTTCAGAATGGTTTAATTAATTTATTCCGGTACTCAAGCAGTATTCCCTGTCTGTCTCAGTGGGCTCACAGTCTATCTAATGTACCTGGGGCAATAGGGGAGCAAGTGACTTGCCCAGAGTCACAAGGGGCAGCATGGGCCTGCACCCACAACCTCAGCTCCAGCTCTAACCACGGTGCTGCATTCTCGTATGTAAAAGATAGCATGGCAAACATTGACAAAGATGGCAAAAACATAGCTAACAAAGCATGGTAAAACATAATACAATAAAACATGACATAGCATAACGAGTATAGTTCAGCAAAACATAGCACAGCAAACATAATATTATAAAGCATAGTTAATATAGTATGACACACCTTGGCAAAAATGGTAAGGCAAGCATGCATGATGGTACATAGCATAGAAGACATGAAACGGAAAACATTGTGTGGCAAACATGGCATGAGAGATCGTGGCATGGCAAACATTTCCCCTCTTTTACTAAGGTGCGCTATGTTTTCTAACGCGTGATAAATATTAGCGCACACTAATCACACGCTGAACGCTAACACATGCATGTTATCCTATGGATGCATTAGCGGTTAGTGCACGCGTTGATTTAGCGTGCTAAAATGCGTAGTGCACTTTAGTAAAAGAGGGCCATAGTGTGGCAGACACAGTATGGTAAATATGGCGTATAGTATAGTAGTCTTATCTATAAGAGAGAAAAAGATCTCAGATGCATGCATTGATCAGTGTCAGTAATGACAGTCTGTCTTTATAGCAGGTCAAGCTCTCTTTCATCGATCCAAAACCTCTCATGGTGTGAATTCTTAGTGCTGTTGTGTTAAATTAAACTCATAAGTGATTGACACAAAATCATATAAAGTGATAAAACACCCGCACTTGTATATTCAGGTACTTTATCATATTTCCCTATCTGTCCTGGTGGGCTCAAACTCTATCTAGCGTACCTGGGGCAATGAGGGGATTAAGTGACTTGCCCAGGGTCACAAGGAGCAGCAAGGGATTTGAACTCACAGCCTCAGTGTACTGAGGCTGTAGCTTTAACTCCTGTGGCACACAACTTTAAGATATTTGGGTTTTTTAGATTAACCCTTTAATTGGCAGATGGTGAAATGGCTGCTTTATACAACTTGATGCTGAACGAGAGTAACAGTGCCAAGTAGCAGGCATTTGGAGATGTAGATTTCCCATAAGATATACACTACTAGGGATATAATAAGTAATATTCTGTGATGAATTACTATAAATATTTTATTATATCACAGCTCTCATTCACATTTTACAAAACATTGCATTAAAAACAAAATTATCCTTGCATATGCTGATTCAGTGTTCATAACATGCTGGAGACACTCTTGGGGCTAGTATATATTATTAGCCATATCTTCCTAATACCCCTGCCACAGTCCAAAAAATGGCAGGGAAATATCGCTATAAGAGTCCAGCGGAAAATAAAATCTAGTGCAAAATGTGCAATTTGTGCAAAAAAGCATATGGTGCAAGTAGTGCATTAAAGTGCCAAATATCACATTTGTTCAATGCCTGGCCCCCCGACCCGAGTTTCGTGTTCTTCTTCAGGAGGGGTCTGTGTTAAAGATAAGAACTAAGATTAAAAATACTAATTAAAACCTATAAAAAACTAAATATCTGAATCATACTAATACTAATATTAACTTAATGATACTATCATATAACACTAAACCTCAACCATAGGAGCCATAGAAGACACATGTTGCTTCTAAGCAACAATGCCAAATAAAGTGTTAAAGTTAATCAATCTGCAAGCCTCATTTTTAACTTCCAAAGTTGACTAAAGGAATGACACCAAATAAAGACCCTATGTTTTCAAGAATTCACATTTAATCCACTAAGGTTCACAGAGTGTCCCCTAGTAAACTACTATTCCCTAGCAACTTGTTCTATACAATTCACTATAATTTTATAAATTTTAATTCTGTCTTTTCTCAGTCATCTTTACAAAACCCTAATCTGTTGAGCTGTTATTGATAAGGGAGTCTTTCTTTCCCTTTAATAATTTCAGTTGGTCTTATTTCACCTTTTTTGATACAGGGGGCAATTTTACAACTGGACACCTCTATTTAGGTGTCCTGAGGATACAGAACTGCACACAATATTCCAAGTGCCATCTTACCAAGAATCAATACAGGGGCATTATGTATATATTCTCTTTCTACCAGAATATCCTTGAACTATTGATAAATTCCAGCACTTTAAAAACCCACCTCTTTGAGTGCTTTCAGCTCCTAACTCCTCTCACCTTGGATTCTGCATCTCCAACCCTATATGTCATGTCTGTCTGTCCAAGTTAGATTGTAAGCTCTTCTGAGCAGCGACTGTCTATAAATGTCAAAATGTACAGCGCTGCATACGCCTTTCAGCGCTATATAGAAGCAAGGCAACCACCCCCCCTTCCTTCTCCCTCCCCCATCCCCTACTCTATTCGTACCTTCAAGCCCAAACCCCCCTCAACCCTTAACAAGGCTACCTTCGATACCCAAGACCCTACACCGTCAGAGATCCCTATCCTAACTACATTCCACAGACCTTCCAGACCCTATAACAAAAAAAACCAGAGTACTAAAAAACATTGCTCCCTCCCATCCCCCCCCTCTACCCCTCTAATCTACTCAAACCTCAGAGGTTCCTACCTAAACATAAGATCTATGAGGAACAAATCCCAATTAATCCACAACTGGCTCACCGACACCAACCCTGACTTCGTCCTACTAACAAAGACTTGGTTACTCTCAGATGAAGACATTATCATCCAAGAATGCCTCCCCCCTAACTTCAAAATTCTTTCCTTAGCAAGAGAAAGAGGCAGGGGTGGGGGTCTGGCTGTAATCTTCAAAGACAACTTAAACTGCTCCATGCTCAGTTCTAAATCCTCCCCCACCTTGGAAATTCTCTCTCTAAAGCTTCAATCAGAACTGCTAACCGATTCCCTTACTATCACTCTGACATAAATTCCACCCAGAAAATGGTCAGCAGCCAAAGAAGAATTTCAGGAGTTCCTGTTAACCAATTCACTTTCGGGCCCTTACAACCTCTTATGCGGCGACCTTAACCTACATTTAGAGAATCCAGATTTACCGGAATCCATCGAATGCTGGTCCTTTCTAACCTCCCTAAACTTCCCTCACTCCCCTCCAATATCAACCCACACTAAAGGCCACCAACTGGACATTGTATCAATGACCAAATCACATTCAACAAACCCTACGATCCGATGGATATCAGAAACCTGGTCAGACTCACTTTGGTCTGACCACAAAATATGCAACTTTGAGTTGGAATGGCAACAGATGTCAACCACGACGAAAGCTAAACACAAACCCACACTATTTAAAACAAGCAGAGGCAAACTCAACCCCGTAGAATTCTGGTCTCACAATGACATTTCCCACAACCACGACGAGGACCCTAACCTCTTCATGAACTCCTGGATCTCCACCAGCACCTAAATCCTAAACATACTGGCCCCACTGAAGAAAAGAAGGTTCAGACCTAAAAATCTATCGGGCTGGTTTGACCCAGAGCTCCTTGGGATAAAGAGAGAACTTAGAAGATTAGAAAGGAAATGGACAAAGTTAGGAACACCAGAATCCAGAGACGCCTGGCGCCAAAAACTAGCTACCTACAAAAACACCATCTCTAAAAAGAAAAAAACCTTCTATGCCAACATTATAGGCAACATCTCCTCAAACAGCAACAAACTATTCAAACTAATCAACGACTTGTTCGACACCCACCCCTACACAAACCTAGCAGAAGATTCCACGATCACAGCAGACATCCTGGGCAATTTTTTCAACTCAAAAATATCTAAATCAAGACTTGCTCTTCCAAGCACACAAGACTCCCACTGGAACTACACCATCCTCCAGGACCCTGACCCCTCCTCTAAAGCCGACATGAGCTAGCCCTACTTCAAGGAAACTGACTGGCAAACATTCGTCAAGTACTACAACAAATATGCGAAATCTTACTGCAAATTAGACCCCTGCCCCCCAAACGTGATGAAATCTGCCCCCATTATCTTCAAAACCAAACTTCTAAACTGGATTAATCTACAATTATCCGCTGGGAAGTTCCCAGAAGACCTGGGCCAAATTATTATTACTCCTATAAAAAAGAACAAAAAAGAAGCAGCCAACAACATCTCCAACTACAGACCTGTTGCAAACATCCCTCTGGCTGTCAAATTAATGGAAGGCCTGGTAAATTCTGACCTAAACAACTACCTAGACAAATTCAACTTACTGCATACCAACCAATCTGTTTTCAGACCCGGCTTCAGCACCGAAACTGTAATGGCCTCCCTTCTAAACTTTCTACACTCCCTTCTAAGTCAAGGCTCCAATGCTTTGATCCTCCAACTGGATCTAAGTAGTGCCTTTGACCTAGTTGACCACTCCATCATGCTGAACTGTTTGGAATCAATAGGCATCTCAGGAAACACCCATACCTGGTTCCGGGGATTCCTTGAATTCAGATCCTATCAAGTACTCAAAGAAGATAAACTCTCCTTCAGCTGGAACAACAACTGCGGACTTCCCCAAGGCTCCCCGCTATCACCGACCCTCTTCAACATCTACTTCATCTCATTGGGTCACCTACTACAGAGCTTAAATCTCACCTTCCACATTTACGCTGACGATATCACCGTCGTACTCCCACTATCCAATATTTCGCCGAATTTCATCATTCACCTATCCAATATCCTAAACCAAATAGAACTTTGGATGAAGGCCTTCAAACTCAAACTGAACACAGAAAAAACCAAATTTTTCCTAGCCTCCCCCAACGAGCAGATAAAAGACAACAAGATCCACGTGAACGGCAAAGATTACGAAATTGCTCAATCTATTAAAATACTAGGGATTACCCTTGACAGACACCTAACACTAGAAAAACACACTGATCTAATGTTCAAAAAATGCATCTTTACTGTTTGGAAACTTCGCACCATCAAAAAATTCTTCGACGAATCATCCTTTCGTCTACTAGTACAAGCCTCCATCTTGAATACTCTGGACTACTGCAACATCATATTTTTGGGAGCATACAAAAAGTCACTCCACAAGCTAAGATTAATCCAGAACACCGCAGTCCGCCTCATCTTTGGACTAAAAAAATGGGAACATATCTCCCCTTATCTCCAAATTCTTCACTGGCTGCCAGTAGAATCCAGAATACTTTTCAAGTTCGCCTGCATCTGTTTTAAAGCGATCTTCAGAATGCTACCAACTTACCTAGCTTCCCAAATCCCCACCAACTGCCCAAAAAAGATCTCCCGCAGAGCAAACCTCTTTACTTACCCATTCCTGAAATCATGTCACTACAAGAAGTACCTAAACAGAATGCTTTCATTCCAGGCAACCAAACTGAACACATGGCTAGCAAAACCAATACTCGAGGCCACATCATATGCTGACTTCAGAAAGTCTCTGAAGACCCGTCTCTTCAACACCACCTAAGCTTTTCCCCCTCTACCAGTTATATTCCCCCCGAATGCCCACCCCCTACCTTTCCTTCCACCTCCAATGCTTATTGCTGTGTTCCTCTCTTACTCATATTGTATATCCTCCTGTAAACAGCATTGATCTCTTGTATCCTGTTCATATTGTAATATCCCGTACCTTGTTGTAAACATCCTGTACTGGTTCACTCCGTAATTTACTGTATCTTATTGTAAACATCCCCGGTACCTGCTTACTTTGTATTCCTGTATTGTATTGTAAACATCTCCTGTTCCTGTTCACTTTGTAATATCCTCTTCTTACTGTAAACATCCCCCAATATCACATGCACATTGTAATTTCCTATATCTTATTCATTGTAATATCCTACTTCTCATTCACATTCTCATTCACAAAGCTTATGTATCTCAAATTCCTGGTTCCAAGACCTAGCTTATATCTTGTTCCAGACATATGTATCTTGTTGTAAACATATGTCTCCTGCTGTAAACACTGCACTCTCTCTCGGCACGACCCTCATTGTAAACCGCTTCGAACTTAGGGTATAGCGGTATATAAGAAATAAAATTATTATTATTATTATATAAGTGATAAGTAGTAATAGTAGTATTTATCCAGCATAAGGCTCTGTTCTCAGCAACTCTCTCAATTAATCTGTGGATCTTTGTCACAAGATCTTGTTGTTTAGACTTTCATTATTTTTAAGATATCAGGTATAAGAAATTAATGATGCTACCTCTGAGGGCAGTTTTTAGAGCTTTCCATATAATTAAATCATATTCTCTAGCAGAATTGCATTCATTGTAATCAGTTAAAGCTTTCATAAGTATATTCTCAAAAGCATTATCCACAACAGGAAAATTAAATTTCCATGGCATTGTCTAAATGATCAGGTTAAAGTAAGATAGGCCAGTATCAGAAATAAATGAGATCAGAAGAACATATTTTATAAAATCAGTCCTCCTGTGGTAAATCATCCATGCCTAGATGCATAGCCTCACCAAGGGCTCCTTTTACGAAGCCGCGCTAGCGGTTTAATGCGCACTAAATTGTTGCCCGCACTAGCCACTACCGCCTCCTCTTGAGCAGGTGGTAGTTTTTCAGCTAGCGTGGGGGTTAGCGCGCGCTAAAAATGTATGTGCGATAAAGCTGCTAACGCGGCTTCGTAAAAGGAGCCCCGAGTGTATCTCCCAGCAGAGGGCAATTTTTCTCTCCATATTCCACAAAAATTATAAAATCTAGGTGGTTATTTCAGGAGGCATCTTCATGTGCAAATAGCTCCGTACTGGGTTTGACATTAAGAGCATAAGAATTTCCATACTGAGACAGTCCAGTATCCTGTTTCCAAAATTGGCCAACCCAGGTGTCAAGTACCTAACTAGATCCCAAGTAATAAAATAGATTCTATGCTGTCTATCCTAGGAATAAGCAGTGGATTTTCCCAAGCCATCTCAATAATGGCCTATGGACTTCCCTTTCAGGAATTTATCCAAACCTTTTTTTAAGTCCCACTAAGCTAACTGATTTCACCACATTGTCCGGCAATGAATTCCAGAGTTTAATTACATGTTATGTGAAGAAATATTTCCTTCAGTTTGTTTTAAATCTACTACTTAGTAGCTTCGTTGCATGTCTCCTTGTCCTAGTATTTATGGAAAGAGTGAACAAGTGATTCACGTCTACCCTTTCCACTCCACTCAGTTTTATAGTTGCTGAAGCTGAGCCGAGTGAAACAGTGGTGAGGCTTTGATCCTGGTGACTCAGGTCATTCCTCTCCCTATGGTACACTGCAGCATGAGGGACACTTTAGAATGAACCACTATAGCACAGTGCTTATAGGGGGCAATTCTACAACTTGACCCCTCTATTGAGATGCCCCAAGAATGCATGGTGGGAGTCTATGCCACAATGGCATCTCGTATGTGCCCAGACCATTAAAGAATATTAGCATAACCCAATATTGGTGTGCCATCATTTACATGCTCTGCACCCAGAGGTTGTGGGATCAAATCCCAGTGCTGCTGCTTGTGACCCTGGGAAAGTCACTTAATCCTCCAGTGCCCAACACTTTGAATGTATAATCACAAAAAGGTAATATGCAAGTCCCTTCCCCTTATATCAGTACTTTGGCACCCAGATGCTGTTATAGAACAGAGTTTCTCAACATAGTCCTGGATCACCCACTTGCTAGTCAGGTTTTCAGGATATCCACAATGAATATGCATGAAACAATTTGCATATAATGAAGGTATTGTATGCAGATCACATTTATGTATATTTAGGGTTACCAGACATCTGGATTTTGCCGGATGGCTTTTCAAAACCCTGCACTTTGGGTTTTGAAAAGCTTCTATCAAATCACCATTGGGCAGGAGGGCAACTGGGATATGGTGGGGCAGAGATGGGTGGAACTGGACGGGCCTGGGAGTGGTTCTAGGGGGGGTCCAGATTTTTTGAACAGAAAATCTGGTAACCCTATGCATATTAATTGTGGATATCCTGAAAACTTGACTGGAAAGGGGGTATGCCATCTCCAACCTGCTGATAACAAGCGATTTCAAATATTTTCGCAAAGAAATCAAAACTATTCAAAAAATTTATACAGATGTCATAACTCCAACCTGGATTCCCCTCAGTGTAACTCCCCCTTCCTCCCTCCTTCACCAGTTACCCTTCCCCTCAAAGCCCAAGCTTGTCAACTGCTTCCCTAACTGTATATATACTGAAACTGCACTATCTCCTATCTGTACAGCATCCCAAATTGTATATCCACTGGAATAGCCCAATCTTCCTTGCCGTATCCCATTCCCTAAACTATACTACACCATTCTTCTTGTAACTCTTCTGGAAATGTTCCTCTTCATGTAACTCTTTTGGAAATGTCCAGATGTCTCTTTTGTAATCCGCCCAGAACTGCAAGGTTGATGCGGAATAGAAATCAGTAATGTAATGTAATGTAAGGTATTCTAGGACCAAGTTAAGAAACACTGTTATAAAATACTAGCATAATCCACTATCAGGGTGCCTTCAGACTAAAGCTTAATTCAGAAAAACAATATTTTTTGTAGCTTCGCCACACCCGCTTGACACTAAAACATCAATGTACATCAATAATCTTAGCTATCCTATTCAATCTACTATGAAGGTATTGGGTGTAACATTGGGCCAGAGCCTGACCATGAAAGACCAGGTGGACTCCTTGGTTAGAAAGAGTTTTCTCATCCTCTGGAAGCTTCGGTCCATTAGAGCATATTTTGATGTTTCACCATGTAGAATTCTGGTACAATCCCTTATACTGAGCCAATTTGATTACTGTAATATCGCCTATTTGGCAATTTCTCAGAAGAATATGCGGCGATTGTAATTGGTACAAAATGCGGCGGGCAGGCTACTTTGTGGGTTGAAGAAGTTCGATCATGGAACACCTTCCTACCGACTTCTACACTGGCTGCCGATGGAGACGCGTGTGAAGTTCAAGTTTGGATGTTTTTGCTTTAAGGTACTATTGGGTTTAGCCCCTAAATATATAACTGACCTTTTCTCTATCACAACCAACAGACATAAAAGAAGTTCACATCTGAATTTTATTTCTCCACCGGTTAGAGAATGTAAATTTAAAAGACATCAACATCTTTTCTCACATCAAGCAGCATTATGGATTAAAGATCTGGAACAATTGCTTATGCCTACTATTTATGGGGAATTTAGGAAACACCTAAAAACACATCTGTTCCTGAAGTATTTAGGTAACTGACCTATACAATCCTAGTCCACAACAACTGATCCCTAGAGCTGTTAATCACTAACCCTTAACTTTGTTAATTCTACTCAATCTGTAACATCTTTTACTCATTGTAAACCGCATAGAACTTCACGGTCCTTGAATTTATAGACTGGGTCATCTTCATATAATAAAGCTTGACTCGATTTACAGCAGATTAAAAAGTTAAAGAAGTCAACAGAACTTACAATTTTGAAAATAGCCAAGTTTAAGTTTTTATGAAAGATTTGAAGTGAACCTAATTCTCTTAAGCTTAGGGAAATATTTGTTCCATATTTCCGTTAGTTTAAATGAATAGGATTTCCCTAGTTTACCAATGGAAAAATACCTTTAAGGGCATGAACAGACAGTTTAAGTTTTTGCATAGTTCTGACCAGACCCAGTGTTTGAGAGTTCCATGAAAGAGGTACAAGTAAAGAGCATATGCCAAATAGAATCTTAAAAGTTAAAAAGGCACATTTAAAGTGTATCCTGGAAAATATCAGAAGCCAATGAAGTTTGGCCAATGGCGAAGATACGTGCTCAAATTTACCCTTGCTAAAAATCAACCTAGCTGCAGTGTTCTGAATTAACTAGAGCCTCTGCAGGCTATTCTTGGTTAAATTTAGATTGAGTTACAATAATCTAACCGAGAAAGGATGATAGATTGAACAAGAACAGAAAAATACTGCTGATGAAAACAGGACCTGACTCTCCTCAACATGTGAAGGCTGAAAAAACATTTTTTTACTAGAGAGTTAATTTGTTCTTAGAATGAAAGGGATGACTCTACGATGACACCCAAGATCTTAGAGAAGAACTCAATCTGTAAGGATGTTCTTGAGGGCAAGGAAACAGTAGAAGGGAGATTATCCAGTTTTGGGCCAAGCCATATATTTTACTGTAATATCACTCCTCACTGTGGTAGCTGTCTCCCAAACCCTCCCCCAAACTGAATTCTCAGTACTGCTCTAAAAAACAACAGGGCAGGCAGTCTGCAAAATCCAAAATGGTGGTCAAAACAGCAGCTCAGTCAAAATGTAGTAACCAAGGACAATTTATTGTAGTACAACACAGGCTGTATTTCGCCCACACTAAGGGCTGCATCAGAACTATAAAGCAATAACAGAGTAAAATTATTAAAATCATAATAATAAAAAAGAACATAATTTAAATCAAATCAAAATTAAATGCAATTGTTCAAACCAAAATAATACAGATCATTCGTAAGTAAAAGAAACATAGGGACTACACATAAAAGACTAAATAATGTGTAAAATATGCATATAAAACCCACAACTAAAACATATTCAGAATAGAGGAGCAGGCATCTAAACATATTGAAAGGTTAGCTGTGACAAAAAAAAGATTCTTAATCAGGCAAGCTGTTATCTGGGATTAAAAAAGACAAAGGGCTCCTTTTACTAAGCTGCAGTAGTATTTTTAGCGCGCGCTAACCCCGCGCTATGCGCCAAAAACTAACGCCAGCTCAATGGAGGCATTAGCGTCTAGCACGCAGGCGTGCGCTAAAACCGCTAGCGCAGCTTAGGAAAAGGAGCCCAAAATAAGGGTACATACCCAGGTAGTGTATAAAAACTGCATCACCAACTAGGTAAAAGCTATAAGAAAATAAATGTTAAAAATAAAACCAGAGACAATGTTCTAATATGAAACAATATGAAAGGAATGTGAATAGCACATAAGTCCTCCTTACCAGCATAAAATCTAAAGAAGGCAGCACTCAATAGTCTGTCTCTGCAGCAACCAGCAGCATAAGTGCCTGACCACAGATGCAGCTCTTTTGAGATGATTAGCAGAGGTCAAAGGTCAGAACAACAAATACTAAACTAAAACCTATTAAAATCTTACAAAAACCAATTAGAATCTTAATTGATGAGTAAGATTGACTTTAAAATGCCTTTAGGTGTTACAAAGTGCACACAAAAAAATGACCCACGGAAACCCGAAAATATCATGAAAAACTGTGATAGAAAATAGGCTCAAAATCAAATATAAACCATATCTTCTGATAGAGTATGCTCTGGGGAGTGAGAGTATCTAATTTTTAGCTTAAGAATAACTCAGGAACATTGAAAAAAATGTTTAAACTTGCAATTAAAAACCATGAAATCATCACCTAATTTGCATATGATAAGACCTCGGGTGGACCCAAAGGCCCAAAATAAACTACAGTATTTAAAAACAGCAACTGAGTCAAGGAGGCAAAAAAGCTAATGCTGCCTCGTTAAATAAATAACCCCCCTTTTACAAAAGCGCGCTAGCGTTTTTAGCTCTGGCCGTGGCAGTAACAGCTCTGACGCTTATAGGAATTCTATGAGCATCAGTGCTGTTTCCGCCACGACTGGCGTTAAAAAAAACTAGTGCAGCTTTGTAAAGGAGGGGGTAAATGAATAAATAAATACTGCCTAATGAATAACCACCCCCCTTTCCTTTTACAAAACCATGAAAGCGGTTTTTAGCACTGGACGGCGTGCTGAATGCTCTGCACTGCTCCCAACGCTCATAAATTTCCTATGAGCATTGGGAGCAGCGCAGAGCATTCAGTGCGCCGGCCTGTGCTGAAAAGGACAGGGGTATATAAATATGCATACAACTGGACCAAGAAAAGTGAATCAATAAATAAATACATATGCAAATAAATAATCCATACATATTCAAATGGAAAGGGACAACCTGAAAATGATTAAGGGTACCCTCATTTTAGCTCAATAATCAAATCAATCATTTTAAAAAAAGACCCGAAAAACCAATCTCATTGTTGAGGTCATCTGGAGGAAATGTTCCACACTGAAAAATAAACCTCTGTTCCATCTTCACTAGAAGATCATCTACAGCAATGGTTCCCAACCCTGTCCTGGAGGACCACCAGGCTAATATGAATACCCATGCAGCAGATTTGCATGCCTCTCACTTCCATTATATGCAAATCTCTCTCATGCATATTCATTAGGACTAGCCTGAAAACCCGATTGGCCTGGTTGTCCTCCAGGACAGGGTTGGGGACCACTGATCTACAGTATGTAACCACCTCTCCAGGACCTCTTTGGTACAGCAATAGCACAGAATCTACGATCTTCAAAGATATAACCAACTTCCAAGTTATGTTCCACAAACAGTTTCTATACGGCATGACGTTTCAGAGCACTCTTATGCCCAGTCTCCATTTTGTAACATTTTTCTAAAGGGGGAAATTCTGTTATTTTCTGAGACCTCTGTGATAATCCAGTAGAATGAAGGATATTTCTGTGGACAGTGTTTAACTCAAGAAACAGTCTCAGTTAAATCTAGTGCAAATGCAATTATTTTGCCACAGTACTGAAGGGCAACAACTCATTATTGTTTAATCATTCCATCAATATTATACTAGTTTATGACTGAAGATAACAAATGTAAATAAGGCATATCTGTGATCAGAATAATACAGTGATTTTACTTCTAATTAAAGGAGAATACATTCAATTTGATTTTCATCAAAAATGAATTTGTGAATGTACATTTGTGTTTCAAAAGGAAAGGAAACTAGTTTTTCAAAATCTTAACAGCTCATTTCCAGCTTCAGCTTATGTCAATTGCATTTATTTCTTTTCTTTCAAATGTATGACTCATGGCACTGTGGACATATGTCTTGCATTGTAGAATGAATCAAATGTGTTATTCCTATTTCTTGAGCTGGAATCACCATATTCAGGCAAACAAAAAGAATTCTCTCTCCTGGGCTGAACCAATATTATAAAAATAGCTAAATACCCTCTACTCAGATCATTACAAAGCTAGCTAGAACCTCAGTGGTACTACTCTGCCAGCTCAAAATATCATAGCTACCAAACTTGATGTACCAAATCCTCATCAGTTCACCAATCATAAAATTATCTAGTTGGGTTTTTTTTGGGGGGAGGGGCCTGACCAAGAAAGAGGAAGATTAGCATACAATTCTATAACTGTTCAACAGATGGCATTCCCAAAAGTCCATGGCTAGATTTTTAAGTCAGTCTGACATCTAGTTTTGTCGTGTCAGCCTTTTAAAGTGAATAACTGCTCCACTTAATGAAAATGGACAAAATTGGGTATAATGCCATCATAAAATTCCTTTATTTGAAGGGGGAATCGCCTACTGAAATTAAATCTGAGTTAGACATGGTGAAGCATGGACTGTTGAGTTTAAACATGGCTGGACAAGTATTGTTGATGAAGAATGCTCCAGACATCCAAAAACACAACTGATGAAATGGTTGATGAAGTTCAATAAATCATGATGGAAGATTGCCAATTGACCCTAAATGAAATTGCAGAGGCTGCTGGCATTTCATCAGAATGTATTCACACCATCCTACATGAAAATTTAGCCATGAGGAAGTTGAGTGTGTGATGGGTGCCACATTTGCTAACCGTCAACCAAAAACAAGTTCGATTGGACATTTCAAAAACGTGTCTTGAACATTTTAAACGCAATGGGAATGACTTTTTGCAGCATTTTGTGACTGTGGATGAGACTTAGATTCATCTCATACTCCTGAGACAAAAGAACACTCCAAACAATGATAAACCAACTCTGAAGAAAGCGAAAACAGCTCTGTCAGCCAGGAAAGTGATGGCAACCGTCTTATGGGATGTCCATAGGATAATTTTTATTGATTATCTGGAAAAGGGGAAAAACATTAATGGTGAATACTATGCTGGCTTATTACAATATCTAAGTGCCAAAATCAAGATGAAATGTCCTCATGTGGCCAAGAAGAAAGTTCTCTTCCACCAGGACAATGCACTGGTTCACACATTAACAATCGTGATGGCAAACTTTATTGAATTGCAGTTTGAATTAATTCCCCATCGACTGTACTCTCCAGGTTTGGCCCCATGCAAATTCTTTCTGCTTCTGAGCATGAAGAAATGACTGTCTAGGAAAAAACCTTATAGAATTCTGTGGTAATAGATGCTGTAAATAGCTATTTTTCCAATTTAGATGAAGGCATGAAAGGTCTGAAAAATAAATTTAATTTCCCCCCCCCAAATAAATGTTGCTTTCTTGATTAGGCCAGAAACTTTTCAACTGACCCTCAACAAATATATCATATTTTTTGCTCCATAAGATGTACTTTCCTCCCCCCCCCCAAAAAAAAAAGGGGGTGGAAATAAGGGTGCGAATACCCCCTGTAGGCAGCAAAGGCACCCCTCATAGGCAGGCACCCTCCCCCCACACACACACCTTTTTTAAATCCGTTGGAGCATTCTGAGCTCCTGCCTGTCTCCCTCACTTGATGGCTATTTTTCTGTTCGGGCAGAGCAACGCAGAAGGCAGGGAGGTGCAGTTTGCATTCCTGCCTAGTCCTGTGCCGCTCCCCGATTGGCTGCCGTCAGTTCTCACAAGTCACGAGAACTGACGGCAGCCAATCGGGGGAGCGGTGCCAGACCAGACCAACTGTTGTGAAGTGGATCAATCGACGCTCATTTCCCTGAAGAAGTGGAAAGCGAAACAGGGGGTCCTGTTGGAAATGGATATTTGAGAAGACGCTGCGGTTTGTGACAAATCTAGCTCTCCTCCTAGCTTTGTCACAGGAGTAACTAGGAAGAGCAGGAAGCCCCTATGCAGGAGAGCTGACCAGGTTGGCTCTACTAAGTGTGAGAGCGCTGACCTCCCTTGCACCGAGATTGTTGAGTCAGACAGTGACTGCCAGGGAGAGTACAGACCAGCTGCAGGTTACTCTTCCAAGCCTGCTGTTAGAGCTAATAAGACCTCAGGGAACAGGAAACTACATCTCCCAGAAAGGCAGAGACCTAGTAGGAAGCTGTCATGTGACCAGTCACAGCTGCAGAGGGAGCTTTCTCCCTTCCCCCTCTTTAGAGCAGGGAGGGGTGATTTGGAGCCTGTTAAAACGAGGCAGATGAGACCCAGAGGGGGAAGGAGCAGAGAAGCTGGGAACATGAGCCTGCAAGGCAGCACAACTCCACTCCCCAGCTGAATGCTAAAGAGCTGGGATGAGACTGATATGGTGGACATGTCAGAGGTGTCTGAACCCACCAGAGAGAGACAGTCAGAGAGTTGGGAACCCATGGACACTGATATGCCAAGTATTCCTAGTGAGAAGTTTGAAGTCATGGACACCAGCTAAGAGGTTGGAAGTGTTATGATACTTTGTTGATGCTTACCTGTTTTTGTGAAGTTTTGGGACTAAGTTTATTTAGTGGGCAGAATTGTCTCACTTTCCAGAGCTAGGCTCTGAGGTATTCTCTCACACTGTTTAGTGCTTTAAACTGCTGGGACATTTGCAAACCGACAGAGCATTTTTGCTTGCTCTCATCTCCTCACAGCTGGAAGCTAATTAACTACTGATAAGCTACTGCAGGGAACATCAGCCACGGAGGAGCTCTGTTTTGTATAGTTCCTAGCTGCAGTCAGCCTGTGCGAGAGTTCCAGCTTTAAGCAGTATTCTTTTTGATTTTGGAAAAGTTTTATTTTCATATAACCAGAGCCTTGTGAATTTTTCTTTACTGCTCCTCCATAGAAAGAGAGCACTGCTAAACCTACCTTTGTCTTTTAAGGCTGGTGAAGAGGACTGAGTCGCAGAGATTGAAGTCCAGCCATAATTCTGGTTTTGTGTTCTTCTTTGCTTTTGATTTTTGTTATAACATTCAGTCTAGTGTTTGTGAAGCCAGTGTGACCAGGTTGGCCCTGTTTTGCATGTTTTGGTTTCTGAACATCTGTACTGGAAAATATCACAACTTACTGACAACATCAGAGCAACCCGACTCAGGGTCAGGAATAAAAGGTTACCTTTATTGTTGATTTTCCTGGGTGTGTGTGATTTCCTTGCCTGCTTTTACTGTGATCATTTTACCTGTTGGTTTCCACCCTAGACCGGTGCCTAGGGAGCCTGAAGGATTCCCTAGCTGGAGGAAACGCGCTGGGAGAAGTATCAGTCACTGGGAACCAGGCTCGTTGCGCTTATCAGGAGCCCGGGTTGTGACAGGTTCTGGTTTAACCGCTTTTTTATATTAAGCATTGGCTTCATTTTGGTGATTTTTTTCTGCTTCAAAATAAGTCCAGCACTAGGAAACTTCTAAAAGATAAGTGGGCATCTGTCATAACTTATTGTGGAAAACTGCACTTTAGACACTTTATGAGACTATGAACTATGCACTTTATATGATTAAATGTTTTGTTTAGACAGTTGCCCTTTGGAGTTTCAGACCGAGGATTTGTCTCCCTGCTTCAAAATTTATGCAATATTGAAGCAGGAAAGTCTATGTGGAGAGATTGGTTTATTTCAACCCCTATTAGACACTGAGGTCTTTTCTCCAATTTTTCTGCCATTTGGATATAGTACATAGTGCTGTGAATAATATTGGATGTTTTTTGTTATTGAACGACTATTAGCATCTGTACTTGAGTTTTTTGGTTTTTTTAATAGAAATATGATGACAGATAAAGGC